>NC_071572.1:55763091-56443462 GCF_024509145.1 Vidua macroura | reverse complement strand
TACAAAAGGTGAGTCATTTTAAGATATGTACTTTAATAACATCTCTGGGGGAGATGAGTTTTCTTTTACCAGTTTTCTTTTATTATTGTTTGTTAGAGGAGAAAGAATTTTACCTTTTTCTAATCCATAATTAGGCATCTAATTTGGATGAGGAAAGATAATTTCTACCGTATTTTTTTTATCATTGCATTTTTACTTTACTGCATTTTATGTAACCATTTCTAGATTTTCAAAGGTGATCTGCATTTCTTGTCCTGACATACAAATAGTCTTACCAAGTTATTCAGATCTGTTTCTTTATGGAAATTGGTAGATTCAACACAAGATAACCAGGATGGTAAAGGGAATACAAAAATATGGAACCCTAAGAAGAAAAAACTGAGTATATGAAGAATTATACCTAAAGTTATTAATATCCTTGAAGAAATTGCTTAAGCCCTGTGCATAGCTAGGCCAGGGAATCTATATAATTACTGTTCTGCAAAAGAAACCGTAAGAACTGTTTAATTCTGCAGCTAACAATTTACTACCCACCACCAAAGGTTGTAAACAAATATAAAGAACAGATAAGAAATAAAGCTGAATTTCAACTGAAGTGTAGCATAAGTGATGTTCTTTACTGATGCTTTCCAGTTTCACTTCCTTGTGTTTGTTTAAAAAAAAAAAAAAAAAGGAATTCCAGTTTATTATTTTTAAAGTTGGGGAATTGGGGTTTTCTTTTTTGCTTGTTTGTCTGTTGGGTTTTTTTAATTTTCTCTGTTTTTTTTTTTTTTTTTTATGTTTTTACTGGAGGCCTCATTTGTAGCTTTGTCAGCTCACAGATATAAAGTAGGAAAGCCAGCACTGAAGAATCTTAAATGAGAATAAGTTGTAGAAAATATTCCCTAGTCAACAAGGAGGGTTGGTCTGTGTCAGTTGGGTTTCACTCCTGACTCAAAATGTCATTAATATTGACGTGCTGGAACTGATGCTGTGTCTATAAAGCTTCACATACTGAAGCTTCCTACAGCAAGGGGTGGACAATATACTTCTACAGTCTTCAAGGCCTCCCTAGGGCTCAGATAAGCACCGACTCTGTTTCTTCTCTCCTGTTATTTGCCTGGCCTATTGCCTGACCATCTGCAGAACTCTGTATTTATGTTACTATTTCATTTGCTTTTCTGAGGTGAGCTTTAAGGAGAAGGCAGCAAGATGAATTTAACCTTGATGCACGATGTCTTAAGATCTGTTGTTCAAATAGGGCAGCCCTAATCTAGCAAGCCAAATTAAATCCTACCTTGTATTAACTCACAGGCTGTGTGGCAAATAAATAGCCATGAAAGGAAAGGAAAGTTCAGTGCTTTTAAGAGCCTTCTTGCACTCTGATAATGGCACAGAAAGAAACAGCTGTGGCTGTTATAGCTGTGGTTGTCTGATAACAGAGGAAAGAAAAAGTTTGCAGGTGAATGGAAGTGGTTTTATTCAAACAGGTGAAAAAAACATAGGAAAATTCAAATTCACAGGCATACAAGATCTGCTAAAGTAAGTATATACACTGGGAATTTACATTTGAAAGAAATAAAACATCTTGCTGTTTCGAGGTATTTCTGTTTACAAAGGACAGAAAACTCTTCAGGTCAGTGAGAACTGTGGCCATCAGAAATGTGTTTTAAGTTGTGTATTAGGAGATACTTCCTGATATGTTTTAGCTATCAATAGAATTTACATAAATTTTTTCCACATTATTTCCCTTTTGAAAACATAATATATATTGGGAAAATATTTATGGCTTTATTCCTCACACAAACAATACTCCATCTATAATTCTCTGTCCCCATCTCTGCTCTAGCTATATTACAAAGACTCATAGAATAAAGTGAATCTTTCTCCTCACTTGTACTCTTTTCCTTTGTCTGTGGCTGCCTCCAAAATTCTATTTTGACAACACAGCTATGTTATCAGGAGGATTTATAAGCAGTTAAATATGACACTTGACATTTACATGCTTCTTTTCTTTCTTAGATCTCAAAGAGAACTATGAAAAAGTTTAAACACTCTCAAAAATTCATGCGGGGAAAAAAGTAAGATACAGTCAGAGGCAGAACTGAGAACAGAACCAGTTCTTCTTATCTCTAGACACAAGCTTGTCATTTTAGACCAATTATATTATCTAGTTTGGGTTTTATGGTGAAAATAGCCCATATGTCTGAGACTCCAGTATGCAATGTGAGAAAATGTATGTAATCATACCTCTCATTAAGAGTTTCTTCCTTGCAGAAATAGCCCATCTAAAAAGTCTGCTTAGTTTTTGCTCAGGCTCAGTGTTCTTCCAGAATAAACAAGATAGGAGGTATTTTTATGTTTCAGCTTCTCACTAAATTGTGAGTAGCAGACAGAAACCTTTCAGAAAGAAAAAAAAATTGCTGAGAAACACATGAAGGAACTTTGTATCTCCTAGGCTAATTCTATAACCTCTGGCTGTAGATCTGAAAATGTTTATGAGTGAAGATGTGATTTATGTTTTAAAGTAAGGAAAGATGATAAAGCTGAATTAGATCATCCAGTCTATTTGATCATATCATAAGCTGCAGTGGCAATTCTTTGATAGAGAATGAAATCATATTAAAATGATAAGAACAGAATTAGCAGGGAACCCAAAAGAAAGAAAAAATATTAAATGAGATGGTTTTAGGGGACCAAAGAGCAGAAAAAAAAAATCCTTGAATTGTGAATAAGAAAAGGCTCATTGTGAAATAGAGGTTCCAAATTTGGTTTTGGGAGCTTAAATATCAAACAGTGCTGTAGAATTACCTCAGAAACAGCAGTTCCACTAGCAGTTAACCAGTTAGGATCAGGAGGAGATAGTCAGCACACTGCATATTAAGTTCTTCAATAACATAAAATCACATATTAATTTAATTATTGACATGAGTAGAGCTACTGCAGGTCACATAAGGGTTTCCAATGGTGTCTTCTGTTTTTATAGACCCATTTCATCATCAGCAGAGTGAGACTGATGTATGGTTCTTTCAGGTAGCATTATGGGTTTTATAAAATAAATATGGGGTTCAGTTTTTTGTTACGGTGTTTGTTACAGATCTGTTTGGGCACTGCTCAGAAAATTTTCCCTTTGGGAGAAAAAAGGCAATGCCCCTCCTCCCAAATAAACTGAAAATTAATTTTAAAATACATTGTTTATAAAGAAGAAAGTATTAAATTAAATATCCTGGTTTTCAAAGCAAGTCTGAAGTGAAAATCACATGGGATTTGAATCCAAACTCCACGCACCCAAGTTTCTGAACATTATAAAAGGCTATTAATAATTATCTTTCTTCATTCTATGCTGTTTGGTGCAACTTAAGCAATTCATTTAAAATACTTGAACACAATAATCTGGATTTTGCTCATTTTTGCTATTTTGTTCATTTTGCACTGAACAAAAGAGAGGTGGTGAGGAACACTCTTCTTTTTATTCCAGCATTAAAGGTCTTCCTTATTTTAGAATTCTCAGAATAACAACAAATCCCAACACCAGACATATGACACACTATGGCTTTGTCATAGCAACTAGAAAAATCTAGTCTAGCATTGGGAAAAGAAGTTTACCCTTTCAAATTACTGTGGAGCATTCCTGTACAATGGCTGCTTGACTGTAAAGTTCCTCCTGGGCAAAGTGCCCCTGAATACCTATTAGAGCTCTGCCTTTCAAAGACAAAGAAAAGTGGTTTATGTTGCTATGTAAGCTGAAAATTCTGGTTCTTAGGTACATTACTTGACAGTTCACTGTGTGAAGTGATTACTAATTAAAGAGCTTTGTTTTTAGAAGTTTGTGAATTTCATAAAAAGTTTAGAAAACAGTGTTTACACTTAATGCAAACAATCCAAGCTTAGATTCAAAATACTTACTTATTCATGAAGCTTTGGGCTTGCAGGGCTTTTAGTTCCATTTTGTTCCCTACTTGATTACATGTGTGTGTTTAAGATTCTTTTTATTTTTCTTTTTTCATTTCCATTACAAACGTTACTAATTCCCAACACAAAATTAGCAATCTCTGCATGGTGTTTTTCTCTTAATAGATGATGTTGATGCTGTGTGACATGAGTTAATATAATTTCAATAATAAGTTAAAGTGCAGAAAATGCCTTTAAAGGTAGGTGACTGAACCACTTTGATGGAATCTTTTGGTAAAAAAAAATAAAGAAAACACAAGGAGGACAAAAAGCCCAAAAAGCCAGGGAAAAACTAAATGAGAAACAGAAGAGGAAAACAGATGTGTTAAAAGACATAAGCGACACATTTAGCACAGCCATCATAAAGAGTTTCTAGCAGAAGTCCATTTATGCAAGTCCAGTGATATATTTTGCAATCCTTTATTTGCGAGGAGAAGAGATTCAAAGCAGAATGAGAGGGTGGGCAGTTTCATGAGTACCTGCTGATCTAATTATTAGCTTTATTAATATTTTACCATTTGGTAATATATTGTGTAGGTCAATGTGAGTTGATAATATAGAAATGCAGAGGTAAGTATTGTTTTTACACTAAGCAAGCAGATTAATTTTGTATTTACTTTTAAATTTTTTATATTATAGATATGGAAGAACTTGGAAGGGTTTTTTTTTTTCTTCCTGGAAAAGGGATTGTATGGTATAGAAACCACTTTTCCAATAGATTTTATTGCACCTAGATAACCTTTTCTCCTGATCTCAGATGCAGGAATTTGAGAACATTATTAAATTTAATAGGAAATATCAGATATTTATAATGAGACTCTTGAGACCATCACTGTTCATTCAGAGGTCCTGAGTCACATGAATAAACTGAACTGTACTCTTCAGCAGCTATTGTTTGCTTTTCCAAATTCAATGAAGGTTTCTGTATTGATCATTTGCTTAATGTCTTATTTTACTTATTCAGTTTTTCCTACCTTAGGTAAAACATAGTCACAGAATAACTGATATCAATGCTGTTCCCTCAAAAACCTCTTTACTGTGTTTGCAAATTGAAGAATTTCATCATTTGCATGTAAGTGCACAATATTTATTTTTTTCCCTACTGTAGCAAAAGTAGCATTGATGAATAAACATCAAGGAGAAGTTCTTCAATTTGCAAGTATTTCTCCTATCTGAAATTTTGTACAAGACACCCTATGTTGTATTGTTCTGAATGTGCTTTAAGTGTAATAACTGCTGCTTTGTATGAACAAAGACCAGTATTTTCCACAGATTTTGCATGAAGCTTTGACTTAGATAAAATGAAGTCAACACAGAAAGCAATGCCAGTTCTTATTACTATCTGGATTTTAGCTTGAGTAGAAAGAAGGATGAGAAATCTAATCTAGTGGCTTATGACACTGACTACTGGAGTCAGATATTGTATTGTTTCCTGATGCTACTAGAAATACACATCTTGAACCACAAAAGCTGAGGCACGTTTCCTCTACAGCCTGGAAGAAGAACTGAAAAGTTAGTGAAAATGTTTGCCTGAGTTGCACACAAACTCAGTAAGCAGGCCAGGTATTTTGAAGATGTACTTAACAACAGTAACTTTCTTACAGATGCTCTGGAGAGTAACACTTATCTCCCACACCATTTCAAGCATGAGTTAGTCACTTTGTCAATCAGCTCAGCACAACAAAGCACACTGAAAGGTCATTGTCATTCAGTTTCTTGACACAGGTATAGGACATGATTTGATGGCTTTCAGTAGCCACATGTGAAGTTAGTTGCAGAGGCAGAGGCCTCGTAGATTTCCACTTTATCGTTATTCTATAAAATATGGTAGATAATTTCCAAAGAAAATATGCCAGTGTGGCTGTAATGCTGTTGATAACTCGTCTTTCATCTGTGAAATTGCTTTTAGACTTGGTACCTGCCTTGAACATAAGCACTGCAGCTTCGCTACTCTGCTGGATTCATTTGAAAGATACCCTGCTGCTATAGCCTGGAAGAGCTACTGTTGAATTTTAAAAGTTGTTTTGGACTAATGCAATGATCACTGAGGACAGGTATCAGAGACATGATATTTACATAACAGCTTTTAGAAATACTAGTAGAAAGCAAAATATTGTAAAAGTGTGGAGGGAACTTAGCACCAACCTATCCTAACTACCTTTCAATGTTCAGCTGGCTCTTCTCTAGTGTCTGTTCTAATGATACCTACCCTGATTACAGTATATTTAATAGAAACATGCTCAGCTAATATCTCGAAAGTAAGCAGGTATACAATCCACTTAACAAATTAATTTACAGAGAAGTGGGTGGCAAAACAAGAATTCAGATCTCTGTCCTTTGGGTTCATACTTACTGCTTCAAGCAAAAAGGGAGCTCTGTTATCTCAAGCCAGAAAACATGCTTTCAGATTTATCCACTAGTTCTTTTTATACTATTTTAGAGCAATGTTTATCTTTAAAGAACCACGGGAACTTAATTAAGAGGGACACTTACCACAGCCTTCAAAGTATACTGCAATGTCTAATTGATCAATGTTATTTCCCAGGTGTGAGTGCAGATTAAGGAGAAAAGAAAATACAGATCATGATGATTATAACTACAATATGGGCATTACCATATTTATATGTTTCAGTTAGAGTTGAAAAATTTTTGCCTTCTTGCTATCATATATTGAAAAAGGTAGACATTTAGAGTGTAATGGATATTTTTTTTTTCTTATTGACCGTCATTTCTAATAGGGAAAAATTGGATTTAAATTTTTTTTTCCTCTTTAATTAATCTTAAGAAGCTGAGGTTTTAGTACTTTGGGTTTCTTGCAGGTCGTGAGCTAAAATGTTTTTTGTGGATTATGAAATAAAAAAATCTGAGCTGCACTAGTTCCTTGTTTGTGTGTCCCCAAGTTGTCAACAAAACCCCCCAAGCATTCTCAGATGCCTGAAATGGGAGGCTGGGATGTGGCGGGGAGAGACAGGGAAGCACAGAGAGCAGTAGGATGATATTTATGTGAACCATATCCTTTTGGAGCAGACATCCTTTCAAAAAAATTATCTCTTTGCTCAGATAATTAGTCTGAGTTTCAAACAGCAGGAAAAAATAGTACATGCCTAGTTTGCATCTGCCTGTTCACTTTACTCATGCAAATATTTAGAGACATAAGACACTCACTTTGTTTTTCTGGTTACCTGAAAATCAACTCATAGTTCAAGCAGGGGCAGCAGTTCTGTGGTTGCACACATAGAGCTTGCAGCAGTGATCTTTCTCTTTGGATATGCAGGGGTATGGATATGTAAATCCAGTACTGTTCTTAACCATTGGAACAGTGTGCTCTCCTCAGATGACATTTCCCACTGTGTAGAGCAGCTACAGTTTCCCTTCGGGAAACACTTTGAGCTAAGCTACAAATGACCCTGTCTTTTATTTTGGTCTACCCACAGTATGCTGTTGGTCTCACACAGGCAATAACCAGTGTGAACAAATGTTTTTTTGCCTTGATATCAGATTTTTTGCCCAATAAGATTTTTTTTTTTTAATAAACAAAGAAAGCTGCTCTTTGCTGGCCAGCTTATTTATTTGAATTGGAAATAATGTATTACTTTAATATTTGCTGTATGGTCCTGCAGCTAGGATCCTGAATTCTAGGATTTGCCATTCCAGGATGGGTCAGAACCCAGGATGGGTCAGGAACAAACAAATAAAATGGAAACAGGTACTGATATCAAAATTATAAATTTGAAACATTCAGAAAAAGATATTAAATTCTTTCAAAATAATAACTATGGCTGAAATTAAAAAAAAAAATATGCAAATGCAGTCAAGGGAAAGAATTTTTTTTCCTTTGTCTTTTTTCAAAATATATTTTATCAATATTTTATTGGACTTTTCAGCTCTGGAGTCATCAGACTCACAGTAAAAGCATAAAAATTGGTAACTCTGTGGAACAGCATTTGTACCTCCATAGTGAAGATTTACCCATGTACGGCGTTTACTCTTTCCCCCAGGTCCGGAGAATGTCCGGTGCCCTCCGGCGCTGCCTCCCCCTGGACTTCCGGGTCCACTGCTTCTCTCCCGCGTGCCACTGACACTGGCACGCCGGTCGAGGACTGCCAGGTTCAGTCACCCGCGCGAGGATCCGAGGTAAAGAGGGAAGGAACGTCCAGATCACTCACGAAGGAAGGCAGGAAGGATTTATTGTCGCTGAGAGCTGCAGTGGGCGGGTAGCGACCCGCGCTTCCCACTCCACGTGGGGGAAATGACACTGGGACCCAGGAGGGAGAGGGATGATATAGGGGATGTGATAGGGAGGGCAGATGCCCCCCCCCAATCAGTGCGGGTGCCGCGATGATGACGTAGGAGACCGACCAACCAGGGAACCGCAGGGGCGGACACCGAGCCTCGGGCTGAGTGGGATCGTGGGGATGGGCGGCGGACACGGGGGCTCCCAGGACTAGACAGAGGAGTGGTCACAGGAGTGGCAGGGTGGGGCAAAACTCAACGTCAGGCAGCATGGGGCCAGAAACTGCGGTGGGGGGAACGACATGGGGGAAGCACGGGGGCACACAGGACTCGGCTAGTTAACACAAATAAGAACCCCTAAAACCCAATTCCAGGATGCAACAATTCCCTCTTTTTCAAAATATAAAAAAGAAGAACGGCTCCTTGATCTTCTTCGCTGCTCATCTGACTGCTTCTTCGCTCAGCTTCTGCTCTTGGTGTTTCAGCTGCTGCAACAGCTGCCCTTTGCAGATGGAGAGGGCCTGCTGCGATGATGCTGGGGTGGTTCTTCCCTGGGTGCTTGGGGATAGGGGAACTGGGACAACTTTATTACAAGCATGGGGATTTGGGACACACACAGACTGGGGTGGCTGGAAGGTTTTTCTGGGGCTTTGGGGAAAAGAATTTTTTAAAGAGATGGTAGGGTCCTTTTTCTTTTTGCATTGCCTGCAGTTTGATGCAACCCCCCGATTGGTGGGGTCATCTGCCGCACTCACAGGCACCCTGATATTTTGAACTACCACCTGCACAATTACTTGATAAATCACAGCTCCCCTTAAGGTGCTGTGGCCTGCCCTATTTTTATCTTCACGCGAGGAAGATGCGCATTATTTTTTCAGTTTTTTTGAGGGAATGGGGTCTCCCTCCTCCCTCCTCTCCCCCCTCCCACTGTCCCTGGGAGTGCCCTGCCCAAAAATGGACATTGAACGACAAAATGTCCCCTCTGATTGCAGTGGAAGCATTGATGGAGGCTGCTTCGGACCAGCGTTCTTTGGAGGCACAGCATCCAAGGCAACCACGTGGCTTTTGGGCCTTTTAGGGATCTCAAGCTGTGTGTCAGTGTTCATGGATGCCGCTTCCAGGACAGACTTGTCCTGAACCTCTGGTCCCTCCACATGCCTCTCAGCTGCCACCTCGACCCATTCCACGGAATCTGGAAAATGCTCAGAGACCTGCCTCTGCTTCCCCCTCCCCCTGCTTCCCTCCCTTCCGGGTCTCCGGGAACCGTGGGACTGCAGAGTCAGGGTCTCTTGTCCCCCTTCCCTCCTCTTCCCTCCCTCACGGGTCTCTGGGAATCATGGGAATGTGGAGGCAGGGGCTCAGATTCCCACCCCCCTCCTTTTCCCTCCCGCCCGGACGTCCAGGGCCCATGGGAACTTGGAGGTAGGGGTTCCCGTCCCCCTCCCCCTCCATGGGAAGATGGGGATAGGGTGTGGGGAACAGGACAGGGGCTGCCTCCCTCAGGCAGCGGGGCGGAGACGGCAGAGCTCTCCCCCGTGGGGGAGGGCAGGGTCGATGACTCAGCAGGGAGGACATGCAAGGGACTCGAGGGAACGCCCACATGAGGGGGAACAATGGGTGAGGGAGTAACCTGACCTCCCAAGGGGGCGGCGCCCATGCCTACAGGGAAGCAGGTGGGGGTTGGATTAAAGGTGGGGACACCGGGAACGAAGGACAGAAAGGGGTTGTGGGAAGAAGAGACCCTGCCATGTGGCTGCCCTCCATCATGGGAAGACAAAGGGATCGACCATGTGGCCTCAGCCTCCTCAGGGAGACAAAGGAAGGGGTTTAAAGAAACAGAGCAGTGCGGAGCAGCTCTAGAACTGGGATTTTCAGCGGGGAAAAAGAGATTGGAAAAGGGGTTTAGGGTCATTGCCTCAGTGATTCGGCTGATCTCACTAAAGCAGAGGTGCCGGGGGAGCCTGGGGGAGCCAGGAGCATGGCCCACGCTTGTGGGGCTGCCCTGTGCCTTAAAACAATGGAGTACCCCCCCCCCCGCCCACCTGGGTTAGGGGAAGAAGGGGTAGGAAAGAAAGAGTTCGGGGGAAACAACATTTTTGTACGATGGCTCTTTCCCCTCCCTGCTTGCTTCTCGTGCGGATTCAGCTTTCACCACTTCTGAAATCCGCAAATGGAGGGTGGCAAAGGAATCTTTCACAAAGGGATCCCTGCATTCGATCCCCTCTGCCAATTTCGCTCCCACCTGCTCCCAGAGCTCTTTTTTGCAAGCATCCCCCGTGGTTACGCGTGGGAAGGAAAAGTACAGCCACCATACAAACTGTTTCACCAAACTTTTTGGGTAGGGGCCCTTCACCAATAGAGTTCCCTTAAGTAGGGTATAAAATTCCTTCTGGTCGGCAGATAGCACAGTCTCCCTGCTACTTCTACCCACCACCTCACCCCTGGTGCAGAAAAAGAGGAAAAAAACCCAAAGAACCGCAGCAGCCGCCGCTTCACACAGCGCGCTGCATGTCCGCACACTCAGAAGCGCAGCAAAGCCCACCCAAGTGAAGGAGAGTACAGCCCGGGTACCCTCCCATCACCAAATACTCACCAAACCGGGATCTCTGCAAAGAAAAAGCTGGCACCAGGGTCCTCAGTCCCGGGAAGCTTCTCTTCTTTGGCTCTTTGTGGCCAAGAAGAGTTTCACTTCCCCTCCCACACGGGGGGCACCACATGCCTCCCTGTGGGCGGCGGAGAGTTCGCTGACCTCCTTTGGGGGAGTCTCCTTTCCCATTTTCAGTCTAACACAAAGCACAGCTCCGGCGCAGCTCTGTGCCTGCGCGGCGGCGCTCCGTGCGGACCGCACACGCTCGGCTCAGCAGCGCTCTGTGCAGCTCCCAGTACTTCGCAGTGAGTCTCCGCCAGCTCAGGCAGGAGACCCACATTGGGTGCCATTTCCAGTGTTCACTCTTTCCCAGGGTCCGGCGCCGCTCCCCCCGGACTTCCGTGTCCACCGCTTCTCTCCTGCGTGCCACTGACACCGGCATGCCGGTCACGGTCTGCCGGGTTCTGTCGCCCGCGCGAGGATCCAAGGTAAAGAGGGAAGGAACGTCCAGATCACCCACGAAGGAAGGCAGGAAGGCTTTATTGTCGCTGAGAGCTGCAGTGGGCGGGTAGCAACCTGCGCTTCCCACTCCACGTGGGGGAAATGACACTGGGACCCGGGAGGGAGCGGGATGATATAGGGGATGTGATAGGGAGGGCAGATGCCCCCCCCCAATCAGTGCGGGTGCCGCGATGATGACGTAGGAGACCGACCAACCAGGAAACCGCAGGGGCGGACACCAAGCCTCGGGCTGAGTGGGATCGTGGGGATGGGCGGCGGACACGGGGGCTCCCAGGACTAGACAGAGGAGTGGTCACAGGAGTGGCAGGGTGGGGCAAAACTCAACGTCAGGCAGCATGGGGCCAGAAACTGCGGGGGGGAGGGGGGTTACAACACGGGGGAAGCACGGGGGCACACAGGACTCGGCTAGTTAACACAAATAAGAACCCCTAAAACCCAATCCCAGGATGCAACACCCATGGCCAAAGTGAAATCATACCATAGCCATAATCATGACTATAATGTTCTAAACAGCAACTCCAGTCAGACAAGTCTGATTGGGAGTGACTGCATCAGAAGTCCTTATACTCCCTTTTGTCTTGGATGTTGCATTACTATTATACAGTCCAGCAGAGTGCAGTCATCTCCAATGTAGCATTTTATATACATTGCACAGTCATGAATTATTGCTAATGCAGCATGCTTCCCTTCTGCATCAGTGTTCTTCCCATTATTCTGAGCACTACTGTTAGTGTACCCATAGCGTCTACAATATGTTTTGGGAAGTTTGCACTGTGTAAATGTAAATGGACAAAATGGAAGACTTTGCTGCAGAGTTTAAGAGCTGAAGTGATGTAACAAACTGGTATAACTCACAAAGGGAAATGTCTCTTTTAGCACTGGGAAATTCACGTGTTTCTCTGAAACTGCCCAGAACAGATGTTCTCATATTGTTGTCCTTGAATCACAATTGATCTTAAGGACATTTACTTTTCTTATCCATCAGTTATTATGTTCTGCTCTCTCTCCTTATTTCTAAATAGTACTAAATTTCACTCAAAGATGGCTATATATATTGAGCCCTTTCATAATATCACTTTACTCAGTTGGCCACAGGCATGGTATCTGACAGTTTGTGGCAGAAATACTCCACATAATTGAAAAAGAGAAGGAAGCTGTACTGCCAGGTGTTCTCTGACAGGTGCTTCTCCTTAAGAGAGTGATTAATCTCATCCAATCTTTGCCATACATAAGGTAGGTGTCTAAGTTAGTTCTTTATGCTCTATTTTAAAAAAGGACGAGAGGTAAGAGTCTTAAACTTACCTTGTTTTGGGCTCTATTAAGTTCCAGAAGAGCTTGCTGCTTTGCAACAAGAGGCCTCAATATCTGCTTGAGCCTAGACAATGATTTTTTAAACAGTTGCAGTTCAGTAAGATGAAGTTCCCATTCATGTATCAGAGTGCTGTGCATTGAACACAGTCCTCTGTGACATGAATTCGCTTTACCAGTTGCTCAGCCTGGCCAAATAAAGAGCAATTAAGATAAGGTACCAGAGCATCAAGACCAAGGGTATATTTTCAACACTTCTCAGAAGCACTTAAGGGTGCATATGAGAGCACAGATTCACTTTGTTATTCCCATTCTTCTGACAGAGATTCTTGGAAATCACATATGATAGTTACAACCAGTTGAATCAGAAAGAATTATTTACTTTTGCATTATTATTGCAGTCATAATTTGAATTGATAGTCTTAGTTTTCATATCCAACTTTTACTTTGCTTGCTTCTTTTACATCCAGCTTTCCTAAACTAGTCTCATACAATATGCTTGGCTATAATGTCACATGCAAAATAAAGCTGAAAAATTTTTGGGGGAGCATCTATGAGAGAAGCTGCCTTCTGGCTCATATCTACTTTAATGACTCAGGTATCCCTGGTTTGATTTGAAAACATGGACATATTCAAAATAAAACATTGATTTATTCCAAGTCTCTACTTGAACCTAGGAGTGGTGACTAAGCTCATTTGCATGTCAGAGTTCCTTACACTTTTCAGTGTGGATTAATTGCAGGACTGGGTTCATTTCCTGAATTTGCATCTCCAGCTTAGTAAAGGTATTTAGAATTTCATTATCTATGTGCATTAAAAACCATGCTAAAATCCTTTATTACTAAAAAGAGTTCAAAACAATGGAATTTTAAATACAAATCCCTTGAGCTGTTATGTAAGTGCCATGTATTGCACAAAATTTAATTTAAATAATAGTAGTAACAAAGAGAAGTTAAGCATAAAACAAAGAAATTTTCTATGCTAATTTAAATTTGTTTTCTTATGTTTGTATATGCAAAGGTTCTTGGGAAAATGAGTTATTAACTTCTTTGTCCAGTGTTGACTTAATAGGTTTAACTTGACAGTATTTAAAATTCAGATTTATGTTCTGAGGTTTCAACATCTTTCTATTTGGCTCAAGTAACTATGCTTTATTTCCAAGTGTGTATATAACAGTGCACTGCATGAATCCTTTACTAGCATGACACATAAATCTCAGATTTTGGATTTCTGTATTTGGTATCTCTTGTTTCTTCTCTGTCTAACAGCTGTAAATGTTCACAGAAGGTTTAGATGGAAAATATTTAACAAGAAGAAAACCTTTTTCCTTTTACTTGGCCTTCTCAGAAAATTGCTTTGAGTTTTGTCTGCACTTCCGCATTGTGCATGTATGTACAGGTTGAGTGCTTTGTGTATGCATTATATGTTGCACATGATCTCTTTTATAACATAAACTATTTTATATATTGTCGTGGTTTGATATGGAAGTGAATTTTTTTAAGAAGTTGATTCAAACCAATCAGTGGTTAGATTTGGATATTAGCATTTGGACTGACCACTGAAGGTATGGACATGCCTCTGAGAACACAGGGGGTTAAAATCAAGAACTCCCAGGGGAACTGTCTCTTTTTAGTTCCAGTCATCAGAGAGTGCAGATTCTCTCCTGCCCAACCACAGGCTGGGAGGGGAAGCCATGCAGCCTGAAAGAAGTAAGCTGAGGGGGCTGAAAGACTAAAACCGAACCAGCTCCTACAAACAGAAGAGTAGAGAGAAACAGAGATACCTTTGTTTCCCTCCCCCCACAGAAGGAAGGAGACAGAGAGTGTGACAGTATCTAAAATTTACCAGCAAAAGAAAAAGAGAAGCGGGGGGAGATGCCCAGTGTAGAAATTAAAGTTAGTTCTAAACAGAAATTTCAGCCATCCGGGGAGTCTAAACTTTTAACCCTATCCTGAGATATAAAATCTTTGTAAAATATTACTCCTCCTCAATTTATAGTAGAAGAGAGACAGTCCAGGACCTAAAATGTTAGAAGAAGAAATTTTTAAGTAAGAGGAGATGATAGAGTAGCTTTTAGCTAGACTTTTCTTGTTAACCATAAACTAAACCAAATTCTCCTACAATAGAAACTGCATTTTTAGAGAGATGCAATAATAAACCAAAGAGACCTGCTTCAGCAAATACCAGCACTGGAATGGCAAGAACAGAAAAAAGCTAAAAAAAAAAGAATAGTGATACCCTCTGTCTTCAAGAAAAAAATGATCTCTGTTCTTAGACCCTCAGCCCCAGGGGGAAAGAAATGGAGGGGGGGGGGGGGACGACTGTAGTCCCAAAATAAGAAACTAAACTGTTACCTCTTTAAGTCCGTGGCAAAGCATCCTTAAAAAAGCCCTATAAACAATCTGCCCATGCATAGTAGTAAGAGCACTGTGACATAGAAAAGAGAATGTCACACAAGCAGATTTTCTCCAGGCAGTTGCCATGTGTGATATGGAAACACAGGAAGTAGCAACTGTTTCCTAGGGAGTCTATGGTGCAAGAAAGAGTCCTCTCTGCCTTAATAGACTGAGTATTAATTATCTGAAAAGTTGCAACTTAATCAGGAATCCCGAGTGATATCTCACTGTAGTTGTTTTAGAAATTGGGTAGGAAAAAGAGTGTTTTAGAGAATCTTCATTCTGAATTTAGTATATGTGTCTTTTACAGTAGTAGTAGTTTAATAAAGTTTTTTTTTCTTTTGTTATTAAACTTAAGCTTGCTCTACTCTATTCCTAATAACATCTCACAACATTTATGTTAAGAAAGTATATTTTCATAAAAACACTAACATTGCACCAGTGTCAAACCATAACATTTTTGGTGCATTGGCCGGGAATGAAATTCTGAGCAAGATAAGATAATGATAAAATGAAAACTGTGAGATAAAATCAAAAATGAATAAGAGCAAAGCATGTATTAGGTTATTGTTTTATATAGAACTGTGTTAAATGTAATTTTGATAATAATTTTAGAAATGTGTGTTCTCAGAGGCGAAGAGTGGAGTATTGTGGTTTGACATGGACGTGAATTTTTTCAAGAAGTTGAGTCAAACCAATCAGTGGTCAGGTTTGGATATTAGCATTTGGACTGACCACTGAAGGTATGGACATGCCTCTGAGAACACAGGGGGTTAAAATCATAACATATATATATATATGTGTGTGTGTGTGTGTGTGTGACAGTTAGTTGCTCCTTAAATAAAATCCAGTAGAATCCTAGCTTGGTAAATGCCACACACTTCTTTATCTGGTTAAGTATAAAGTAATTTTCTTTGCTTTCTATGACTGTGTATCATAGAAATGGTTGATGAGATCCCTTTGCCTAAGTTAGATATTTAAATGTTACAAGTCTGTGTGCAAATTACAGTCTACCCCTTTATAGCCAATAGAGAGGAAATATATTAAATTAATTGGCATATGGATGTGCATATTTTTATTAAATTTCAAAGATTCTGGTATGAATAAATTAGTTGCTTTCCATGTAACTGGGTCATAGAACTAAGTCTGGGTGGTTTTGACCCAATAAAAACACAGTTTATGCCTCTTTAGAAGATAATTCTGCCTTCTGCCTCAGGTAGGATGCTATTTGCAGGCAGATTTGCAAGATAAGATTGATTGAAAAAGGAATTCACATAATCCCTCCCTATCTTCTTTTTCTAAAACTGTTTACACAAAATGTTTATATCTTTATTCCTAGCTCAGATTTGTATCCAGACCATTAAGATATCTGCAGAGCTACTGAACTCTGGTTCTAGTTAGAGGTCTTTTACTGTTGGCAATTATCTTGAACAAATCTTTAAATTACATTTTTACTCTGTATAATATGCTTTTGCAATACTGGTAAATACGCATATCTGCAAAACGTAATGGTCTATCTTTATTCCATATTACCCAGAGAAATAAAAGTTTTAAAGCCAAAACTATTACTACTATCAAGTGACATACCTATCAGATAATGATCTATTCCTTAACTTATGTTTTGTTGCTGTTGGTGGTGGGGGTTTTTTTGGTTGGTTGGGTTTTTTTTTAATTTTTCATATTTTTCTGAGACACCCTTAGATGCAATCACAATTTTGTCACAGAATATTTTTATTCTCTGGAACAAGTTAGTGCATATTATACTTTGTAAAATAAGGTAGTTTCTTATCTATATGTGTTGTAACTACTGCATTTTGGACTCTAATAATTTAATTCTTCATAATAAAATTAAAATTATTGAATACTGCTGCTTTTACTTTCAATTATTTTTCAAGTATTCCATTTTAATTTTCAGTATTTAAGCTTAGGTGGTTCCTCCAAAATGCACACAGCCTCTTTTCCTGATAACTGTACTTAAAATTTATAGCACTTTCGGCAATGAGGTAGGAAAGAAGTGACATTTAGTATCAGCTTGATTTGAGTACTCATTCAAAAAATCTTTTAGCTTTGATTGGCATGATAACAACATCAATTCTTATCCTTCACAGAGCTTGCTGTGTGCTGAAAATGAAGAATTTCCATTAGTTCCTCTACACTATGTGACATTAAAAAGAAGTGATACAGGATGGTCCAATATCCAGTTAGGTAAGGGAGTATGTACAATATTTTGTTGAATTAAATTCCCATATGAGATAATAATAAAATGATATCTATTTAAACTCTTATTTCACTAGCACATTTACACAAATCTTAAAATCTTAGACAGCAACCAATCTCAACATTGCTTACTGACACTGTTATAGGAACTTAGTCCATTCTGGACTTAGCAGATGAATCATAGAATCATGGAATCATAGAATGTCCTGGGTTGGAGGGGACCTTAAAGATAATCTAGTTCCAGCCCCTCTGACACTGGCAGGGGCACCTTCCACTACACCAGATTATTCAAAGACCTATCAACCTCGCCTTGAGCATTTCCAGGGATGGGGCACCCACAATTTGTCTGAACAACCTTTCCAGTTGTCTGAACAACCTTCACCCTCACAATAAAAAAATTTTTCCTAATATCTAACATAAATCTGCCCTCTTTCAGTTTAATGCCATTATCACTTGTCCTATCACTACATTCTCTTGTAGAATTCCTTCTTCAGTTTTGTAGCCCCCTCTAGGTACTGAAAGGCTTCTCTAAGGTCTCCCCAGAACCTTCTCTTCTCCAACCTGGATAATCTCAGCTCTCTCAGCCTATCTCCACAGAACAAGATGAATGCCTCTACAGTTAGATAATTTTTTTCTTCTAATAGATTGTTTTATTTTTGTATTCATTCTACAGGGTTGTGAAGATTGTCTTTATATAGGAGTCAGTAACAAAGGCTAATATGTCCTTAGAAACATTGCAAAGCAGAAATTTTTGGGACTAGAAAGTACAAATATTTTAGAAAAGGTATTTTCACAGCGTGAGACTGCTAATAGCTGATAGCTTATTTCAGCAATATTCCAAATATATGAAAAAAGGGGTTTATGGCTAAGAGATCTAAACATATGTGACAGTTGAGAGGCTGCTGGGTGCCAATTTTTAGCAGACACCTGCTTATGAGTGTCCATTGCTATAACTGAATGTAACTAACTGAGTATATCTTTAAAACTCTGTAGAAGATTTATGGCACTATTTAATGCTGCCTTTTATCTCTATTTTTTAATAGCCTGATGTTTAATCTAAAACAGCTCTTATTTTTTCATTATTGTGCTTACTGCTAGGCAAATGAGATTATCATGAGTATCTAGCCTAACTAGACAGGAAGTAATGATTTTGTTTTGTTTCTTTGGGGCAGTTTATGGTTTTGGGCTTTTTTCCCCTTTAGTTAGGACCTCTTATGAGTGGTATCCTGGGGAATCAGAAAGAATAAACATTAAGGAATAGTTTTTATATAAACAATATCTACACTGTATGCATGCAGATAGTCATAGACTTTTGCTGTTGTGAGTCAAATGATTCCATTATGTATGTATATCTATATATCTAATCTTTATCTACATCTTTCTATATCTCTGTCTATATCTCTCTATATCTATATCATCTATATCTAGATCTAGATCTATCTATATAATCTATCTATCTATCTATCTATCTATCTATCTATCTATCTATCTCTCTACCTTTTTATACTAGCATTGAAACAGAATTCTGCCTTAAATCATACTTACCTGTGCAGGCTGCTAGGTCCTTGCATCATCAGAGTAGATGGGAGTTGATGAATTTGATCACTGACCTTCACCAGTTTTGAGATTTACTAGCTTAGTCCAATATACAGGCTTTCCTCAAACACTCCAATATTCAGAGCTTTCCTCAAGGCAAATGAGTTGTACAGTAAAATTATTCTGGGATTTCTCCATTATTAATGAAAAATTTACTTTCAAACTGTGGAACAGAAGGGAAGAATGGATGTTTTTATATGGCTAATGTGATATGTCCATAACAAAAACAAAACTGATTTAACTTTGCTTCTTAAACAAATTATACTCTTTTAAATAACTTTATTATTAGATTTAGTTCCATTCATTAACTTAATTTTTATTGCAAGGATAGGTACCATCAGTGAGCTCATGTCTTAACAGAGGTAGTTCATAAAACCTGATGGTGCATTCATTGTTTCTCATCAGATGTACCCTACTTGCTAGGATTTTCATAGGGGTCTCTTGTTTATATCCAGGATTTTCTGAGGGAAAAAAACCCATGTATTTGTGCTGTGCACTGCATGAACAATGCTTGTACAAATGACAAATTGTGTATCCTGTCATGGTAGATTTACTGTGTGTATTTGAGCCACGTTCATGCAAGAAGCTCAGAGGCTTCCTTGTGGTGCATGTAGTGTGCAGATGATACATTCTCCCTTTCACCATTTAGTGACAATAGCATTTATCAGAACATCCTCTTGATCCTCAAAGACTTTCTGAGACACTGCAGCCTTTGCTAATCAAAACAAAGAATTAGAAAAATAGAACAAATTGGCAACATCATGTAATAAACTAGAAGGAACATCAATATCTTAATCTTGAATATGACATTGCCTCTCTCTGTGCTTTATTTGCATTATATCTGCCACCAGAAAAATGGTGATCACAGCTTAAGTTATCTTGGAAATATTAATAATTTAAGACTTGTGTAAGTGCTTTCAAAGATGTCAAAAAGTTTGTTATATGGATTAATTTGTTTATTTAATTATCTTTCTCAAGTTATAGGATAGAAGAACTGTGAAGCTCTACAAATGTCTAAAATCTTTGCCTGACTATAGTTGAGAGCTTGGAGTAACAGTAGCTTTGTAATGCAATATTTTTAGGGAAGCACAGTCATTTACAGTTTCTGTAAATTCTTTAAGTTAGAATGCATTGTAACAATCAGGTAAATTGATGGTTGCTATGGCAAACTTTTTTTTTTTTTTTTTTTTTTTTTTTTTACTTTCCAGATTTTCTGCATCCTATTAGTTCCAAATGCTTCAATAAAATATCTGATATGTTACTGGCAGAACTGTTTCTACTGTTTTCCTCTCCTTTCAACTGTCAGACTCTTTGAATTTCATGACATCATTTAAATATTATTTAGACTTAGAAATAAAGTTTCCAACAACTGTCAAAGGACTAGAGAGGCCATGTAAAATATTCAGGGACAATTGTTTTAAAGTCCCAAGCAATAGGTATATTTATTTCTCTCAGAAAATCCTTTTGCAGCAGAGGTCAAACACACAGAGTGCCTCCTCTACAATTGTCACTTTGGGGGCATTTGCCTCCTTCTTTTTCTTCTCTTTTCATGAGGCCTTTCCCTCTTATTCTTACTCTCTTTGTTGTGTCCTCCTTGTGAATTTCTTATTGTTACAGTTTTAATATTTTCATTTGTTCCAGCAGCTTAAATAGAAAATATTAGGGTCAGCCTGAGATTGCAGTGCTCTTTCTTATACAGAAGTTGAGAAACAAGATTGGCCTTTTCAACACTTCCTTCTACATTTTCAAGTGCCATGAAAGGGGAGTAGTGCAGACCTAGATGACCCTTTCCTGCTTAGTAATCAGTCTTTATCTTTGCTCTCTGTGAACAAAGCAAATACTTCATTGACTGCAACTTCAAAAATTCAACTGTAGATAGTTAGAATAGGGAACTACAGCTACAGGGTTTAAATATTTTTTTTCCCTTGAAGATCTAAAATCTTCAAAGATAATCGATGCAGTATTGGTTATTGTTATCTATTTTCTTTATTAAGTACTAGTAATGATTCAAAATTACACTAAAGCAAAACTCACCATACAAACACCTAAATTTTGAAGGAGGGAAGATTGGAGGAAAGAGATTTTCGAATCTTCATAGGAAAATGAGGCTCTACTGTCACCTTAATGACCTAACACTGAGACCTAAACTGTCTTGATTTGCCTGTCCTGACTTAGGACTGAATCTGGTTTCCAGCTTTGTAAGGAACTGGCTTAAACAAGATACAGTAGTAATGCATTCATTCTTTCATGTTCCTTTATTTATCTTTACAAAAATATATTAAACATTCACTGGAACCAAGACTTCCAAATTCCATCTGCCACAGAAGGTGTGAAGGTCCTGCAAGCCAGCAGTTCATTTCCACATTTGTCAATATATATTTAGCTAATTAAGAAAGAGCAACATAAACAGGAACTGCTGAAAAAATACTGCCTGGGTTTGTCTCTTTAATTTAGTGTTTCAGGCTCTCATCTTGAGACACAGGCTTGAAATTACCTAGGGACTTCTGGAATGCCTATTTTTGTCTTTAAAAGTGTGATTTCTTTGCTCTTATGTGTTAAGAGATCCTGTTTATAGGTAAGACAAAAGATTTTCATCTCTCTCAAACAGGAGAACAGAACAAACTGATGTCTACAGGAACGCAGTACAAGCAGGCCTGTCAAATAAAAGGGCAACAGCATTACCAGCTCATGTAAGCAAAAGAATTTTTTTCCTGTTCTGGAACAAACCAGTAAGAAACAATGTTAAATTTATTTCTTGCTGGCCTAAACAAGATAAAAAAAGAATATTTTCCATTCTTTTGTAGAACAAAACGCCATTACTTTCTGTGATGATGGTCAAAATAATTTCTTAGGAAAAACCCTGCCCAGCACTTTTTTGTGACCATCTGAGTATCTCTCTTGGAAAAGCTGACAAACTCTACTAATGCATCTTGTGTACCACTCCAGTCAATAAGTAGATGCTGTAATATCACAAAGTCCTGCTAATATAATTAATCCATTATATGCAGTTTTTCATCAAGGAGGGTTGAGTTGGAGATTAATTTAGTAAACTGCCCATATACAGATAATGCATTCAAAGGTGAGCTGGCTACTGTTATTAAAAGGCCACTATCAGCTTTCAGAAGTTGTGATGGCCAGTACAGTACTCCAATACCTTGAAAAAATCTAATATATTCAGTTCCTAGGAAGAGGAATTCTGGCTGCATACTAGGCTGCATCCAAGAAAGGCAAAAGCTCCAGGAAGACAATTGTTCATCTCTTTTCAGCATATAGGAGGAGGCCTGTTGGAGTCCTGTGTCCAGCTTAGGGCTCACAGCTCAAGGGAGATAATGACAAACTGGTGAGTTCAGTGGAGGGCTTATAAAGGGAATGGAGCACTTGAAAGGCTGAAGGACTAATGTGGATTTCATGGAGCAATGGAATTTTTAAGTAGATACAGAAATATATTAAAATCATTGCAATCAACTTTGGTAACACTTCAGAATAAATGTTCATGGAGCTATAACACTTCTATGTGCTTTGAAGTATGCAGGTGCTATCGAAGTAATTGTACAGAAAATGTATTCACTTGGCTCCTACTCGAGAGCCAGAATCCTGTGGCACATCAGGACAATGACATAACAGGATTAAGACTTTCTCAGCCTACTTCTTATGCAGAAATGTGTGTAGTTGAATTCTTCCTGCTGAACAGAGCATCAATGATATCTGATGTTACATCTGGTGTTGCCAGGGATTACTGCAAATGCTAGAGTCTGAACCAAGTGGCATGTTTAAAAAAGGAGGGGTGTACTATATTTTTTAGATTTTAATCTCAGAGCAGTGAAATTCCATTAGTACATTTGTTGCTGAAAAAAATGATTAAAAATGATTTGTGATTCTGAACCAAACTATTTAGTTTGTTTAAACAAACTGCAACAGGTAAAGACCTATCACTAGCACATACAGGTACAGAAAGTTAAAAGCAGTCATTCTGAAGGTCAATTTTTATTTGGCCTTTAAATATTTGGCTAAAATGTATCATTTCACCTTTCTCAAGTGAATTTTCTCTCTTTGTGAGAAACTTTTCACAAAGAGGAATGTGGAAAATTGAAATGTGGAAAATTGTCCTAGAATCTCAGATAGATATGTGGAAATTTGTCTTAGAATCTCAGAGAGTATAAATTGCCCTTGATTTGCTAGTCTATAGTGATCTATCCCATATTTTTTTTCCTCAGTAATGACATAGAATGCTAAAGAAGAGGAACATGAAATGATGAGCATTAATTCCTTAAAAAAATAAAGTAAATATTTTAACTAAAAATAGGTGCAGTTTTAAGTGAGTTCAGATTTTTCAAGGCAGCTGTCTTGAAAAGCCAAATTTTGTCTTAAGCCAAAATTTGTGAGAAATGGAAATTTTGGGTTCAAAGAAAATAATCTGAATTGAAACAGCCAAATTCTACTTCACTCCATAAGGTATTTTCATCCTCATATGTCAACTGTGTTTTTAATTTCCAGATCATTGCTTTGGTATTTTTAATTGTATTTCAGAAAGTTCTAGGACAGCAATCCTCTTTAAAATACAAAAACTAAGAATGTTCTTTAACATGAGGTTTTTCCTTCCAACATGAAAACTACTTTTGATCTGGCCTAGATCAACATCGCCATTGTCATTGCTTGGTTCCATTTGCAGAACCTCGTACTTACTATACCAGGGCACTAGGAAGGTGGGGCAGTCACAGTGGAGACTTACTTTCTGCATCCAGCAGGAACTTTTCATCATTGTCCCTTACCCCTTAAAGTTACTGTGAAGAAAGCATATGGAATGAAGAAAGGATAAGGAATCCTCTGTATCATCTGTATCTGCCTGTTGGGCCTGTCTTAGCAAAGGTAGGATAAAATTCCAATAGTTAGCCTCCTACTCTCCTTGATATATGCTCTGCCTACTCACCTCCCCCCAGAGCTCTGTCACTAAGCAGAGGAGTTCCTTTACCTTGGACAAGCCTATCTAGTACTGGTACTTAGGTCCAAATTAATCCCACTTAAATTTAGGCCTCAAATTTAAAAGCATATTTACTGATATTTCATCTATGCTCAGTGAAGAGATGCAGCTGAAGAGGGTAATACACCCTAGAGGGATAAGTAAGGAAATCCTAAACAAACTTGAATTCAGCACTTTCCACTGTCGATACCTTATCACCAGATTAATCTTACTGCCTTTCCATTCCATTTCATCCAGACGCTCAGTGTGCAGCACCCCAACTTCAACAGGAGGAAGGGACACTGCTCTCTGCCATTGTGGCTTTGTGGTAATGTCATACTCCTACCACAAATATTTGGGATTCCTTTCTTCCGTATAGGTAGATTTGGAGTTGGTCCTTCATCTTAGCATTTGGCTGATACCTTCTACCCTGTTTCCAGGAAGCTATTTTGGAGGCTAAAGTAAAGTGGTAGAAGGCTTTGTGTCAGATGGGTTTTTTAAATGTATCTTTGTTCTGCAACACACATGGTAAAAAGCTGTAACAGTTGCATGTTTTCATTGTTCAGCTGTTGGTACTTTGATTCAACAGAAACTTCCTTTTGGAGGGAGGGATTCGACCTTCCCAAAAGTCAGCTAAGAGAGGTCTACTGGAGAGACGTGTTAAGAGCAGATGAAGAAGAGACAGGGTGTGTTGGAGTTTGCAGTATAAGCAGGGACTAGGAGGGCATTGAACAGGGGCCCAGACCTCAGAGGACCCAGAAATAAAATATATTTTTCCTGTTACTTTGAGATGACTTTGTAGAGTTTGTGAACCCAGGCAGCCAGTTGAAGTTACTGGAGGAAGGATAAGGAAAAGATGCATTGTACATAGAAACAGGGAAATTAGAGTACTTGGAAAAATATTTGTCTGATAAAATAAAATATTCCTTTCAGGTAGTTTTAGAGAGCAATAAGGTTCTCCCTCCCCCTCCTCTTCTCCAGGCTGAACAACCCCAGCTCCCTCAGCCACTCTTTACAGGATTCTTGTTCAAAACCCTTCACTGACCTTGTGGCCCTTCCCTGGACACTTATGAGTTCTGTGCAAACTTTGTGTTATTTGGATACTGCTAAGTAGCGAAGGAAATGGAAATTCTTTAAATTTCTTATCCTTGTGAGCCGAAGTGTATTAAAGATTTGTGATATACAGACATGACATGGAGAAAAACATTAATGGTCAATGACTATTATCAAAGCATTAGAAGTTTAACCAATACTCTATTCTTCATACAACATTTTCAAGTGTTAAAATTTATATGTAGATGTGAAATTTACATTAGGGTTTATGTGATAATAAAAACTTCTTTTTTAGTTGAATGTTAAGTTTGCATTGGTTATGACAGAGAGAAAAATTATTTTGTTAGCCCCAGAATTTGTTAAGTTTTTGCTGAGAGTTATTAAGAACCACTCAATATCAGAGAAAGCTGATAATTTCAGAATAGATTGCTTGCTTATTGTCATCAATCTTTTAATAAGGCTTTCTGTTGCACTGAGGCTATTTATTTGACTAATATACTCCAGATCTTGGTGTAAATTTTGTTCCTAGACAATATGCTTATTTGTCCATTGTCATTTTCTTTTCAATATTAAGTTTTTTTTTCCTTAATTCAAAGGAACTTATGACTTTTGCATATGATTTTAGTGCACTGTAAAATCATATTAATCTATTTTGAGAGTAAGTATATGATCTCATCTAAATGGTATCATCCACTGTCTGTGGATGTAATTTTACAATTACAAAATTGTAGAATAGCCAAAGTAAAAGCTAAAACAGTAAGGGAAAGGCAGAGCAACAAGGAAACTTGTACAGCTGCTCCAAAAAATGTTCCTGCGGAAGCAGAGTACAGCTTATTCCTTGTGTATGTTTTTTTTCCCCCTTGCATTTTCTTTGTAGCTTGGATGTAATGCCATTAATTTCTTTAAAAATCGTTGCTAATCTGATTTAATGATTTTGTGATGTCATTTATGTTACTGTGCCTGACATTGGCATTAAAATCTTTTCTGTTTAGATTTTCACAAACTGAATTTTGTATCTTGTCAGTCTTTATAATATAAAAATGTGTGAAATAGGCAGGAACCTTTTAGTCTTTGATGGATGTTTAGAACTGGGAAATGAGATATGACCTGGATGATACAGAGTGTAATTCAATAGAGTTAACAGAGCTGAAGATGGCTATTTGAAAGAAAATTAAAGAATGTTCATTTCACATATTATGTTTTAATAAAAGATGAATCTTGGCCTTGTGTAAGTCAGCATAGATTCATGAATACTAAGAGAGATCTGTGGAGCTCTGGCTGTTAACTAAGAGCTGTTAAAATTAGCATCTTCAACCTTTTGTTTTCTTTGTCTTTCAGATGGGTTGTGTGTGATGGCAAAAAATAACAAAACCTGTTATCTGTATTTTATTTTATGACTGCATTACTATTTTAAAACAGATACTTGAGTCTGATTTCTTCACATTTTGTTCCAGGTACGATGGCTATAAACTGATTTTAAGTGATGCCATTTAACACAAATAAAGTTTCTCTGGTTTTGTATTGTAAGCACTCTAAACAAACTGCACAACAATATCAAAGGTGCATAGGTCCATATTTCGATACTAGGCTAACTGGCTGAAGTTTGCAATTACACGATGAAAGCTCTAAGTTATATGAAATGATATATTCATGTTTAATTAGAAAATATATTCTGATATTAAGCTGTGATTCTGGGTGAGGCATTTAAAAGAAGCAAAAAAAAAAAAAAAAAAAAAAAAGAGCTTATTTGGTTTAATTCCGACACTGCTATTCTAGAACATCTTTTTCTTGTTTTCATGTTCATTTCCTGATTTCAAGTTTCTATATTACTTTAAATATTTGCAATAACGATCATCTTTGAGTCCAGAAAAGGTTCTCCAAAAACTACCAATAAATCAAAATGGTGGCTTTAAAAGTTATTTTTTACAGGCATTATAAGATTTAAAACAGAGCAGATAATAAGAAATTTTGTGGTAAAAAATTATGGTGCTGAGATGAAGTCTCTTTTTAGACAAGACTTTTGAGTTGTCTAATATTCTAATGCCATTTTTATCCCATTACCTCAGCACCACTGTAATTCTTATCTTTATGTGAACTATACAGAAGGCCATGTTATGATGAGCTAACTAATTTAAACCAAGAATCTGATTGCTGAACATAAAACTTGTGTTGGCCCACTGTTTTTATTTTTTAGTCTCTGTAACAATTCTTTTTTTTCTGATTGTTCCACATCTCAGTATTAATTTTGACGGTAATTCTTATAACTATTTTAAACAACTCTGCAATCTAACTAAAAAACTTAGGGCTAATTATGACTTGGGGTTTCCTTTTGTTTTGAAAGTGAGTTTATGATATTTTTCATATGGTTGAAAAATTAAATGCCAGCTAACCATGGTTTGTTCTTGTTTTGTGTAGTGGTGTGCAGCACTCTCCATCCATCTAGTAGCAACACTGCAGTTACATTTTTGTTCTGGTTTTACTGCTTGGATTCTCTCTCTCATCCCACTGATGGGCATTTGAGTGAGTGGCTGCATGGTGCTGAGTTGCCAGCTTGTGTTAAACCATAAAAAATTTTAATTCACCTTCTGGCTGGCTGATAATGATCTTTAGACCAAGAAACCTTGATTGCAGATTTTCTCCAATTCAGTAAAGGAACTTTTCTTTACAGTTTACTATATCTTTCTGTCTCTTGCTAGAGGTGAGGTTTTAATGGAGTTCTAGCCTTTCTCTTTTGTAACTGCTGCTTGGACTAGTATGGAGTAACCTATGGAATAGTTGCTGCGAAAAACAGAAGTGTAGCATTTAACATCTCTGGTTTTGATGTCATGGACCAGCATGTCTTTTGAAAAAATTGCAGGCTGTTAATCTTTGATCCTATAAACTCTCCCAAATGAGTTACTCCAGGGTTTAAAGGCCTTTGACGGTAACAGGTTGATAGAGGATTAGCATATAAATATGAGTTTTCTATGTTCTGACACTTATCTTTATTATTCCATATTGTACAGCAAGGAAAAATGCCAGGGTAAGATCCAGTCCAGTTAGGACTAAGATGTGGGTGCCAGGACAGAAAACTGATGTGCTGACTGTCAGAGATATATCAGCTTTAGTTAAAATGTCTGCCACAAGAATCTTGGGTAGCTTAAAAGCCTTATAGTTATTTTGACATTTTCAGTAGAAAACAAAAAACATAATTCATGTATACAATTGCTTTAATTTTATGTATAAATGCAATGTGGAGAGTATTACAAAATATTTTGGGACTGCAGCTCTAGGAGGTATCAGTTTAGGTTTCTTCCCCCAGTTTGATAACCTATTTTATTTACTGTCTTGAATTAGCTTTCTCACTCTCTTGCTAAACTCAATACCTAGGTATTAAACAAAAGAAAATATTAAAAGCCATTTATTCCTGTTTCTTACATTATTGAGTCATGATAACTTGAGGAAAGAACAAGATAACTGTCAGAGATATAATCTAATTCAGTTTTTTTAAAGTAAAAATCACATTAATTAGAAATCAATTTCTCTCCTGCATCACTTTCTTTAGGAGAAAAAAAAGTAAAATAAGCTTACTTCTATTCAAATCATCTGGATTCCTGGGTTTGATTCAGTATTCATTCTATGTGCCAGGAATTTAAAGGTTTCAATATGTAATCAGTGTCATGTTCTTTTTATTCATAACAAGATAAAATGACCTAATGCAAAATGAATTTTAATGTGCTTCTTCAAAGGATGTAATGTGCTACCAGTTGAAATGTAACTTGCTACATCAATTTGGACTTTATTTGTTAAGACTAGGGAACAATGACACACTACTTGTTCTCGTGTTACATCAAGCTGTTTCACATTCACACTAGATACGTGGTGAATTAATCGGTTGCAGTTTTTCCACCAGCAAATAATGATTACTCTAAAACCATTATGATTTTGGCCTTTTCCTGACATTTGTTGTAGTCTCAGTGACATGCTATTACCCTTGTCACAATTTGGTGTAAAGCATCTCTCATTCAAACACCATTCATTACCCTTGGGCTAGACTCACATTCAGTACATGTCAGTAAAGGGGCAGGAGGTCAAATCTCAGTAAATTAGCTGTCCTCTGTGAAAAAAATAACTCATCTCAGAAGATAATTTACCTTTAAACAACTGCAAGATTTCCACTTTTGTAAAGTTAGATTCAATTTGGGCTGTATGCTGGAAGAACTGCTTGCAAAACATGTTTACATTTTTTAATGTTTCCTGGATTGTCCCCAGGTGCCAATTTGTGCATACTGGTCTCTGTGTGACATGGTCTGAATGCTTAGTACCATAGTCTCAACAGCAGTTCTGAGGTACGCAGCCTGAAATGCCTTTTGATTCTCTTCAGAGTGTGAAATTTTGTTCAGGAAAATATCATCTCTTCATTTTATAAATCATCTTTTTGGGTACCAAATGACTGTTTGTTGATTTTCATCTTTGAAGCCATTTTGTATTAAAAAATACAGTGGTTTTACACTCTGATTGTAATCCTGTCCATGTAATTTATATAACTGGCTCAAACTGGAATTTTATGCACCCAGTTAAGTAGGCCTCATGAAATATATATACATTTAAATTGTGCATTACTTCTTGGCCTGTAAGGCTGATTTTATGGTGTGGCTGTGCCTCAGATTCTTTCTCTGAAACACCTGGGCGATGGTTCAAAGAGTCTGTTGCTTACACTTAACTTGAGTCTGTAGCATAATTTCTTGCTTGGTGGCTTGGTTTCACAATGAGCTGGAGTCCTGTACAATTTCTATATGGGGAGAAGCTCAGACTGATTATGTTCAATGATAATATTACATCTGGATCCTCGATTTGGTGTTTCAGTCCCTATGTCAACCCTCAGTGGTGTTGATCATGTTGAGCTGGGAGTGTTTTTGAGAACAATTCTCCAGAGGCACTTTTCTTCCCACGCACTTGCACAGGCTTACATTCAGTGATCCCAGAAAACCCTTTGTGAAGGCACATGTAATAAATATAAGGGGAGGAACTGATGTTCCTGCCAACTCTCTGTTCTCAGCCTGAGTCCAGCGGATATGAAAGGAAAACACTTTGTGAGGTTTGAGCTCTCCAAACAAGTCTGGTCTTCTGTTCACTGAACAGGAAATTTAGCTACTGGAGTATTATATTTTAGGGATGTGGTCTTACCTCCTTTGGGCAAATTTTAAAGGAAGAGAGTTTGTTTTGCTAAGTTTTCTACAAAGATATTGAGGCATTCTCCATGGAACGTACCACCTCTGTACTTCTCAGTTCTTGGCTGACATAGGGTTCTGCTGGTCTCCTAATGACCTGCGCCATGTCTCAGCTTTGACCAAGAGGCAACTACAGAACAAGAGGACACATCTTAAGCTGTTCCAGGGGAAGCTTAGGCTAGAAATTAGGAAAAATTCTTCACTGAAAGAGTGATTGGGCACTGGCATCATCTGCCCAGGGAGGTGGTGGAGTCACTGTCCCTGGAGGTGTTTAAAAAAAGATTGGATGTGGCACTCAGTGCTATGGTTTAGTTGATGAGGAGGTGTTAGGTCATAGGTTGAACTAGATGATCTTAAAGGTCTTTTCCAACCTAGTTAATTCTTTGATTCTGTAAAAGGCACATATCTTTGTTCAGAAACTCCTGCTGACTCTCAGCAGTCTTTTTCCAGATTGCTCTTTTACAAGACTGTTTCTTCCTCTGTCAGGGAGACAGAGGATAAGTGGCTTGTCCAATGAATCTGAGTGCCAGAGCCTTTCTTCATATAAGCTGTGACAACAGTCACTTTTTAAAGCTGAACATAAAAGATCCTTATGCCTTTTTCAGGTTTGAATCTTTAACACTTGACTTACAATGTATAGTGACATTTTATAGTCTCATTAAAATCAAAGTAATTTGGGGAAGAGTTGGTGAATTCCCTTGATACAAACCACATCCTCATTCCCTGATTTTTGACTATTCCTATGAAATTAAAGAAAGGAAAAAAACAACAAATTTGACTTTGACTTTTGCCATTATGTAAATTACATTTATATAAAAAAATAAATTGAGTGAGTCACAGAGACTTGAAAATCAGGGCCCACAGTGGAACCTGACAGCTTTTCCTCAATGTTTTTAATCAGGCTTAATTGTTGTCAGCTGAGTGATCTATGAAGGCCTTACCTTTATGAGAGGCTTGTAGGTGTGGTTTTTTGCTGTTGTTGCTAATTTGGAGCCAGAAATAGTTGTATGTAATTAAGGCTCCACAGGTAAGGTGAGATTTTGTGTTCATTGAAAGGGACTTAGCAGGGATTCATGTGATGTGACATAATTTTTTTCATTAGGATAAGAAGCTTATATTCTTTCATTGTTATCACCTCCTCAGGAAAAAAAAACTAGAGCTCCATACCGATTGGCTAGAACTTTACATGGCCCTGTTATTGAGCACTGAGTGTACTTGGTTCTTCATTTTTCTCTAAAAATATTACATTTTCCCACTTCATGCAAGTTGAATGCATTTATTAAAAAAAAAAAACAACACTCTAAAGATTTTTACATTTCAGAACAAAATTCCATACACATGTTATTTTCTCATATGTGAATATACACGTATTTACCTGTAGCAAGCCAAAGACATAGTTGGAAGAAATGCTGGCTGAACTGTAAGTACTAATATAAAGGAAGCATACATCAAATAATATAGTGTAAGCATAGAAGAAATGCTGATGTGATGTTTTATAGATTGATTTTCAGAAAAATGTTTCTTAAAACGTAAGGAGGGATTAAAATCTCACTAGTCTGTAGAACGAACAGCCAAAAAAGTCATATAGACTAGCCACTAAGAAACAGAACAAAACAACAACAGCCAAGGTGTTTGAAAGTCAGGATCTTGCTTACTGTTTTTAGGTGACTGCCATGTGATAAGAGATGACCAGAGTCACCATCCCCTTTCTCCAGTGGAAGACAGCAGTAAAGAAGCATGCAGACATAATGGGACCAAACATGCAGGCAGCTAGGCTGTGCCTGTGAATCCTTTTCCCTTGCCCCTCAAGCACACAGGTGCCTTAGGCACCTTTCTACTCTGATTAAGCCTTGAGTCATTTCTGACTTCAGGGTGCTGCATGCTGAGCATGCTGATTGTGGTTTGCTCACTTCAGAGGGTACTGACTCCTTTAGATCTTTGTCTGTGGTGTCTACCTCTTTTGTACAGAGAGCCTAAGCAAATTCCACTGGAAGGGTGAATTGCGTGTAAGTTACAGATATATAACTTATGGTACTTTGATACATAACTTTTGGATAACTAAACTTTTATGGGAACTGGCCTACTTTTTGTATTGACCTTGTTAGGAGTTTTTCCAGAAAGTTTTGTATTGTAACCCTGGAAGTGCTGCCAAAATAGAAAGTATTACAGCAATAAAAGGCGCATTGTAATTTATATGCCAGCAAAAGATCAGGGTTTAAATGGTTGATGGTTCCTATTCCTATCTGATTTTAATGTTAAGACAGAAAATTTCTGATCTGGGAAAAAAATACCAGAAGGACCATAGAGAAGACAAAAAACTTCAAGACAGGACAAAAGACAAGACAAAACCATGGCTGACTTGTCTGGTGCTCGCAACAGTCCTGCTGTGAGTGGGAGTTTAGGCAAGAAGACACCCAGAAGTATATTCCAATGCAATATTTTTTTATTCAATATTTTCTACAGGGCTCCTATAGGGGTTTTTTTTTGGTTTTTGGTTTTTTTTTTTGTTTTTGTTTTTGTTTTTGTTTTGTTTTTTTTTTTTTTTTTTTGTTTGGTTGGTTGTTTTTGTTTGTTTGGTTTTTTTTTTTTTGGTTTTTCTTTTGGGGGGGGTTGGTTGTGTTTTGTTTTGTTTGGTTTTTTTGAAGCACAAGTAAGACTACAAAAAACTCCATTCATTTCTAGAAGAGTAAGTATCAAAGACTTAAATATTATATATATTATATTATATTATATTATATTATATTATATTATATTATATTATATTATATTATATTATATTATATTATATTATATTATATTATATTATATTATATATTATATTATATTATATTATATTATATTATATTATATTATATTATATTATATTATATTATATTATATTATATTATATTATTTTCCAGACCTGTGAGGGAAAACAAAAAGGAGAATCTCAGACATGGTCTTGTTTAAGGAAGAGCAGGAAGGAATGCCTTGGAAGAGGCCTAACTAGAACAGAAGTAGCTCAGAATCTGTCCTAAAAGGGTTATTGAACTTCAGTCCAACCAGTAGAGGAGCTGCTAAAAGTTGTGGAATTCAGATAATTCCTGTAGTAATAAATATGGTCATAGAGGAAAAGGTGTTAAGATAGAGGTTTATGTATTTAAGCAGCAGAGAGACTAGGACTTTTGTAGACTCTGTCAATATCCCAGTCTTTGAATCTCAATGAAATGGGGGTTATCTTCTTCCCTCTTTGTAAATACCACTTGTCTGAAATTCACTGGCCTATGAAAAACAAATTACCTGTACAGGAGTATTATAGATACTGACTATATAAAATCAGTATGTAACATTATTCTTTGGAAATACCACTTGCTGAACTGAGCTCCTCCATTCTCACCATGTCCAAAAACTTTGAAGGAAAAGCATGGTGGTTGATTATACCAGGAGGTGTCTAAAACTTTCCCTTTGGGGTGTTCTTGAATATAGGCAAAGCCTGAGACTGAGCTAGCTCTCAATCATGAAAAATGACATGTCTGAATTTGAACAGGCTTGTGCTTGACTGACAGTATAAACTTAACTTACAAAGTGGCTTAAAAATAAGCTTTAAAATACCCCTTATTACTGTTTGTAATCAAACTGCAACATCTCATCCTTAATGAGGTTGTGGCAGGAGAATGAGATATGCCTGTGTAAATGTATCAGGAAAAAATCAGTACCAGTGTAAAGTAGGTCCATTAATAAATGAGATGGAGAATTAAATTACTAATGACTTTGAAATGCCTGAGATAAAGAAATTCCATGCCAAGCTGCCTTTAGTAAGAGAAATAACATTAGGTCAATTAGGAGTGCTGAAAAACCCACACTAAACTGTGAATTCAGTGTGAGAGAACAGCTAAGGAAATTGAACATGACTGCTACTACACAGTAAAATGAGGCTCTCTCTAGTGCACCTGCAGTTCTAAGACCCCTCTTATCCTCTGCACTGGTTAATACTGGGACTATATTTTCCAAAACCATTTTAAACTCAATTCTGTCAAAAGAAATAACACTGTTTTGGCCTCTAGTTTTTTTTGTTCAGGCCTTTTCTCTTGCCCTATTGCCCTATCTGTTTTGACAGAAGCATTTGCACTGCCTTACATCTTACTGCATTTTTGTAGTTTTCCACTGGGACAAATAGCTTCTAAAGAGTAATACGGTTTATTAGCTTGAGTGAAGGTAATTCAACAGTATTGCTTCCATTAAACAAATGTATTTGTCAACTCAGGTATGTCTTCATCACACTGGATTCATTGTACTGTTTAGATTTACTCTAATTAGATGTTAAACTGAAGATTTCTTACTGCCACTGGAGCTGGTACTGACAGCCATTTTTGCTCTTATCTGGTTTTATTCTAGATGTTTCCTCCATATTATGCCTTTCATTCTCTCCTTTTCTGCTCAGGTCATTAAATCCTACCTGACTGATTTTTCCAGTCACACTCTTTTGCCTTTCATACAACACTTTAAACTCTTTCTTCTTTTTGAGGAATGTGGTACATTAGGAAGGCTCATTTGGAAATGAAATGCCCATCTTTTTTATCATATTTTTCATGCTCATAAAAGTATGAGGTGCATTAGAGTAATGTAATCTTGAAATAATCACCCTGAGAGGTGTGAAATGTCTCTCTTTATAGAGAGTTTCCTGTTTTAATATCAAGGTGATTAATGATTGGAGGGGTCAGTAATTTAGCAGGACCATTTCAATTACAGGTTGTTTTATAATCCTCAGTTTTTGATACTGAAAGACCCAACTATTATTTATGCAAATGCAAATACTTTCAAGCTGCTTTTCTGGTAACGATGCAAGTTCTGTTTTTTGATGTAAACAAAATAAGTTGAATAATGAAAATCAGAAATGCTAAGGCCAATAGAGATAATTATACTTTTCTACAGTAGAACCAGAAATGGAACAAACATTAACTTTATTGCAGAATTTATCAGCATGTTGAACTCAAGGTTTTTAATTTACAAGGCTCTTTCACACTATTCTAATTCTGCCACAGAGATGTTCCAATGAAAGCAGGGCATTATAAATCAGAAGCAGAGACTGATCTTCCCCAGAAGAAGACTTAAAAGAAAAAAAAAAATAAACAAACAAACAAAACCACAGAAAAATAAGAAAATCAATGGGAGCCTCATTCTTCTCCCTCCTAGATCATTTATTTTGTTTCTGAAACATTTTATGAGCCTTATTCATTAGCCATTCCTCATCTGGTGTTCCTGTTCCATTTCATCTTCCCCAGAAGCGCTATTATTTCATACCAAGAAATGGTTGCTGGTTAGGGAGGGAAAATCAGAAGATGAGAGACTGCTAACATTGCCTTTCTCCTCAGACATATAGGGAAAGAATGCCAGATGGTGAGGGAGCCTTTCCTTGGAATTTCAGTGGTGGATAAAAGGACAAACATAATATCAAATACTGAGAATTATCTGGAAATATAATGAAAAAAAAATAGTTTTCACAATGCTTTAGAAACAAGGTGTGTGGCTCTCTGCATATGAATTTCAGTAACTTCCTTGTGAATTCAAAGCTCTTGTGCACTGTAAACTTTGTTGAATATTCAGACAACCTATAAAAACTTCTTGAATATCTCAAATCAAGACTTGCACCTGGATATGTCATTAATTAAACATGTTTTGTCTGATGCTGAATCTAATGAAATCTAACAAATGATAGAGAATGATTAGTAAAAGTTCAGACAAAAACTTAAAAAATGTTAAGCACATTATTTTGGCTTCTCATTTACATTCTGAGTTCCATGGATTTGCATTCTCCTTTACATTATTTTACATTAAAGTAATGGCATAAGGTAGCCATATGATTTTCTTATAAATGAAAAAAATCATATGTACTCTGAATCTTACTGTTGAAAATATTGATAATACAATGATACTAGAGAAAAAAGTTTTAGGAAAATTATAATCAGAGTCTTACTGGACCTGACAGAAATCTAAGAAATGTAGGTTAATAAAAATGAAGCTCCTGAATTTGATAGAAGCACTTTGATATTTTCCTTGAAGTAGTGAAGATTGATAAAGTATTCTTAGGAAAAGTCCTTAAATACCAGAACTAGTGCCAGCACAGAGAATGGTAATCGGAAGCTTCAGTCAATTCACCTTGTCAGAAGAATCTTCTTGTGTCATATGCATCATCTGAGTCCTACCATAGCATGCTTGTATCAAACCCATTAACAATCATGTTTTGGAACTATGTAAATGTTCTCTTCAGAGAAGCAAAAGTAAATAGTGTTAAAACACATTGAAAGTACTTCTTGCACAATCTTGCAAGAAATAAATTTAGCCTGTAACTCTGATTCTGAAGGAAGATTGCTTTGTCCAGCAAAGAAAACTAAGACATTTCCTTGCAACATGTATTGAAATATTTTGAAGAATATTTAATTTCACATATGTTGTTGAAAATTAATGATTTTTATTTCTTTAGCAGCTTTGATAGCAAGAAGCGGTGAAGAAATGTTTTGTTACAGTTTTCAAAATGTCAGAGAAAATATTAATTTTAGTTTTTTATGTCTATCTAGACTTCAAAAAACAGGTAGGAATACACTCATGGAAATTAAGTGTATACATCCACCTTCATACTAATAAAGTTTGTTATTAAACCCACACTTTTTCTGTAAAATTATCTAATGCCTATTAAGGATCTTTAGTATTATTTCAAACACCCAGAGTTTTGTACTGAATGCTCATCTTCACTGGTGTCTCTTTGGAGATATAATGCAGTGAAGATATACTAATGTTGAAAATGGTTTTTTTTGAAATGTGAGAAGAACCTCATGCAAAGTAATTTTTTATGTTAGTTTCTATAAAGCCATGAGAAAAAATTCCTTGCTGTAGTTAATTAATCTTTTAAAATTTATTCTTCATGTATTATGCAACTACTGGAGTGTAAAATATATGGGTTTTAAAATAATTTTATCTTTTTCTCAGACAGCAAATTCCAGCTTTGTAATGTGACTTTAATCCTACCCACTGAATGATAAAATGTAGAAAAACCCCTTTGAATTACCATGATGTAAATTGTACAAACAAGTAATTTTTGAAATGACAAAAACTTAAAGATTCATTTTACTATCTAGCATATTTGCTTCACAATACTGCATGCATGATACCAGCATATTGCTGTACCACGCTGAATTAACACTGTCACTTTGTTATTTTGCACACATATTTTAGAAGTCAATCTTTTAAGCACAGTTTCACTTGAATTACTGTTTATGCATGCTATGTGCCATTGCAAGGCTTATTTTTGAAGTTTATCCAATAGTGATTTAGAAATTACTTTAGAAAGACTGTAATTGATTGCAATCAAAAAGTGCAGCTGTGTACAGGGAAAAAAAAACCAAAAAAAGGTCTCTTACAAAAGAAAGTGATTTGCGATTTAATTGGGATCTGGAGCAATTTTAATTATATTAAGATTTCTCCACCTGTTTGCTTAATGGAAGACAAGATAAACATTTGCTTATAATTCATATTCATGAATATTGTGATTCAAATAATTCAATTTTATACTTTATATATTAAAAATGTTCAGTATTAAGTATTATACAGAGCAGGATAGAATTTGCAGCTTGAGACACCTAGATATGGCTGACCACATGCAAACACCTGTATGTTTAGCTGGGTCAAACAGGCCAGTCCCATGTATATGCCGAGAGTACTGCTGGGTATTGCAGGTAGCACAAGGTGACTCTTCTTGACAATTGAAGCTCAACCATGTCCAGTGCAATTATTGCATCCTAGGTAATGACTCAGCTCTCCAGTCACCAGACATCTGTTTTAGGGTGAGAGGAATAGCTCTTTGGGGCTTTATTTGCTTGACTAAACATAGGGATCTGGTGTCATCTATGACATCATAGAGATCCTGAGGCATCATCTTACAGCTGCAGACACACCTTGGGGCATACAGGAGACAATGGGGACAGTGGGGACACCTCAGGATGTGTTAAACAGCACTAGATGCCTATGTGTGGGCAGTTCCATCAACTGTATTGACAAGAGGCTTGATTTAGTTGCCTACACCTAGAAAATTTAGAGGTAGGACTTATTTGCCTTATAGGTGACCTGTGTTACAACATGCCCTAAGTCCAGACTTCTCAATACTACTCAACAAGGTATGGCTTCAGTCATCACCAGGATGATTCAAGTCACACAAAGGCACATCAAGTCACACTTGATGCTACATTGAGATATTTTAATTGAGAACTTAATGTCATTTAAGAGACAGAGGAGACTCTTACCCTTAGGGAATAGCAACCAGAGGCCAGCTGGAATGGCTTCTCACTGGTGCTGGAGTTTTTGCTTTAGATCCTTGATAAAAATTTCCAGATATCCACTGCTTGTAATGAATATTTTTACATTTAAGTCTCAGGTAAAAACTTATTCATAGATGCCTAAGCACAGGTGTCTTTGTGTTCTGAATTTTATCAAAAAGGTTATCTAAAAATGTCTATTATAAAAATGGCTGTCAGAACCAAGAGAATAGTCATGCCTGTTATTTTTAAAATTAGCTAATAAAATATTATGCTAGCTTCTTTTAAAATTATTTCCATCCAATATACAGTGGTTCCATAGATTTATGTTTATTTAACTCTTTCCTACTACAGCATTACTTGTAATTTCTTCATCTGCAAAATAAAGCCAAGATCTTTGTTCCATAGAAATGTATTTGTCTATATCTGAAAGCTAACTCTAAATTAATACATATTAGGTTTCTCTGGCTCCTTTCAGCCTAGTCATTAACCTGTAGGTACAATTGGTCTAGTTCAACATAGGGGAATCGTGGGATTCCTCGTGATGTTCTATGTAAGGAAAAAAGCTGAAGGAAGAGTAAAATGGTATGCATTGTTTCTTAATGCATGTCCACAAATATAATAATTCTGGTAATTTCTCAACTATCTTCTGCTTACATTTGGTCAGACCTTATAGTTGTGTCCTCTTTGAATTTACATCCACAGGCAGTAGTGGATGGACATACCTCTATACTGCTAAACTGATGTGCAAGGGCAGGCTTTGACACAGGACTCGGATTTGGTCTGTCTGCCTAGGTGTTGGCCCACTCCACAGATCAGTTTTGGTCTGCTTCCACTAGTCATCTCCAGATGAAATTTGCCTTAAAGGAAACTAGCCCTAAGCAATGTAGGTGTGTACCAGATAGTGTTCATGTCTCTCTTTCATTTAGCAGTGCAGCATATAACTACAATGACTCTAACCCTTTTCTAAATACTCTCTTTTCCCCAGAACACTCTTTCTAAGTTAAAATTCATAATTACAGTTCCTTTCTTCACCATGCAGCTGTCCAAATAACCTGTTTTTATGAGGTTGAAACCAGTACACCAGCTACAGCTACCTCATAATGAAGCAGAATGTGGTTCACAGGTACTAGCTCTGACAAGGACTGGAAAATCACAGCACAGTGATATGAAGACTGCCTTTTGTTTGAGTAACTCTCTTTGAGAAAGTCTTTGAGAGTAATTGCTATTTTGTCTAAGTCACTGAACGGCAACCATAAAATTCCGTGTCATTGTGTCTCTTGTAATGGCCACCCTGACACTTGATTGAACAAGGATTGCACCTTTCTCTCTTGAATTATTTGATGCAGAGCCTGTGATCTATAAAAATCTAAAACAATGTTATTTTATACATTTAAAAATACTGCACGCCCAGCTTTAATTTAGTTTTATTTGGAATCCAAGATAATTATCCCTGGAATCAATCTATTTTAGAGAAAACATTTTCAGCTGCAGCTGCAGGCAGATATTTCAGCTTCAGACACAATAGCCATAGTTAATTATCCAGTCAACAATAATTCTGTTTAGTCTGAGGAGAAAAAAGCCACCCAGGTTTTCATTTTCAAGCTTTAAATCAGCAAATGCTGGAACTTAATCAGTCTTTGTCTAATGATAAATTAAGCACTGTAGAAAACAGATTTCACTCCTGTCTTCTAGGGTGAAAATTTAAATTTACATTTGCCTTAAAAAAAATCCAAATTACATTTTTAGTAGCTACAAGAAAAGTGCAATGAGAGAAGCTGGGAAAAGTCATGCATTACAAAAGATCACACTTGGCATGGAAACACCTTGAGAGATTTTAGCTGGAAAAGCAGACAGAAAATAACACTAATCTATTTAATCACAAATGCTTTACAGTTAAAATGCAAGGCAAACAGTAAAAGAACCCTTTTTCCCTCTAAAGGGAGTTCACTACTAATTCTGAAATATCTAGCAGCATTGGACCTCTAACACAAGAATTGAAATTCTTAGACAGCAGGAATAGAATAAAAACTAAAAATATATTAGATGCATTGAAAAGAAGCTTTTGTTTTCTTATGTAATGTGCACATTATCTGCCTGATACCATCTTCTTTAAATTCCTTACTTGAGAAGGAAAAGAGTATACTAATGTTGCAGAACTATTATACAAGTAGTAAATATTTGGAAAGGAAGGTCCATAACATGAAAGCAGAGTAGTTCGGGCTTTCATACTCTAGTTTTCTTTTCTTCTTTGGAAAAAAAACAAAACAAAAAAAAAATCAAAAGAAAAAAAAACCAAAAAAAAAAAAAAACCAAAAAAACCAAACCAAACCAAAACAAAACACAGTGATTTGTTTCCTGTCCCTCAAACTAAGGTGACCTGCAGACAAATGTATCTGGGGTGTGTTGGGATCTCCTTAGAACGAAATCATTATTTTGGGTTGGACCTGACATTCATCTGGCCTATGAATTCTGGCATCTGTATGTGAAAACCAGGGCTTGTGGGAAAGGTGGACATAGGGGTGGGAAATTTGCCTTATTAAGTGTTTGGTTGTGCAACAGGTATGCACACTGTCAATACTTTTTAATTTTGTTGGTTCCTGCCTAATGGAGGAATGTATAAGCAAGAAATGACTATTGACACTCAGCTAGAAGGAGTGAAAGTGTAGAGGATGAGGAGTTCCTGCCACCTCAATAATTATCTACAGCTCCTGGCAGCCTAATGAAGCTGAAACCATCCAAAGACCCATGCTGTGCTTGCCCAGTACCATTAAACCCTTACTATATTGAATGCATTTTGAAGGTGACAATCTTTTTCTCCAATTACATCTTTATGTCTGCTTCACTGCAAGGGTGCTGCCATTGGCTTGTCCTTTCTTCTAGACAGAAGGGCAGGGCACTTTTGAACCTCTGCTCAAAGGATCCACAGCCGCCCCTTACAGATACATTGACTTCCACTATTTTCAGCTCCTCTGTCCTATTCAGTAGAACTCACACTACCAAACCCAACGGATGTAATTTCTTCCCCCATATCCCAAAATGCAAACTAACATTAAATTAGGCATTTTCTGCCTTCCCCCTTTCTAAAGTGAAAGAATCCTCATTTCCTCCTGTGCTAATCAGAGGAGGGAGGTATTAAGAAACCCTCTTCACAGTGTGGCTTCCTCTTTGTTGCCTGTGACACGGCCAATCATGGATTCACTTAAGTGCAGCTTCACAACTACAGGACCAGGTCTAACAATGCTTAGCAATAACCATTTTGTCTGTGTGTTTCACTGTGTCATAGAAAGGGACTATAATTCTTTATTAAGGAGAGATATAATCATTGAGACAGTAACTGAAATTAATAGTGTTAGCCTATGTGGAAAATAAGACATCATGTGTTAGGGACTACCTTTTTGTAGGGTAATCTTGAAAGGGCTGGAGAAGAGTAGACCTAAAGAACTATGTGATTGGTAGATCTGTTAGAAACAGAGAAATTTGAACAAAAAGGTGATTCTTTTTACTTTTTAAATACATTGATTCTGGGTCTAATAAAATCATGTGCTTTTAGAAGGGAGCACATAAGATCCAGGTGGCCACAGAACACATATTTATGTCCAAAAATTTGAGAAAAACCATGAAGAGTCAGCTAAGGTGAAATATTTTATATCTTTTTTAGTACTAGAAAAGTGTGCGTCACTAAGTATTTTTGAAATCAAGTTAGACTTGAACAGAGGCTACTTTCATTTTACATGTCACAAAACATGTCCTTATGATTTCAGTCATTTACGTGTATCACTGCTAATTATAATTACTCCAGTTAAAATATTACTTTGATTGTTTTATGCAATTTTTTGGATTAATAAATCTCTAAAGCAGTCTGCAGATAGAAGGAGTCTGTCATTTGGATGAGTAGTGAATTGTTTGAATAAAATGAAATAGTCCATTTTGCTTAAAGAAAAAAATTATAGATATATGCCAGCTATTTTTAAAAGCAATTTTAAATATACATACCTGCTGTGCATATATGCACGGGATTATATCTTGTCCTTTTTTTTCAAGTACAGCAACTATTGCCCAGATAGATAGCAATAGCTCAAAGTACAAAATGAGTTAGAATTTACTGTGTCACAATGTGTGGATTACAGACTCCCCAAGTACATAGTCATAAAATAAAGCAAATGACTCCTATAGAATCACATTGGGTCATCATGGCAAAGTACTGTAAAGATCACTTGGAATAGTTAGGATTGCAGTGGAGCAAACATAATTGGTTTCCTATTGCCAAAGTATTCTCAATTACAGTTTTTATTTTCTGTTTATCAAAAAAAAAAAAAAAAAAAAAAAAAAAGCACAATAGATTGAAGGTATGTGTAAAGGCTCTTGCAGCTTGAATGAAGGTATTGAGGGGACATGTAAGATTTTAGTCCAATCAGGATCCCATTCAGTGTGGTTGCTACATGTATGGAAAGACTGGAGAGAATGAGAAGGTGTTTCAGGTGTGTTGGCATTCCTCTGTCTTACATTAACAAACAGTAAGTGATTCAGACCAGTGGAAGAAAAAATGACTTTCAGAAGCTATTTAGTTAGCATGAGGAGAAAAAATCTTCTCTACCTATGAAAAGCTTTAGTTTTCATTTTTATAACACAAATTTCCCAAGCACTGCCTCTGTCCTGAAGACAGAGAAGAAGCAGAGGCCTGAGAAAGAGCCATGGGTAGGCATAGCTTTCACTGTGCACAAGGAAGAATGGATGCATAGTCAACAGGGTAGATCACATTCTCTCAGTGAAGAAGGAAAAGCAATTTACATATACTAAAAGAATAAACAATATTGTACAAAGGCAAATGGGATAATCCCGGGTGGTGTACTGAAAATATAGAGTAGCTTGTTTAAACTATGTAAAAATGCAGGTTTCTTTTTGTAAATTATTTATTTTTTATGAAAGTTACATTGACATATTTAAAAACCTAAAGGTCCTTCATTTATAATCAGATATACATCCTACACTTATTCATAATAACCATAACATTGTTGCTTGTTAGTTTAGTCATAAGTACAGCAAAATAATGAACATGACAGCTATTATCTTGCTATATATGATGTAGTGGAAAACTCCCCCTCCCCAATAGTCATGTCTTGGATCTTTGCTGTCTGTTTACCATTCCTCCTGTGGACCTATATACCAAACAGTTGCACCTCTCATAGAAAAGCAGAAAACAAAAGCCATACAGTATTAAAAGTTAAGGGATAGAATTTTAAGATTTAAGGGGACAACTCACACAGGACTAGATTAGACAGCAGTGATTTATATTAAAATATGTTACACTGAAATATTTTAATCTGTGTGTTACTGCAGGCAGATATTTAAATCACATTGAAGTTAGAGTTGCTTACACTTATCTGTGCATTCATGATGCAAGACCCTACATTTAGTGCAATGTGATGGAGCACATCCAATGAAAAATCTATTTTGATAGTCATGGAAGTAGAAAAAAAAGTATGTATAAAAGAGTGGTTTCTAAAGGGAACTAGCAGAAGATCCTTGAGCACTGACTGATTCCCTGTGTACAGTAAATATCACTAGTTATTGCAGTAAAAGACCAGTATATGAAGTGCTTTGGAAAGAAAAATATTACCTCTTATAATACTTGATACTATAGACATAGCAGACTGATAGACTTTCCAGGGACTTCTTGTAAAATTTGAAGTCTGCGGCGTTCTGCTGTCTCTCCTGGCTCCGGAGCAGCTGCTGTGCCCGGCAGGGCACCGCGGCTCCTTAGATCCCGGTCCCGCCACTGTTCCCGGGCTCCGCGCGCTCCGGGAAAGTGGGTCAGCTGTTTCTACTGCCGCGCGCGAGGGACCTCGATAAAGGGGGTGAAGGAAGGACCAAATTCCCCGCAGCAGGAGCTGAGAGCATTTTATTGGTGTGCTTCCCATTCCTGTATGGGGGAATATGGCCGCCCCCCCCTGGCCGCATGGGGCTTTTATTGGGGGTGGAGCGACGGGTATCATGTGGTCTGGGGAAGCCAATAGGGACACAGTAGGGGACGGCACCGGGCCCGGGTCTGCGGGGGTGTGGTGTGGAAAGCAGGAGCCAGTGGGGAGGCGGCAGGGGCGGCGCTGGGGGCCTGGGGCAGCCCTGCAGCCGCAAGGGGTGTGACATGGCCCGGGGGGGAGGGCACTGGGCATGCGGCAGGGGCTGGCACTGGGGCCGGGGTGACCCTGGCCACGGGGGAGGGGTAACGGCAGGAAAGGATCCACAGGAAGGGACGAAGGGACGAGGGGATGGGAGCTGGGCCTGCATGGTAAGGCAACCCGGGAACCGGCTACTGCAGAGGAGAAAACCCAGGGGATACACGGGGGGAAAACACAGGAAATACACGGGGGTACACAGAATCTGCTAACACACATCAGAACCCTGATCTAAACCCAAAGTCCGAGATGCAACAGAAGTCTAGTTGAGTTTTCTAAAATTTTTTAAAGCAATTTAATGTTATATGAGAAGAGGAAAAAAAGAAAAAAAAAAAAAAAAGAAAGAATCCAAAGCCATGATTTATTTTTGCTTGAGGCTAATTAAGAAAAATGAGAGTATGAGTTTTACAATTTGTGAATATTGGCATGCATGGTCAATCAAGGGAAAAGAAAGCTGAGAGCTCATAAAACACAGACCATCTGTCTTCTTTACAGAGATAATTAAGTATAGTACAACCTGTGGCAAAATGACAAAAGTATTGATACTCAGTATAGGGATATTAAGGAATCTGATTTATAAGTTAGTAGTTGGTTAATAATTATTTTTCATACAGCATTCAGTTTATATTTCTCCTATCTTGAAATCTATTTTCAAGGAAGTACTATTGGATGGAAGATAAAATTCAAGAAAATATGATTTTTGGTCATGCCTACAATTGAACTCTAATGAAAATGTTCAGTTATTTAAAATAAAAACCCATTAAATAATATTTTGTAGTTTAACAAAATATTTTAAAAGTCTTTTTTTTATATAGGTAATACTATGAAGTCTTCCTAAAATTGTCTGAAGTTGAAACACCCTTTTAGAATGGAGAGAAAGTAATAAAGAAAATATATGCATCTATTTGTTTGACTGCGATAGAGGAGTGCCTAGTCACCCTAAAAAACACTAAAACTTGTCCAAAACATATTATTTAAATTTATGTTATATTATTAAATTGATGTGTAATGACCCCGTGAGGTCATGTTGTTCCTGAGGTTTTGGGTGCTTCCACCCAGCGCCCTTCACAACTCAAATTTATTTGATTGTATTTTCCCCTGCAAGATATTTGAAGGGCAAGTGAAGGCGTTTCTCTGTAGTGAAAGCTCAGGTGCCCTACAAAACTCTTCATTGTAAGAAACACCAAGGGCTCTTGTGAAGCCTATGAAGACCCTATGAAGATTTTAGCACTACTCTGTGGAAGTTCTGTGCAAAGTTCTGCTGTAAATGAGTTGGGTCCTGGTTTTACTGACATTACTCCTGCCAGTGAAGTTTTAACCCTCTACATCTTTTAGAAGTTACTATCATCACAGTTTAAAAATATACGTAGAAGGTGAATGCATGAAAGATGCACATAAATGTAACTAAAGCAGAATTTTGGTAGAAGAGAAACTGACTACACTAAATGTGCTTAAGTTTTTGACATATAAATCATCACAATGATGCATAAAGTGTAAAGGAAGTACAATTAAATTTGAAGTGGAAAAGTTGGCTATGTGCTCAGTCAGTATTTAAAGTCCATTCATTTTTATCAATGTGACAGCAGAATCCCTCAAAAACATTGGATTTGGTACTTAAACTTTAAAATCTCAAAGAGAAAGCATTACAGGGTGACTTGGATGATTGACCTACATTAGTCATTGAGGAAATTTCTTCTGCTACTCATTGCTTTTCTAGGCATTGGCTACTGCCTTGCATTTTTCTGCAGAGCTCTGTTAGCTTTGTCATCTTATTTTCTTATCCATTGCATCCCCATTCATCTCTTTTGATTACTTCCTGAATGCTATGCAAATCTTAGATTGCATTAGATAAAATAATGTATCATAAACATATTGATGTCACAACTTTTTAAAATCTTATCTTCTCTGTATCATCTAATAGAATATAGGCAAACCTTTGAGGTTTGTAATCACTCTCATTTATGAAGTATATCCTGTTGTAATTGTAAAAAAATTACTTCTTGCTTCCAGAAGAAATAAAACCCCACAGCCCCACTAAATACATCATTTGAAAGCTCTGAGAAAACTTAAACTCTGGCTTTTAGGAGGAAAGTGTAGTTTATACAATCAGAACAGAATGGTATTTTACTAGTAATCTCTTGAAAAATCACACAGACAATCAGTCCTTCCTCTGGGGGTGTGTATACACACAGAATTAACTTTGCTGCTGCTTTTCACACTGATGCCAGCTATTGCAGCTCTGTTCAGATGCCAAAAGCAGTCAATATACAGAATGATAGTAAGTTTACTCTCCTTTCTGCAGTGCTATAAATCACTACCTTAGCACATACATGGCAATGGTATGCATTTATTGTGTTCTCTGATTTGTACTGCTGTATGTCTGAGTCATTTACTATTTCAGTAAATTAATAGACTGCTACTTTTTATTAATAGATTCTTGGCTATTTAGAAAGTGCATGTGACTATTTAACAGCTTAACACAATAACGGGTTCTTCTGAGGAGACCAGTGATTCTTCTAGAAAACTATCATGGCTCTGAGTGTAATATCACTGAGCTGATTTAGATGGAGATGTAAAATCATACGTTCTGACAACTGTAGAATATTTTTTCTGCAATGAAAGGTGCTTTGAACTATCAGTATTTAATCTGTGGGATTTAATATATGACTATGTAGTTTTAAGATGGAAATCAGGTTGGTAAGCTTTTGTGGGTTCTGCCACTACTACACTTATATCATGTTTAATTTATAAGGTTCTGCTCATCCATTTTAGATATCTTCCATGTGGGAAGTAGATGGACAGTGAGACAGTGCTATTCTTTCCCAGAAGTCTTTACAGAGGGCTTATAAATTTGCAGTCCTCTCAAGTATATCTTACTGAAGGTTTATTAAAGAAGATTGTTGCATGGGGAGGAGATCACTAGCTCCTATGGAGCATATTAACTGAATCACACATCATACTAAAGATTTAGCACATTCAGGTCAAATAATCTCTGTCTTTTAAAATAAGATTTATCATCACTGAGTTATTAAAGTTTTGTCTATTATCCTGAATAGTCTTTTATTGACTCAGACAATCCTTTGTACCTTCCCAGTATGAAATTATGATAAAAGGTTGAGTCTAAAATATCCTTGAAATGGAAATGGAAAAGGGCCTAGGTTGCATTTCAAAAATGAGTACATATCACTCTTCACAGAAAAATGAATTGATTTTGTATTCATTAGATGATATGTGAAATATCTTCAATTAAATGAACAAGATATTTCTAGTTCCTACAAAGATACAAATTTAATCTTACATGTTTTTTTTAATTCCTTTTTTCACATATCAATTTTGTGGTTTTGTTAAGACAAGGAACTGAACTAGAATAGAAAAGCAGCCATAAGAGAGCTCTCAAACAGCATGGTAACTTACACAGTTTTACAATTGTTTTAGCACTCTCAGAAGCAATGAAAGGTTTATTTGGCCAGATAATGTAACATAAACCCACAGACATTTCGCTTTTATACCAATTTATACCTTTAGGACATGACCTAATGAAACTTCCCCAGGGAATGGGGAAGCACTTACGGTTTTACTTGCTTTTTTTATGGTTTTACTTGCTTTTTGAGTTCAAGAAAGATTATCTAAATTTTTCTTCTCTCTTTACGTGTATTATAATGATTATTTGAATTATAGAAGTGCCAATGGACTCAGCCATGAGTTAGACTGTTTTTTTTAGATACCCCACAAGTACATAAGAGACCTTTACCTCCAAAAATCTGATGGGGAAGAAGATTGATGTATGCTACAGCCAGATAATGGGAAAAAAAAAGCCAACCAAGACAGGGGAAAATGAAGCATTGTCTATAAACAAATAAAAATCAAAGATTGAAGGCACGTTTTCACTCAAGTGTGAAATGACTGCTTCATAGGAAAGACAAAAATGATTTTTTGGGAGGGACAAAAAACTACTGAATGTTAAAAGATATGTTGTTTTTGGCTGGGATAGTGTTAATTTTCTTCATGGTACCTGTTATGGGGCTATGATTTGGATTTATGCTGAAAACAGCAGTGATAATACAGGGATGTTTTTCCTAGTGCTGAGCAGTTCTCACAAAGAGTCAAGGCAGGAGGGGACACAGCTGGGACAGCTGACCCCCACTGACCACAGAGATGTTCCATATGGCATCATGCTCAGCATATAAAGCTGTGGGAAGAAGGAGGAAATGGGGGAACATTCAGAGTGATGGCATTTGTCTTTCCAAATCACCATTCTACATGATTGAGCACTGTTTTCCTGGAGATGGCCAAGCACCCTCCTGCCGATGGGAAGTGGGGAATGAATTCTTTGTTTTGCCCTGTTTGTGTGCATAGACTTTGCTTTAAACTGTTTTTTTTTTATATATGCATGAGTTTTCCACTTTTACCCTTTCCATTCTATAACCCATCCCCAGGATGAGTAAGTGGTTCTGTGTGGTTTACTTGTCAACTAAGGTTAAATCACAACAAAAGGGTAGAACTGAAGCCAAAGCATGTCTGTTACTCAAACATCAAAATGGAGCTGTTGTTTTCTTCTAGGAGACAAATAGAAGGTTTGTTGAAAAAAAAAAAAAGGGGAAAAAAAGGGAAGAAAATTCAGGGAGTATAACTTTTGCACAAGAAATATGGCCCAAATTCAGTGACTGCCCTCCAGGATATTTTTATACTGAAACTGAAATATGGCTGAGAATGCAGCCCATACTTCCTTATAAAAAGATATGGAAACATCTTCTGCCCCTGAAGTTCCTTGGGCTTCTTTCCTAAAGTGCTTCCTGTGCACGCTGTTAGTGGGAGAAGTAGAGGCCCTCCAAGCCCTGGGATCTCATTCATTAACTCCTGTTATCAGACCAAAATGAATAGTGAATATTAATGATACTTACATCATGTCTCTGAGCTTATTAGCAACACTTTATAAATGTTTCCCTGTTTCTTCATTCTGTAGTTTCTGTAGAATAATTCCTGTTTTAGCAGAAGGAATGAGTGTCTAGTGAAACAGGAAACGTTTCCTTCAGAAAGAATCAATCCTGTGTTTCTTGTATTGCTCCCTTCTCAGCTGGCAGCCATAATCTTCCCTTGTTTTTTTTTTTTTTTTTTCCAACATAGTATTTGCCCAAGACCTTGTGCTGAAACAATGACTAAAAATAAACCTCTCACCTCAATAATATGCTTTTACTCAGTTAGTGCAACAGTTTGAGGACATTATCTGCACAGTGTGTGGATTTCATTTTTGAGACTAAGTGTTCTGCTACTGCCTGACAAATTGCAAACTTTATTTTTACTGCAAAGACAATCATTGCTTTCCTGCAGTAGTTTAGCCCGAACCTTAACTAAAATCATAAAGGGTTCTGATCCAGGGCTAACAGAAGTATTACAGGCTTAAAATGTATCACTTAAACATAATTGCTCTGACAATAAGTTAAATCCCACAGAGGAGAATTGTTTTGTCACCTTGGCAATAAAGTCATTTGGAAAGGATCAGAGAACAGCTTGTAGGGCTGATCAGGGATTCACAAGGCAGAGCAGCTAGAAAGTTATAAAAAAAGAAAGCAAGTAAATTGTTTGATCTGCTTTAGTCTTTTGCAGCAACTAAGGATGAAGGAAAGCTTTTTGTCCCAGGGGCAAAATAAAGCAGAGAAGGGCAGAGCATAAGTAGGTTCTAAAGGGGTTCCAGAGAAGGGCTGAGACAGAATAAAATACCTGATGTTGTGAAAAAATGTCAAAAACTGTGTAATTTTCTTTAATTCCTTTATAATTCATTTTGCTTTATTCTTTAACTAAAAGCAATAATATGCTTAAAATTATTTGTCTGTATTCTTCTTCTGCTGGCAACAAGTTTGGAGAAATATTTTTGGAAACTCCTATGGTTATCTGGTTTTTTTAGCCTTCTAAGAAGAAAACTCATGGCTTTTTGGTTTTGGATGCATCACATTGTTGGAAAAGTATAATTTCTCTCTTATTAACTTCAAAGACAACAGGACCAGAGTTTCACATTAAAGGTGAGGAAGGACTGACAAGATCTTCTGAAATGCCTGCACTCATCCTGGCTCTTGAAAGGTCTGGACTGTTTAGAGGCAGCTACAAAGCCAACCCAAGCCAAAACACATCAATGGAAATACATCCATTCATTTAAATGAATTTAAGGAAGAGTTTTCATTTCAGCTTTTCCTGACTGTGATCCCTCCAGTCAATTAAATGATAAAAGAAAACCAGTAGGCTAAAGCTTAATATGTATTTCCTTCTTCCTTGACTGCTGCTCATTTTATATATATATATATATATATATATTTGTGTATATATATATATATATATGTGTGTGTGTGTGTATAATGTGTATATATTATATATAATGCATATATATATTATTTGTGTACATATACACTATATATACACACACTATATATAATATATATAGTACACATATACTATATGTACTGTAAACACACACACACACTATATATATATATATATATATATATATATATATATATATATACACTAATATATATACTTATAAATTTCTTTCTATGCTCCAAATAAAGAATCTTTTTTTCACCTTGGGTTCCACCTGTGTTGTGCTGATTTTTATTTTTCTCTCCAGAAAATATAAAAAAACTACACTATGTATAGATTTTGTTGCTGTGGAGGCATTTTAATTTTCTCTAAAAAAGAAAAGCTGTAATTTTTCTTCTTCTTCCTAACATCATGTGCTCATTCATCTGCCATTCATAAGTATTAGATGATAATCCAAACGTCTTGCATAATTTGAATCAAGTGTTTCCAAACCTTGAATGATTACAAAAGCATCTTCTCCTTTCCTTCTTCCATTTTTCACAATGTTTTTATGCAAATCCAAACCAATTTCCCATTGCTGAATCATGACTCTACAATATCATATATTAATAACTAACACTGAGTCAACAGCAACTGAATTTCTTCCATGCTGACACTGATTTGCCCAGCTAATACTATAAAATCCTGTCTGGGGGAAGAGAGAGCCAGAACTCTACATTTCTGTTGCTTTTTGGACTGGGTATGTGTGCATGTCTTCAGCTGATTTAAATAAAAAAAAACTACAATCAAGACATAAAATGGAACAAATTCTTTACTGTGAGGATGGTAAGGTCCTGGAACAGGTTACCCAGAGAAGCTGAAAAATTTCTGCAATGTAGTACTGGAATTTCATCTTGAAAGACACAAGATAAATATCCCACATTCCTTCTGGTTTGAATAATTTGACTTATTTTAGACATCACAGTTTGAAGATAAAAGCTTCAGATATGACTTCACATTTACTTTAAGAGGAGCCTAGGGCACATAGCTCCTTGTATACAGCCATGACATCTGCATTATTTATATGAGGTATGACCAACATTTGAGTTCTTACAGTCTGAGGTAGGAGTCTACCTTCAAGAGATAGTAGAATTACATGGGTCACAGATAAGCACTGTGGTACATTCAATTCATATTGTTATTTTGCTGATCTTCACATTTTATTCACTTTTGCCCTTTATTATTTTTCCCCCATGCTTTTATCTCTTTATGAAGCTCTTGTATGGTGTTCTATTTGGCTTTTTAATGATTAGAAATACCTCAGAACACCTTGGAAATACCATTTTCCTGTTAATGAAGATATACATAAAACCACAAATACAAATGACACAGAAACCTTAAAATCCTATTTGGTATTCTCAGTGTTGTCCTTTCGCGGCATTCTGGTGTTTCTCCCGGGTCCGGAGCAGCCGCCGTGCCCGGTGGCGCATCACGGCTCCTCCGGTCCTGGTCCCGCCGCTGCTCCCGGGCTCCGTGGCTCCGGGAAGGTGGGTTGGCCACTTCTACCACCGCGCGCGAGGGACCTTGATAAAGGGGGAGAAGGAAGGACCAAATTCCCCACAGCAGGAGCTGAGAGCATTTTATTGATGTGCTTCCAATTCCTGAGTTGGACAATATGGCCGCCCAGCCCCGGCCTCGTGGGAGTTTTATGGAGGGAGGAGCGAGGGGTGTCACGTGGTCTGGGGAAGCCAATAGGGATGCAGTAGGGGATGGCACCAGGACCTGGGGCGGTCCCAGGGAACCAATAGGGGCACGGCACGGATGGTGCCAGGGCCCCGGGCACTCCCGGGGGTGCGGGGGTGTGGTGTGGAAGGCAGGAGCCAATGGGGAAGTGGCAGGGGTGGCGCCGGGGGCCGGGGTGGCCCCGGCCAGGGGGGAGGGATAACAGCAGCAAAGGACCCACAGGAGGGACGGGAGCCAGGCCACATGGTCAGGCAGCTTGGGAACCGGGTACTGCAAGGGGGGGAAAACCGGGGGATACATGGGGATACACAGGATTTGCTAAGACACATCAGAACCCTGACCTAAACCCAAAGTCCAGGATGCAACATCCTTTCATCCCAATTACATAGTGATTCGTTCATTATAACAGGCAGATAGGATTTTTCAAAAACAAATTAGGTAGCACATTGCCTACATTGGTGTGTTTAATTGGAGTTATTTGCTTTCATTCATAGCAACTACAGAAGTGAATTTTAACTCATGCCAGAAGTCTAGACTTGATATACAAATTTTTTAATGCCCTGAGCAATATCTTGAAGAACCATGGTACTGTGTATGAGGTATTGTGCAAAGGACACCAGGGGGAGAGCAAAGAATTATGAACCGTGAACTATAGGATCAAATATCTGTCTTTGTCATGCCTCTTCAATTAGTTGATTAAGTAAATCACTCAGAAGAGCTTGGATGCTGAAGCATATTTTATTCCTATAGGCAAGCTGGCTGTTGGAAATCCGCTTTTCATTCTACAGTAATTACTTTTATAAAACTTGTTTATCTGACTTTGTTTTTTTAATTCATGCTTTTAAAAATATTTTATATTCTCTAAAAGAACTGAATTTGTAATCACTAGCTGTGTTGATGGCTACTGTTTAGGGAAAATATCTCAATTTTTCTAAATCTCAACATACAGAATTCCAGTACAGAATCCTGGGCCTGTGTGATTGGCAGGAGTTGGATGTTAGCTTATTTATGTATTAAAAAATCTCAATAGGTTGGCCTATATCCAAAATGTAAGCTACCTCATATCATTTGCCCTGGTGGAGGTTTATCCAGCCAATGGAATAATAGCCTGAACTTGGTGATAAAAAAAAAAAAAAAAATAAACAACAAAACAAAGACAAAGCACAAACAAAAACAAGCACAAACAAAAACAACAAAAAACTAACCAAACAAACAAAAAAAAAAAGTCACTTGATTCATGAGAGGGCTAAAACTACAGGGATGAAATTACACTCACTTCTGCAGATAATGGATAAAGTAAACCAGTGCTTTCTTTTATGGAGGTAAGTGTGCTAGGAAATAATCTTGCCTAAAATTCATGATTTAATATTTAGTGAGGTGCCCGTAAGCTCTGCTATGAAAGACCTTCTCTTTCAATAGCACAAATCTCTATTATTTTCTTACTAAGGCTTAGAAGCTTCAATTTTTTGTACCTAAGAGACACACCTGAGTGCTTATTGAAGAAAGCTTTTGATTTTCCTTCTTTTGAGAAAAGTAACAAAGAGATGAAAATAGTGTTTTCTTTGTTAATCAATGTTTTGCCACATTTTCCATTCACTAACTTTTACTGTATTTATACAAGTATGTAACAATTGATGTGTTGGATTCCTCTAGCCTTAAATCCTGCATATGGCAATGATTGTTTGATATTTAGGAAAGAGCACAAGAATAAGGCAATTTTATAAATTCTGGCAGTCTTTTTTTCAGAGAATTCCTCAACTAGGTATTATGCCCATCGCCATCTTTCAGACATATTGTAGTCTATTCATACTTTGAAATCTCACATTAACTTTCAGAATCCACAAATTTTGCAGCAAAACTTCTACAATTTAACTTTATATCATATCTTTCAGTTAAGATGCATGACATTTTGTATTTAAAGTTTCTGTCTGAAATTTCAACAGTGTGCTCCCCGATCTTCATACTATGAAAATTCAGTAAATAGCTCCTTCTTCACTTTTGCTGTATCATTGATGAAAGCATTTATCTTCAAGGTATTTAAACCTCACTAACATTTCTTTGTACAGAAACTGTTCAAGCCCTTTGATTTTACTTACTGCTCTTTTTGACACTTTTTAAAATCTAGTCTACCTTGCTTGAGGTAAGACAGCATCAGGAATGCACATCTTATTCAAGAAACAAGAGCATACTGGATTAATACATGGACATAACACTGTTTTGTTCTCTGTTTCGTATTCTATTAACCCTTTTGCCAATGTTAAGCATTAAGATGCTATTTCATCAAAAAATCCTCAGTATGCTGAAGTGGAGTTAGTAATTTAATACCCTTGTGTTTTGTAATTATTTAATACATTCAAGACACATCAGTTTGGGAGTATCATGGACACTATGATTAACTCTCACAGATCTTTGGACATTTGCTTTTGGCAGGGTTCTGTTTGCAGAGAAGGCAGAACTTTTGGAGCAGACAGAGTGCTAGTGCCTTATGGTTTTCCTCGTGCTGTGAGTCATGCACTTGCAGTGGAGATTTCATGGAGATTTCACCGAGCCCCCAGGAGGATTTCATCTGAGTATGCCTCAACTTAGCACAAAATGGAGAATATTAACAGGCTGACTATGTAAGCCTGATAACATCATTTTACTGTGGTGTGTTGCACAGTCTACAAACTGTTCTTCCCAGGTGGGCAGCAGAAAGAGCACTTTTCATTACACAGGCTGGCACTGTTGTCAACAATGGGGTTGGCACTGGGAAAGGAGGGGAAAAGGATAATTCCATCTGGCTAAATGTAGCACAGGAATGTAGTAGAGATGTGTGTTGTACTTGTTTGCTCAAAATGACTTTTAAACTGCTCTGAAAAGAAAAACTAAATTAGAAAACCTTGGAAAAAAAGAGAGGTGCTACACTATCCTTTAGAAAATGATTGAGCAGGTTAAGTCAAGGAATATCTGAGAGCTGGGACTCTGCATCTTATATAGAGAAGCAGCAGAACTCAGTTCCTTAAATGGGAATGTGCAGTACTCCCTTAGATGTAAGGCATTCCACCCATCTGCCATTCCCCATTCTGGAAGAGTTTGGCTTACCTGTGTGAGGAGTTCCTACATCCTGTGTGCTGTTGCTATGAAAATATTTCAGATAGCTAGGTACAGAGATGTATCCAAAGACACTGGACACCTATGTTTAGGCAGCTAACATGAATCCAGAGGGCTGGATTCAGTTTAGTATTTTAGATAGCTAAATTTAGATAACTACCTGTCAAGATGTTATCTAAACTGGAGGTGTAATGGACACCTATGACACCAGCCCAGTTAAGTGCACAGATGCATCCTGTGGCAATGTGCTGCTTCCAGTAGGACTCAGGGACATTCGGAGCTTTACTGCAGTGCATCAATAAAACCTTTAATCCCAGGAGAAATATAGGCAGTAAAAATTTGCTCAATACTAAATGTTTAAGAGATGTTGAATATTCAGCATCCCAACCTTCTGTCTTGGAGTTTTCCCACTATTTGTGGACCATTAATGGTAAAAGTGATTAAACAGGATTTGTACATTTTTGACAGACTTTTTGGTAATCAACCGAACATTTACTAGATGCTGAGAGCAGGTGCCTATTTTCTCACCTCTGCTTATAGGAAGGAATGTTTGTGATCAGAAACATGCATATGAGGTTGTTACAAACCAACTGTCCTTTCTTGGTGTGTTTTTCAGGAATGATCAATGATTCTTGAAGCTCATTGTCTGCCAAGATGCTTGATTTATTTCTGGGCTATTATATTACTGTCTTCTGAAGTAGGAAGGGAGCTGGGTGAGTGACTTTTTTATTCTTGCTTGCTTTCACACTTCGATCAAGCTTTGCAAAGTCTAAGAAACCAGCTCGTAGCTTTCAATCATGCTTTGGCGTATGGCTGGTAAAAAGAAATATTGATGCAGTGTTGTTTGGTGAGTTTTTTTCCTTTGGTGGGAATGTAAAAAGATTTGTCTTTAGTGACTTAATTTTAAAGCTAGACACAGATCTTGCATGAGATGTTATTTCTACTACGTACTTATATTCTTGAAGTAACACTGATGGTTGTCTTAGGAAAAAGAGATCAGACATGGAACTTTTGATGCTTTTTTTTTTTTTTTTCATTTCAGTCATTACATTTAAGATACTCTTATGATACTGTTTAATAATATTCTTAAAATTGTGTATCATATATATCTATGTAATAAGGATTGAACAGCTGATGGAATTGAACTCGGTTAGGTTTAAATAAATATTCAGGATATTTTGAATTTATTAAGATGAGAAAAACACCAGCCACATCAAAGGTATTAATAATAAATATAAATTTTTGTAGTATGGATCAAAATCTTATTAATTTTATGTGTTTATACAGCTACGTTAGAGATTTTGAAGAGTTTAATTTTTACATTTCCCACAAACAATACCAGTCTTCTTCTGTTCAGTGAGCAGCAGGCTCAAATCTAAGTAAGAAAACTGGAAGTAAAGCTACATCCATCATCACATAAGCTTGTTTTAAATCCAAAATTTTATTTAATTACTAGAATAGTTTTCTGAATATCATTCATATTTATAGAGCAGTACCTGACAGAAAAAGACTGAATAGCATTTCTTGAAATATTCTTCTGAGAAGACACCCAGCTGAGTGGAGAGCTGTTATTTTCTCTTTTTTCCCTGTTAGATTTCATTAACACACAACAGATTAAATTTAAGCAGGGGATTTATTTTCACTTAGTTAGGGATTATTTGCTAAAAGATTCTGAGGGCATTTGAGTTTTGAATGTACATAGCCTATATAGCAGCAAATAATCTAACAGCTCATTTACTTTCAGATCCACCTACACACCTAATATTGCCTTTTTGCTTGTGTGTGCAGTTAGCTTTCTTATAAACCCTCATACATTTTTTGTACTAAGGAGTAAATTGTTTTCTGAAGACAGCATCTTTGAGTTTTGATCCTTACAAATGTTAGTTCTGAGTGAAGGGATACAAGAAAAAGGAATGTATGGAAAAAATACTGCAGAGAAGATAGTTCCCAATGAACACAGAATAAATAAAGTGCAAAACTTTCTTGAGGAATATGCTAGTTTGCATTTGATAGTTCCCTAAATCACATATATGTATACATATAGCAAATTCTAATTAACACTTCTACAATTCAGCCCTTCTCTTCTGAAGTATGCAAAAAATACAATTTTACACAATTTGCTGTGATTTTATGATTTTTTTATTGGCTGAATATATTTTTAGTGCTTTTTTCCCCTGACAAATTTGACTGCCCATTCTCATTTTTTTCTTTACTGCTGTCACTCTACAAATAAATAATAAAATACTGTGAAGATGGAGACTTTGATAGTTTCCTCAGTTTACCTTGAAGATATTTCTTTTTTTTCTTTGACCTCTGTGTAATTTTGTATATTTTGTAGTTTTCAAACCTGAAATGTTTAATGCTGTTGAATTCTGTGGTGTAGTGACCTTAGCTGGCTGCCAGAACCCAGCTGTTCTCTATCTCTGCCTCCTCAACAAGGCAGGGGGGAAAAAATAAGATGAAAAGCTCATGGGTCAATCTAAAGATATGGACATCACTCACATTGACTACATTCATGGGCAAAACAGACTTGACCCAGGAAAAATGAATTTATTTTATCAATTGTTAATTGATTAATTAATTAATTGTTAATTAAAATATATTTGAAAGCTACATGTGCAAACATTCAACTAAAACCATTTAAATAAATAAGTGATGGAGGCAAATAACTACAGATGTCAATTAAGCAGTGCTATTTGAAGGTTTCATTCTATCAACTCAAAAGGGGGATATTTTGAAGTGTGTTTTTAATGATGCTTAAGAGCCAAATAAAATAGCAATTTAGAGACTGCATAAAGCTTTAAAGCATAAAATACAGCGTTTGGTTTTCCCTAAAAGCATCCACTATAGGTAAAGAGTCTATATAGGCAAAATTAAAGATAAGTAGCCTATATTTTTAAAGAAAAGCCAGTGTTGCCTTTTTGTCTGTATTCTCCTCTTGTCCTGTTGGGAACATATTTTGAGATGTATTTTTGGAAATTCCTGTGGCTATCTTTATTTCTAGCCTACTAAGAAGAAAACTCATGGCTTTTTGGTTTTGGATTCATCACATTGTTGGAAAAGTATCTTTTCTCTTTTATTAATTTCAAAGGCAACAGGACCAGAGTTTCACATTAAAGGTGAGGAAGGACTGACAAGATCTTCTGAAATGCCTGCACTCATCCTGGCTCTTGAAAGGTCTGGACTGTTTAGAGGCAGCTACAAAGCCAACCCAAGCCAAAACACATCAATGGAAATACATCCATTCATTTAAATGAATTTAAGGAAGAGTTTTCATTTCAGCTTTTCCTGACTGTGATCCCTCCTGTCAATTAAATGATGAGGACAATTTTGTGATTGTCAACAAAGTGCTTTTTCTTCAAAAGTAATGGCATCTGGTGTAAAGAAAACCAGTAAGCTGAAGCTTAATATGTATTTCATTCTTCCTTGACTGCTGCTCATTTAATAAACATATTGAACAAAGCCTTACAGCAGTATTCCTAAACCAGTGACTAGAAAGAAGCAGAATCATACACAGTCTCATTAGATCTGAACTTGAAGTTATATTTATCAAACAAAAATATAACTTTGAGACATATATCAGGCTTTTTAATGTGTTTTCTGATAAGTTATGCTATGATTTGGAAGTAGTTGTTTGTTTTTTATTTTTATTATCCAGTAGTTGTTTGGTTTTTTTTATTATCCAGTTATGGATTTAGGTTCATAACTTTTCCAATATCCTAAATTTGATTTTGAAAATGTAGAAGCTATGGATGCATTAAACTTTAAGAATTTACACTTTTCACCTGCAGAAACAGTCACATGTCCAGTCTGGATAATTTCTCATGTTGCAGTGTTCAAAAAGGGTAGAATATGATGACAAGAACACTGGAAATTGAGTTATTCTAAGGGGTTAAGAATGAAGAGGCTTAACAATAATTTAAGCATGTTATGTAGAGCATCTGGGATATGGGAATTTCATTTATTTAATTACAGCTATCACTAGGTAAATCAGTTTATAGAAGATACATGAGCCTGGAAGACTGAGATAAGTTTTTGTGTTTAACCTTTGCTGTCTGAAAAGTTGATGTCTTGGGCAGAAGGCTAGCTGAATATTAATTGTTCCATGGTGTCTTGCAAAGCAGGCTGCTTGATATTTTGGCTTTGATTTGGATGTAACAGCTATCTTATGAGAGTGGCAACCCGCTTATTCTCAGTTGCATCCGTGCATGCTGGAGGACATACATGAATAGTTCTTATCCCCAGATGTTCACGGCTGTATTCAGCAGAGATCCCAAACTTTAAAAATTGGTACCTTGCCAGAAATTCAAAATTCTGGACACTATTTGCATATAGTCACACAGATGGTAGGTACCTCCATTGTTAATTTGGAATGTTACATCTCTTGGCTTAAAATATTCCATCTTGATGTTAGCACTTTGAAAAATCTTTTCTTTTGTCTATGGCTGAAAGTCGATCTGTTTTGGTAATATATCAAATAATGTACCTATGTATATATAGTTCATAGAAATAAAAATACACTCATGTATCCATATACATCATGACGTCTTGTGCCATTTGTGTGCACTTTTATGTATCTATCTTTATGTACATATATAAGAAAACACATTTGTTGATAAACAAAGGAAAATATTAATTTTTTTACTAGAATTCATTAAAAAATACCTGGCCACTTTCAAAGTTTACTATTCTTGATCTAAATGTAAATGACTGAGGCAGGTCTTCATTTTATCTAGAAATTAATTTATTTTTCTGTACTGCTGCAAATTGATTTTGAGCACAAATGGATTTCATTTGTTGCCATGTAAGGAAATTTTCATAATTTACACTTCAGTGTGGACTAAACTTCTAAACTTTGCCTGTTGGCAAGAATAATGAGACCATCAGAGCAAAATAATAGTGCTTATAGAACAGAATACCTTCTGTAAAGTATAATATTTTGGAGAGGCATGACAAAATCTATAATACAACTAACTGATTACGTATTAAGTCATTTGACATCAGAATACACTCCTGATGGCTCCTAGAGTTATCTTAAATGCTTCATTTAAAATCCTAGGGATATGTTTTTTTTTTTTTTTTTTTTTTTGTTGGCCTTAATAGTGGCACGTATCACTGAAAGTGAAAAATATTAAGAAGAAAGAAGTGGGTTATTCCTTTCTTTCCTTTGTCCCCCTGTATTTGCATTCCAAATTTTAGAGTTTTACAGTCATCCATTACACAAAATACGTAAAGATTTTATCATTATCAAAATCCTTCAATGCAGATGCTTCCAGCAGTAAAACACAAAGTCTATTACTTTAAACATTGTTTCTTTCTGATCAGATTCATTGGAGAAGGTGAGATTTCCTGCTTCGACTCTTGCTGTAATTTTGAAGGGCCCACATTCAAGCCTAGGTCTTTGCATACTTCCCCCATGTACAGTCCTGTGCCAATATTATAAAAAATTAGTGAAGCTCATGGCAAAATCAATGTTATGGTTTATAGTCATGTGGAAGTCCTATGGCCACTTTTCTCAAGCTGAGACTAAAATAATGTGACAAGCAAGTGAGATAAAACACTGAAACACACTGAACTGTACAGTCGCACAGACTGGAATTTTATGTCATCTATGCAATGAAGCAGGGAAAAGACAGAGTAAAATTTTATCATTGAGGAGTTTCTCATTGAATAGCTAGAGGTCCAATATCCACAGATTACCATTTTAAACAATCACAATTTTTGTTATATTTAGTCTGCAGCTACTCTGGCTACAGGATCTATGTGATGGCATTCCAAAGAGCAAGAAATCTGATCACATTATTGTTTGTGACACAATTGTACCTATACCAAAGACTTGGATAAGAAAAAGGGAAGTAAAGGCAGACTAACTAACAGAAGAGACTTAAAAATAAATCCTATAAAGTTTGGTGGAAATTTATTCAAATCATGCTACAGCTGTAGGTATTAAATTCAATGAAGTCAATAGAGATGCATCACTTTAACTGAAATTAAGTTCTGTGACAGTATCAAGTCCCTTTTCTTGCCTAGCAATACAAATACAGTAAAACTAAGCTGCAGATTGTAGACTTAGAGCACATATGTAACATTTTCTGACTAGAAATAAGATTATATAAATCAGGAAAAGCATGAAAACTCTGGACAGTAGCTGTTAGGGGATTTCAACCTCACTACATGCAGAGCATCTGCATTTAGTCTTTAAGTCCAAAAGGTACTTTTATGATTTGCTTGAACTTTCTGAATATAAAGCAGGTCATAGAACTTCTCCAAGAGGCTCTATATCAATTTCTGGATATATATATTATTTGAATCATAATGGCTCACCCACCATTAATAAAAGGATTTTGCACATTTGAAGTTCATATACTGAAAGTGCTTTTATGAGGAACTGACATTTTATATGCTCGAATATTTATTTATAGCTTGATTCTATGTGAGTTTTATGGTGTTGTGGTGGTTATTTAAAGTGCTGTAATATTTTTTGCAAAATACTACCTTTAAAGGACATTGTATGTTTGTAGTTCATTAGTAATCCCTAAGCACACAGAGCAGCAGAATAAACGCAAAATGAAAATCCCCAAGCACCTTTAGTTTCTACAGCACATGAATCTCCATAAACAGAAATCAGTCAAGTAAAGAATTTTATGATTTTAATCCTTCCAGCTAAGCAAAGAAATAGTCATGAAGTCTGAAATTATGAAAACAAAAATATGTCTCGATGTAATGAGCCAGAGAGGATACTAATAAAATCCTCAAACACAATGTCAGTCAATAAAAATACAACAGTGTTTTGCAATACACTTCACAAAACATGAAAACTGAACCTTTTTCCCAGTGCATCACAAGAAGTAACTAAGGTTCAATGTAACAGGGATTTCAGTATGTTACGAATACCTTGCTCTTTATTTGTTTTTATATCCAATAATAACATATAAAGAAACTTCTACACCAATACATAAGAAACTGTAATTATTTTCAAAAGTAGTCACTTTTCTTATAATTTGCCATTTCAGTGCCTTTTCCCAATTAGCTTTCCTTTCCTGGGGGAGGGATTCCCTTTAGGTGTTGCATGTGATCCAGTCATCCTCATCCTTTAAAAGGTAATGGAAAAAGACACACATCCCCAAAGGCCAGAAATCAGTTTCTGAGACTTCTACTTGAGGAACAGAAGAATCATCTTCTACAGGTGCCTTCTTCATCCATCAAATATAGAAAGAAACCTGTAAAGGTATGTGGAAGGAGAATGTCTGCTCCTTTAATGGTGTCTGATCAGAGAAGGCATGAACAAGATCATACAGAGACAAACATGTGATAAGGGAGGTCTTGATGAGAACAGCCTTGCTCAGATACACTGATTAATAAGGATATGTGGAATGTGAGGATAGTATTTTTTTCTCAGTTGGGAAGATAAGGAAAAGGAGGGAAAGAAACAGAGTTATAAAACATGATTAATTGGCACTAATAAAGACCACAACCAGAAACAAACCTCTCTGTCACACTAACTGATGGGGTATCAAAAAACTGCAAGGCAAACCAGGACTTTGCAATGGCTAGTGATGCACATCTGAGTGTCCAGAACATTGGAAGGTGTTCAGTGGGACTATGCCATGTACAGAGGAAAGTAGAGTAGGGAGGAACAAAAAAGAGATAAACAGAAAGAGATAGAAAAGGGCCTGACATGTGAAATGGAGCCTGTTGCTAAGTTTGTCTGAGCCCTGCTCATGATCACCCATCTGTCCTGTCTTAATTAATAATTTCTTAATAATCTGTCTGCATGATCTTGCCCTCTACTCTGTGTGTGTCAGTGCTTCAGGAGTTCAGTGACAGCTACTGGAGGGTGAGCAAGGGCATGAGCAGAGATGAGTGAGGGGCTCAGAGATGTTGGCTGAAACAGCACTGTGGGTTGCAGCACGGTGGGTCACAGCCTGGATGTCAGCTGATGGGAACAAGCATCTATATCTTCCCAGCTGGTTGTGCACTGGGTGTACATGCAGATCTGTTGGGAAAACTCCAAGCTGGATCATCCCCAGGTTCAGACAGGGCTATCAGGTAGGTGAAGGGTCTGTGCTGGTACTTGAGGGGACCTGGAATTGAGGGGTGTCCATGGGATGAGTGCGTGAATGCAGTGTGTGTGCAGTGAGCACCTAGATGGACCAACTGGTATCTGAGGGACCCATGGGGTGAGTTAAGGAGGCTGTAATCCTGTCAGGGATGCCAGGTTGGCAGAGGGGCTGTTTGGGTGCTCGAGGAATCTGTGAATGTCCACATGCTTGTGAACCTGGGGAGTGTGGGGTGTGTGCTGCACCTGTGACCTTCTGCCTCTGCAGCCTAAGAGGAGGAGGGGACATGTGTGCCGGTCCTGAATGTGGGGGATGCTGGAGCAGCACCTAGGCTGCAGTTGTGTCAGTGTTTTGTGTGCATCCCCTGCTCAATGTGTTTGTTTGGGATATGTGCTCAACTTCACTTCTGGCTGAACCTAAAAATGGGGAAGCTGCATCTGCCTCCTACAGCCTGACCCAAGGTGTCCAGGCACTGGGCTGGGATCCAGCACATGGGTCCTGGGCTGGCGCTGCTAAAGAAGGCAGCTGCAAATTCCGGGTGAATTTTTCGTCTTCAATGAGAAAACAGTAGAAAAATACAACACCTAGATTTCAACACATTTTTCTTAACTGTACGCTAAAGAGTTAAAGATTAAACATGGAACTGTGCAGTTACAGGTGGTCAATCTTCAGCACAATTACTCATATTTTTTACTGAACTTACTAGCCTTCCTTTCTCCCCTTTTCCTTTTTTTCCTGCTGATTGTAGCTTACAGTTTACTGCCAATTCTTAAGATGGCCTTAGAGTCTTGTTATTTTTTCTAGACTTGGAGTAACTTCTGTGCCAGTAGATACTTTTCTGCCCAGAGCTATTTTCCATGCAGTCATCCTGGGACAAGATTTGGGCTTGCAAGAAAAATAATCCAATGCAAGCATCCCCATGAGAAACTAAAAATTTATCTTTGGGCTGAGGAGAGGAAATCAATTTTGGCCAACTGTGCATAGCGCTCTGTCGCCAAGCAGATGCTGATTTCATTTTGCCCGCACACCAAGGCTGTCTCTGAGGAGGCTTGGAGTTCTGCAAATGGGCTGTGTGGTCTCTTCTACAGGTTCCAGGGCATGGTCCCAAATGACATATTTTTCATGGATTCTGGGATCTCTTGGTACTTTATGTGCCCTGAGGCTGCAACTATGAACACATGTAGGCAACAGTTCCTTATTCTCTGAGGAGGTGTCAAGCTCCCTGAAATGAGCTCTCCACCAATTGTGAATTAACTTAAAAGGAACCGGGCTTTGGCTTTTACTAGGCATATAAATCACTGATTTACATGCCTGCATCAGTGTAAAGATTTCATAGTGCTTCTGTTAGACTGCAGCTACTTCACAGCTTAGTGCTTGGCTGAGGCCAGAGGGAAGTGGACACAGTTTCCTAGGGGAAAGGAGGACTATTTGCTAAAAGTGAGGGAAGAAAGCAATACTGAGTCTCCTTTACATAGCACTGTCACAGTAGGGCAGTGCAGATGGGAACAGGCAGATGTATTTTGAAGACACAGCAAAAGAAAACCAGTGAGTGGTTTTTTTGCAAGAGTGGAAGGAGAAGAAGTCTGCTGTTGAAAAGAGGTTTTCACATGTTTTGGACAGAGTTTAGGAGTAAACAGAGGCAAGACACTCTGTCAGTGTGGCCTATGTAATTGAAGGTAATCAAGTGTTTGATATGACACGTTACCCCTCAAAAATAAAAAATTCCAAAGAAAACACTTTCTGAAAATATTGCTGTCTTATTGCCTTGACAAATTAGAGCTTTAACTCCCTTTTCTTCTCCTGGCAGAAAAGGAACTGATAGCCTTGATGGGCAAAAAACTGACCATGACACAGCAGTGTGGTCTTATGGTAAATTAGTTCAACAGCTTCCTGCCTGCATAAGAAGAGTTTTACAACGTATTGAGGGATTAGATCCTTCCTGTCTGTTCAGTACTGATGAGACAAATCTGGAGTGCTGGGTCCAGTTCTGCAAAAACCAGTACAGGAGAGGAATGAACTTGCTGGAGTACAGTCTCATTGGAGAACCAAGTTTTGGAGCATCTGTCCTAAGAGGAGAAGATGACAGAGAGACTGGACTGTTCATCCCAGAGAAGAGAAGGATCAGGAGGGTTTGCTTTCGTTCTCCCCGGCTGCACGCGGCTCTTGGGAGCCTGGCTGTGGCGTAGCTTCCACGTGCTGCCGGGATTTTCTGCCGCGGGTTCCCGGACACGGCTTCATGTCTCGGGCGCGTGGGCTGGCCAGCCTCTGTTACCGTGCGCTAGGGATCCGGTAAAGAAGTAAGGAATTTGTCCATTTACTCCATGCTTGGCAGGAACGGTTTATTGGTCACGTGGCGCGGTTCGATGGAAAGACGCAACCGCTCCAGGCACTCTCATGGGAGAAAATGGCCCCTGGGTGCTGGTGGGGGTAGGATTTTATGGAGGGGCGAGGCGAGAGGATCCATGGACTACCATCCAATAGGGGCAGCTGCCGTGGCGGTGACGCCAGCAACAGCGACCAACCAGAGAACCCTGCAGGGGTGGGCACCGAGCCTCGGGCTGAGTGGGATCGTGTGGATTGGGGTGGCAGGCACGGGGTCTCCCGGGGCCGGACGGGGGGGTGGTTACAGGAGCTGCAGAGGGGGAAGATCCGGCAGCGGGCAGTGTGAGGCCAGAAACCACGGTGGGGGAACAACATGGGGGAAACACGAGGGTACACAGGACTCGGCTAGCTACCACAAATAAGAACCCCTAAAATCCAATCCCAGGATGCAACAATTGCCACAAATTGAAATACAGGAAATCACATTTAAACATAAAAATACCCCAAAACTCCAATTTTTTTTTAAACTTCAGAAGTGTTTGAATACTAAAGAGTGCACAGTCTGATCCTTTCAGATACTCAAAACCCAGCTGGACAAAGCCATGAGCAATTTCACAGAATCATAAAATCACTAAAGGTGGAAAAGACCTCCAAGATCATCAAGTTCAACCTTTAACCCAACAAAACCATAGACTTAAGTGCCATGTCCAGCCATTTCTTGAACATTTCCATGAATGGTGACTCCACCACTTCCTCTGGGCAGTCTGTTCTAATACTTGACAACTCTCCTTTCTTTGAGCAGGACGGCTCTATTTCATGGTATACAGAGCTGCCCTCCAGGCTCAACTATTCTGCAATTCTATGAAAATGCAGTGCCTGCAGGGATGCTCTCACCACAGTGGAAACTCTTTTTTAGTAAACTATTGTTCACTGATTGGTTTCAAAGATGATTCCCAGATTCTTGGGAAGAATTGAGTGATGCCTAATTTTTTTGTCCAACTATTGGTTTATAACAGTAGACACTGGTCCCTCTATAGTGCAAAAATTTATGCTGAACCAAATGTAGACTAGAGTAGGTTGTGGCTGGAGAGGATTACACACAATATTCTGGGAAATATTAATAAGTTTTTTCAACACAAAATCTCAGTTTTCTCATTTGGAAGCTAAGGAAGTATGGTCTGCTAGATGGAGTGGAATTTGGATAGACCCCTGAGTTTAAAGGGTATTTATAAAAAACATAAGATCCAGATGTCAGATGATAATGGAGTATCTTCCTGGGACCTGTACTTTTCAGCATCTTCATCCACACTTGTGGATGAGGACACAACATGCATCCTTGGTGAGTTTTTGGATCAGACTAATACAGGAAGAGTGACTGACACAAGTATTGGTTGAGTTTCTGTTCAGAGTGAGACTGATAATCTTGAACCTATGGACTTCACAAATTCCAGTGAGGAAAAGAAATCCGCCTTTCAATTGTAAGAACCTTACACGCTAGTGGAGGCTAGGAAAGGGCTCTCAGATAGGAGTCTGAAAAGTATTGGGGAGCATAGTGGATGGCAAGTCAAATGGGAACCAACATCACACTCATTTCAAAAGGAGTGCACTGTGACGAGCAGCTAGCAAAGGTATCACCTCTCTGGAATTAGCACTGGTGAGGCTGCAGATGAAATACTGTGTCTGGTTTTAGATCCCACGGTCTCCACTTGAAGAGGAATGTGGAGTAATTGTAGATAATTCACTGGTGAATTACCAGATAGTCAGGGATCTTACATACCATATATTGTGAACACTACTCTGAATCATGTCTCTGTAGAAAATTTGGATTTCCTGTGTTGTGGAAGGCAAGTCCTAACAACAGACTCACTGCCTACTTGTGTTCTCCTGGCAAAAGAGAATTAGCCTGGACAGGATCCTTGCTGATAGACTTTTCTTGGCCTGCTGAGGGCAGTGACATAAGCAAGCAACCTAGTTGTGTTCACAAATAAAAATTGGAGCCTGGGAGAATGTACAGCTGTCTTTTCCTTCTCTTGAAGAGGTCAGCAGGTAAATTCTGAATCAGATGCAGACCTGATGGCCTGTTTTGGCAAGAGAAAACTCACTAAAAAGGGTTACTTGCTGTTGTAGCATTCTACTGCAGTGCAATTTGGATGGCAAGAACCACCCAGAAAAGACTATTCCCTCCCTAGTATAAAGGTAACCTAGACCTATAAACTCAGCAATTTTTCAGACATCAATAGAAAGGAAAAAAAAAACCTCACCAAACCTAAAAACCCTAAGAAACAAACAAAGCAAACAAACAAACAACCCCCCCCCAAAAAAAAAAAAAAAAGCCACAAACCCAAACCTCTTTTTTCTGAAAAAAAAAAAAAAAAAAAAAAGATGTAACTAAGCCACACCACAAAACAAGTGAGGCTATTTCATTCCATAAAAATTTCAAAGGTAAAAAAAAAATGCTTCTAGGTAATCACAGCAAAGTTTAAACATTTAATTAACCTTATCCTGGATATTGGAGGACAAGAGATAAGGTCTTAATTTGTCATCACACTATGTAAACTAGAAATTCATTGGAGGCTGCTTAAGTATACAGTCTTAGTTTGCTCAAATGTATTCTGTAAATCCAACTGGTTGGGGAAAATGGAGGTAATATCAAGAAACTGAGTTGCAGAAGCTTTGTGTTTCTTTTTAAAAGAAAAATAAGGATGAGAATTGACAGAGTGATAGTAGATTGAGAGATGAAAAACACAGACAGGAAGGTGAGTTTATTTTGAAGTTGGGTCATAAACTGCAATGGGTGACACATAGGTTTGCTTATTCTACTATGCATTGCTCTTTAAATTTTAGCAGCCCACCGGGAGCAAGGCTCTTGTCAGAACCACACATTAAAAAAAACTTGCTTGGAATGCACTGTACATAAGCTGGCAGTGACCATGCCAAATGAGCTACAAGAGCATTTAATCAATTTGCAAATTCTGAAGTAAATGTATTAGATGCAGAACAGTAGAGGATAGAGATCACATTAGTGGCATTTTTAAGTGCCATCCACTAAATAAGTAGAGTCAGTTGAAATTTATTATCCTTCTGGATCCTCTAATAGTGTTGCTTATGATATAATACTATTTTATTTGGGAGAGATGACAGAGATATAGAAAAATAACCATCAAAATAATTCAAACCTTCCCTAAAGTGAGAAGAAACCTACTCTTAGACAATTTAACCCTTTTCTTCATATCCCATCAAGGTCAGTTCTCTTTCTAGTTATATTTAGCATCTACACTACCCTTTCCAGGCCAAGGTAGCAGTTACTGCTGTACCTGTTGACTCTTCCCCTAGAAGGGAGAAGCACCAAAAGTCAGACTGTGAAATTGCATGATAGATTTATGAATTCAGCCTCACAACTTCAGTTGATTTCTATTATTTCAAAGACAAAGTAGTCATCGGAACCTGGAAAGATCCTAAACAAAGCTGCCGCTCCCAGCAGTAACCACCATAGTCAATTTCTTGGTTTACCAGTACCAGTAACTAGCATCTAGACTCACAAGTACTAGACAGTCCTACCCTGCATTACACTGATTTATTACAGTAGAGACTGACAATAGGCAATTCAAAGATACAAAACAGATTTTCAGGATTCAAGTCTGAACAACACAAAAGTTCTATTTGTAGGACAAAGAAAAAACATTCAGTTTTTACCTCTGGTGCAAGCATTATTACATGGAAGGTGCACATTCTCAACCAGTCTACTTTTCTAACAGACAAGCAAAGCTAGAGTCTTTACTGCATTAGAGTATCTGTGAGTAATGCTTCCTGTCATTTCTGGCTGGCTAGAGGACTCTGTCCTGTCATAGTTAGTCTCAGTTATTGGTGGTTTGTCACCTTTCAAGCTATATAACTGTACAGTATATATGGCCATGAAACTCTTAGCACTTAAGGGGGACTACAGTACACATCCTTAACAACCATGGCTATTATATCAGAAAAGTCTTCCTATCCTCTCCTCTCTCTTAAGTATCAGACTAAATCTCCTTTTTTAATAGGAAGCTTACTAGAAACTCAAAGCAATGCACAGAAGTAACTAAAGGATAAAGAAATGTTCTGTTCAAAAGACTCATTTCAGTTGTGATTTTCTAATAGGAAGCAGGTTTCCTTGTCTGTGCAGAGGCTGCACTTAGAATCCATCTCAGGATGACCAGAAGCATTTTAAGACCTGAATGAGATCAGCTGGCAGAGTGTTGGACTGAAGATCAAAATGTTTCTGTTTCATTCCTGGTATCTGGCAGATGTGCTTGACATCTCATCTGTCTAGGTGGTCAAGGCCAGATTTGATGGGGCTTTGAGAAACCTGGTGTAGTGGAAGGTGTCCCTGCCTGTGGCAGGGGGCTTGGAACTAGATGACTTTTAGGGTCCTTTCCAATCCAAACAATTTTATGATGGTGAGGAGGGCCAATGCTGCACACTTCCTACTTTTAACACCTCTCTAGCTTCACTGTCTATAATAAGCAATTAACAAGGTATGGTTTACAAGATGTAAGAGCTCTAAAACAAGTGTTTCACTTAATACAATTCTTCAGCACAGGAAGGGTGTAAGGGAACAAATGCATTAGAGTTGTTTATCATTTAACAAACACATTTCTCAGAAACTATGATGATGAGCACTCCTCAGCAGTCTATACTGAAGGGGTTTTTAATAGAATTTTACTCTGATATGGCACCCTTGCCACAGGAATTATAATCTCTCCATAGTTCCAAGCATGACTTTTGTCAAGGACAAAAAGTTGTTGAGATTGGTTTTGTTTGGTTTTTTTTCCCCTGGAAAAAGGCTGAAGAACAATCTTTAAGATTGCTATGCAAATCAGTAAGTTCGTAATCTAACAAGTTAGTAAAATGCATTTAGAACAGTTTTGAATTAATTCTGTTGAAAAATTCACTGCAATAATGAAAACTGAAAGCATTAAAATATTTCTAAGTCTTTAAAGGGCATTGTTGTTCCATAGCAGAAGGCATTTGATTTGACAGAAATTACTAATAAAACAACTAACACAAGCTGATTTTTGTATCACTAGAAGGGTTTTACAAGATTCCTTTAGAAAATAATGCTTACATTTCCTTACAATCAATCAATCTTGTTAAAATAATCAAAAATTGAAGAGCTAGCAATCTCTGAAAATAAAAAACACATCTCACTGCTGCAAAAGAATTACATAGAGTGCTTTACTAGAAAGGGTAGGAGTAAAAGAGCTTGCTTGGCTGTATTCCTGTTTGCCAGCCTACATATGTCATTACAGATGACATTGATTTATTATGTATTAGCTGCAATGGAGTTCACTAAATCTAAAACTAAAACAAAACCCAGAAAACCAATGCATACAGAATATTAGATGTAGTGTCATTTTTGGTGAATCTTCGGAAATCTGAATTTTTCTCATTACATTTCACTAATTAGTGGCTCACTTGGATTTTTTTGTTTGGTTCTTTTGTTTTGTTTTCCTTTTCTTCCCACCCCCTTCCGCCATCCATCTCAAATCCAGACATATAAGAGATTCCGTGTCAGGATGAATTTTAGATAATATGTAGGTCCTTGAAAAATTTGATGACACATATTTTTGCATCAATTTGATAACAAGAGACCTCTTCAAGAAAAAAAAAAGACAAAGAAAGGAGGGAAAAATCTAGAAGTATGTTAATAAAGCTTTTGATGGAGCAAAGTCACTGCAATGAAGAAACTGCTATAAATGTCTGTAGATCAGGATGAATTTATACCTGCAGGAGCATTGATAGTGGTTTGAGATAAAAATGAAGATAAATGCTTTAGCTGAAGTGTTATTTTTTAATACCTTGCAGTCGCTTGTTACAGCATACTGTTAAAACTACATGATGGTTGGGCCAATTGTTTTGCATCAGAGGTCCTTGTCACAGAAATCACTGATCATGTCCTGTCATACAACTGTATTATGTTGGAGAAAGGTGCAGTGTATAGTGTGATTCTCATTATCTGAAAGCTAACAAGATTACCACACAGAGGAAATGTGCATAATACCTTTGAAGACAGCCTGCACTGATGTGGAAGAGGAATAAATCCCATTTTTCAACTTCTCCGGTTTTGCCCACTGCCTAGACTAAATTGTCTTTAGGCACAGCAAAAATAAAATTGCTGTGTAGAAAAGTTGAATAGCAGAGCAATTTAAGAGCTGTGTTTGTGTTGATGACAGTTTTCTTATAACTGAAATCCTGTAAGGTCAGGCTGGTCGTGACTGAAGTAGCAGAAGCAGCAAGTCCCATTTTCCTGAATACATTGATATGTTAATTAATCTTTGTCCTCCCCTCTACATCTTCCTTTTTGATGGCAGAAGGGAACAGAAAAGTTCTTTCTGAAGCATCAAAACAGCTTCTTATGTGTTCTATGGCATTCTAGTCAGGGTCTGTGCCCAAGGAAAAGAGATATTAATGGACATAAGTTCGACTTCATTCCCCTAAATGTGGGTACACCTGTATCTGGGTAGCTCTTGTATAAGACAATTTTTAAGAGCAGTGAAATCTACAAGAACACTTTCCATATACCCTCCTCTTCCTTCTGACCTCTTATGGACGCATGGTGAGGCTGTGAAGTCTCTGTTCCTCTCCTCTAGGAAAGGGTGAGAGAATGGGAGTTCTTCAGCCTGAAGAAGAGAAGACTTCAAGGAAACCTTCTATGACCTTTCAGTACTTAAAGGGGGCTAATAAGATAGGGTATTTGTGATAGGACAAGAGGTAGAAACTAAAAGAGGGTATATTCAGGCTAGATATAAGGAAGACAATTTTTATGTGGAAAGTGGAGAAACATTGGAATGGGTTGCCCAGAAAGGTTATAGATGCCTCATCCCTGGAAGCATTCCAGATCATGTTGGATGGGTTATGAGAAGTCTGATATAGTACAAGGTGTCCCTGTACATTGCAGAGGGGTTGAAGGAGACAGCCTTTAAGGGTCCCTTGCAATCCAAACCATTCTACAGCTTGTTCCTTTGGAGAGTCCATGTTGTGCAAAGGATACTTGTATCTGATAAACAAAACTCTTGTGCATTTTCATCTTCACACTGTCATCACTACAGTGTATATTAGCAGATTCTTATTTGATCTGTGTTTCTCTTCCTATAATTTGTGATGGTAATATCTGGCTTACAAATTATGCAGTATTCATTCTGCATATTCATTCAACACATTGGAATACTTTGTGCCATAAATGCTATACTTTTCTGGTTATTCATTTATTATTAATATGAAATACTTAATTTTTATTAATTGACATAATATAGGAAATCTGTTCTGATTAAACACTTAATTGAGCACCATGCAATTCTTTAGCACCAGCTGATTGTTGGGTGGAATTTACACTAATCTTATCCCAATTAAACAGTAATAATTACCATTAGATTAAATTGGTATCTGGTGAGAAGTCCAAGTATATTATCCCCCCCGTCTGAATGTATTCATATTAACTGGAATATATTTTACTATGAAAAATAATCAGGGAGTATTCTGACTTTTTTTACCGTGAGAAGAAGCAAAGCGTTTTTACTTGACCAGGTGAAAACGAAGAAGCAACCAAGAAGCATAATGTATAAAGGCCTTCCAGACAATCAGTGCTGTCACACACACAGAGTTGCAGGGAAACACCTCTTTTCCTCTCAATTAACAAATACACAGAAAGTTAAAGGCTATCCTAGACAATGGACAGAAGCTATTGCTGGACAGACTGAGACCACTGCTCTTGCTATAGTCACAGTAGAAGCCTGGGTAGCTCTTTGCACAGGAAAGAGCAACCCCAGGGAGGAAAAAATGCTTGCTTGGGATGCATGCATGAAAGTTGCAGGTCTCCACTCCAACATACCAGTTATCTGTACTGTGAAAGCTGTCAGCCCAAAGTCTGTAGCAAGTCCCTCACCCTCTTTGCTCATGACGTGCTGGAAGTGTGGCAAAAGATCTCCCTAGCTGAGCCCTGGTGTCTGTAATCTCTGTCCATCAGAATGTTATGATGTGTGTTACTCAGATTTCTCAACTGAATGCACTTCAAAATTTCTTTTCCAGGTAGGGGAGCCTCCTCACTCTGTAGGTACTAGTGGGATAATTCTTCCTTCTGATCTCTTCATGGCCACTGTGGCTTGAGATCCTTTCTGCTCTTAGCCAAGGCTGCGTTATAAGACTTTGAGAGCCTCCTTGCATACACTGTGTTTCAGTTTGGCAATTTAAATCCTCTGCTGGAAAGAAGAAGACATGATTTGAGCTTGGGGTTGAAACTGAATTATCTTTAAGGTCTGTTCCAATCTAAACCATTCTATGATTCCTTAAAGGTAACAGAAAATACTAAGCTTATATTCCTTACTTCTTGTGAGAGCACACAGTCACAAGGATCCATCACCTCAACCCTATGATATGGGCAGACCTGGAAAAGGCAAAGTGTAAAAATGACCTGTGGAAGAAATAACAGTGCTTCTTCAGCCCTGATCAAACAGAGGCCACACAGACTCTTTGGCTGTGATAAGCAAGAGCCCAGATTTCAGGTGAGGCTTTGTCCTCAGTGATCCATTCAGGGAAGCTCTCAGTTAAAGTCACGCTGAGTTCACTGAGTTTGGGTCAGCCTTCTCACAATGTCCTGGTATATTTTGGCCTCTGGTGAGACCTTAACCCTTTCCAGATACTGGTTACAGAGCCTAGGCTCCCACATGTGTCTCAAGAGGACGGTGCCTCAAAAGTCACCTAAGGAATTGTGTACAACCTAAGGAATTATGTACAATTTTACAGAAAGAAACCCTCTTTTAAATTTAACCCTCCATCTTAAGTTTGTACATGGAAACAAACAACCACAAAACCAATACAAAACAATAAGATTCATATTGTATTTGACTAGGTAGGTTCTAGTAATATATGTGTCACAGGGAATGGCTAGTTTTCTCACTGATTTTAATTTAAAATGAAAAGAACATAATTGTTATAATGAAGTAAGAATTCTCGTCTTGACTTTCGTGTTTACATTTTATGAAGAAATGTAACTGGGATAATAAAACTAATCCTAGGGTTCAACAAAGTGTTTTAGATAACAGCTTTTGGATAGTTTCAAGGAATATTACAATTGTAGGGATTGTAATATTGTACAAGGAAAATTACAATTTGTGATGCAGGGCATACTGTCTCTTCTGTGTAACAGAAAATTTTGAGTGACTGAAATTTAGATAATCAATGTTGGCAAATGTCACTAAATTACTTGCCAGCTAATTTTGAAACATAAAGACTTATCACTATTAATATATTAACAATATTCAGGTATGGCTTACAGCTTTTAACTTTCAAAATTACTGAACTACTGTAGATATGTGTCTTATTTACTAATCTTATTAAAGCATAGAGCACAATGATTAAAATCCTACATCACCACACCCTCTAAAAATGAGGTCAATGTGCTCAATAAACCTGGTTTGTGTTTTTGGCACAGCTATTTTTACATGAATTTATTATAAGATTAGTTCAGGCTATCTTTTTCTGCTGTTGTGCTTTAATGAAAAATGGGTGTTAAAATTAACTTTTATGAATCATGCAATAACCTGTAGACATTATTTCCGTCCCTTTTCATGGATTCACTGCAGCTGCTTTCTCCACATTGGCAGTCTTTCCTTTAATCTGTAGTCTATTACACTAATTAAATGTATTTTCACTGTTTCTCACCTGAGCTTGAAAAAGTGTTTCCTAGCACATTTGTAGGAGAATTTTTGTTTTGGTAATTCCCCAGATTTTTTTCAGACTTCTAGATTAATCTCTCTAACATAAGATTGCCTTTTAAAAGCAACTCTCTTTTTTGACAGCCACTTAACTCTATTTGCAGGTGACTGCTACAGTAGTCCAACATACAATTTTGGCAGTGCTTTTGAGTCTAATGGATTCCAGTTTCTGTGGTATTTAAACTCAGTCAAAGATGATGTCTCAAGAACGCAGCAAAGAGAGAGAATTTTTTCTTTCACAGGAGCTAGAAGAACACTTATGTGATAATTTTCCCTTGGTCAAATATTTACTAATACATGAGGAAAACACGCAAATAGAAGGAGAATAGAAGCTACTTTCTCTAGCAATGAAAAGGCTACATCTTTCTGGAAGCATACCTTTCATACATTGGAAGATGAAGTGAGGACTCAAGAAAACTGGTTAATATTCAAAGATCACATCCTACAAGGTAAAGAGAGCTCATTCATAATAAGAAAGACATCAGGCAAAAATGGTTCCTGGCCAAACTCAAACACAAAATGGAAACATACAGAGGGTGGAAGCAAGGATGAGTGACCTGGGAGAAATACAGAAACATTGAATGAGTTTCCAGGTTTGAAGTTAGGAAAGCCAAGGCCCCAATGGAATAGCTTCTGTCCAGGGATGCCAAAGGCAACAAGGAAAATTTTTGTAAGTACATGGATGACATAAAGGAAAAATAAAAGGAAAACAGAAAATGTGGGTCCATTGGTCAGTGAGATGGGGGACCTGGTTACACAGCTCCAGGGCATGGAAAAGGCTGAATTTTTGAATGCTGTTTTTGCCAAAGTCTTCACTAATTAGACTGACTTTCAGGAATCTGAAGTCCCAGAGAATGGGGGGACATTCATTTGTCCAGGTCAGGAAATACATAAGCAAACTGGACATCCATAAAGAGCAGTGGATATTGTCTTCAGCAAGGGCTTTGACACTGATGAGATCCTCACAGATAGGCTATGTGTAGCTCTTCATGTTTCTCTATTTTTGTTTTCCTCAGGAGATACAATTTGAGTAAATGCCACGTTAGTTGTGTTTTTGCATGAAAGCGTGAATGAAACACAAATATGTACAATATGTTCTCAGCTATGTACAGAGCTAACTCTTACAGACATCTTGGGTGTTTTTTCTTCAGACTGTGCAAACTGTTGTGACCTTGACAGACAGTTAATGTACCCCCTGCAGTGGCTGAGGATGGAATTAAGTAAATTTTTCAGTTTTCTCTCTTAGAAACTAATCATGGTTGCTTAAGTTACTAGTTCAAGAAGAAAACATAGTTGGACTGTGACTGAAAGGTGAAAAGTTATGCTTTTCAAAATTGACAAAGGAATGCAAAGTTTTCAGTTCAGGCCTAGTTTGGTGCCTAGGCAAAAGACTTGGTATTGGGGAAGTAGAGTGTTATTTTCTTTATTGTCTGAAGATCCTTAGTTACCTTCCTTTGCTATAAAGGACCCTTATGTTGATCACCCTCATACATCTATAGAAGTCCTAGACAGGTCAGATTAAACAAATTTTATGAGTATATTTTAAAAAACTGTCTAGATTGCATGTTTTCCCCTGCTTCGTGAAACACTGTAATTTTACTGTGATGCTAAGGTCTAATTGTAGCTTTTTGTGTTGAAGACATGGGCACACAGTTATTCTCTAAAGCTCTGTTGCTAACTTTCTACAGTTATAAGAATGAGAAAGATATAATAAGGTGTTCCATGAATGTTTTTCTGGAAGTCCCTGGGACTAAATGTCAATTTTCTTGCATTTCTACATAGCTGTAATTGATTCCACTTTTGCTGCATATGAAATCTTGATTGAAAAAAGAATATGTAAAATTTTTTGTTTCAATGACTTCTGAGTCTTTTTTATTACCATTTCCAGGGAAATGAAACCTCCAGGGCAAATACACAAACCCACCTCTTAATTGCCAACAAGCAGATAAAAATACGAAAGCTAAAATGGTAACGATAGAAGGTCATGTAAATAGTGTTGGTTTGAACAAAAGCTGAAGTGGTAGCAGCTTTACTTCTGCCTCTTATGTTTTTCTCCATCCTCTGTACAAAGAAGGCATATACGATACTCAGGGTTTTTCTTTAAGGTTAACACTAAAAATGGCTTCATTGTAGTTAAATGTTTTTCTTTTACATTTCTATCTTACTTGTATAGAAATACAAGAGGGGAAAACCATTTAAAAAAATAAATGTTTAAAATAAACATAGGAAAACACTTCTGTGAAACTTAACAAATCAGTTAAAAAAACAGGGAATTTGCTTTCTTTTAAGACTAAACAAAGGGCTTTCCTAGAATAAATAAATAATTTTATCATCAAAACTATTTGCTTTCTTTGCTTCATTATAGAGTCTATATATAAACTTAATTTAGTTTTAAAACTTAAATGAAATGGTATTCCAAATTTTGGAGAAAACTAATTTTGGGCTACTGATCCTCAAGAAAACAGAAATGCTTGATATCTTATGACTTAAAAACAATAAAAACATTTATTTTATTTACAGTGTGGTTTTAAACTGAAATAAGAAGGCAGAAAAATAATTAATTTTAATTTAATAATTAATTACTTTTATCATCTGATCAAAGATGCAGAACAAAGAGCAGTAGGATTTTCAGATCTCTGCAGTTGTCTAAAGAAATGAAAAGTGTTAATCCTTTGCAGTTATTTTTCTGCAACTCTGGTCCCCTAAAGACTGCTTATTCTATCCCCATACACTCAGTTTAAGGAAGGTGAGTTTGAGGACACAAGAAGCATGCTTAAGGTTACAGTAATTTGATGATGCATCCACATTCACAGCAAGTTGCCTTCTTAAATGGGTCTATTTCTCAGCTAAAATCGGGTACATAGGAAAAATTATTTTCTTCTTGTCAGTATCTCATTGTGAGGTCAAAGGAAGAAAAATAAAACCATCATGTCTGTAACTGAGGTAGCATATTGAACTATATTGAAGCATATCATACACAAAAACTCAGGCCTGAAATATATTGTAGAAATTTATTTATGTTAAAGATAATGCATTTGTTTCTTTAAAGGGGAATAATATTTGCCTTGTATTTGATGAAGGTTTACACTTCTGTTCAATAATTGGTTTCATATTTTTCAGAATGCTTCATTTATTTCTTGGGTTTCAGCAATTATACCCTGCTTTTTATAGTCAATACAATGAAGCAGTCTGGATTATTGTCATACATTCATTCACTGTCTGTCTATATAAATCCTACATAAAACCCTGCCTCTGATCAAGTTGTACAGAGTTTGATTAAAACTTTGAAAGAATCTGATCCTGAGTTTACAGAACCTTACCTGATCTGTACAGATGGCTTGGGATGGAAAAACTGGGAATAAAAGGAACAGAAAAGAAAGAAATCCTGTTTTCTTATAGGATGACTCTGATCTTAAGCAACAAGTGCACTTATGTGTTACCTTTTTCTTACTCGCCTTGTAATAGACACTGTTTTCTGTTTAGTTTTTTTTTTTCTCCCCCTACTCACACTGTATGTTTGTATAATAGAAAATACATGCTGTTTGGAAAGAAAATACTCCATTCCCTGCAGCTACTAACAATTTACTTTTCTCAGAGTTAGAATGTAAACATTTTATTTCTGTTTTTCTTCACCTCAGATCATCCTGACAGTGCTTTACTCTCCTGGAAGGACATTTTGACAATAGGTGAAAGAAAACATAGCAAAGTATCCTTGTTAATATAACTCAGTTCTGAGCTGAGCTGACTGATGTGATTGTGTGACTTGAGCACCAGTCTTTTAGAGCCTGGCTGTTGGAATGTAAAGGACAGTATTTTGCTCACACAACCATACAACCTTCTTGTCTCCTTTAAAACTGAAAAATGCCCATACTTGAAAAATGTCTATAACTCAAATTAAATGCTTCAAGTCCCTTTGTGCACTGTCTCTCAGTTAAGGTTAATTTCTCATACATTAAAACAAAAGCTAAGAAATGCAAATACATTAATCTCCTATAAATAAATAACATTTCAATTAATAAAATCATAAGGATTAACTTTGATGCCTCCTTCCAGGTCCTGTAGGATCATCATCACAAAATAAACACTCAATTAATATAATTTATTTTTGTGTCTGAAAACCTCATAGTGTGAATAGCTGAGGATTGTTCCAAGTCTTCAAGGTCTAGACCACACTGAAGAAGAAAGGTTATTTTAAATCCTTTCAGAAATTTCTGATTGAGTGAAAAAAAAAAAACAAAACAAAACCACCACACAAAACCCAAACCCCAAACCCCCCAAATCTATTAAAAAACCTGGAAAAAAAAAAAAAAGGTGATTGGTGCATATTTTTGAAAGGAACTTGTGTGAAATATTGTTAGAAAAAGTTACATCAGCATATTTTTCTTGTTTATTTCATAAGAAGGATTTGAAAGCATTTGAAAATAATTCAGACCCTTAGAAAAGCCATGAATCACAGAATTTAATTTACAGTCTGCAAATCCTGTCATTCTTTTACTTTATGCCAGATAATCCTATCTCCAGATACATGATTTTGTTTACTGTGCATTTTGATTAAATAATTGAGAACAAGGACAGAAATTTAACAGACACAGCAGATTCATTTGCTTTCCTCATTAAGTACCTTTTACCTTTAGTCCTTGCTCAGTTTTTGTTGAAGATATAATCCACAGAGAAGGAAAACTTAAAAATCGTTGACACTTTTAGAACTAAATAAGAAGAAAGAAATAATGATAGATTATCTCATCAATTCCTAGCACATTTTTTGCACAGAGAAGTGCAAATTACTATAATAACCACATCTTAAAATTTGATACATTCGTAGATATCTTAGGAACCAGATAAGATTCTTTTCAGATGCAGAGTTTTATTATGTTAACCTAATTTGGACTCAATCACTATTGATTCAAATGTATTTAATGCCATAATAGATGCTTCAGCATTGTTTTCCAAGGCATCTTGTTAGATGCTTCTAGAATCTGAAACAATATACTAAAACACATTTATTAAGGAAAATAATTACAGTTCCAGAATTTCTCTAAATTGTCAGAGAGAAAACCATATAGCGAGATCTGTAACTTCAGAAAAAAGCTTTGCAACAATCATGATTACAAAATGCAAGGGTAACTGGTAAAGCCCATTTCTGATTTATTATTATATCAATTATAAAATACTTTCTTTGTAATCCACTTAGTTTCTGTAGAACCCCATTTTTTAAAGAAGGGTATGCTGTATTGCTGCAAGGTTTTCTATCCAAAGAACCTAGTTGGTGAAGCTACTTGTGCCAACATGATGAATGAGCAAACAGAGAGTATCCAAAGTGATTAAAGAGAAATCTAAGTAATAATTTGAATTTGAAGTCCATGGCAGTATTATCATAAGTGAAAAGCCTTGGTATTTGCCTTAAGATTACTAAAATTTGAACAAAATAGCAGAAGTGTTACTTGGAGATATATTTCACATGTGCACTTCCGCTTTGTTCTGTTTCTTGTTTATTTTGATTGGTTTTGTTTCTTTAGCTGAAAACAATCTGTGTCATCACTGAAACAATTCAGGTTATAAGACAGTAGACTTTACTACCCATTTGATATCTTATCTTTATGAAAAAGTCAATAACCTCCTGTATAGGAAAATGGCTTTGGCCTTTCTCCTAGTGGCAAACTTTTCATATTAGAGAATTTGGATATCTGGATGGAAGGTTAATTAGACTATGTTGAATGAAGAATACTTTATTCTGTGTACAAATTAAATGTGGTTCCTTTGAATATTTTGTGCTTGGCTCTCATACAGAAGATTTATGGACCACAGCATTGATTACATTGTTAAAAAAGAAACTTGGACTTTTGAGAAGTTAGACTTGCCTGACTTGGTGAAATGGTGTGCCAAATGTAATCTGGAAAAAGCATCCCATTAAAAGCCCAGGAAATGATCAAATTAACCAGCTTGGTGAGAAACAAGTTTCCAGCACAGAAATTAATTATTTTTTAAATTTTGTGGTAGAATTCACTTGCTTAATCAGGTCATGTGTCATTTTTTGCTACTTAGGATTTCGCACTTAGGCACAGGCCTGCCCCTGTAGGTACCTTCTCCCATATGTCTGTTCTGCATATGCCTTCAGCAGCCTAAAGCAAAAGCATTGATATATTGGAGTAAATCCAATGGAAGGCCACCAAGATGACAGGACTCAGAGCACATTGTGTGGAGATAGTGATTGTGAAGACTGGGTTTATTCTGGAAGACAGAGGGTATCTTACTGCTGCCTTCAACTACCTAATGGAAAGATGTGAAGGATATATAGCCAGATTCTTTTGGGATATACACAGTGATAGACAAAAGACTTAAGTACCATTTACCAAGGGAAGTTCTGATTCTTTATTAAGAAAACAGTGTTCCGCATGAGGACAAACACTGGAAATAGCTGTCCAGAGCAGTTATGCAGTCTCTACAGGTGGAGATATTCCAAATTCCACTCAAGCTGAGCAACCTGAACTGTACTGAGCCAGATAACCCATACAGGCCCCTTCCAATCTGAATTACTCTATGATAATATGCCTGTGCATTTGAAGTGTGTCTTCTACATTTACAGAGAAGGAAGTTGTGTGTCATGACTCATTTGATATGCTTCAGGCATCTCTAATAAGAATCAGTCACTCAAAACATTAATTGTACTGAAATGGCTATAAAACATTGCTATTATGAATGTAATCTTCTAAAAACTATTCACATTAATCCTGTTGGTAGAATCAGTGTGATCATTGTAAAATGACACAAAATGTGAAAGTAATGGACTTCAAACATGTCCCTCTATCCTTTGAACATTCCTTTAGCTCTTTTGTCATCTTTTCTTTCAAATGCTAACAAGAATCCTTCTTCAGTAGTCAAATTTGACTAAAAAATTTGAAACACTCTTTGCTGAAAATTTAGTGATTATAACTGTCATTGTGAGTATGAAAGGCAGTTGTTCATGACCTCAGCTGCAGGAGTTTCTAACCTTCTTGAAAAATGAAGTGTCTAGTTAAAAGGCATAAACCCCCTCCCACTGAACTGGTGACGCCAAAATTGCACTGTCTACTTTTTATCTTCAATCACAGAAGGAGGTGGGGCTTCACTGACTTCTCCCAGTCCATGCCCTAGTTTCAAAGGATTCCAAGAGATGCCCTAATCTGAACAATTGCTTGATGTGTACGTCCTTGTATATCTGCCAAGCCAGTGTTTACAAATTTATTTGTCCTTCATTTACAGCAGTCACACTGCTTTCCACTTAGTAAATAGCTAAGATGTTAAGCTACTTATAAGTATAGCATTTGCTTACTGACATTAATCTTTCGCAAGCAACAGTGGAGATTTCAGTTATGTGGTTTCTGTTACTGGAAATGGTTATGGACCATGAGACGCTACAACAATGAATAGATTCTCGTGCTTCAAATGTTAAAAAAAAAACCAAAAAACAAAAACTCTCTAATGGATGGATGGATACCAGCTTGTTTCCTCCTGTGTTTTTTTGCCTTTTCCAGTTCAGCCAATGTCACCTCAGAAAGTCAATATTAGACTGTTTCCTCCCACCCACACAATTAGCAGACTTTTCTTCAATGCCTAAGATGTCAACATGGCCTTAAAATCTGTCAGTGTGCATGACTGTAAAACTGGTGCAGCAGTCTCTTTGTTCTGTCCCTGATGCTTAGAAAGTTTTAATCTTGCTTCTGGTCTCTGAAGATTTGATGGTGTTAAAAAGGGCTGAAGAAAGTGTTGCTGATGTTATAATCAGTATATAATGCCTTATGATGCTCAGCTTGAAAGTTTCAGTCTCTTATCTCTTACAGGAATGTAGAGTTTGAAGTTACCTCCAGCATTTCTGAATCCAGTGGATTTCTTCACAGGCAACCATTTAATCCAATCCCTTTCACTAAGTTTATAAGACTGCTTAAAAGAAGCTGAAAATCAGCTGCTAATTTGAAAACTGGAATTCCAGTATGTGAAAGATTTTTTCAATTTTTTCAACACTGAAATATATGTATTCTTTGCTTTCTGGACATCCTACATGAATCCTTCCCTTAGCTGATATTTTCCCAAACAGATTTACAGAGCAATCATACCTCCTTCTCATCTTCATTTTTCTATAATAAACAAGCCACACCCTTCTGTCTTCTAATCATATGGTAGTAAGATATATTACTATTCCCAAAGTCTTCTTGATAAAAGTTCTTTTACAGACTTGAAATCTGAGTTAATCAGATGACCACAGATGACCTAAACTATGTGGGATATTCTACACAAAGTTTAATGAGTGTCTTATTTCATATCTGTCCTCACATGAACACTTTTTAGATTGTATTTGACATTTTTGGTGTATGCACTGCTTTTCTTCCATCAGTCAATTGTTTCTCCTCGCTGTAATATGCATAACATAATATGAAATTTTATTTTGTTTTGGTTTCTTCCCTTCCCCTCCCCCCCCTTCCCTTCCCCTTCCTTCCTCTCCCCTCACATCTCCTTTTTCTTTCATTAAAGAAATATTAAAATACTAAATAAATTTATTTTTAGAAGCATTCCATTTGGTTTTTGTTATAGCAACCCTAATTTTCCAACTTTCAATTCTACCTATGAATTGCTGTCTTCTCAAGTTCATTGAGTAATTTCTCCTGTGGCAACATGTCATCTGCTTCACTGAAATCCAGACATGTTTCATCTACTACATTTCACTACCCTGAAAAGTAGGTGTCAAAGAAGGATTTATAGCTCACAATCTATGCCTTGTACCATCTTCCCTATTTAGCATTTTTCTTCATGTCTCTAATTATTCTTTCCTTCCAAATACTTTCTAAGGCTTTGCATACCTTTAAGGACTGCTTTGTTACTGTCCAGTAACTGCCCATCATTTGTTAGCTGTGTCTGCTGTTTCTTGATTACCTAGAAATATCAGTAACTTGATGCATTTATTGAAAAATGTTGCCATTACAACTGCAATTTCATTTGCAGTTTTCTTCAGGAGACAATGTTTCATCCCTGACTGCATTAAGTTGCTTGATTTTACTGTCATTTCAGATATGAATCTTTTAATTTTCTACCCTCATCTTCTCTTTGATACTAAATTCAATATTGTTGCCCATATTGAAAACTAAAGTTTTCATTTGACTTTTAGAACATTCCACAAACAATTTAAATCTATATTCTATCCTTCAAAGTATAAATGTCTTTTTCTCTCCCTTTCTTTTTTTCTTGTTATTCTATTTTCTGAGCAGAAGGCTGAAAGTTATTATTCCTAAAACATGCTATGTATTATTTACATAAACTAAGTGGAACAGGAATAACTTTCAGAATGATTCAGAGTATATATTGAAAAATACATATGAGAAATGTGAAGTCAATTTAAAAGTAGGAGAAGCTGTAAAATATAAAGACTATCGGGATGGGATCATTTGGTGTTGATTTAATGTTTTCTTTCTTATTTGCTAGATTAAGATTAAAAAAGAAATCATGAACTACACATGCTGAATTTAATATGTAATGACTGTCTTCATCCATTATCAGTTTAATTCATAACAACTCACCACAGAGTGATTAATCTTCATTAGTGAGTACTTTCATAATTTAAAAAAATCGAATTTTTTTAACTATGTGGAAAAGTGGAATGACATTTTATGTAGGGGCATTAGCTACTATGAATAGCCAATCATATTGACTTTATCCATTCTAGTAACTCAAGAAATGTTTTCAGTCACAGAATCATGGAATAGCTGAGCTTGAAAGGTGCCTCTTGAGGTTGCCTAGTCCTATCCCCTTCTCAGGGCAAGGCCAGCTAGAGTAAACTTGTCAGTGCCATGGCCAATCATGCCATAATATTCTATGGAAAGAGACTCCACAACTACTCTGGGCAGTCTGTTCCAGTGTTTGACCACTGTCAGGAAAAAAAAAAAAAAAGGTTATGTCCAAGTGGAATTACTTGTATTTTAATTTGTATCCATTTCCTCTTCTCTTATCACTTCATACCTTGAAGAGGAGTCTTTGTCTTCTTTACCCCCTGCCCTCATCTGATGTTTGTACACTTTGATATGTACCTCTTGAATCTGCCTTTTTTGAAACTGAACAACCTTAGCTCCCTCAGCCTCTCTTCTATGCGCAATACTCCAGTCCATTAAAGAATCTTTGTGTCCCATTTTTGTGTCGCTTTGCTGAATTTGTCCCATTAATTTTGTATATTTCTTGTACCGAGGACTTTAGAAGTGGATTTGTCTCCAGATTTGTCTCACAGCTTTTGCACTCCAGATTTATCTCACCAGTGCCGAGCAGAGAGGAAGTATCACCTGTCTCAACCTGCTGGGAACATTTCTCCTAAAGTACTCTGGAATGTTGTTGGCCTTCTTTATTGCAAGGTACACCTCTGTGTCATCGATAGTTTGTCCACCTTGACTCCCAGGACCATTTCTGCAGAGCTACCTCTGCTGGTGTGGGTTTATTCCTCCCCAGGTTCCATCCATTGCCTTTGTTTAACAGCATTAGCTCTTCTGCCCAGTTCTCCAGTACAACTCTATGGTTGCCAAACACTCCTCCCAGTTTTATATCATCTGCAAATTTCCTGACAGTGCACTGTGTTACTGGAGTCAGTGTCAACCCTTGGAACACAGTACTTGCCTCTAGAGGATTCACAGGGATGACCATAATCTCTTGATTGTAGCACAAGAGCCAGTTGTCAGTATACCTCACTATCCATACATCATTCAGTTTGAATCTTATGAGCCTTGAAAACCACAGATTACCCTGAGAGATTGTAAAGAAAGGATTTAGTGAAACCAGACAGACTGGGGTGACTGAGCATAAGGCTCATTTTACATACAACCAGCCCCTTTCATACTACTTTTTGTCTACCTCTCTGTAGTTTGTCTCTGATCTTCTTTTGCCACATAAGAGCATGTCTCTGTACAACTCAACAGAATGCCCACAACCTACCCAGCCTGGGTCTCCCCTGGTTTACAGCTTGCAATATGCAGGTTGATGTTTCTGGAAGCAGTGTCTGTAATTTCTGGATAGGTCATCAGTTAGTGTGACTGGTGAGGTTTGTCTCTTTTCATTGTCTCCATGTATGTTTTGTCACATCTGTGACAAAAAAAAAAAATATCTGTGATATTTTGTTTCTGCTTTCTCTATTTTCACTTAGTTTTCCAATTGACAAGATTGTCAACCAGATAACCTTACTGGAATAAACATTCTCACATTCCCACATGTCCTCCTCATCAATTACCATAACTGACTAGGTTTAGTTGTTATCACTGCCTCCCCTATCATTTGTCAGTTAGGAGTGTGTCTGTGTATATTGTTTATGGCTTCTTCCTTTTCTTATTATCCCTTTTATTTACAGTGAAAATGTCCTTGACTAGGCACCCTTAATGGAGCAAAAATATTCCTTTATAGTAATGCTTTAAAATGGACTTTTTCATGTCCGATTTCTCAAACATGCCCTAATCTGATCCTACTCCATCAAGGAATTTTTCAATCACAGGGGGCTGAGATTCATGAAGGCTGGTCAATACCACTAAAGACTGGTTAAAGGATAGCAATGACTATGTCATCTATTTCCATATCTTTCACCACTCTGCTACCTAACCTACTGTTTTTTCTTTTGTTTTTTTTTTTTTTTAATATATCTGTAAAGGCCTTTTTTGTTGCCTTTCACATGCCTTGCCTGATAAAGTTCAGGTGGGTTTTGTCTTCCTATCTGCAATCTGTCATGCTTTCAAAGTGTCACTACCTTTCTCCAAAGTCCCTGCTTCCCTCTCTTGTACATTTCATTTCCACATTAGTTTTGTCAACATCTCTTTGTGCACTCTAGTTTTAGCCCTTGCCCTCTGAGGTGAACCATTCTTGAGTTTAGAGGCGGTGATTCTTGGGCTTTTTAAACCCAGGTCTCAATAACCCACTCTAGAAGCCAGCAGACTGCTCCTGTGCTAATTTCCTCAACATCTATGATGGGTTGACACGTGCCACAGAGCTTTCTGAACAAGCAGTTTGCATGCCACCATCCTATCTAGTGAGGTAAAATATGTTGGAACAGGTTGAAGGCCATTTCATACTGCCTGGCCATACTGTCCCAGGTACATTCAGCTTACTGGAATTGGCATAGCAATGGCATCTGAATCTCCTGTTTTTCATATTGTTATTGCTTTCCAACCTTAGATTTCTGCACTGCTGTTCACTTTTCCATTAATTCTTAGAAATCTGTTTCTGGTTCATTTGATAGATTTCATAAACCAATAATGCACTTCTATCTGGAGACATGGACTATGAATATACCGGTAACTAAAGAAAATAATGGTGTGATTATGTTTGTTCCTCTCTAAGGGTACCTGTTGAAGACTATTTGGTACCTCTTGTGCCAAGGGCTGGCTGCCCTAAGCACAGCAGCTGCATCCACACTGCATTGCACTCAACCCTCTGGGCCTTATGCTGTAACTCCTTGGCCCTATTGTGTGGTTACCAGCTTCTATAATTTTTCAGCTGAATGTGTCTGAAACAATTTGGTGGATGAACTTCAGCCAGGCAGAGGAGTGTTTTTACAGCATGACAAACCTTGGAAGTTACATGAGAGAAAAGCTGAAATCCTTGGGGGTGAAAAGCCCCAGGTGGTAATGGACTATTCACAGCGAAAGTAGCCAAATTGTGCAGATCAGTTCTGTTTTTTTGGGGTGATGCCCAAAATAGTCTTTCAGACCTCTGTTCAGGCATTGTTGTAGAGAGTGCTAACTGGAGAGGTCTAAACAAATACAACAAGTGGACTGCCAGGAGCTCAATTTGTGAATTTGCTTCCTGCTCTCTTTTTCTCATTAGTTTCAACATACTCACAGAATTCCAGATGATTGCAGGGTGTTATTTGCCATCTGTATTTAGCTTACTCAGTGCTACACTTAAATCTTCTTCTGGGACATGAAGTCTAGGCCTGATAGTAAAAAGATAATGAGAGAAAAATATAAGATGATACTTTAAAGGAGATAAATTTGATAATAATTTTTTTGATGTTTGGCACATAGAAATAGGACAGAGATATCTGTCCTCTAGCTTCTAATCAAAACTAGCTAAGAGGCTAGCTAGCTTCTAAAAGGGAGTAGCTAAAATAGCAAGTTCAGAACTCACAGGTTAGAAAATACAATGTACTATAAAGAATTTTTTTCTCTTAAATCTGAGGAGAGGTTTAAAATACCTTCTGAACAAAGCAGCAGTGCAAATTAACTCCCTTAGGGATTACATTTACCTATATTTTTTCTAGTTTCTCTGATTAGCTTTTATTTCTACACCAGTCTCCTTTATTCTTGTCTCTGTTTTACAAGGCCACATCAATTCTATGCTATTTCTTACTATTTTCTTAGGAAAATAATAGCTTATATATGAAGAGTTGTGCTCCATTCAGTGTAATACTGAGTTTCCTTAATCTGTTCTCAAATGATTCTGGAGAAGCACTAGAATCCAGATAGTCAACTTTTATATGATGATGACTTTATCATGGAATAAGCATATTCTTTATGGATTTTCTCTCCTAATATGTGTAACTCTGTTGCTGTCTGTGAATTCAAGAAATTATTAATTCTCTTCAACAGTAATTTCCATAATAACGTATTTGATCTGCTCTTCTATTTCTTCCCTTTACTTCCTGCAGTTTTTCCACACAATCCATTCTTTCATTTTTCATTTAATAGCAAAGAATTTTGGCACTTATCTGGGTATATTTTATTTGTTTCATAGCCTCAACCTATATATGTTTGATAAAGGTTAATATCAGACCCTTTATTTTATAAAGAAAATATATCTTTCTATGTATTCTTTGTATAGGATATGTATATCCTATTTACTCTAATATTTCTATATTTTCACTCATTACCCAAGTACCAAAAATAGCAATTTTATTAAGATGTGGGTTCCCACTATGTCGTGCTACACTGGTTTCAATGACATGAAAATCTCTTAATTGAAAGAAAACTGAACCAGATTTTCAGAGTAATATTTTTTATGAGACAGTTAATAAAAAACTTGGAGAGTTATTTTTGTGATTTAAACGGGTTTATAAATAAAGCCACCTATCTTTTTAGCTCTGTAACCTCTCCCCACCAAGAAGCCTGAAGCAAAAATAGCTTAAAAAATCCTCTCTATGTCTCATCTGTTTCATGTTAAATGACTTCATGCTCTGCACATGAAGAATGTTAAATGAAATCATTTAACATGAATGTTTTTCCTTTTCCTGATAACAGCTCTTAAAAGGCTTCTAATTAATGTTGCTGGGTCTGGGAAAATGTACATAGAACTACCATCTTTGCCCATACCCAGAACTCATGCCACAAAACAAGTCAAATAAAAAAATAGGGAAAAAATACATAAGAGTTACTCAGGAAAGGATGACTTTGATTCTTTGAAGTCACTCACATTGATGCCATTTCCAAACTTTCATTAAGATTTAGTTCATATAGATTTGCATGTGGGTCAGAACAAGCTACTGGGTAGCTTACTTGTATTCTGACAGTTTTATCTATCAATACATGGAACATGGCTTTATGCCCTGAAATAGATGACTGTTTATAATTCTTTCTTGATAATGATTTCTAGTGACTAGAACAGCAGTTGCGGTTCAGCCACTTTTAAAATACTTTGATATTGCTTGTTAATCTTAGAACAAAATAATAGTAAATTAATGAGAGGAATGACAGTGAAGAATGTTTAATCTGTCTGTTGTAGTACTGTATAGGCAGGGAATGACAAATCAAAATTTTGCGTATAACTGTAGTGCATAACAAGTGTTTATGAACTTTAACAAAATATATGTTATAACTCAACACTATATCCTAGAGTAACATCTGTATTTTTCTGGTACTGGTGTCCTGGATTGTAGGAGGAGGGGTTGGGGAAGTCAGTCTAGGGTTGCCATGGGAAACAGCAGTTGTATGAGTTCTCCACCCCCTTTTGTAAGAGAATTGTACCCTCCCCCTGTCCTGTCAGTAATTGTTCAAGTCTGCCCCTTAGCCTAGAATCTTCTCTGTTCCACGTTTTCCCTTTGGTTCTTCCACCAAGAACACTCCTTTCCCTTTTCCCCACTGGTTAATGTTATATTTCCCCTCCCTTTAGCCTTCTCCTGATTGTACCCTCGAATGCTAAACCCTCCTACCCCTACGCAGTAAAAGAATCCTCACCCCGCCCTTCGGGGCTCTCGGAATCTGCCTCCCTTCTGCTGCGTTGTCTCCCTGTTTGCCCCTTCTGCGACCCTTCAATAAACGAGCAGGATTTCAGCAGCCCGAGTGTCCCTCCTGTTCTTCTGGTGGACCCTCAAATGTACCAGCTATCCGAGCTTCGTGCCGAGTGGCTAAAAGCCCCCACGGCTCGGCACTGGATACTGGTAACTAGGTTTTTTTCCCGCTCAGTCTTCTGTTATTAAACTGGAGCACATGTAAGAATAAGTGTCTTACAAATCAAACTTTTTATATAGCATGTGCTTTTTTGTTGATGCTACATATTTTGATTCTATCACCTCTCAGCTGTTCAGGAAAGCCCTAGAACATGTACAAAAGTTTCCTTAACTTCAGTGGAAATTAAGCAGCTGTTTCAGATTAATCACTTGCTGCAATGCTTTGTGGAATGGGATTTTAATCAGCAACTATAAGATATATTTTCTTTCTAGAGGTATAGATTTCTTTCAATGTAATTGAGAGGGTGAGCCAGTTAACTAAGCTAATTTAGTGGCATATGTCTGAGCAGTGCTAGTTTTATTAGGTGCCTTTTAGAAGTGATATCCATTGACTACAAAACTAATAGCCTGATTCTGAAAACTTTTTATTTATAGAGAAGAAATACTTATCCCATGTTCGCACTGATGCACAACTCACCAGAGTAAATGCAGATTTTTAGATTCAGATCTTTATTTAGCCCATTGTTACTGGCATCTGTTCACTATTGTGAACATAGCATACTTAGCCTGCAGTGCATTATTTAGTCACAGTTTATGAGAGGTGTTTAAAACCATAGTTTTGTCTAAGGACTGGTCCTTGAATTTTCTGCAACAATGGTGTCAACACTTTAAACTTGTGTTTTAACAAGTGTCAAAACTTGGAAGTTGATGTTAATATCTAAGAGCTGCTTACAATCAATAAATATATAGAATGATGAGCTTCAGCTGCAGTTAAATTTCTCTCAACATGCCTTTAATGCAGATATAGAGGTGTTGATGCCTAATAAGCTTAGTCTGTTATAGGACCTCTAATGTTGGGCAATTGTACTGGGAAGGGAGGCAAGATTCACACAGCATTTTCAGCTGGGTTTTTCTATTTCCTGTTCATTATTTGAGAATTATCTCTGCAATTTGATGTCAACAGAAAAAATTCATTTAGATTTCATATTTCCAAAACTGTTAAGGAAGAGTTTTCCCTTGAACTGCTATGCTCTCTAGCTACATATACTCTTACTCTGCAGATGTGTTCCTTGAAGGAGTGCTTTACTGCTTTGCTTTATGTTTTACCTTGGGGAAATAGAGCTAGAATGCAGGTATTGCATGCATTTAAAAAACATGTTTACTCCTGTGACATTGGAGTAAGTATCTCTCAATTTCCTAAGGGATTTAATGAAAGAACTATTTCTTCCAAATTTCACAGTCCTGTTTTTAATTCTTTCAGTGACAAAGCTGATAAATTAAAATAACTTATCTGCCCCCTGCTGTTTTTTTTTTTTTTTTCTTAAGCAGAAAAGTATATTTTTGTATTTGGCAACTACTAAATGTAGTTGTAGGAGTTATGACTTTTTCTAAAGAGAAGACACTGTTCAATTGTAACTATTCTGAAACTAGGAATTACTGTTTGAAATTATATATTTTACTGGGGGTCAGATGAGATATTCACAGGTGTTTCTTGATTGCTACTTTTATGAAGCTTGACAAAAAGATAGGCAAACTCTCTTTGCCCAGAGCTACACTATATGTAACCTCTGTTCAATGAATATAAAATTTCATAAAGCTGTAAATACCAAGACCAAGAATTCAGGATGAAAAAACAGTTCACAGTTCTAATCACAGAGTCTAAGGTGTGTTAAATAATAATTAAATATGCCTTATCTGCTGTTTTAAATTTTAATATAAAATAAGTATTTTTATTAATTTTATTAATATTTATTTTAACATTAATTTTATTATTTATTATATAAACTTTATTTATTAATATTATTTTCAATTATTTTATAATATTATATCTATTACATTAATATTTATTTTATTATTTTTTTATTTTAATATAAAATATATATAATATTGAATATTATAAACATTACGTAAAAAATTTTTGCAAGAAACCAGTTCAGAAGATAATACAACCAAATTAATTTAGACTGTTTTTTGCATTCAAGTTACTTTTTGATGTTATCAGGAGATGGTAGAGCAAAAAAAACGCCTGTGGTGAGACTCCTTAAAGCTGTTTTATACAACTGGGCATGTGTCCTGCTTGGGGTTTGACATTAATGTTTTATGTTCCTCTTTCACTTTATCATGTGATTATTTTCCATTTTTTTGTGCTGTTGATATCTTTCTTGATATACTAGTGCTTCTTTGTGATTAGAGATGGGAGCTGCATCAACTACAGGGAATATTTCCTCTGAAAACCTGAGATTTTCCTCATTCTTTTTTTCTCCCTTTTTTGATAGAAGTCTTTAGTCCGAGAAGCTTTACTCAATTAATCTTATTACAATTAACATCCATCATTATTCTATTTGTTGTTGACTACAGAGAGAGGGTCATTAATGCCTAAGAACATTTTTGGCTCATTAACCAAAATGGACACAGAAGATGTTGTGAAACTATTGTTTTCTTTAGACTGTTCTCTGTAAAAATTTAATAAAAATTAGTAGTTACTAAGTCGAAGTAGTTAGTTAATCTTTGCAGTTAGTAAGTCAAAGAAACCTACAAAACCCTTTAGTCCTTGAACAATAACTATATAATCTATAAGTTTTTCAATTTTGATAATACCCTTGTAAGCACTTCGTTTTGAACTGTATTCTGTGAACTGTTCTTGAGTAGAAAAGCCAAAACCAGAACTTGGTATAAACATTTAAATCTGGCAAAAGAGTGTGATTAGATCTAAACCCAGGATTTTGTCAGCCAAGACACTTATTGTTTTCTGTCAGTCTATTTGGAACATGCTAAGAAAAAATAAACTGATGAGTAAATGCTGTTCAAATGGTTTGGCTAGCAAAGGGAGCAGCTGCTGCTTCTGACTTATGATACATCCTTAGTCCACACAGCTATAAAACTGTTCTACATATTATTTCCTAAGATGGCATGTGTGGGAAATGGTTTTTTGTTTTAGTAAACCCAAGACAAATTTGTTTGAGCGTATAAGTTAGAGTCAAAATGCCCAAACATTTAGCCATTTGCTTATAGGTTCTTCCAAACACCAATTGCTCTTTTATTGTGAAAATAAACAAAAAAAAAAAAATTAAATTACCCCCTCTTGTGAAACCACATTAAAAAAAAAAATTACCCCTGGTTACTGTTAAAAAAATCTAATCTAATCAGATTTAATCAGGCTCATCATCTTGGAATTTGAGCACTAGTGGAATTCAAAATTATGAGAAATCTGTGAAAGAGAAACAAAAGATATAATGAATGTGAACTACAAAGCTTCAGACACATGGTCTAAATAAATAAAACAAAAAGTAGTTTGAAGGTCAGAAACCATCCTATTGTTGAGACTTATTAAGCTGAATAATTAGTTCCTCAAGTATGACAACAAATCTTCAAATACTTGAAAATGGAATAGAAATACATGGACTAATATCTTGCACTAGCATTAGGATTTGATGGATATTTAAATGCTTTGTGCAGCTGTAAATAAATGTATTTTTTATCTGCATAATTATTATCACCTTCTTTCATTAAAGCAGAGGTGTTCTAAAAATACAATGTGGTTATTATTGCCTCAACTGACCTAATAACTTTTCTTCCCTGTTTATATGAGCAATTCATACCCCAGACCTCTCATTTTCAAATACTGTAAATCAGTTTGAGACCACTAATAACAAACACACTGACTGCAACTGCAGTGTAACATGAGACCAGATTTCCTAACCAAGTTGAGGAATCTCAATCTCTGCCTGTTTTTATGATTTGGATAAACAAATGAAGGTTTGATCTAGCATTGGGGATAGTCTGTGAATTTTTATGGTCCTAAATCAATGTCAGATTAACTTAGCTGTTACTCTCTGATTTTCTGGGAGGGTGAAGAAGGCAATGTTTGCCTTTATGACTCAATTTGAGATGCGTGAGATGTAGACTCAAGTTTATGAGTCTTTCTGCAAAGTGAATGGAGAATGAAAAGGTTCAGAACACCCTGGTCTGAATTTGGTTTTTATTGTCCTGTATGAAATCAATACCTTGCCACAGCTCTCTCTATAGGTGGCCAATGAAGCCAGAGCTGCTAATTTAGGCACCCAGAATAGATTTCATCTGACTGAATGTAGATAGCCATATCTGGTCTAGGCATCCTGAGATCTCTTTGTAGTCGGTGGAGAAACAAAGTAATTTTAAGGTTGTGTTTTATCTTTTCCTCTTTCATCCATTAAGGCAGGGTAGCATGGCCATCACACCATAATCTGATAAAAGTTTTCTGAGGACTTAATCTCTCACAGATCCATGCCCTAGCATACACTAAGTAGAGAAGCTGGCATATGGCATGAGACACACTTGGATCATCTAGGCATCATCTGTAGTCTATAGTAGTTTGAGCTATGGGCCTACAGTAGCTTAAGCACACATTTGTAGACAGGATTTTTTGTGGACTGCTAAGACTTCCTCTCTGAAAAAAGAAATAATGGCATAAAATAAAAAAATTATCAGGTACTGAAAGGGTCAACCCTGTAGTCATAGGTATGACATTATCCTACTATTCTATGATTTTAGGACATCAAATTTGCTTCATTATCCAGAATAATATACAGAAAATGGCAGCCTAAATTAACTTTATACATGTTAGATAGGTCAGTGCAACATTTCAGAAAGTGACATGAGCAGGTGTGAATTCTTGAATATAAAAGAGAAAGTCAAAAATGTGAGAGATGGTAGGAAGTGCATCACTGAGAAATATGGTTATTTTACAGTTCTGTGGTGTGAGTCTGAAAAAAACAAGTACACAAATCATACTGCGCTGTCTAGTGCCTAAAACAGGCAAACAGACTCAGAGAAAGAACTGGCTCACATGTTCAGCTGCAAAGGCTTCAGTCAACATAATCATATAGCATATGACAGTAGAAAACATGACAGCATGACATGACAATATGACATGACAGTAGGAAACTAGTCAGAAAAATATTATGGCTTGCAGTATCCAGATTTCAATAATAATTTTAACTATCTTTCTATGCCAAAATATTCTGCTATATCTTGAGAAGTGATAAATACAAGGGATCAAATACAACTAAAGTTATGCCCTGATGGAGTGAGAATAGGAGCATCCTGTTAGAACAGCAAATTTTCTCATTTATTTATTTCTTTTTTTAAAGAGTTTTGCATTCATGAACAGTGGTAGCAACTGAACCAAAGCACAGGTAGCCTTGAGAAAGAATAGTTCAGCAATGGGAAAGTAGAAAGGAGCACTAACATCAGTATTTAGGAAATAGGCAGAAGTTCATTTGTAGATAGGCAGCCAGCTTTTAAAACATTTAAACTCTTTACGTAACTGTGAGGTTGTTCTGCTTCAAGGAATGCAGAGTGAATTTAAAAGCAAACAAAATAAATATATTCTTAACAGGTTCTCTGACTTAGAGTGAGTAGAATTTTCTGCTCAAATGCCTTGCAAATCTATTGCTATTTAAACTACAGAAGCTAGAACACAAGTACTTTTTTTCCATTTATACATGTGTGTGATTTGTAGCATTAACAACAACACTTTCCCTGTCTTTTTCGATGGAGGACAGCAAATATATACTTTGTTTCCTGACCAGGTTAAGAATGTATAAAAACTAAATGCTTTCAGTCACTTATGTTATTGCAGTTGGAATAAAAATCCAGTCTCTGCTTGGCTTTGATACTTAATTTATTGTATTTTAACCCCTCCATTTAACCCCTAATGACATTTTGATCTCTGAAATCTGAAGTTATCCTCAGATGAATTTACAATCAGAAATAATCAGCTCTTCAGCTGCAGGCAATATGTGTTCTATTCAGCAAATCTGTTGCATGATTCACAGCTCAGCACAAAGAAGCTATTCTCTTACTTATGAATACTGTCTTCTCTCCAAAATTTAAGTTTCTTATTCAGGCAAAAATTCTATTTGTTTTAGTGTTAACTTGAGTGAGTATAAGAGATTAGGATCTCCAGGTAGAGTCATGAAAAAAAAAAAAATTAATAAAATTTTATTCAAAGGAATGTTACTGTTTTCTAACTGAAAATAATTCTTACACTGTTTATACATACCTTTCTAGGACTTCCAAGGAATTATAGGGGCCCTATGGAATTAAAGAACCCAAGATATGCCGTCTGCTGTGAGCAGACTTTCATCTTTCTGCACTGCCACCTCAGATCTCACACAAAATTAATAACCATGGAGAAAAATTTTCACCAGTTAATAAACACAGAGAAATTCCTCTGAAAATCTGTCAAATGTTCAGGAGGAGAGTGTCAGTCTGCAATTTTAAATTGTTGGGGTATTTTTAGGAGTATGGAGCAGACTTTCTAGGAAAGTTATTATATAATATAGTCCTTTTCCATTACAGACTCTTAGAAACTGTGGTCTCTTCATACTCCATACAGAAAAATTGTATCATTCTTCTGGAGATAGGTGCTAATGCGAATAGAATGGGATTTGTTGCTGAGCATGTGGAATCTCTTGATGCAAATGTTAGACAATAGAACTAACTGTAAGTAGGCTTATGACAGGATAAACTTTTCCACCTATGGCTTCCAGAGTTGGATAAAATAATTTGCAATGTCACAACACAGAGAATCAAGCACCAAAGCAGTTACTCTTGTGTCTTGCTGGAAAGAATGCAAGTTTTTCATGATAGCTGAAAATAAGGGATTTTTCTGATTGCTACTCTTTAAATCTAGAGGCCAAGATTATTCCAGGAGAAACTAAAGTCTATTTTATTATGAAAAGCTGAAGAAGAACCTGAGTAACTTCATCTCTAATTTTGCTGTTGATTAGCATTACCTTTAGATCCCATCCCCCTCACTGCAATTTCCTTTCTTAACAAAATTTTTTCTCTTACTAAATAAGTGCCTCAGCTAACTTTATGTCCTTCCTCAAGAAAAAATTCCTCGGGGAATTCCTTTAAGACAGTATCATCAGTATCAGAGATATTATTTGCTTTTGCAGCCTTTTCTTTGCTGTTAATTATTTCAATGTGTGATTATAATGTAGCTTCTCTTTGAGAAAGACAAGATGTCAAGTAGACAGCTAAATATCAGGTTTAATTTCTGCAGAACTGAATTACATGAGATTGACAAGTAATACCGCTTGCTTAGTACTAAATAATCGATACAATTTATCTAATGTACTTTCCATAGTAAACCCACTGTTATCACTCAGCTTGTCATCACCATTCCATCTTGCATGGGATTCCACAGGGAAATTCTAGAGGTGGTGATATGTGATGTTACTAGAATCTGTATTTCTGCCTATCCTATTGTTTGAATTAATGAGCAGCAACATCTCTGATTGTAAAATAATGTGATACTATGAATTATTAACACATTCTCGAAAAAAAGAAAACTATTGTTTGAGGAACTTTATATAGTTTATATTGTCATATTTCTGAATCAAGAGTAAATATCAGAATTCTTAGGCTCTTGACAAACTTACTGGGTAGTCACAGAGAGTGCTACACTTTTTTTAATGTCAGTGATTCATGGCTAATATTTTATGGTACCTTAGTGAAATACTCACAGTACAGACTGAAAACATATAGAATATGCCTGAATTTATTTAAGAGATTATCATCTGTGCTGGTATTCTTCAAGAGCAATAAAAAACAATCTGCACAATATAGTGTCCCACATATTGTTTCTGTGATTCCCTTTTCAAAAATTATGTACTCAGACAACTTTTGATAAAACATTGGATAAGGTGCTGGTACTTGCTGATATATCATGGCCAGCTGAAAAAAAAAAAACCCAAACCAAATTAAATAAAACCCCCAAACTCACAGAAAAGAAGCACCAGAGATGATAAATAATGGATTTCAAAGAATCATAGAATGACTTGGGTTGGAAGGAACCTTTAAGACCATCTAGTTCCAAGCTTTCTGCCTTGGGCAGGATTTGATGTAATTGATTACAGCAGGCTTTTGAATCCCATGCAATTAATTTCCATGTTTTGATCCAGTATCCGGTCATGGAAGCTTGGTCATGGAATTATTTGAATTTTCACTTAAGATCTGAATTTGTTTAGTATACATTTTCCAAATGTCTTCCATACATTTATCAAAACTACCAAGTAATTTAATTTCTGGGGTATAGTATTTATAAATGAATACATGAATAGATAAGAAAGAAGCAACTCTGCATATATATGCAAAGAAATATCCCTTTACATAAGAGGAATTTGTTGGGTTAGAATCTGCTTTTACAAGAGTGTCTGAACAAATATGATTGGATCATATTGAGATTAAGACACTGGATTAAGAGATCAGTATTCAACTTCTGGCTGTGTAACACATTCCTGATTACCTCAAGCACACCACCTCACCCTTCCATATCTCATTCCTCTGCCTTTTTTTTTCCTTAATTATTGTATGAATCCATTTTACTTACAAATAATGCATGGGACAATGATCATAAAACTTGCTAGCCAAAAACATGCCACTGAAGCAATTATTCAAATGAAGCAGTCAAAGGTGTATGACCTCACTATTCACAAGCAAAATTGCAATTAATTTTTTTAAAAGTGACGGAGAAAATGAAAACCTGCTCTACAGACCCAAGAAACTTTATTCCAGCTGTTTATTTATGACACTTCTATTTCTTCAGTCAGAAAATAATCTTGTTATTTTCTATTTAAGAACCAATTTCATTATCTAAAAGTCCTTGGGCTGATCATTTCCTGCTGTCACCTTAAAGAGGTTCTGTCCTTTCCTCAAGGCTATAATAAGTCCCACAGATCCAAAGAAAGAAGTACAAATTGTACTAAGCTAGTACTCCATACAAAATACAAAATGTGTATTTTGGACAGTTAATGCATGGCAGAAATTGACATGGTTTCACTACCATTATATGAGATACATTTTCAGAGGATCTTGGCCCTAAAGCTTTGAAAAATAACTCATTTACAGTCTAGAATAATCATTAAAAATAACTTTTTGGGTTGGAATGACTGATATATATATCTGCTTTGCTCAATATTTTAATGATTTCTGCCACAGTCTTTCTTTAAATCTTTGATACTTCTTTTCGTCAAACAGACTGCTGAAAGCTTGCAGCTAGAAAAGGCAGAAATTATTTTTTCTTAGTCCATGAACTGCCACAATAGGACCATGAACGTTTTTTTTTTTAGCCAATCAAAAAAGAAGATTTATTTTATTACATGTCTAGTCTTTGCAGACCAAAGCAGCACATCTTTTATATGAAGCTGGAAAGTTATTTTAATCTATTTAAAATGTAAATATATTCAAGATGCAATAGGTATCATTAGTAGTCCTGGTGCAATGATACCAGGAGTTTTACTTGAAATTATCCAATGAATCCATAAAAATATAAATAATTATTAATATCTTTAACATTGTTATACAAAAAGTTTTGTATAACTCTGTTTCTCTGGGATTCTGCTTGTACAACCAGTGCTGTTCTAAGGGTGTTATTTGGAACTGTAAGTATACCAACTCCTTCTCCAGGTTACAGATCTCCAGGTTACATATCTGAAAATTACCATTATCCAGATATTGGTAATGGGGCTGCTGAGAGCTCTGTTGAGAGCTGTTTTGACACATGGAGAACACCTTATTCTCTCTTCATTGCTCTGTAACTTCACACTACATCCACACTTTTACATGCTGTGGTTTACATGATCTACCTCTTTCTTGCTCTCTTTGTTAACCCCTGAAAAAAAATCTATCTCACAAGGCTGCACCCCTTTACTATTAATTAGCCAACAGCTGCTGACCTGTTCTTAGACCTGAGGCTTCTGATGCTGTCATCTGCATGTGCTTACAGGGCTTCTGCTATCATCCTGTGCTTGTACTCCTCTGCATGCCACCAGTCTTTTAGGGTAATAGGTTCTACAAAAATACCTTTTATCAGTGTAATAGAAATTAATCAATGTTTTTGTAACACTAGACATTGCACCTGCTATACAAAATTGTACAAAGCTGAGCAAAACTAAATCAAAAAAGATAATATTCACCTGGCTACTGGACAATGGTTGTTACAGCTAATCAAGCTAAAACAAAGTGCCAAAAAGCCCCAAAATAATCCCAGACAAAACAATTATTAAGATATTCAGTCATGAGGCTTACAGATTTAATATATCCTGTGGCCTGTTAAATCAATGGCAATCTCATATTTTCAAATTTACAAAAGGCCAGTGCGCTCTGCAGTAACACTCTCCAAAACTGATGGAAATCAACTTCTCAAGAGGTGTGCCGAGAGCTGGCATTCCATACTTCCTGCCAACAATAGAGTGATGGGGGTGAGAGCTGAGTGGAAGTCAACTTGTGTGTAGGGTTAATTTTTACTCAAAAAGATTCTGTACAAAAATGCTGTATCAAAAGAAGGGTAGTCTACATGCAGAGAGAGCTCTGAAGAAATAGATCTATCCTATAAATTGTCACCTCTTGTATATAGATAAATTTAGTATATCTAACAAGATCAATGTCTTCCTGGGCATCTTCCTCCCCTCTCCAGATCCTTGCTCTTAAAGAGGATCATGAAAAATAGAATTCAGATTGCAGAAGTATATTTTTATCTGCTATGGCCCATTTATTAATCTTTAATTATCAACTGTTTTTGTTGAATATTGCTTGGAGACCATCTCAAAATTGCTGTCTGATCAACTGCAATAGTTGCTTAAGTGGAAGAAATTTTCAATGAATATATGGGAACCTTGAGTTCTTCGGAAATTTCAGTTTTCATTTCTTTATAACAAGAAGAGGGAAATCAATTCCACTCTGAAAGAAGAAAATGGGAAGCTATTGTAAAAACAAAGCACCAACAAACTATTTTGTTAGTAGAAGTGGTGCTTAAGCTCCTGTGAGTACTTGCTGATTTCTTTTATATATTAAATGGATCAGGACTTGTTATTTAGTTCTCCATTGACATCTGTGAGGCTTATGAGACCTTGAAATCATGGTCTGTACACACATCAATTCTATGAAATATATTTAATGTAGCTCTTAAAGAGTCTTGCATATAGTTTAAAAGCATATGAATTTAGAGTCTAATGAAGGACATTGTCAACTTCATTAAATTTCACTGAAGACAGCTGTGCCAACAAATACTTTTGTGCAAGTGTTTTGTGATGATTTGGCGGGCTCTTCACTGAAGTATCGTCCTATTTTTCTCCATTCCTCTACTGTTCTAAGGCTGTGAAGAATGAAAACAAATTATAAAGCTGATACAAAGGAAATAACATTAATTATGTGGAGACAATCTGCTAGCACTCAGGGTGGATTAGGTTTTTTACAACCAGGTTTCATCGGAATCAAGCTCCTGCACTCGTTCCACTGCATGGCTGAACAGCTAGGTAGGTCATTTGTCACAGAACATAAAAGAAATAAGTCTTTTTGAAGCAGGGAATCCAAGCCTACAAGACCATCAGTAATTCATACTATAATTCCATTTTTGCATAATCAGAGAGATTAGCTGCCAGCAGCCTGTTTATGTGCAAGAGCATAGCAAAATCTTGCAGTTTGTTTTCCTTGCAAGCCTATACATTTTTATGAGATTTATATATTTTAGTCAGCAAAACATATTTTGAGGAGGAACAAATATTTTTAAAGCTAAATATATTTCACTTTTTTTTTTTTTTTTTTTTTTTTTTTTTTTTTTTTTTTTTGGTGACATGTGGATACTGGTTTGGCATTTTTTATGAGAAGTAACCAAAAGCAAATTGTGCTCTCTTTTTGTGATTGGTAGACAAGGTAAAAGGCTTGAATTTGGAATTATTAAATGCAGATGACCATGGAATGAATTTGAATTTCAGTGCTTCAATCAACTCAGCTGCAAAAATGGATATTAGCAGGATCTGACTGAAAAACAGTTGTTGTAGCACAACAGATACAGTTTCCATAAACAAATCACAGGCTAAAACTGTGTGAAATTACATGTAGTTACTGTAAAGCAGTATAAAGAGAAATAGATTTGTGATATTTTTAATTGCAAAAATCAGGGACAAGTTCAGAGATATTTTGTTACTGTTCCAACACATCTTTGCAGTGAGAGATTAAATAACGTGACAGTGCAAATTATTTTGGGGGAAAAAATTGTACTTGAAATCTGGGAGACCTAATGTAATAGAATAGCATCGAATTAATATATTTGGCAGAATCTAGTCAAATGGTAGGTGAAATATCAGATACCTCACACATTTTATTGGACCTTGAAATAAATAAAGAAATCCTTCATAGTAACTCATATTTATAGTCTTTATGTTATTGAATCTTTGCTAGACCTCACACATATTCCTACAATACATTACTTTCTTGAGTCCAGTTCATCATCTTTTGGATTTTTTCAATCAGTAGTGTTGTTTCATGTGGTATAGGAAGAAATATCTGAACAACTGAAGGAGCCAGACCCTTCCTCTCTGTAGAAGAGGTTGTTAGTAAGGAATGTCTCATTAAAATGAAGGATGCAAAACTCACTAGCTTTAATGGTATAAGTGCATCACAATATATGTACCACGAAGTGGAATTTTTCTTTAAATCCCAGTGGTTTGCATGACTGAAATGTTGTAATTAATAGCTACATGATTTTTCTAGGAAAAAGATGCCAGTAAAACAAAGTGGTTCAGTCACCCTTTATGTCAGAGAACATCTGGAATGTCTCTGGAAAGTCTGGAGTTCTGTCCCCGGGAGAATGATGAGTGCCCCTTCCAGCTTAACTCATTCTATTTTTCTGTGATTTTGTGAATGGGTGTGCACATTAATGGTTTCTCCTTCTTCATTGTGGAATCCAGTTGATAATTTAATGTATTTTCTAACACATTTCTATATCATTTACTCAATTAGTCTGCATGCAGCACCATAGTATTTCCAAATGAGATGAGATGTGTCTAGCTGTGGGGTCTCCAGTGCCAATCTATGCCTGTGCCACCTCCCTCATCTGTGTCTGCACTTCTGAGCTTTGCATTCTGTGTCCTCACTTCTCAAGGCCTCTGCTGTCACAGTGGATTCCAGTTGTTCCACCCCGCATCTCTATGGTGCAGTCATAAATATTTAATTCTCTATAGAAAAATGGCTTATAACTGCTATCTATAAAAATGCATGTTTGTACCATACAAAGATAAACAAAAAATTATCTGCCAGCTCAGTTGAAAAACCTCTATCACAGCTAAATAAACTAAACAAAGTGAAACAGCTGTAGGCAGGTCAAGGTAACTGCAGAGAGAACACATCAGACAAGCCCCAGTTCTGAGGCTATGCAAACTCAGTGTAAAGCTTACGACCTGCTAATAGTCATGGCAATGTAGTATTACAGGGCTACACAGTTACACCTCTTTACTCCTAAACTTTAGGATACTTAGTAATTTTAAGGGTGAAGCCAAACATGCAGGCAGAGATAGGATGAAGTGATTCAAAGACCTTCATATCATTGCATTGATCGTTTTAGTGTGCATATCCATGTACACAATATGTATTTCCATGTATCATTTCCCCCCATTGCGGGATGCATTGTTTTTCCCAGTCCTGGGCAGCTCCGGAGTGCCCAGCTCGGGCGCCTCTGCTTCTCAGCGGGACCGGTGCTTGCCACGATTCCCGGGTGCTTCTGCTGCCGTGCACCGGGGCAGGGGCTGGCCGCGTTCTGCCGTCGGTGCGAGGGATGAGACAAGAAGGAGAAGGAATTGTCCACTACATCCATGTGGGAGGCTGGAGAGCTTTTATTTGCCGCAGGGAGCTGCGACGGAGAAGCCGTGGCTCACTCCCCTGTGCCCGCGTGGATGAAAATGGCCCCGAACAAAGGATGGCATAGGGTGTTATAGGAGGTGGGCCGAGGGAGGTGGAAGCCCCCCTCACCTAATGGGGGCAGGCTATGGGGGAGTGACGTGGATCAGGGTAACCAACGGGGACGCGACGGGGGCAGACCGGGCTCCAGGGCAAATGGGGTTGCGGGAACGGGGTGACAGGCACCGAACTCTCCAGAGTGGACAGGGGAGTGGTTACAGGACTGGCATGGTGAGCTCCAATGGTAAGTAACCTGGAGCGGGCTACTGCGGGGTGGGGGAAACACGGGAGGTGCACGGGGATACACAGAACAGGCTAACTAGCACATAACAGAACTCCTAATCTGAACCCAAGCCCTGGATACTATCTGCCAAGCACACTTGGAGGATTTTAACCTTGTGATTCAGGTGAAGGATGAAATAGTTGTGTTTCTGCCTGAGTGGAAAGCTCTTTTAGACACACTTCTTCTTCTAAGGGAAAAAAATATAAATAATAAAAAATGTAATTTTTTTTTCTTTATACAGCTTCTCCCCCTCTGATATTTTCCTATGGGACCCTGTACAAAAACTGTCTACCATAATTGTTTGTTTATTTTTATTTAGACACCATATACACTCAAATTTATGGCTGGTTTTAATGTCTATACTGTACACAGATAAGATATTTATATGTAGATAATTCAACTGTTGTTTTGCAACTTGGAAGAATTTATTTTTGCCAAAACCCTGAAAAAACACAATTGAATTTATCTTGGCATTATTGGATTCCTTATATGTAATTTGCAATTTACCTTAAATGTATTTGAACGCCCTTATATAAAACTTAGTAGGTCATGGCACTAGAGCGAGACCTCTGCAACACAGTAGAACGTCTACGGTAAGATTCTGAAAGCTCAGCTATGTTTTCAGATGCATTCATAACAGTTGCTTTTGACTAGAGATTATAGGTCTCTATGGGTAGTTCTTCTGAGGCATTTCTAGGCAGTGATAGACATACTGCAAAAGGCATTTAAGACAGTGTTTATGTGCAGCCCTAAAGGTACTTTGAAAAGCTCAGTTTTTTTGAACAGATGGTGTAATTTTCTTCCTGTTGCTTTTAAGGGATGCCTTCCTTATCCTGAGGTATTCTAGCATACTCTCATGCAAATCCTATTTGTCCATTGCAACTGTTTTTGTTTGGTTTTTTTTAAATTCTCCTCTGACTTATTTGTCACTTTTATTGTGTAATAATTTTTTCAGGGGATTAGTGGACTATTAAGTGTGATGTAGCCATGACAAGTATGTCTAGCAATATTAGAAACAAGGCTTCTCCCTCACTTCTATTATTCTGAAATAATACATTAAAAATTGCTTCTCTGAAATGAAAAAAATTGCTAATATAATGTAATGATGAACACATTATTACAGAGCTTTATGTGAAATCAACCTATAGCAAAGACTAATTCAAAAATGCAATTTAATATGGCTATTTTTATTCTTAGAAGACATGACATTTGTGCTCTGAAGAGCTGCCCACTGTCATCACTAAAGAATAGAACCTTCCCTTAAAACTGCAAAATGCTGAGATAGGAATTCTTAATATCCTTCCTTTCACAACGTGGTACTTTTCCAAAAAAAGTGACTGGCAGTCAAAGAGAACCATGGTGATTCTCTGCTGGAGAACGTTGCAACCAATCAGGGCAACCATTTTGTTAAACCTTCATAGTGCCCCATGATCACAACAGTGGTGGCTGTCAGAGGACGATGTTTATGCTTCCCCATGAAATGAATGAATTCTGTTATACAGATGCCTTTATTTTTTTCTTTATAATGATAGCCACTACTTCTGAAACAGAGGCAGCAAGTTCAGGGGCAGCACTACGTAACTTAGTCAAATTGTTTTACCATGCTTGCTTGCAGCTGCATGCTTAAGGAAATACAAGTTTGTGTCATGTGTTGGAAAATGTGGGCTTGTCACGACATCTCTTTTCCTCGTTTTCTAGATCTGTGGCAGAGAAACTGCACAAATAAAACATGAATTGATTGACTGTGTGTGACTTTGAGAATATTTGCCACAGGCTAAGGGTGCTCATCTGCTAAAACATGCCTATGTAGCCAGATACAGGCAGTTGTCCACTGAGTTTTCCAACACTGAGCTGCTCAGTCATGAATCAGCTCCAGCTCAGAAGCTATCTAACTTAATTTGTGAAATGCAGTGTCTCATCTAAAGTAGCAGCTGTAAAAATATAGAAAATGAAGGAAGTACAGATCTGCTTAGATCCCTGTCTTAATTGTGATGGTGAGACACGTAAATAGAATTAGGGTCATGAGCACTTGTGATCATCAAGGACTACTCAGCAGATTGTATTGAGCAAATCTAATTAGGATAATTATTAGCCTCCTACTCAAATGCTTTTTTTCATCATGTAAGACAATTTAGGCTTTTTCATCCTGTATGACTGTTGTGATACATAAAACAGTTAGCTCAGATGAGGCTTGTATTTTAAGGAAATAGTTCAGTGTGGACAATATACGGTTGTTTGTTAACAACCTTCATGATGAAAGAAAAAAACTGAAATAATGTTACTTGCTTAACATGTTTTTGAACTGTTGTCTCTTGGTACTAAAATTTTGTGTTTAACAACTTATGCTGGAAACCACAGTAACCCACAAAGAAACACTCAAAACCTCCTCATTTTAGTTTCACTAAGAGCTTTTCTATAACACAGATGCTTTTATATGCTCCTGTTCTGTCAAGGTTATTTTTAAAATAGTGGAACCTTCTTTCAAAAGTGTAGTGTGGTCATCTGCAACTTTTCCAAACATGTGGTATGCAGAACAAATACACAGCTCTTTTTTTAAAGCTAGGCACTTAACTTCAAATGGAAAAACAAGAAAGGGAGAAACAGATGAAGCTATTTCACATCACAGTACAAATAATGATAAAAGGAATAAGTGGCAAGCCAATTTAAAAGCAGCTGAATGTAGCTAGTATGATTCAGTAACTGAGAGAAGGATAAGTCAAGGGCATACTGTACTCATTATTAATACTTAAGGTCCAAGTCTTGTAAGTGGTTTCATTAGTTCATCAAACAAAATAAAGAAAGCAAACCAAGTCAAAACAAAAAAGGATTAATTTTTGTAATATCAAGTTCTCCCAGAAAGACCTAAGAAGCCTAAAAATAATACTGAAGTGTTATAAATGTGTGTCAGTCCAAACATCATATATTATTTTAATGGAAAACACTTAAAAATTAAATATAACTTTAATGAACAATGTCCTTATTTAGTTCTTGCACCTCAATGCTTTCCAAAAGACAGTGTTGTTCTACTTGAGTAAAGTTTCTTTTAAAGCCTTTTTTATTCAACATAGCAAGCACCTGGGGAGCACTTGGAACAAAAATAAACTGATCTCAGAGACATCAAAAGGGTTTGGTTTTTTTTTTTCAAGTTTATTGTAGAACATAACAAAGTAAAATTTAAAAATGGCTTACATAACACTATTCTCTTCAAATCTGCATACTAATTATACATGTGTACTTCTGCAGAAAACACATGGTAGTTTCTGGACAAATTTCTGGACTAAATATTGCTTGGAAAAGATGCTTGTGAAGACAGTACAGATCTCTTCCTTTTCCTCCTACTCCTCAGATGCGAGATAATCTCATACACTAAGGAACAGTGACGGAAAGAGGGAGTTTAATTTAATTGGGTACTCTCAACTGCTGTATAAATGTTACCATTGCTGACCTTGGCAACAAAGGGTGATTTCAATCACTAGTTGAAAATGACAATAAGATCTGCTCAGATTTAAAAAAACATTTTTTTTTTTTTTTTTAATCTAAGATAGGGTAGATGAATCTCTTACTGCATTGGCTCCTACTGAACTGCATGTTACATGTGAATGGATGAAATGGCTACCACCTGCCCTTCTTCACTGATTTTGCTTCCCTAGAAACATGGCTTTGTTAACACACATCAGAAGTTTCTGATCAGCCACTGTTCCTTAGGCTGTTTTATTAGAAGGAGACACAATTGGCTGCTGCTCAGTCACTGGACTAAATTTTATATTGCAATGTGGACAGGTCAGGGCGATAAATGCTTTTGCAAGCCTGGTTTCAATGGCTAATGTTAGTCAACATGGGAAGTTACAGGCTTGTAACAGTTGGCATGAATACAGCCCCATCAGTATGATCCTTCCAAGCTGTATGGATTAGTCCTGCATAAAACACAAGCTTGTCTGTTAAACTATATTTTTCACAATCCTATTGTGAGCAAAGGCATTCCTGGGTATCCTGCTGAATCTCAACAATGTGTTAATTGTGACTGACAGGTTACCTAGGGTCCCATCAAGAAGAAATCCTTCAAAGCAGGTACGTCAGTCCTGACTGCAGTTATCCCTGTTATCCTCTCACAAATGTCATAATGAGTCACTAGGCTACCCTATGTATAATCTGTAAAGTTGGTCTTTCTTTTGGTGAAGAAAGGAAAAACAGATCATTTGTTAAGCACTGAGAGCTAGTCCCTTCAAGGACTTACGGATCAAATGTTGAATGAGAATGTTCAGTCCTGCTTCCTGCACAGAACTGCACCAGCAGTCAGATGGTACCCTTTAGAAAATAAAGTTATGTAAAGAAAGGGAGACACATCTGTGACACAAATGGGAAACAAATTACACCACAAGCCAGTAGGTGACTGGCTGATACTGAGTGCTAATGAAAGAAGAGCTTTGCTGCATCTTAGGAAGACCCTGTCTCTGAACACTTCAGCACGGAAGAAGAGGATAAAGATTGTCATGATCATCTGGTTGCCTCATGTGAATAAAGGAATGGCATATAAGTTCACTTTCCTTTTTATGTATTCATTGAATGATGCAATTCTTGCATTCACTTTTGTATTGTGCTGGCAGAATTATTTTCTTTTACTTACATTTATTTTTCATTTTCATATAATTTTATTTGGACATATGTAATTCCCCACCTCCCTCTTCACTTATATAAACTCAGGTATCCCCTTTAATGAGACTTGTATCAGTATTAAGAAAAACAAAGTCATTTGCTGAATAAATTTTAGTATAACTTATCTTTGCTGAGGGAAGAAATTTACAAGTGTCGAATGTGTACTGTTGGAGAGACTTTCCATTTAGATTTCAGAATTTAAAGGACAGAGAGCACGGGGTGATTCTTTGTGTGTCTGAGCTTGGTCCTACCAGCCCTCCTGGCCATTGTGGTTATTGGCAGGAATGCATGGTATAGGTTTCCCAGGGAGGATGGAAGGGGAAAATGAAATTCCTTCCTTCTCATTTCTTTATTCTTGGTAAAAGCATTCCATTATTTTGTTTTTTTTTTTATTTCTCTCCAAACTCTATGCACTATCTTGTCCAAAACCCCCAAAAACATCTCAGCAGAGAAGGAAGTAGGTAGGTGGCCTGAGATAACAATGTGGTGAAGTTGAGGCTTTTCCTCTCCTGGTGAGAAAAAGTAATTGGGCAGCTCTTAAAGTTTCTTCCTCAGGATCTGTTTTCCTAAGAGACATCTAAACCATGCACTGTCAAAACTGTTTGGAATACAAGGGAAAGAGTGAGCAAAAAGTGCTGGGATGCTGTTCATCTTGCCTAACTTAAGCTGCTTAAATCAGGTATCTAGTGTAATACAAAGTTTTCACAGTTGACAGAGGGAAACAAGGGTATACTCCAGAGGCTGTCATCCTAACCAAGGATATTAAAACACAGGAATAAAATTATCTCTGGAATTGCCTGCTTGCATTAGCTAAAGAAAGAACCTAATGAGAATGTACAAAGTGCTTAGCTTCTAGGTGGTTAAATTTGAATGGGATTAATGTAGTTTCCAGTATTCTTTCAGATTTTCTAATTTGCTTGTCTTCATAATTAGGTATTAAGATTAAATGACTTAATTTTTCAAAAAAAACTACTTAACTTGCATTACAAATTTATACCCATGTTACAATCTTGAAACAGGCAACATCTTTGGCGAAATAAATCTAACCCTGACTATAAAGGTGATATGATACTGTTGTGACCTGCCCCAGAAAGCAAGAGTAAATAACCCACCTTCTTGTTAGGAGATCCTTTGGGCCAGATTAGAGTGAAATGATGCTGAATGATCTTTGCTTGTAAAAATATATGTGTAGGGTTTATTTTAGAACAATCTGTCTGTAATGAAAAGCAGCCATGCAGCCATTTTGTTGTTATTATCTGTAGTGTTATGGCAATATGAAAGAATAAAAATATCACTTAAGAAGATGTACAAGGGAAAAGAAAGGAGGGAGGGAAGAAGAGAGGGAAGGAAGAAAGTTGCGGAAGGAAGTTGCAGAAGGAAGTTGTGGAAGGAAGTTGCGGAAGGAGGTTGCAGAAGGAAGTTGCGGAAGGAAGTTGCGGAAGGAAGTTACGGAAGGAGGTTGCGGAAGGAAGTTGCGGAAGGAGGTTGCGGAAGTTGCAGAAGTTGCGGAAGGAAGTTGCGGAAGTTGCGGAAGGAAGTTGCGGAAGGAAGTTGCGGAAGGAAGTTGCGGAAGTTGCGGAAGTTGCGGAAGTTGCGGAAGTTGCGGAAGTTGCGGAAGGAAGGAAGGAAGGAAGGAAGGAAGGAAGGAAGGAAGGAAGGAAGATATGATCACTCATGGATCTATGTCAAGGCTTGATTGTTGCAGTTTATCTGTTGGTCCAAGTGATGGTGTTGACCTGTTGTGATCCATTGGGTGTGAGGGAAGATGCCTGTGAAACACAGAGTCTGATGTGTTAAAATACACTTGGCCTTGGAGGGAATGCCCTGGTACTTCCCCTGGGCAGGAGCTTTCAGTCCTCTGGTGGAAGGCCTCAGAAATTAGTCTGGGGACACTTCAGAGGTCTTTAATGATTTATGACACCTTCTAAGACATGACAGCTGCCCCTCAGTCAGCGTAGTTAAGCCAGTTATGCCCCAGCAGACCTTCTCCAGCAGCAGGTGGACAGGAGTTTTTCAACTGAGTTGTGTAGGGGAGGGCCATTAGCATGATAAGCATCACCATCCTGCCTTGCAGAGTTTGCCTCTCTTTTGTGACTTCCAGTTGGAGATGGTTCCCCCCACTCTGTTGAAGGCAAGCTAGTCATTAGACACCCAAAAACTCCACCTCCTGCCTGGAGGGATGCAAACCTGGCTCAGCAAAGCACCCTGGAACCTCATCAAATGAGCAAATATTTGGACTCATTAGTTATTAATAGTCCAGTCTCTCCCACATACCTAACTGGAAATATTCAATTCAATATTTCTTTACCCTCAAGTGTTTTTGGTGTTTAAACCACATTTCTTTTGACATGGTTGCGAAAGTAATGCCTTGAAAAGTAGGGAGGCCCTGAGATGTAATAGCCATGGTTATGGAAGACAACTATAAAGCAGACTTTTATAAAAAGCATAACCTTCTGCAGAGTAGGAATGACTGTTCTGATGAATCGCCCATCACACTCAAGATGCTCACAAAACTGATCAAGATACTAATTTAGATATTTAAATGTTAACATCAAAGTTGACCATTAATTTATCTGACTTGATCCTAATATACCAGCTGTCTTATTATTAGCTTTTTTCGTAGCTGTTTCTCACTGAAGCATACACTCCAGAAATTAATTTTCTCACGAATTGGTGCCATTAAGAGATAACAAAGCTCTACTTCAATTTCTTCCAGTTGTTAATCATTCTTAATGTTAAAAAAAAAAAAAATTAAAAAAAAAAATTAAAATACCCAATCTATGTTACTTCAATATCTAGTTCTTGGGTCATTTTAGGATTTTTTTATGCCATTATAAAGACTACTTCTGTATTCAGTATTTTTCCTCTCCAGAGATACTCCACTTACTATTATCAAGACATTTCTCTAGTCTTTGATCACCTAAAAAGAATAATTTCCTTAATTTTTTTCCCTTATAGAATAGCTCGCCAGCTTGTGAATCATTTTTAGTGCTCATTTTATCCTTCTCTCCAGCCTTGGACATGTTTTTTTTCCCAGATGCACTTATTGCCTAAGTTATCAGCTGAGAGCTGAGTTTTTGATACATTCTGTCAAATGAATGAATCTCCCCAAGCATTTTCAGAAAATTACTTATAAGTATTGCCATGTGAACTGCAAATCAGCAAAGCATGCATGGGTAATTAAGGCCCATTTCATATGAAATATGAAGAGTAAACATCATTAATTTGCTTTGCATAAAAACCTTTAAAAATCAGCATAAGTATTTAATAGTTTTTCATTCATATAGAATTTCTTTAAATGTCTCACCTCTACATTTTAAAGAATATGTCATTCAATATCATACATACTGTGCATAAAAGGGGGACCAAATAATAAAACAGTGGCCACTTTTTTTTCTGTAATGTGTAGCAATGGATTATTCTTCTGTAATCTTAAACTTCTAGAGGAAGAAACACTGCTGCTTTTCACAGAATTTGTTGGTATTAAGAGTATTTAACTTCAGAAGCCGTGAACAACCCCCTTATAAAATTAAGATAGTATGTAGAAAATAGTATCAGAAAAATAAGACTCACAGAAAGATTAATGAAAAAACAAAACCATGATTCCTTCAATTTTCATAAGAAGTCCAAAAATTTTCACTGCTTGGATGTTCTTTTAAAGGAAATACCAAAAGTTTGGATGTCTGTAGAATTGTTCTGAGGAAACTATTCCCCCACAGACCTACCCTACTCCCTTTATGAATATTAAGTATCACACTGAAACATTACAAATAGAATCGACTTCTGCCATTCTTGAGGGGCTGTGGGAAAGTAACTATCTTTCCTTTCTCTCCATTTACTTCTTCTGATGCTCCATCAGTACAAGCAACATCCTCAAAATGGAGAAACAAACTGGACAATTAGAGTCAGAAGTACTTGTGCAAAATAAGAAAGAAAGATAATTTAGAAATAATAAGAAATAATAAGAAAGAAAGTACATTTACTTGTTTTCTCTTAAGTCTAAAATTCAAAGGGATTTTCTGAAGCCTGACCAGTTTTTCTAACTTTGGAGGCAGCTGGGACAGAGCAGTTGTGCACATATTGAAACCTGCAGATTCTTCAAAACTCTTGGCCACGTTGTGTCTTTTCTGCCTCCCCAGTTGAATAGGTATCCCATATGATTAAATGCTTGCACTTCAAACCTTTCTAACATGACTTGAAGAAACTCCTTTATTTGAGTGTGGTAAAGAAATCACAGAAGTCTTGGACCTTGGTCTAACTTCAGCTATGTAAGTAAAAGCCTGGATTGACAGTGGACTGCTAAGTTGAAAGACTGTAGAAAAGGAACAAAACAACAAAGTATTAAAATACAGCTAGAAGACTGAGAATGTTCATAATCAAAACAAATGAAAATTGTTTTCAGTGATAGAAGGCATATTTTGCAGGAGCCTCTGCCTTCAGCTATTTCCCAGCTTCAGGCAGTAGTTAGTCAGAGATGTAAATTTTGAGTCTTATGGCCACAATATGCAAATATATTAGGCTTGAACTTAATTGGAACTCATTAGAATAAAGTCCAAAAGTGAGTAACATTCAGAGTTTTTCCAAGGTGTTAAAATGCCAGTTTAATTTTCCAACATGGCTAGACCTGTCTTACCCTCTCTTGGTGTATGCAAAGGGATCCAGCACTGAGGAAATAAACCACCTTATACACCTACTATGCTCACTTACAATGCTATATTCTGTTTCATTAATGCAGTTTTGTAAAGAAGCCATCAGTACCCTTGTTTGACTATGTTATGTAAGAATTTTGTTGGATAGAAATGGGTTATAGTGATGTTTACCTTTGGAAAAAACTTACAGAATTGGACAAGAATTTTCTATACATTATAAATAGCAATAGAGACTGCCACCAGATGCACAGCTATACTTCAGCCTCTGAGTTCTGCAGCACTTCAGGAACAACTCAGCTCTATGGCTTCTAGTCATGAAATCTGCTGAGTTCTTTAAGTGAAGCCTTGTATTGGTATTGGTCATCTCTCATTCCAAATATTGCATTGCAGGATGCTAAACAAAATACTGAAATGTTAAATGTAAATATAGGCCATTCTACTCCACAATATGAGAAAGCTATAAGTATTTTTATTCAGTCATTTGCAAATGAAATTATTAATAAATGTAAATGTATTTCTAATTCTATACTACAACTTTTTTTTTTTTTTTTTTTTTTTTTTTTTTTTTTTTTTTTTATAAGCATGTGTAATGCCTGTAATTATATTTATTTTCTGCTTTTATTTTAGGTAAATGTCTGAGTATACTAAATGAACTGTGGAATTCAGAGATGTTGACTCTGTGCCTACAGCACAAAACATAGCCAGTAATTCAGTAATGGAAGAAACTACCCTATAAGAAAGATTCAGTTGTTAAGACAATGTTTAATATATTTATGTTTTGTTTCCAGAGACTTAAAAAAAAAAAAAAAATAGAAAAGGGAAAAGCAGCCATCTGAAGAATAGTATTTGTGAATAACCTGCTTCAGATGATATCCTAAAGGTCACCAATCCATTTTGGTCAGGATATAACAGAATATATCCTAGCTCTAAAAAGAACACTCTCTTCACCTCTCAAATTTCACACATTTTGCTAGAGATTTATTTCTTTTTTAGGCCTCTGAAACATCTGGTGTAAGAAGTTGTTGGAGAAAGTGCCCTGGTTTTGATAGACCTGTCATCTGCTCTGTTCTGACTCATTTTATGCTCCACCTGTTTTGTCATACTGAATCACATTTAGAATCTCTTTGAAATGTTGTTTAAAACCCATCCAAATACTAATCAGAATTTGTATAATACACATAAATAAAAAACTGTAAAAATTATTTTATGCAAGATCGAGAAGCTCTTTTGTCAGAACTCAAAGTGGCATATTTTTTTCTTTCATATATTTCCAATAAAGATTGTTTTTCAAAGAAGATGTAGCCAATCTAGCTGATATGTGGAGACACTGATATGCTAATATTTTATTCTGAAATACGTAGAAACATAGTGTTAAACCAGAGAAAGAATAAAAAAATCAGAGAGAGGTTTCTGTGCAATTAGCTGGTAGAATGATGCTTCCATTTATTCTGAAGAGGTACGAACTTCTCAAGTTATTCTAAGTTAATGTATTTCTCTTCAAAGTAGGCTTCAACTAAGTCAGAATAAGCATATCAGAATTCAGCTCTGAATGTTTTGATCATTTTTTAAATGGAAGGGCATTCATTGTTGGAGGGTTATATTGAGTCATACAATGGAATAAAATGTCAGATCTGAACATGTGTATTTATAAGCATTTTTATGCAGAGTGACACTATTTTTCATGTATCCTGTCTTCTTGTAAATTCTTTCTGGTACTATCAATGTAAGTGCCTGGTATTTATTTTTGTGCCTTGCTATATCCAGTGTGATATGTCTGCATTGTTCATACTCTGAGAAAGAAAGAAAGGAACATAAAGAATTTAAGTCAAACCAAAACAACAGGCACAGAAAAGAAAGTCAAGAAGGAATCTCTTAGTGTTTCTTATGATCAAGTAACAAATCATCACTTTGGCTTGTCCCCCACATTAACAAGGCTAAATAGCAGTACTTTGTTGCCAATGGGTAAGTAAGAATTTAGTTTCACTTTACATGAAGATGAAAAGTAAAACCACTTTGCCATGACCCAGGAGCTGCATCAGACTGAATAAAGAATGAGATAAATAATGCAAGCAACCTAAACTAGGATTTTTTTATTAACCACATTTAAATATTCTTTGATCTTGCTCTCTGGCTCCTGCTTTCAGTACCATGTGAGAGACTGGCTGGGGGCAAAGCTAAAGATATTCCCCTGAACAAACAGATTGTTGTCTGTGATCATGGAATATATTAGCAGATATTCTGTTAAAGTGAAAACTTGCACATCCTTGCAGTCTCCAAACTGCTACTGGTTATGTGAAGAGCAGAGTGAACTGTAGCAGTTAAAGTGCTGGATCGAAATAAACAAAGTTGCAAATTGTTTGGGTTTCCTTAGGCTGCCTAGTCCTGACGTACTCTTTGCTGGGGGTAGCTTAACATTTTCCTGGTTTGTTCTTTAGCTCAGTTTCTCACCTGTTTCTTTGTGGTTGCAACTTTGGTTCCTACTGTCAGAAGACCTATGCCATGGATCTCTTGCAGGTCAGACCTTTTCTTATTTGCATCTGTAGAAATGATAGCAGCATGTGATCAAACTCTTCCAAGACCTGGATCACCCCATGTTCTCCTATTCTTCTATGCAGGATGGGTGTTGATTTTATTTTCTCTTCTTTTTTTAATGACCTGGAGAATCTAGATCTAGCACCATCTTACAATATCTGGACGATGCTGTGGTAAATTCTTGACTTGAGCAAGATGGATAGTATAGCAACAGTTTATTGCCTTTTTCCTCTCTGAGGTCATCTATTTTCTGTTTCTGTATAGGATGGATTGACTAACCTGATTGTTTGAGCAATCCTTGTTTCTCAGCAAGGAAGTAAAACAGCAAATCACCTTACTCAGGTTGGAATACTATCTGCAAATTTATGAGTCATGGCAGTCAAGGGGAGCAGGGAGGTTCTCTTTTATTCTGCACAGTTTTCCTTAACATTTTGCTAAGTATGCAGAGATGATTGCCTCAAGAAATACTCTTTCAGTGTAAAATGTCATGTTTTTTTCCTATGTTACTTCCTTTTTAGTAGATAGAATTTATATTTAGACTGGTAGACTGTTTCAGAATTTATTGCATTGAAGTGTTTTATAAGATAAGTGTTCCAGAGATGGAAAAGCAGACAAATATCTATTGAAAGCTACAAGGACATTACCATGATGTCCAGAGATGCAGTTAGAAACGTCAATGCTTAGTTAGAATTGAAACTGGGGAGAGGTGTCAAAACCAACAGGATGCTAGATTATGTCAAAAACAGCATCAGCAGCAGAGATAAAGAAGTCATCATCCTACCCCACTCAGCATTTGTCAGGCTGCATCTGAAATTCTTACTCCACATTTGATCCCTGCTATGCAAAAAAAGCTGCAGACAGGCTGAAGGGGGTCCAGATAAGGGCCACAAAGATGATGAAAGGCCTCAGAAATCTGATGTAAGAAAAGCTGAGAGAACTGGGTTTGTTCAGTCTTGATGAAAGAAGGCTTAGTGGAGACCTTCTCACCATGTTCCAGTATTTCAAGGGTGGCTCCAAAGAATAGAGCAACTCCCTTTTTCACAAGAAGTCACAAAGAAGAGACAAGGGATAATGGAAATAAGTTACTTGTGGGGAGATTCTGATCTCTGGACAGGAGAGTAATTTTTTTCACATTGCAATGCCCAGCCATTGTAACAATCTCCCATGGAAATGGTGGACTCCCAAATGTTGTATACTTTTACAGTTCAGCTGGACCGGTTTCTGGGCCATCTTGTCTAGACTGTGCTTTTGCCAAGGAAATTTAAACCAGGTGGTCCTTGAAGTCCTTTCCAACCTGGTATGTTATGATTGTAAGCTTCTAATGACAATGGCTCATATGAAATGTTGAAAGAAATGAAGCTGTCATGGTTTAAAATGTTATATCCTCTCATGGATAACTAGCTAGATAAAAAATAAGAAAGAGGCACAAGGAAAAAGAAACAAAAAGCAACACCACAAATAAATTTTTTTCCTGGTCCTATTCAGTCTATTCATAAATTATCTGGAAAAGGGAGTAAATAGTAAAGCGATATTGAATGGCTGGAAGATAAAGTATGAGTGGAAATTCAGTATCAAAATAATGAATATGTGGGTAAAAATAATTTATTATATATAAAAAACTGAGACCTGAATTATCTATTATGATTCAGCAAAGAGCTCTTGCTGTCATGGTGAATAGTTCTTTGCAAATGTTAGCTCAGTGCTCACTGGCACTCAGTAAGGCATGCTAAGAATTATTATGAAAAGATTAAAAAACACAAGAGAAAACAGCATTATATCAGTGGATAATCCCACAATGAGCACACATCTACAACTTTCTGTGAAGGTCTATTCAGGCTTCCACTTTCTTAACTTCAACATATATGAAACTTGGGAAGGTAGTTTGGCAAGGATGATAGGAGATATAGAAAATTTTGTTATGGCAAACAATTAAACAGGCAGGGAGTGTGTAGCCCAGAAAACAGAAGACTGAACAGACTTTTGTGATGAAGACTTGTAAAATCATGAATGGTATGAAAGCAATGAATAGCACATGGACTGGGGACAATTATTATTTCATCAAATGAAGTTAACTGACAGGTTTTGAAGAAAGAACAGGAATTATTTTTCTATATAATAAATTATTACACTGTTGAAGTAATTGATACAAGATGTGCATGCCAGAACTCTCAAGGGAGTTAAAAAAGAGTGTCAAAAAAATTAATGCAAGAAAGAGGAGACAGAAATACATTAATCTGAGGAATCCCTTGCTTTCAGAAATGGACATTGTTAGCAGAAGTGATATATCAGACCAAAAATAAACCCAACAATCTATAGTTATCCTAATCTCATGGTTTTTTTCCACTGGTATCTGCTATGTTGCCACTGTGAGACAAAGGCAATTACAAGGCTATTTGGGTTAATCAGCACATACATTCCCATACTTTATAGTCTTAAATGTTCTTTCAATTCTTTCTGACACTGCCTACGTGACAAATCTATCTCTTCGTGACTCAGTGTTTTTGGAGTGGTATCTGTATGTAGTCTCTTCAAAAATGAAACGTATAGCTCTATGACTATAGAGTAAAGGCTTTGTGAGGCATGCAGAGCTTGCAGAAAGAGGTTAATGCATTTTTTCTTGGCTTAGAAAAGACCATTTGTTTTCCTATGTCCTCTACTTCCTTCCACCTACCCTCAGTATCCTGACATGATTTTGAAATATAAATGTTCCCAAGATCTCTGTTTATTTTGAGCTTACAACATTTTCCATTATAGTTTCTTGCCCTATTTATATTATGGACAAACTCACTACTTTAGTATGTAAGAAGTACATTACATGACCTTTAATGATGGCCTTTAAGAGCCATTTCTTCTTTTCTTACAGGCTGATATGTTGAAGTTAATATAAATTTATTTTAGAGGGACAGAGGAATGAGAAAGACCTCTTGGGCCCTGTGGTTACCTTATGGATACCTTAGTATCCAGTCCTATCTCTGCTTCTGTCCTACAGCCGGAGCATAGAACAATGTTACAGGTAGCCTTGTCTCTAATCCCATCTCTGGCCTCGAATCTAGCTGGTCCAGATTAGTCATCCTGGGTGGACCCTAGATGTGACTGCTTACATTGATTGTCTGTCTCTGTGGATGGCCCCTGTTGCTGTCCCCAGTGATGCCCTGCCCAGATCCTGCCATTCTGCACCTATCAGCGAAGGCAACATACAGCCTGTGCTGGGGAAACCTGGGAACCATGGGCTCTCAGCTCATCCTCCCTTGGAGACCAGCCCCACTCAAGCTGCTTCCTGAAACTTCAGTTCAGTAAGATGACAATTTATCTCTCCAAAATCCTTTAAATATATAGATATATATTCATATATGAGTTTGAAGTTCAGTGCTTCTAACATTCTATAGTCTTAATACTCACTACTTTGGATTTCATGTGAACAGACTTTCATCTTGTTCAGAGTTCTGCTTGAAAGAATCCCACTTACCCCATGAGACTTGTTTATTTAACAGCAATATTAACCCAGAATATTTAAGTTTAATCATTACTTTCATAAACTCACCCTCTAGAAATGCAGAATACAATACTTTCTTTTCTGCCTTTTCTGTTTAGTTTATGGACACCCAGGTCTGAGAATGTATATGGAGAAGAAGAAGTATGATCTTTAAATGACCTTTCAGATTTTACCACAAACTAGAGCTGTAAGATAATATGAAACCTTAGTTTATAAAACTTATTTAGAAAATGGTAATAAACTGCATAAAGATTTCAGAGAGGTGATTGATATGGGCCAGAAGTAACTAACCTTCTTTGAGCATTAGAAGTAAAGGACAATTAACAAATCTGTAAAGAAAGGGATTGCATAAACACAAAGCTCAAAGACAAATGAAAAAAAAAAAAAAAAAAAAAAAAAAAAAAAAAAAAAAAAGAAAAAAAGAGGGGAGTAAATTCTACCAAGACTTTAAGAGTGGCAAAAAATATATTTATATGGAAAAAAGGGAAACCAGAAAGGAAGTTTGAAGTAGAACAAAATTCATAGAATTAAGGAAGAGACATTTTTTTCCTAAGGAGTGTAATGACCCCTATATAGTATACTATATTTAACAACACATAAATCTAGAATGTGTCTTTATTTAAAAATTCTGCAACACTTTTTTCTATGCGAGCTACAGTATAGTTAAAAGTCCTTTCTGTTCACATAATTTACCTCTGACCACATCTGCCTTTCCATCTTCCCTTTTTTCCCCTTTCCTTCCCCATTTTTGTACCCTTTCTCATAGATAGTTTCCTGCAATTTTATATTTCTGGTTTATATTTATTGATTAGCAATATGGAAAGTATTGTTGTGAATATATGTGAATTTCAGTATTTTCAAAATAGAAAAAACCCAAGCAGTTCAATTAAATTATTTTCCTTTTTATGTAAATAATCATATAATCAAAGACTTGAGAGTAATCAGGCAAAGAAAAAAATGCTAAAGAAAGAAGAAATTTTTCTAGTTATATAACATATATGGTTAGAGAATTTTATTTTACATTATACAGTTCAATTTAGAATTTACAAGCTCTTTTTTAACGGAATTGTTTAAATGTCAGAAAGAGCATATTAACAATAGCGAATAAAGAGTGCAAAGAGTGCAAAGCCAGAACATACACAGCAAACACAGAGAAAGGACTCTTGAATTATTAAAAAGAAGAAAAGCAAGAGGGTAAGTTAATTTATGTCATAGCCAGGTCACTGTTCTAATCATGATTTCAATCCCATGTAACACTATCTCTTACTTTATTGACGTGGTAATTGTTTCTGTTCATGCCACAGAGAGAACAATAATGCCCAGTTAGAAAGGTGAGCAGTCTAGAAGCAATGCTAACTATATGCTGTCCACACAATTAAATAATTAAATGTAATTTCAGATACTCCAGTTTCCAGAATGGTTTGGTTAGAGGTGAGACAATATTAACTGCTCTGCAAAATCAGAAGAGAAGGAAATTTTCCACTTTGGAGCAATAATAGGCAAAGTTGCTTTTATTCTTTTTACTCTTACTGTACTTTCAAAAAAAAAAAAAAAAAACCCACCAGAAAACTAAAAAAAAACCCAAACCACTGTTCAGATGTCAGATATATTACATTTGCTCTAAAACTAATGGTGCATTTCTTAATAAAAGCTGTCTTTTTAGACATCTTGCAAATAAGCAGTAAATTAGACATGAATACTGGTTTGTCCTGGAGTAATTTGCAAGTGTTAACAGAAAAGCTGAAGTATGGTGAGTGCTAAAATTACACAGTAAAATATACTAAGGAACATTTTTCTGTCCCAAGGTGTACATTTTATTTCCTGCTAGTGAGAGGAATGTAATGTTCTTGTCATTGCCATTGTGAAAGTTTTTGATGGGACAAGTAACAACAGCACTCCATTTATTTTCATTGCTGTCTATAAATATATAGTATGATTGCTGGAAGTACACTGATGGAAATGATAATAATTATTCGATTTGAGAAGCACTTTTCTCACCATGCTCTTCAGCACTAGTTATATAATGCAATAATTATGACTTTAATGTCTCTTTGTGATAAGAGACAAGTTGACAGATTTTGTGTGTGATGGAACACCTTCCAGAATTACATTGCCTCCTATCTAAATCTAAGGCCTAGTTCAAAAAAATGAAATTTTTGAGATGAATGCAATTGTTACTAAAATATTGTTTTAAAGACAGAAAAATTCCATGTTTATACTATTTGCTAACTGATACAATTATTTTAGAATAATATTTTACATATATGCAGAGCTGTGCAGGGAAATATTTTCCTTCACAAAGACACATCAGTGAATGAACCATCTGTGTTTCTATCACCCTTAGTCCTGTCCACACAAACACACCTTTCTGTGTTTTGTGTTATCATTTTCTTCTCTCAGAAGGATAAGGTAAGTTATCAGTAATTTATTCAGGACACAACAACAAATTATGAGCAGAATTAGGATTACAATGAAATCTTTCCTCATCCTTTTTGAAACATCAGACTATGTTTTTTTGTTCTCATTCTTCACAAGATATAGTCAGAAACCAGATTTGAAAATGAATTTACGTGCATATCATGCTAAGTGTATCATTCAATATCGAACTAAATATTTTTAAAATTATGAAAAATGACTTGAGGCATGCACTGTAAACCAGAGACAACATTTATTTCAGCAAGATTTGTTCATGAGCAAAGTATTCCTAGAACCACTGATTTCTCTGTGGATTTTTTCACTCTGGTGTTTGGGTTTTTGGTATAGTTTGGGGTTTTGTTTGTTTGTTTGTTTTGTTTTGTTTTTTTGAGTTTTGTTTTTTTTTTGTTTTGTTGTTGTTGTTGTTTGGTTCAGTTTGGTTGTATTTGTGTATATGGAAACCTAATAATAAATTTAATCATCTAATAATCAAAATAAATCTCAGGACATGGTGATGAATATCCACTAGGAAAATTTTAGTAATGAGATTTTTTTTTTCTCAGAAAATAGCATTTTCCCCAAACCAGGGCTTTTGCTGTGATTAATTGGTCTTAATGAAACACTCTGTGAAAGGTTTTGCAAATCTTGGATAGAATATCTGTGAAGGAAGAGACAAGTGATACCCCAGAATAATAAGTGACCAGATAGTAAGGATATTTAACTAATGTAGAAGACCTGGATTAATTTCCTTCCCTAAGGGATTTAATACTTTCATACTTTATGTGTCCTATCAATTTAGTTATTCAGAAAACAGAGTCACAGTGCAATGTATCTTTGCCACGCAGGAATTTTTCTAAAATTCAAAACGCTCTGGTGAATTGGAAACAGTATTTCCTTCTCACTCCTCCCTGTGAGGAATGAAGGTAAATTTTCTTAGAAGATTAAAAGTGACAGTAGACCATATTCTGATGGATTTAATATGTATTTTAAAACACAGAGGAATTTTAAAATTAAATCTGATCATATGAAACTTCTGCCAAGGAACCGATCATGCAGTGTTTTTTTTGTGTAAATCACATATTTGTGCCTTGGCCTTAAAAAACAAGAGAAAGAAGAAATCTCATTTTATCTTGTTGTGAGTCGTAGATAACTTTAGAATAAAACCTGTATGTTCCTGAAATCCTATAACTTGGGTGAGATATGTTATTTTTATAACCTTAAGTATATTTAATCAAAATAAATTGATGGTTGCAGGTAGCATCACTACACTCCATCAATGTAATGAGGTCATGGTTGAACTTAATTAATTTTACATGGATATACTGTTTCCTTTGAAACTTCTGGTTCTACTAGTGAGTAAAAATAGAATTGATAGATGCAAACTTTCATAATGGGCTAAGCAATAAAGTTCAGTTGTAAATTGATCCCTTAGAGAGAAATTAAATTTTTAATTCTTAGACAAGTAGCAAGATTTACTAAAAGCCCCACCCAAAATAAAAAAAAATCACCTTGACTAATAACCCCAGGATAAAACCTTTAAAGATGAAGAATTTGCCTGAATTTCTGAAGTTTTAATCCACTGAGTAGAAGGTTTCATTCCCTCTGTATGAGATTAGTTTATTGAAAATGGAAGGCTTTGGTATACCCTAGTTCAGTATGTCAGTTCCACACTGATTTCATTGAAGTCAGTAGGAATTTTGTTGTCTCCTTTGTTTGGGCTCCTTTGTCATTGCAGTTGCAAAACATTCAACAAGCAAAGAATAAGAAAAAGAAATGCTCTAAATATGTAGAAAAAACAAAGGGATTTGGGAATAGGATTCAGACTCTAATTGTAGAGATCTCACCTGAGTTAGGGAAAGTTATTTGCTATAGAGGGAACCCTCTTGCCGAGTTCCCTCTATAGCAAATAGAAACACACAGACAATTTGAACCAGTGATTTGACTGACCTATTCTTGGCATCTTCTTCATCAGGTGAACTGCATCCTATATGTGCCTTCATTTTATGTGCTCTTCATTTTAACTATACTGGAATCTAGACTGCTGTAGATGTTGCCTTGGTGAAAAAATTTTGGGGAGCTCTCCAGTCAGAAGAGAGCTACCTGGTTGCTTTTGGAGATGATCATTGGACCGCAATGTTTTAACTTGCAATTTTGGATTTAGAGTTGTACGTCTCTAAATCTAGCTAGCATCACGTCCCTCAGCTGAATGAAACTCCTGTTAGAATTTTGCCTAACTCAGAGGTTCTGAGCAGATGATTTAGAACTAGAGTATGGCTAGACAGGAATGGATTTTTCTATCACCCTTAGTCCTGTCCAACTTTTAGATTAATTCACTTCTAATTAGACTTAAATAGAGGTTAGAGTGAATGGACTGGCTGTAAGTCATCTGACTGCTAATGGCTTACAGAAGAAAAGTACTGCTAAGGGTAAGATTCAAAACTTAATTTTCTCTAAAGCTTTTATAATATTATCTCCTCTTTGTAATGCCTTATCTTGCACCTTCATTTTTCTCCATTGTATTCCTGCCTCTACTGGTTCAGTAATTGAAGAATGTCATTATCCCATGCCAGAGTGGTTGGAACAAGATGATTTTTAAGGTCCCTTCCAGTCTATGCCACTCATCCAGCGAGTGGTTGAGCACTGGAACAAGCTAAACCTGTCTAAGTTTCTAGGAGAGTTGGAAAATGCTCTCAGGCACATGGTGTGGTTGGTTCTTGGAGTGTCCTGTGTAGTGCTAGGAGTTGGACTTGGTGATCCCAATAGGTCCCTCCCAACTCAGCATATTCTATGATTCTATTATTATATTAACACATTGAGATTGTTAATCTCAAACTGATTGGTTGATAAAAGTTCATTACTAAACAAAAAAATTACAAAGAAAATGTGATTTTAAAGCATTTTTGTACTCTTTTCAAGATTGAAAATGGGCATACTTGGGAAAATTTCCCCCTTTTTTTTCCTTTTCCTTTTTAAAGATTAACATAGTATTTGTGAAAAAATCTCAAGATTAACAAGACTAGACATTTTGCCTACCAAAATTATTTCATAGTTTGCATCTGTCCTTTTCTTCAAAAATTGTATGCATTTGAAAATCATTAATTGACAACTTTTAACATATATAAAATAGTAAATACTAACTACCTGATATTTTAGCAACTAAGAGTTATGCTGAAAATATTGATTTGAATTACAATTAGGTGAAATATAGTGGTCCATTAAGCAAAATAGTCCATTTTAATCAACTGAAAGAATGTATGAAAGCACTTTGATATAACTTGGATTATGTGCACAGCTTATAGATGATGACAGTGATGTTGTAGGGCAGAGCTTAAGCGGCAACAGGTTTATGAGCTATAAATACAAGAAAGGTAAAAAGATCTTTTAAAGAAGAAACCTCACTGTTTTTTCTTTCTCATATGAGTAATGGAAAATTCTATTAGTGTCTATAATTTCTGATTTTGATAAACCAGACTGCCATGCTACTTTGATTCAAGTTCCCTGCAGGAAAGGAAGGAAGAACTCATAAAAAGAGATTACCTCTGACTTTATGACTAGATAATTATAGAAGAACATGAAAACATCTGTTTCTCTTGTATGCTTCACTTGTCTCTAGTCCACAGATCTGTTTGGGAGGAAATATGAAATAAATCCCCAGAAGCACATTTAAATCCATTATTTTCACATTGGACAATCCATTCCCTAGCTGCTCTGCTCAATTCCTTGAAACTAGAGCATTGCTCTAGGTTTCTAGAATGTTCTGGAAAACTAGAATCTCAGCAGTAGAACGCACTAAAATCTAAAGAAAGCATACCATTGTTTGCATCATCTTATCAGAATGATGGGTTTAAAAAAAAAAAATCCTCTCCTTGTCTTCACTCATCCCTGGAAGTAGGGCCATGAAAATGGTGAAGGGCTGTGAGGGAATGCTCCTTGTGAGGACCAGCTGAGGTCACTTGGTCTGTTCAGCCTGGAGGAGACTGAGGGAGACCTCATTGTTATGTTCAGCATCCTCCTGAGAGGAAGCGGAGGGACAGGTATCAATATCTTCACTCTCATGACCAGTGACAGGACTCAAGAAAATGGCATGAAGCTGAGTCAGGGGAGGTTTAGATTGGATATTAGGAAAATGTTTTTCACCCAGAGGGTGGTTGGGCACTGGCATGGGCTCCCCAGGGAAGTGGTCACAGGACCAGCCTGACAGAGTTCAAGAAACATTTGGACAATGCTCTGCAGCACATAGTGCAATACTTGCGATGTCCTGCACAGGGCCAGGATTTAGACTCAACAATTTTTGTGGGTCCTTCCCAAATCACCATATTTTATGATTATATGAAAGAAAGAAAATGTGAATCTTCTTAGAGTCCATTGGCCAGATGACTCACTTTAAGATCATTAAAGATCTACATTCTAAGCCAATTTCCTTTCAAATCTAATGGAAGTATCACAAAGTTTTGGGCAGCACATTTGAGGCATACATTTTAGATTTTTGTGGCTAAACTAAGGGAGAAACTAAGGGAGTAAAAACTTTTTGATAAGTCTATCTATCAGCTGAAGAATAGGTACACTTCTTCTTGTTAACTACTTAAAGGAAAATAAATGCAGAACCAAGCTACAGCCCACCGAACACTGTAGAGGATGATGGGGCTCAGAAACTATGTCAGATCCTCAACAGCTCTCTACTTATTTTTCTCTACACACTATGATCATACAGTGTCTTACAAAGAACTCATACATGCAGAACAATAGATGAAGCACTCCACAATATCTGCGGACAGACATGTGAGATTGTGAGATTGCTTCCTCCTGACTTTTCACCATGTGTGGGGTTTACTGATTACACAAGATATTTTTATTTGATGTAAAATCTAGTTATTACTGTTATTTAGGCCTTAATTACTCATTTCCTTTTATCCTCCTATCTTTATCTTAACCTTTTAAGTAATGTTTTAGTTATTCCTTCATTTAGAAAAATCACTTAATATTCCAGTCTGTAATATAGCAACTATAAATATATTCCTTTATTTATCCAACCACAAAGGAAGAACCTAATTTGATACAAAAATCAGCAGCAAATTAGGAGGTTTCACTGTCATCAAACAAAGGAACAGGAATGGAAAGGCAAATAAAGCACCTCATTGTTCCTATTCTTTCCCAGTAGATAAGACATCTGAACTCTATTTAATAGTTTATTCAACGTACAGTATCAGTAGAAGAGATTAAGAACACCCAGCTATACTAAATAAAGTGGGCATTAGGGTATTTTTCTTTAGATATGGATTTAAATGTCTACATGGAAAGAAAGAATGTGAATACCGGTCTTCCACAGAGGGAGAAAAATAAGTAAATAGGATAAATAATAAAAGAGAATGTTATAACATCTTCTTTTCCATTAGTGTTCCCTTGCTTACTAAATTTTTGAAAGAAATCAAAACTTCAATCTTCCATGAACTCTGAAATATTATTTTATTAGTATATGTTTGTGTGGAAAATTGCCTTTTAATTCCAAATTTTAATACCAAATTTTATAATTTTTAAAATATTTTTCTCAGCTTGCCTTGTAAGACTTTAAATCAGGCAGATGCACACCACAGACAGGGAACTTACTGTCCCTTATCTTCTTTCTCTAAATGCATCCTTTCTGATTTCTAGCATTTTTCCCCAGCTAATGCATTCTTTAAGCATGTGATTTTTTTTTCTTCTGAATGACCAAGTCTTTGTCTATGATGTGTTGTGGATACACTAACAGTATGATTGCTTTCAGCAGTGCTAAGTCTTGTCTTAGTAAGCATGTGATTACTGACAACTAGAGCAAAGCGATACCGTCAAACAAATTTATATTGCTTCATTTCCAGAGAAAAAAAACTTTGACTAAGACAAAAAGATTATTAAAGTCTATTGAAACTCTATATTTAGAGGCTTTATTATTGTTAGAGCAACTGGGAAATTCTTGGCATTTACATGGGGATGTACCCCTCCCTCCCTCCCTCCAAGGTGCTTCTGACCACTTTTTTCAGGCATTCTTAAGGATATACACAGTTATTCCAGACAGGGTGTATGGGACAAGGGAGACAACTTTCTGGCTGGTTAGTTTGCTGATTTATATTAGTTTTTTGTTGGGTTAGTAGGGCTTTTTTTTTTTTTTTTTTTTGTTTTTTTTTTTTTTTTTGTTTTTTTTTTTTTGTTTTTTTTTTTTTTTTTGTTTGTTTGTTTGTTTTTTTGGTTTGGTTTTTTTTTTTTTTTGTTTGTTTTTTTTTGCAACATCCCATTTTTATTAAACCAAATTAATAATACAGTGAGTAAACCCTGCCATAATCTGAGCAATTTCTAGAATATATAGCAATTATTGTAAACCACAGAACTGAGTGATGTCCTTCACAGACCCAAGAGAAACCAAGATACACACTTCCATTTGAAAGTGCTTATCACCTTACTTCCTCAGGTTCTCACCACTTCTGATAGGAAAATGAAATGTTCACCTAAAACACAAAGAGAAGCAAATTGCCTGTTACAGAGATCAGCTGTGAGGGTGGCAGAGGCTAAAATTAAAATAATTTAAAGCTGGCCTTCTACAATGAATTTATTATTTTTTAAATCATTGTTATAATACCTCAATAAAAAGAAGTCCTGGCTATGTTTGATGAAAATTTAAAACCATGATTTATCTTCAGTAGATAATAGGTGAGTAGGAGCAAGATTTTATTGTTTAACTGCAGTCATTTGTTTCATTTGAAACTCTTGAGGATTGTTGAAATATTTCAGAACAGCTAAAGGGACAATGATAAGGCCAGTAATATAACTAGTGACAGTACTGCTTGTTGGAGAAATGACAGTCCCACAAGTGCAATAGTTGGATATTGGACCTATCACTTCTGAGTTAGTTCAATCCAACCAGGACAATTACGGAGCACTTCTTATGTTCCTCTGCCTAATATACCCATTCATTGTAGTCATCTGCCCAATAATTACTGAGTGTTAAGATTCCACTGAACTTTTCAGTGCTAGTAGAAATTTATTTCCAATCTATCCTGCCCTGTTTTCCCATCTAGTGCATCAGTTTACTTCACCTACAGAATTGAGAAAGGAAAGCCCTGTATGAGGTGCTTCCACATGAATGATGGGCAAGAATCCTTGCTCTGATCCTCTCTCCTCTGTATGGAATCCACAATGGTCCTGTTCTGAATTTCAAAGAGTGGTTCCCCTCAGCTTAACCAAGGTAGATGAAACTACCAGATAGCCAGGCTGTTCAGAAAAAGTGATTAAACTATGGGTTAGCAGTAGGAGGGTTGTTTGTGCAAGAGACAAGGCTTCCAGACAGACTAGAATAAAGTTGTACAACTTAGATGCAGGGTTGAAATGTATGTCTGCAATTTGGGCTTCATGCCATATAACATTCATGTGTATCACACGTCTGTATGCATGTATGTCTGCACAACTAAATATGCATGAACATTAATGCTTACTAGACACCTGTGCTTCTACCTTCCATTGGCTAATTCTTCAGGGTGAGAAGAGACAGAAAGAGATTACTTTCTTAAAAAAAATAAATAAATTGAAAATTTCAATAATGTGCAAAATTATATCGACACATTTGTATTCAGTTTACTTCTCTAGAAGTAGTTCTACATAAGGAGAATGATTATGGGAAAAGGTCATTTTACACACGTACGACAAACCGTGTCCTTCACTATTTTTTTATCCTATCCCAAGAAGTATTCTCAGTGACTGACCTTTTTTTTCCTCACTGCCTACTTTTTTATTCTAAGTATTCAATAATTACAGTGATAGAGGATTGTTAACTAGTAGTGATATCAATGAGTGAATATGTGAAGAAAGGGTACTCACTTTTTAAAACCTGACCCTGTAGTCTAGACAATCATAGGTTTTATTGTGATTGCTACAGATCAAAGTTCATATCAGACACTGTGTAATACAGTGGTTGTCTTTGAAATTCTTTAAAAATATCACTTGTATTTGATTTCAGATACATTAACAGATGAGTTTGTTCATCTAACCATTCTGCTAACATGGGGAGGGGAAGAGAGGAAAAGAGGTGAATCAAGGTAATATAAAATCAATCTGTAGCATAGTTTCAAAACATCCAGCACCACATCACTTCATCAAGTCTGCCCCTTGTTCATCAGAAGTTACAAACACACAATATTTAATACAATACATATTTTTAATATCAGTTAATTGTGCCTGACTCTTTCAGGTTACATTTCAGAATGTCATTCAGCTTTGATCTAGAGATACCAAATGCCTACTTTTACTCCTTTATTTTTTCTACAATAGAAAGTGTTTTGTATTTAGAACTTGTTTTCAATGGAATCAGTCCATTATTTCCTTTAAGAAAAATAAAATAAACTAACTCTCCAGTCTCTCAAATTAATTAATGTTATCTTAATTTCTAAATAAATTTGTGACTTACCTACATATCCCCCATTTTAAAATGACCTTTTAAAATATAACAACAAAAAAAAAGTAACGTTTCAGCACTGTTCTGACTAATGCCTTGTACAGAATAATATTATTTCTCTATTTCTGTTTTTACTTTTCTGTTTGTAGAACAAGAACAGGAAAAAAACCCCAAGACCTAAGGCTTTTTTCTTTCTTTTACTTTTTCTATTTCACATCTTTATGGCATTTTATTGGAGTATAAGTGGACTTGTTTATTCATTCAAGTTTTATTAAGGAATATATAATTAAAATATATTTCCACAGAATCTGCCCATAAAACCTAAAATTAAAGGACATTTTCCCACTGAAGACTTTTTGCCTGACATCTGTCATTAAGGGGTAGTAACTGCATTAACTTTAGAACTTGCTAAACTTGTTTTATTGAAATCACATAATGCTAACTTTTGAAGTACGTAATTTATTTAGAAGTCAAATATCTTATACTAGTTTGACTGTTACACCTTGACTTCACAAAACTTATAATTTAATCAAAGAGTAAATTCAGGTTCACTGTGTTGAAAAGATGATCTTTGCACAGGATCATTTCTACCTTGTTTGATTGCTATATATTCTTATCTTTTAATTCACAGAATCTTAGAATGGTTTGGGTTGCAAAGGACCCTAAAGATTGTCTAGTTCCAATGCCCTGTAAAACAGGCAGGGATGCCTGTCACTAGACCACCCTGCTAAAGTCCCATTCCACCTAGCCTTGAATACTTCCGGGGATGGAGAATCCACAACTTCGTTGGGCAGCCTGTTCCAGTGCCTCACCAGCCTCACAGTGAAGAATTTCTTCCTAATTTTGAATCTAATCCTACCCTCTTTCTGGTTAAAGCCATTCCTTCTTGTCCTATCACTTCATTTCATTGTAAAATGTCCCACCACTCTTGTAGGCCCATTAAGGTACTGAAAGGTCGTCTTATGTCTCCCCAAAGGCTCCTCTTCTCCAGGCTGAACAACTTCAGCTCTCTTAGCCTGCCATCACAGGAGAGGTGCTGCAGCCCTGTGATCAACTTAGTGGTTCTCTGGACTCACTCTAATAGGTCCATGTCCTTATACTAGAGGCCCCAGTTCACTATCATGTTAGTTGCACAACAGCTTTTTCTTTATTTTACCTAAGTTTTATGTATTATTTTACTTGTAAACTACATCTAACCTTTCTAAATATTGGTATAACATCTGTATTGTTCTAGTTATTCTGTAATTTAAACAAATTAACTGCCAATGAATCTAGGAAAAAAGGTTCAACTCTGGTGTCTGTTGTTCAGTATTCTGTTTGGTACGGAAAATAAAGTCTAATCCTTATGAAATAAAGAATATAATTTTTTTCCCACTCATTTCCAGGTGAATGAGGATTTCTCTCACCACTTCAATACACTTCAATAGCTAAAGTATTCTTTTATGGAAAAGCAGTGGTTCAGATCCCTGATAGAGAGACTATGTTCAAAGACTGCAGATGAAATTGAGACTCATAATTAAAAAGGGACAAGAGTACCCTGGAGTATATCTGTGCTCTTAGGTGGAAAGGAGAACCAGTTTGTCCTCCAGAAGTTTTTTTTGTATCTGTGCCTTAAAAACTACTTTTCAGACAAATTTGTTTTACAAATTTGAGCTAAATTGAAGTTACCAAGTTTGAACTAATAGTTGGGTGCCCAAACTTACTATTTATTAGTTGTATTCTCAAAGCAAAATGCATCTTGCTGGACCCAGGAATTTTCTACCATAATTTTGTTGGTTTGTTTTCATTTCATGGTCTACTGCAATTTTATTAATTTTCCAATATTAATAATAATTAATTGAATTCTTCCAGCAGCATCTTTATTTTATTCTAGTTATATGCCTCACATCTACCTGTGTTAAATCTCCCATATGTTACCTTCTCTTCTCCTGGGATCTTCAGCTCTTAAGCATTTGCCAGCTGTTTCACTCAACACATATTTATCTTTCAATCTTCCCCTCTGTTTGTTGCTGGCAAAAGGTCACAATCCTGTCATTAAGAAATGAGGAGCAATTGCACCACTATATATCAAAGAAAAAAACCTTTTTGTGAAATCAAAGGAGGGTGAACATATTAATGAATCAATATATAGAACACTTGGAACTGAGGTGATATTCACTCAGAGTCACAGGCAGGAGTTCTATAAACCAAAGAAAAAGGAACAAATTAATGCACATCTGGTTGTATAATGTTTGGACTTTTTTCTCTTTTACTTACATATGAATTCTTAAAAACTTAAGTTTTTCATTTTTGTGTTCCATTTCACCCACAATTGTTTCTCTGATAGGTTTTGGTACCTTCTCTATATTAATTTCTGCTGATACTTTTTCCTCTTTTTTTTTTTGACTACTACAGCAGCTTTTTTCATTGCTCCCAGGTAGATCTAATTTCTTGGTATTCTTTTAAATGTTTTCTTTTTTCCCCTTTTTTTTTGAGGGGGGAAGGAGAGGAGGAGGGGGGGAGGTGTATCTGGCTTATTACTTATGTATCCAAATTTCAGTGAAGTATGGCCTAATGCATATTATTATATCTAAAAAGTAATTTCAGTTTGACCCTTAGTGGAACTGCTTGAAAGGGCCCTTCCTTTCATGGTCTTTAATAAATTTCACATAGTTTTGAATTGTTTACTATTCCCATTTTTAAAAATTTTTAGTTCATGAAAGTTGATGGAAAGTGACAAAATCCCCATAACAGTGTAAAAAAATTTTCAATTTTACAGTAGCTTATTGTTAATCACTATCTCAAAAGAATCTGTAAAAATTTCATGTCTTTTGCAGACCAGTTTCACATATCAATCACATACTGGTTTTTTTCACCCAGATCACCTTGCAAAACACTCAATTCAAAAGTAGCCTGAACTCAAGTAAATTATTTCTAAACACTGTTTTGCTATAAATGTAAAATGGTTCAAAAATAGTTTTGTCTGTTGCTTTTTGATACACACTGAAGAGGCAATGATATATAAACTGTTGTGATCTATTTGACCCATGCAACAGCTCAAAATCTTACCAGTAATCTGTGCATCTTTATTAGGCTAGAAGGATGGGTTTTTTTACTCCCCTTGAGCAGATTTACACATACTGGTTTTGTAATTCCCACACAGAATTTCTTATCACATGTACAACGTCCATTGGAGAACTGCATACTCAGCACACTGCCATCTATCATCTGCAGACTTGAGAAGAGTAGGAAAAAGACTCCTTTCCTCCTTGCATCTATGCCTGCTATATTTCATTATTTTTATGATTTGTGGGTTTTCATTTTTTTTAAAAAATGACATGGCAAAAACCTGCCAGTTGCATCAAATGCAGCTGTCCCTATCACTTCAAAGAAATTTACTTCCACGTCTACAAAGATTAAATAAAAAGCCAAGCAAATGCTGACACAAAAACTTCCATACTTGGAAAAGGAAGTTGTCTCAGCATAGAGATTTTATATGTGGCACCACTTTAGGTGTGTTTCCCATCCCCTGTAACTGGGAGAGAGAAATACAACACTTGGTTCTCTCTTGTTCTACTACATAATCTAGATTGACTGTTTAATTTCAGATATTTAAGTGAGGTGCCTTTGAGAGGGCTCTGCTGTAATGTCTTTCTACTGTGAACTAAGAGCAGAGATATGTCATAAGCCACCCACATTGCAACAAAAGACTTGTAGAGTTGCCTTGATTAGAGAAGCAATCTGAGATGTGTGTACTTCCAAATTGCCTATACAGATTTATTAAGTTTGGATTTAATGAATTGTGTTGGGAATCATTCATGACTTGGAATTTCTGGATGCTGTTAATACTGAAATCCCAGCCTTTAGCAGTTTTTAATTTCATTATATTACAAGCCAAAGTCTAAAAGTTTATTTGGAAAATGACAAAATACGACCAGGGTCTGAAAAAAATATTAAGAGAAAAATCTTTGAATGCTCTGTAATGGCCTTACAATTCCATATCATAGTTGATAATAACACAAAAGAGGTATTGCTTTTTAATAATGTAATTTTTATACCAGAAGATAAAATAGGGGGAAAAAAATTGTGGATTTTCTTTCAATATTTTGTAAGTGAGAAAAAATATTGTTGATTAAACTATTTGTCAAATACATTCATTCAAATAAAATTACTAGTGGATAGATGTTGATAATCAATATCAAAGACAATAGCAAATGGAACTTACAACGAATACAAATATTGCGACCCTGAAATATTTAATTTTTGATGCCTTCAAAGTAGTTGTAATGGGGATGGACAGTATCAATTGGTTTTATTTTTTCCATATTAAACTATAGTTTAATATGAATACTTGAACACTTTTAAACTGGATTTACCTTAGTGAGAGATGAAGATACCTCCTGAAAGGACTGCAGCAAAGACTCTGAGGGTGTGCCCCATGTACATACAGCTGAAGGGACTGAGTTGTTTTCATTGTGTCGCAGAAAACTGAAAAATATCCTTGAGGAGATTAATACATTAATTACTTTATGTTGAACTTTCAAGATTGAATGTTACTCCAAAACATTTCTTTTTTTCTGCATGCTTCCTTCCTTTACTGATTTCTCAGATATTTGCATATCTATGTTTTAGGTGCCTAACTTTATATATGACGTTTCAAAATTCAAATTCAAAGAAAATCCAGTTAAAGACAAGCATCCTTGTGTTTTTAGTCCAGCTAAACTTACCTAGGTAAACAGAAACAAATAAAAGAGAACATCAGTATAATTGTGTGGCCTTTGCTTTTCTCTTATGACTTATAACTAAAAAATAAGGCACTCTCAAAATGAGCAGATGACTTCTACAACTTCTACAGAGATATGCAAGAGAACCATTTGAGAAAACATCTGCAGGACGTACTCCGTATTAACACAGGGTTATATCAGAACCCTCTTGTCCTATTGTAATGAAATGTTTATTCTATTCATAAGGAAGAAGGTTACCCTGTCATTATGCACTTTAGGAAAGTGAGGACAGAAGCACATCTGCTATCTGTGTATTGTTGCAAAAAAAGTTCTCATTACTTTAACAGCATTCACAGGAAAAATTATGTCACAGTATCAGCTTCTATATTGGCTGAGATGATGTAAATATTTGTTATAATACAGTTTAGTCCTGAGTTAGCAAAAAATGAATGCACCCAATATAATAACCCTACAGAAAAGCACCAGGAAAAGGGAATGCTGTTATCGTAATAAAAGAGACACTTTAAAAATATTCTACTCAAAGTCTTGATTTCTCTATATAACTGTGACCTGCTGACAATGTGAATCAATTTTTAATATATTTGTATTAGCAGATTGTGTCAGGAGGTCCTAAAGCTCTGCAACAAGCTCTCATCCTTAGAGGTTAAGAAAAAGGATGAGCAATTGCTGAAAGGGAATGCTTAACGCTGCTGATGATACACAGTAAATCCAGTACATCCAGAAAAAAACTTTTTATTGTTTCTGACCACTTATTTTTGTTTCTCATGTGCCATCTTAGAAAAGGACCCTTTCATTTTGACTGCATTTATTCATTCTTGCTGTCTTCGGTTCTTTTCTATTTCCATCTGTCCTGAACACACCCTGAGAAGCAGTTCTGCTTTGTACCCTGTCAGCCAGACCCTTCATAAATACATTCCTTGGAAAATAGAGCCTTAGACAGAGGATGACCAACCTTTATCCCATAAATGTCTTGAGGTTGTAATTTTCATACAATTACAGCACAAATAAAGGTAATAGTTTTGAAATAATTCTGAACATTGAGGAGATTATTAAGTCTGCAAAATATCTAAGGTAACATTTTCAATTTTTTGTGTGTCTGTGTGCATATCCAAGTCTGATCATCAAGGAGGAAAAAGCACAGAACTGTGTTTTCCCTGGTTTTCACACTCCTCAACTGTCACTGATTGTTTAAAGAAAAGTTTTGAAAGTGATTCAAGGCCATTCAGGTTTTCACGGCCATATCTCCATTTCCATGGAATGCTCCTCTAGTAGACAAAGCATAATTGTGTCTCTTCAGTCATGGAAGATTTTAACATTTGAGTCTTTATATTAAAAACAGTATCTCAGTTTGCAAAAGAAGGCTAAAGAGAGTTCCTGTTAGCATCAGCTCCAAATACACAACTGAAAACATTTGAAAAATAACAAAATTTTCTTACTGAGTGCTCTGCCATCATATAAATCAAAAGTACACCTTCTTTTACAGTGTCCGGTAGGAGTGACTTGCATGGAATACTACATGGGATGAATTTAGGTTTCAGAGGTTATAAGTCAGTTATGATAGTGGTTACATTTTAGGCTTGCAGGTCCTCTTTTTTGCTCTGATACTAAGTATCAGATATCTCTGATTTATGTTTTATGTTCCTGTTATAGTCTGTCAAGCTCTGTTCAGTGGAGCTGAAAGGGTGATACACTCACTGTGTCGCCACCATATGTGGGATATGCAAGCCTATCCATAGTTTTCTCATGTCATCTTAGCTACTTTGCTCTCCTGGCACCTAGCTACTACTCTAGAAAGGCACAAGACTCCCTGACAGCACTGTGCAGAATCTTGAGACACTCAAGGGCAATCCAGATAGCACTTGATACTAATTTTCAGAGCAGCTAAACCTTGCCTGAATTCCCACTTTAGTACAAACTAAAGCACTCTCTAGTTCTATTGCCTGTGCTGATGAAACTCACAGATTATAATGGAAGCTCAGATTCTGAGCTCAGTGGACATGCCAACATAGATGTGTAAATATGGAGATGAATCACATCACACTCAATTCAACACACATTAGCATTTACTGAACACCTTCTAAAACAGCCAAAGCACCTGCACTGAGCTGGAATATATGATAGCTCATTGAGAGAAAGCCTGCAGTCCTCCCGAGGAACATCTCGACACCAGGGGGATATCTTAAGGCATCTCAGATAGCATTAGATGCTGGCACACAGACAGATAAATCAAGCTGTCAGTCCTGTTATGCACAAAGAGATGAGTTCTCATCTCACTGGCTTGCTCTGAGGATGAATACTTCACCCAGACTTTGAAGATGGAAAACAGCACAAAATAGTTAGTACACTACATTAAATCAGTGCTGCCAGGGCTGCTGGGAATAGATAAACTTCCAATTTGATGCTTAAAATGTGAGTCCTCTTGTGTGGGATGTGCCCATGGGGAGGACAGTGTGGGAATGCCATGGGAAACTACAGTCGTTTAGCATAAGGCATTTCCCCAGAGTCCTCTGCCTCCCAGTGCAAATGAGCACATGCCCATCACCTTTCAGTTTATGGTTGTCATCTCCCCAAGTTCTGGAAAGTTCCCCGTTCTCATTGTTTCTAATGGTTCCCTCTGTAAACCACTCCTTCCCTTTTCCTTCATTGGCCCAGTTTATGTTACCGCATCCCTTACACCCTCTTCCCATTGGATCATTTGTACTCTAGTTACTCCTTCCCTCCCCAGTTATATACTCTGGCCTCTCCTTCCCCAGGGCTCTCAGAGTCTGCCTCTCCTAAGTGTGGTTGTCTCCCTGCTCCTATTTCTGCCTCCCTACTCCTTCGATCAATCTTCAATAAACCCGCTTGGATTCCAGCAGCTCAAGAGTCCTTCTGTCTTCCTGGTGGGGATTTTGATTACGCTATCCAGGCACCCGTTGACCAGCTAACTGAGGTTTACCCTGCGGGACTTGGTCTGGGGTAGCCTATACTCTTGATTTGAACAGTTGAAATAATTCCTTAAAATGTATTTCAGTTAAGTGTTACCAGAAGGGTTAGCTAGCAATATGAAAGCCTGCAACTTCAACCCATAAGCCTGTATTCGTTTTTACAAACAGTGGAATAAATGACTGAATGCATTATAAATGATTCAATGTTTCTTCATTCAAAACAGTATTTTTTAAGCAGCTGTTCAAAGTACTCTCATCAGAAAAAACTTAAGAGTTGAAATTTGGACTTTAAAATTCACTCTGTAAGGAAACTAAAATGCAAATACAGCAGAAATCACTGAAACATTCAGATAGAACATATCAGAAAGATTATGCAAGTTACCAATCTGTGGCATAAGAATAAAAGTATTTTTCTCATCCATAATGCGAAAAACAGAGCTGTATAACTTTTTATTTGTTTGTGAGCTGAAATCCTGGAATCTCACCATCTCAGAATGCAGATGACAGTTTTATCTCATCTTCTGTTTCAGTCTGGTACAGAGAGTGAAAAGGAAATAGCAATGCTGCCTGCACAAGTACTTTTGCATGTTTTAACTCAAAAAACTGTAAATTATGACATGTTGTAAGTATCTTTCAAAGTTTCCTAAAAATACTTCCCACACTATTAAAATAAAGCATAAAATCAAAAGCATAAACATCAAATTCATGTGTTTGAGTACTTTAATGCAATCTTCCCAAAGCAGCAGTTAGGGGCAGAAAATTTGCCATGAAACCCCAGCCAGTAATCAAAGATTTGTCATTGCTGTCAGGGAGGCTAAGTTTTGCTCATACTGCACCTCTCCTTGGATGTCCTGCTAAGAGAGTGGCAGCTTTTTACATTCGTGTCAGTAGACTATGGCACAGTTACATGTTTGAACCCTGATACTGAAAATGGAAGTAAATGACCATAAGATTAAGTGTTTTCTGAGTTTTGACACAAGAAAAAGCAAATAGCTCTAATTCTCTTTCCACACTTTTAGATCTCATCCTTTATTGATATTCAGCCAGGTGTTCAGTTAGTTTTGCATCAAAATGGTAACTTCAAAGAGTTCTTTTAAAAAGAATAAAATGAAGGAGAAAGAGAAGACTGATTTTCTCTGTCCACTGCAACTGGGCTCACTGCCCATTTCTCATCTTTCATTATTTAATTTGTTAATTCAAATGAAAAACTGTTTGCATAGCAAGTTCAGGAGACTTTGGCAATACAAAACTTAAGACAATCTCATTTTTTATAAAAATGTACAAAGGGCACCCACTTTAAGATTGATCAGTAGATGCTGTAAATGAATGAGACATTTATTTTTGTGCCAGCTAAACTACCAGTGTCAACAAGATTTGCATATATTTTGGCAAATGCACTGCACAAGGTGGTAATAAAATAGGCCTTTTATATCTGAATCTATTTTACCTCAGTTATACTCATTAAAAATGTGTTTTCATGTGAAAGGAATTTCAGTAAGGGATACTTTGGAAACAGAAACATCACAGAAATGTTTGCTATAATGCCAGTATCAAGAATTTTACAGCTGAGAAAGAGCATTTTTTAGGAAGAAATTCCCAGGTTCTATGAATGTAAGACTCCTGTTTTGTTGTTTTTAAATCATTGTTAGGCTCAACATTGCAGGTTTAACTATTATGCTTGGTGTTAATAGCTGTATGTTTTTTAAGTAAGACAAAATATGGAGTAAAAAACCCAGCTCACTGCATATTTTGCCATTTTCAGTGACATTACCCAAAGAAAGGCTACTCACAGAAGGCAAAAAATGTGCCCTATGAGGTCTTAGTATAAATTCCTTTGCACAAGTGTTGGTATGGCTGAAGGTGTAATTTTAAACCCCTTTTCTTTAAATGTGTAGAAAATCATGAGTGAAATGCTTCACGAGCACTACTTTGGCTTTAAGAGGCTCGTAATATTTCATTTTATTGTGCATTAGGAACATGCTTCATCTTAACAAACAAACAGAAAAAAAAAAAGCAACAAGAACAGCATGTTTAACCAAAGCTTAATCAAACAGGGTCAAGACTATGTCTTTGTCAAACCTGAATAAAACTATCCGCCCAGTGAACACACACTGAAGGACTGGGATTATTTTTTTATTGTATTTCTTAAGTCTTGGGTTTGCTCCTGTTTAAACTGTCTTGAGAATATATTGGACTGCTAATTGAAATAAGAGAAGAGCAATGAAAAGAATCCTGTCTTTCAGTTACCTTGCCTCCTTACTGAAGAGAAAAATGCAGAGGATCTAGCTTCATCACCACAGCAATACACAGTATCTGTAATACTGAAGCTGTGTCCAAAGATATAATGTAATTTTTCTTCAGAGATAAGAAACAAAGTCTTTTTGTGCCAAATGCATTTCAGGGATACATACCATTTTTATATTTTGGTAAGATGAAAATAAAGGAAAAGAGGTAACTGACCACAAAACTCTGACAAGCTGAATGAAATTTCATGAAGCACAGCTATCAAATCATGCTCAAACAGAAAATATTCTAACCTGAAAAAAAAAAAAAAAAGTATTTTTCCTATAGCCAGGATCTCAAAATTATGGATATCATGCTAATACTGTTACTTTGACTAAGTACAACTAGAAGCCCAAACATTTCAGTAGGTTCAAGGTAAAACAATGTGCCAGTCACGGAGAGAAAAATAAAAAACTGCCTCAAATTGCATTCCCTACTTTCAAAACAGGTACGAGCTGCCTCACCACTTAAATCAGCCGACACACAGTTGTCTTTACTGTTAATTTCAAGAAGCACAGCATAAACTGTCATTAATGATTTTGAAATATACTAATTTGTGAAAGTATTATGACATGTCAGACAAGATAGCCAGCACCTAAAAACTTGTGAAAAATGCATTTCTTATAATTGAAAAAATATTTAGCTTTATAATTAAAATTCTAGGAGAGAGAGAATAAGTTATTATGAAAATATATAGCTTTAATTTGCAGACATATAAACACTTTTGGTACATTACAGACATATGATGCAAGAAATCAAAATAATAATTTTTAAGCATAACACTAATTTATCTTGTTCACACAGAGAAATTTGATGCAATCATCATACAAAAGATAGTTCTCAGCTCTTAAAATGAAGTGAAAGTAATACATCACTGATAAAATTGCTGCTTTGTTGCAGAGGATACAGCAAAGAATAAATTATCAAGAAAATATGCCACCAGTCTTACAAGTTAGATTTTGGATCTAATCCAAAATCAAAGCCAATGAAAAGGAGCCAGGAATGGTCACCAAAAATCAGAAACAAGATCTTTCACATGAAATACCAATCCAGAAAGGAGCAAGAGTCAGAATAAAAAAAAGTCCTACAATTCCTTAGAATGTGAAGTGATTTTTGTTTTCATCTGGCAGATCAGGTTCAGAAGTAACACATAACAAAAATCTACTGCACAACCCAGCTGATGGAGTACTATTGACAGATTGCTCAAAGTACAAAAAAATACCACCACTTTTGTGACAACTAAGGATTTAGCCATTCCCTTGCTTCCTTGCATCTGGCATGTTTATGAGGATGAGGATGGGGTTCTGTCATTATTTGCTTTAGGAAATATTAAATATAATTTTTCCGTAAAAATGACCAGCAGATTGCTGGAGCAAATGATAATGAGAGTGGAATCTGAAAAAAAAAAATGAATGATATGTCACAGCAGTTCAGATTCTCATTACAATATCTTGCATTCTTGCTCAATAGGAATTGCACTTCTTGTTAATGCCTCTTCTACCCTACTGTATAAGCTTTACTTGTGAGGTAATAAACATTCTGGTTTTCATTACTAGTGCATTTTAACATATTTATTCTTTTTATTATACATACATCAGAACAGACATTTCTTTTTTTTTTTTTTTTTTTTTTAGTGGTTAAATGTCTGTATGCCAATAGGTATTTTATATTAAAATCAATATATTTAAAATATATTCTGTTTATCTCATGGACAGTACCTCGAACAGTTCCCTGCTCAGGAGCATCTGATGCCCTCTCGTGGTTAAAAAGACTTTTAAAACTTGAGTTTAAAAGAATCATCTTACCTTCACCCTTTTTATGTTCACTGATCTTACTGATTTATGAAAGCTGGAAATGATGTCCATGTTTTTATAGTCAGGGTGCTAGCTGTTAGCTACTAACGTTTCATAAAAAAGCTGTACATGGAAATTGAATTTAAAAAACTGTAAACAGCTATTTACAATTATAATATCATTAAGTTATAAATTAGCAGTCCTTCATTGCAATCTCTGTCAATACAACCTACAGCTAAGTGTTTTAGTGTCCTCCAGGGTTTTTCAAATGTTGCACTTATACACAAAGAAACATCAAATGTTAGAAATCTCCATTGGTTTCTTCTCCAACATGTGCAGGTTAATTCTTCCATTTAATGGGATTTGTACTTCCAAGTTTTCATCTGCTCTGTGATGCTTTTTCCCTTTTCTTAGACAAATGTAAATTCCCATCCCTGTTACTAAAGCAATTGAACCCAAGCTTATTATTGAAAGAGCTACCAAGGTAGGCATGCAGGATGCTGACTCCATTTTTTTATGTGTGGGCTCTATGGATATTTGTGGCTGCTTTTCTTCTACACTGATATCAGGCTCCTTCCTTAACAAACTTTCGATGTAGCTTTCATTGCTGACAGTATCATTGACAAAAAGGTTCACCATGACAGTGGAATGGAGAGGTTCCGGGTAGCCGTGATCACTAACTTTTACAAGCAGCCGATAGAGGCCATAGTCATTTTGCATCAGTGACTCTTCCAAGGTGATATTACCAGTTTTGGGGTCAATCCTAAATGACTCGGGCCGAGGGCCTCTTCTTCCTATGATACTGTAAGCTATGACTGCATTCATGCCAGTGTCCTTATCGACAGCATAGACCTCAGTGATGGGAGAGCCAGGAAGGGTAGAAGGAAGGACTAACAAGTAAGACATGTTAGACTGAGGAAACAAGACCAAAGGAGGGTTGTCATTTATGTCCAGAAGAAGGATAGTTATTTTTGCTGTAGAAGACAGGGCAGGATCACCGCCATCAACTGCTTCAATCCACAGAACGTAGGAGCTTTGCTGCTCCCTGTCCAGGGAGACTTTAGCTCTCAAAACTCCTTTTCCAGTATCTATAACAAAAATATCACTTCCGTTCAGAACTGAAAGGGCAACCCATCCATTTTGCCCTGCATCAGCATCTGTCACACTTATAACTCCAATTTCACCAAAACCTGGAAAGTTTTCTGGCACAAAAAAGCTGAAATCCTTATTAATAAATCTTGGACTGTTATCATTTTTATCCAATACAGTGATGGTGACAGTTGCTATTGATTCTCTTGGAGGGAATCCAGAATCTACTGCTTTGACAGTGTATCTGTATTTCTCTTTTTCTTCTCTGTCCAGTTGGGTGCAAACTGTAAGAACTCCTGTGGTTTTATCTAAAGCAAAATAGGAAGGGGCATCAGGACCTAAGAAATAGGACACTTGCCCTCTTTCTCCACTGTCAGCATCAGTAGCATGCAGTTTGGTCAAAAAAGCATTGGGAACATTGTTCTCCTCAATAGACAATTCTATCAGTTGTTCAGAGAATACTGGTGAATTGTCGTTGTCATCCAGCACCTGTACTTTGACAACTTTCCTAACATGAAATCCTTCCGAGTTCCATGCAACTACGGAGATTTCATACAGCTGCTGTGTCTCAAAGTCTAAAGGCTTCGTGGTCTCCAACAGGTATTCATTGTTGTATGGCTTGTACGGTGAAAGTCTGAAAGGCCCATCACCATCCAAATAGCAACTGACTTTGTATTTTTCATCAGGGTCTTTGATGGTAAAAAATGCTATAGGTGTGTTGATAGGCTCAAGTTCCTTTAAGTAGACCACCCCTTCCACTTCATTAGCTATGAAACGAGGAACAACTTCAGGTGGCCTCATCATGACTTTGATGATGGTCACCAGCACTGTAATCACAGCAGGAATACAGCCAGGACCGTTGCCCAGTATGATCAGCTTGTGTAGCCTTGGAGTGTCCCCATCAACTTTAGTCGAGAGTATGATGGCTCCTGTGCTTTCATTCAGATGGAACAAGTCTCTGGATGGCTGGGGGACCTTCTGGCTGTAGGAGTAAGCAATCTGGGCATTGGATCCAAGGTCCATGTCCACTGCGTGGACAGTAGCCACGTATGTCCCTAGGCTGGAATTCCCATAAAGAGTGACATTGAGCTGCGAGTCATTGAACTGGGGGCAGTTGTCATTGATGTCACTGATGCCAATAGTGAGGGTGGCACTGCCCACGAGCGGAGGAGTTCCCCCATCCTCAGCGATGATGACTGTCACATACTCGTCCTGTGTCTCCCTGTCCAGTGCCCCCATAACAATCAGGTAAGGAGTCCTCTCCCCGTTCTCATTCTCCTCCACATCCAGGGTGAAGACACCATAGTTGTCTCGCAGGCGGTAGGTCTGGACACCATTGGTGCCCATGTCAGGGTCAAAGGCGGGGTGCTCGATAGCCAGACGGGTGTTCACAGGTGCATTCTCAGGCACCGAGAGACGGATGTGGGGCACAGGGAAGTGGGGTGCATTGTCATTGACATCACGGATAGCAATTTTTACCTTCACCAGGCGAAAGTACTCCTGTGGCAGTACCAGCACATCCAGCAGCAGTAGGCATGAGTCTGGTGAGGGGGAGGAAGAGGAGATGGCAGTTGATCCCCCGAAGATGGTGGCCCCTCTGCTTTCCACGCATAGAGCTTCCCGGTCTATCTCCACCGCTGAGGTGTGCAGCTCTCCAGAGCGGTTGTCCAGCTGCACATATTGCTCCCCCAAGCCATGGGAGGCCAGGGTGAAGGAGAGTGGGGGATGCAGAGATGCAGCATGCTGGCCACCAGCCATTGGGAGCCGCAGGTCACGGGCCAGGCTGCCGATGAGCACCCCAGCAGGCAGCCCCTCGTTGAGGCTGTAGAAGAGCTCAGTGGCACGGCTGTAACTGGCAAAGCAGTTGAAAGGCCCAACGAAGAGCAGGAAGAGGAGCAAGTGCTGAGAAGAGAGAAGCACAAGGGTGTGAGGAAGGGCTGGAGCTTCCCCCCGCCCACTGCCTCTCCCACTGCCATTTCGAACAGCGAGTGCTGCATCTGCAACATGAAGCCATCCTCCCTCTCCCCACCATCCTCCCAGTACAGCAGCTACTTCCAGGGCATCACTATCTGTACCCTCCAGGCAACACCAGCTGCATCCCCCACAGCAAATACGCAGTGCCAGGATGGCCCGGGGGCACCCTGCCTCCCCCCACCCCCCAGCAGCACTTGCGCCCCGACGTGCCATTTTCCCTCTTGCCCTCGGCCCAAGCTCGCCCCCGTCTCACCAGCGGCACCTTTCCTCCCAACCACAAGCGCATCCCAAACCGGGACATCCTCTTGCGCATCCCCAAACGTTTGCTCGCCCCCTTCCTCTTCTACAGCAGAAATCAGGAACGCGTCCCTCGCTGCCCCTACCCCCTGCCCCGTCCCGAAAGCTGTTTTCCCCGCATGTTCACGGGTCCCGCGTTGCAGCGGGGAGGCGGCCCGCTCCACGCAGTCCGCGGGGGTCCCGGCGGAGGTGCCGCGCTCCAGGGGCGTCCCTGCCTCCTGTGGCCGCGGAGCAGGTGGCTCCAGCCCCTCCGTGACGGGTCCTCGGCCACCCCTGCGCCACCCCGCAGGGTCCCTCTGCTGCCGGTGGACAACACGAGCTGCGCAGAGGAGCCGCGCAGCGGAGGGGCTGCGCGGAGCAAGTTGCCCGTGCTGGCGAGCGTGTTGCCCGCTACACACAGATGGAAAGGAGCTCCCCGAAAGTAACTTCAGGCATCGTCTGCACGGAGGAAATTTTTCGTCCTTCCCCTCTTTCTAATCACCCATTCGCTTTTCCGCGGCTCTCTGCCACGACCCGCGCCGGCAGCAGCAACAAATATAAACTTTTCGCGGCTGCCCTGATCTTTGGAAAGAAAAAGACCCAACAAACATATCCACGCATACACGGTGTGGCTTGTTTGTTTGTTTTTTGGTGCTTTTTTTGCCAAATTGTTGCCAATTTCGCTGCTGCGTGCGAGGTCGGGCTCGGGCGGCCGGACGCGGCGCGTCCCCTCCTCCCGCCGCCCAGCCCTCACCTGCAGGCTGCCGCGGGCGCTGGAGCAGCCGCGACCGCCCGGGGGTCCCATGCCCGGCCACCGCTGCCGCCGTCGGTTGCGCCCCGGCGGCCCGCCCGCTCCGTCGCCCGCCCGGCGCTTCTGCTCGCAGCGGCTGCCCATTCCCCCGCCGCTACCGCCGCCGCCGCCGCCGCCGCGCTGGGCTCGGCTGGGCTGGGCTGGGATGTGCGCGTCGCCCAGGACACTCCCCCTCCGCCGCGGGAAGGGCCGGAGCGGGGGAACAGTCACGAGCTCGGCTGGGAGGGGGGCGGGCGGCCGAGACGGGGGGGCGCGTCCGCGGAGGCTGCGGCAGCGCCGCGGGCAGGGGGCAGGGAGCAAAGTGGGCAGCGAGGGAAGCGGCCGCTGTGCCGAGCCCAGCGGCGTGGCCATGGCGGAGAGCAGGGATATTGGGAGTGTGTGTGCTCGCCCGGGCAGCGCTGGGACCAGGGAAAGAAGGTAGACCCGTCTGTAAACTAAGGCGGGAAAAATATATTAAAAAATAAAATAAAATAAACTCGTCTTGTTCTTCGTCTGTGGAAAGCGGACAGACAGCGACTTTTTACATGGGCCGATAGTCATCGGACAGGGGGACCAGTTTTAAACTAAAAGAGGACAGATTTAAATGAGATGTTAAGGAAGAAATTCTTTACTCCGAGGGTGGTGAGGGACTAGAACAAGTTGCCCAGGGAACCTGCGGGTGCCCTATCCCTGGACGTGTTCAAGCCAGATTGGATGGAGCCTTGATCAACCTGATTTAGCTGGTGGCATCCCTGCTCTTGACCATGGGGTGTTGGAACTAAGATGATCTTTAAGTTTGCTTCCATCACAAATCATTCTGAGATTCTATGTTGCGGCGTGAGTCTCAGCAGGCAAATCGAGAATTAACAGCTGCATTGGCATTGCGGAGCCCTGGTGAATTGAGCAGCTTGTTCCTGCACAAAACGAAAGTCGTGTTTTTGAAGAGATTGTAAGCATTTGATTGATGGAAAGAGTGTCCTGCTGAATTAGAGCAGCAACTACGATTTGCTGCTGGCTAAGGACTCAAAGGTCCTCTGTGGCAGAAAATTATGTGTTTTCATTTTATAGTCTCCAGTCAGTATTGGCTAGACTATAAGCCTACCATAGAACTAGATGTGATATTATCAGAACTCAGGAAACTTTAGATAGTGCAAGACCAATTACACATTCATTTAACATGTTGGACTGCCAAAAAGATTGCTAACCTCCCCAGCATTTCTTACACTGTCTGTCTGCAACACCTCAAATAGAATTTTACATGTCCATCTTTAGCCTGAAAGTGCTCAGTGGTCTGAATCCAGGCTGCTGTTGAAAGCTTGAGTACTGGGACTCTCAAGCACAGTGGAGCTGCCCTTCACAGAGGTAAAGTTTGTGTGGGAGTTGAAACTCACTAAATCACAGGGCCTGAATACCACCTTAAGTGTCTCCATGCTCCGTGGCAAGCACAGTGTGCAGGAATTTTTTCTCAGCTAGGCACTAAAAATATAGAGCACAGGAAAACATTTTTCTTCAGTTAAAATAAAAGTTACTCTTCTCTTTTCCTTTTCCAATTCCATAAGACAAACTCCATGTCCAATCCAAAGCAAAGAAGCAAAACCCCCTGTAATTAGAATCCCAGTCCAAAACCAACTTAATGCCTGAATCTTGTAAAACTGCATCTTTCAAAAGCAAATAATAAGTGAAACATACAAAACATATTGTCTAGCAGCTCTTGGGATGTTCTTGGGTGTTGTGACGATGACAGCTGTGGCACAAACTTAATAGCATAGCATAAAATAGAATAGAATAGAACAGAATAGAAACAAAAACTTCCAAGACTGACTTTGTCTGGGACTAAACAAATCATACTAATTCCTTTGTCCTGTATTCTCCATCCCTAAAATATAAATAGTGCAATACTGTTTGTCTGAATTACAGCTTTACCCCATTCTTGCTAAAAGTAAATGGCAGTGGAATCAGGCTCTGCTTTATTCATTGAAACTCTTGGAAATATATTGTGATTTTAATAACCATTTTATCCCAAAAATGACATTCGCACAATAATCATATGTGTGCTAAACAGTGAAGCATTATAATACTAAAAAAAGGCTTGGCTTTATTTATTATTCATTAATCTCTAGGGTTTTGAAACCACTCAGTATGTACCGCCCTTATAAATTGTTTATATCTTTGCCATTCATTTCTAGCACAAATAGAACAGACAATGCAGTGTATACAGTTCAGAGTGAACTTGTATAATTTAAGAAAGAAATCAAACTACCCAAGTCCTTTGCTAAATGCTCATCCATATGCACTGTTCTGAACATTGCTTGGTGTTAAAGGTGCCCATAAACTCAGTCTTGTTTAAGGTTGTTTGACTGGACATGCATGGCAGATGCTTTTAGTTGACTCATATCTGCTCTAATTTTATTTATTTCAACAGAAATATTGACTCATTTGGATTTCAGTCTGATTTTGACACCGATTTATGTGGAGTTAGAATTCATAGACATTATAATTTTAATTTTAGTGAATCGGTAGTCTTCTCATGAATGAGTCTGAAGTCCCTACAAAATTCTACTGTTAAGTTTTGGTTTTTGTTTCTCTGATGTCGCAGTTTCCTCTTATGTTATTTCTTCCTCTTATGCTTTTGGAATTACTGACCTATTCCTACACCATTTTTCATAATATTACAGCCACTGCAGTTCCCTTGGGCCACTGAGAGGGTAAATGATGGCTTTACTGTTATAATATTCAGGTTTTCATTATATTTGATGACATTTGTTTTATTAAAGCGCAGGTGTAACAGCAAAATTAAAAGTTTTCTGGAGCATCTGGTACCTCTATAATATTTTATTTTGTTAGACATCAGAATCATCTAGTAAGTCTTAAAGGCTCCTTAAAGACTAATGTGTCTAATAAATCTGCTGGTTAAGAAGTACTCCAGCCTGTTTAAGGAGAAGAACTTCAGCAGGTGTGTGTGATATGGAATGAGGGGTGTGAGAGAAACAGCAGTATAGAAAAGATATCAAACTGTCTTCTTCACTCATTATTTTGGGGGAAGAACCCCTTCCAAAGTTGCAGAAAACATTGAACTGATTTAATTATATTTCTATACTGAGTTATGTTTTCTGGGACAAAGATGTTAGCAATTTATGAGCCTAATTCTGTTCAACCACATGTAGTTAAACATATCTTTTAAACTTACATCTCACTATATAAAATCTGGTTATCACTGCTTCCAAGATTCATGTTGCAATTAGTGACTGAGAAGGAACAAGTGAGAGCATTTCTGTGGGATTCCTGATTGCCTCAAGTATGTCATAAACCACAAGTCTGAGATCTAGTGACAAGCCCTCCAAGAAGTGTCATAGTTATTGATAAATAGATCAGACAGAAAAAGCACATTATCGGTATAGTAGAAATAGAGTATTTATTTTACTTTATCCTGAATAAAGAGCATTGGTATTGATGCTCAATTGAAATGCCTTGTTTTTGTGGGCAGAATTCCAGTGGCAGATGGGAGCCTTCCCAGGTGATTCATTCAAGACCATCACTTCTGAAAGAGAATATCAAATAGTATCTTCTGGCATGGCTGGCAACTGTGGCCATGTGTGCAACTTTTACAAGAGGGATGCAGGGACACGTTGCCCCCTCAATCTAGCAAAAAGCTCTCTGCTACAACCTGTGGTTGTACAGAGGAAGATTGTGGCATGAGACTTCCCCATCAGTGAAATTCAACTGATTCAGATGACACATTTTGTGAGACTCCAGTCAGTGTGATACTTTGAGACAGGTGCTTTTCAGTGGTCCTATTTTGCAGTGAAAGCACTGGTGTGAGTATTGATTTCTATTCACAGGAAAACTGAGAGTCACATGACTAACAGACTGCCACTTCACTGAAGATTTTAAACTGCAGGAGATACAGGGCAAGTAAAAGAGATCTTTTTAACTTTTAGTAATGTACACTTTTTATTGTTTTGCTGCTAAGTAAGGAAAATTCCTTACATGCTGAACCTCCTGTGCAGGATGGTGGATTACAGTGTGAAAGACTCTTATGAATATTAGATAGTGACCTTTCTCACAGAAGTACTGAGCATCTGGTACTTGCACTTTACTGAAAGCTGTGATCGTTCTGTGTCACTGTAGATCAGACCTAGCACGATCATTCCGTTCTCAGCACAGAGCAGGAGAGGGACGCTGGCACTGCTTTCCCTTGTGTCTCTGTAAGGCAGCAGAAACTCTGGGTCCAGCTTGAATAAAGCAACAGTCGGGCTGGAAAGTGGATGATGCTTTGGGGTTTATATTGCTCAAATCTCAGTTACCCTTTCAAAGGCTGGTTCTTGCAAGCTCTTGCAAGGTGATCCTGCAAGGTTCTGCTTAACAGCTTTTCACAAACCACTTTTCATGACCACTCTGCTGTAGTCATAACAACCTTACAAGAAAGTAGCTAATGTATGAAAGCAGTTTCTAAACTTATGAAGGAATACCCCATGAGGCAAAGTGGTGTTTGATAGGAAAGCTGACAAAGGTGGATGAGATTTTCCCATTTGGTTAGCTTAGTGCCTATTGGGGACTGCTATGTTGAAGTATCACAAATCAGGGCTGATAAACAGTGGCAGAGAAAAGAGACTTGTGAAAAAAAAGCCTCCTGCAGCCTCTAAATCAAGTAGCCTCTAAACCATTTGACACATTTGACCAACTTCTTCCTCAGATTCTTTTGAGGTTTCATAGAAGTATGAATTCTTTGGTTATGATGTTTTGTATATGTCTCCATGCATTTTGTGCTTTTCTTTTTATCTGGAAAAATGTCAATACAGTCCAACAGTGAGAAAGATATATGTATATTCAATATATTTTTTGTCTGGTTGCAACTTTATTTTCAAAAGAAAACCTAATTTAAAATTTATTAACTAAGTATAGTTTTCTTAAAATATAAGAGGAAGGAAGACTTTAACTCAGTTTATATTCTAGCATATCTTTTTACCAGAGTTTTTTATACTGTGTTACACAGCATATGAACATTTGCTTTCACTGACTTCTTATGTAAGGCTTAAAATAATAATGAAACAACTCTTGTTTAGTAAGAGCCAAAGCACAAGCTGAGCTATAGTACTAATATGACACTCCTAAAAATTATTAATACCATAAGTGTTTCATTACAGTCCTTATCACAGTAGTTCAGGGACAGCATTTCAGCTTCTGCCAGCTCACTGTGTACATTATGTCTGCAAGTTATGAGAGTGTCATGAATATGTAGATATTTAGTAGTTGACTTCTCATTGACTTTAAGCCATGGCTTCTGAGCTGAAGTGGAAACCTTTTAGTGCCAGAAGCCACCTCTGAGGGTTGTTCACAGCAATGGAGGACAATGCACTGAAGAAGTCCTGTGAAATGCCAGGCAGCCAAGACATCAAGACATGAGTGTCAGATAGTTCTTCTAAGCTAGCTACCAACAGTCTGCATCCCATTCAGTTTTCTGTGGTGGAAATGGTTAGACAATGGATATAATGCAGCAATACAGACCATTTTTCTTCTGATTGCAGCAGCTCCAATGATATTTCAGCCTTTCTTTGTTCCTATGAAACAGGCAGTTGTATGTTTCCATGTATGTGTATTTTTTCCTTGTCAGTATGTATATTTTTCCTGAACTGCTTAGCTCTGCTCTGAAAAACATACCATATGTTGCAGCTTAACCTGAGCTCTTTGGCCATGGGGGATGGACATTTGCTTCCTTGACAATAAATTATGACATGAATTTTCCAAGAACCAGATTCTGTCATCTTCCCTCAGTCTATAGTCAGGTAAAAATTTTTAATTGTTAGCTGTAATCCCCTAATCTTAGCTTATTCCTTGCTCACCAAAATTCATAAATAACTCAAAAAGGTTTTTATTGAATGCAGGATAATTACTATGTGTTGTGGGATTTGGCCCAAATTACATCTTTTATTTAGACAAGTGGATTGACTAACTCCTAGTGGGATTTACCACATTTTTATGTCTGTGATGAAATGAAGATAGTAAAACCAAACAACTTAATGCTTAAGCTACTTTTTAGATAATAGGAAAACATTCTGGCTGTATGCTTCAGAAATCTGCAGCTGATAGAAGCTTTATTATTCATGTTGTCACTCTGACCACTCAGGTCTCACACTGAGATAAGAGACAATAGTGTTTTCTCTGCAGAGGCCCTGGTTTCCCTTGGCAGATGTGAACAAATGGTTGGAGTCAAACCTGTTCTGAGGTTCATCCAAATATGGATTTTCTTGAGTTTGTAAAAGCCTTCAGTCAGATCAAAACTGTACTTCTGTCTTGTCCAACTTTAGTATGTAGTGCAAAGAGAGTGTTATTCATTAGAAAGAGTGGGATTTGCTTGCTCTAACTTTACCGTCTCAAAATCAGGCATCCAGTCTAGGGCATTTTTTTTCTTCCTGAAATATAGACATTTCCAGGGTATGTAAGTGAAAAGCAGAGGTGTCTAAAACAAGTGAGACAAATTGTTTTCTCTTTCTCTCTCAACTAAAAATTCAGGCTAGAGTGAGAGGCTTTAATATAGATGCTTAAATTTTATTTGTTTAAAAGTAGATTATGGAGAAAGAGAAGGCTGAGTGTATAGGCACAGCAGTTATATTTTAAAGCAGATGTGACTTTAAACCATACTCTTAAAATAATCAGCAATATTCTTTGAGATTACTGTTAAGTCTAAGAAGCCTAAATGTAGGACACTAGCACCTGGCTTCTCACAAATTATCAATCAAAACACATTTGCAGATGCTACATCTTACACAATAATTACATCTGACAGAGAAAAAAGAAAGGGGTGATCTATCCCTAACAGAGTTTCAGAAAGTAAAATTCATTATATACATTATTTTTTTAAGTACTAACTTTATTCACCAGACATCACTTTTTCTTCATAGTTATACAGTGTAGCTCAGAGAGTGAAGAAAATTATTTGCAGGAAGCTGGTGTTTGAAGTTTTTATCCACAATAAGATAGCACCTTCATCTGACAAATTTGAGATTATATTTCTTTAAGCAGCATTGAAATATTGAATGTTTGACAACTTCTCTAATCCTAGTTCTGCACGTGTCTACAACTCCATGTAATAATCATTTGGTTCAAGAAATCAAAAACTCAGCAAGCAGTTCAATAAAAATCAAAATGCATTTCCTCCAGCACAGAATAAAATTATCTCATGTTTTACTTCTTAATACAATGACTTTCTTCAGGGAAAAAAAGAGAATTTATTTGTTTTGTTGAAAAATGAAAATGCATAATTTGTGGGAAAATGTGCAGCCTCTATGCAAGGGTAAAACCTTTTTCTCTTTATTTATGGTAATATGGGATTGTGAAGGAAATACCAATTAATGCAAATTTCTATTTCAAATTTTATTGTAGTAATGTACTGTCTAATGTTACAGTGTCAACAACATAACCAGCATGATGGTGTTTTCCCTATTCCTTAGTGATATAAAAAGCTCAATTTCAATTGTCTACCCAATGAATAAGAGCATAGAACTGCTAGCTGGAATAGCTTTTACATGGGAGATTGCTTTTCTGGTACATCTCTTCAAAAATTGATATGTGCATAAATAGAACACCTATGTATAGAATATGGATTGTAAGTAAATTGACTGAGAAGATCTTAAAGCAGACCAAAAATTAACAATCCAAGGAAGCCTACAGTAATGGGAACTGAATAAATCCTGTTTTGAATTGTGTGCATTGTGCTGCAAAGACAGAAAAATTTAAATGTCTCTGTTGCATTGTCTGTATGTTATTCAAGGTAGTCGTCTATATAAGGTCACTGAAAATAAAATACTTTTCTTGAATTAATCCTTTGTTGATAATAAGGGATTTCTATAACTTTTTAAAATATTAAGCAATGCAAGAAGAGATACTTGCAAAGTGAACTATTGAAAAGAAACACTTTTTCCCTCCATCCAATATTAATTCATGTCTCATTCTGATCAGTCTGAAATTTTAAGGATTATGTCTACTATTTTACTGAGCGAAAGTAGAAAGATCAGCTTCTGAAAAAACATGGTCACCACTGCGTTAAATACAAATTCTTTAAAGTTGAAACCATTGTGCGGATGTATTAAGTCCCTTAAGTGTCAAAATGCCTAATATGTATGCTATATATATATCCAGCATATATGCTAATAATTTTTAGCGGGCATATTTCCTCCTCAGACCTGGATTGCCATGCTTGACCTTCTGCAACAGTAACATCCATCTCTCACCTTTCAGCACAACCTGATACTAGCTTTTATAAACATAAACACAGTTGTTTCCACATAAAATAATGTCATAAATATTGATTTTTTTTTTTTTTTTAAGACATAAAATTAGCTTTGTTTTTACTTCACAATGGTCTATTGATTTGTATTTAGTTATTAGACGTTCATCCATTACCTTCTTGTTTTATGATTATAGCTTTATTGTCACCAAAAGCATAACCAGATTAAAATCTGGCCTGTGATGTAGACTGATATTTGTGTGTGTGTGTGTGTATGTGTGTGTGTGTGTGTGTGTGTGCGCGTGTGTGTGTCTTGGAAAATGGAACATAAAAAAAAAAATTGAAAATGTGCTATTGAGTGTTACTAGTTCCACTGCAGGTCAATCATTACAATGGGTCAATGGAAAAAATAATAGTTATTACAGGTCACTGAACTTTGTAACATCAGTGGCTGTGCACTGTTCAGAAGCTATTTTTAGAATTTATAAAAGGAGTTCAAGTTCATGAACTTTTTTCTTCAGTAATTTGTACCCATTGCAAGTTTCAAGATTGTTGTCATTTCAAAGTGAAAGCTACAGGGAGAACCCTACAGCATCAAGACCTCCCACCAACTTAGAATGGATGCTTTTTCTGCCTTTACTGTACTTGAGAAGAAGTTAATGCCAAAGGATAGGATTCAAAACAGCTTGTTAGTTAATCAGGGAGTTGCTTAAAATTATCATAGTCTCTGCAAAGTATCCAAAGCTCACTTGAGAGAAATATCACACAGTTTTATTCACCAAATATGTCTTACAACTGGCTTTGTTTGCTTCAAGCCATAGATTGCCATGACTGGATATCTAAGTCTCAAGTACCAAAAGAGACTTTGACACAGCAAGGAGGCCTCAACTTTATCCGAGGGATCAAGGAATAGGAAATATCTTTTTTTTAAAGACTCCAGTAACGGCAGATGAGCTGCCAATCCATTTTTGTAAAATAGGCTGATGTTAGAGCTTTACTAAGGATATACTTTCAGGACTTTCTTCTGAGACAGTGATTTAAACCAAGAGAAACTTCACAGGAGTGTAATGAGGATATATGAGGTAGAGTGCCTAGGAGTTAGCAAAGACTTAACTGTTATTGTTTAATTATATTTGGCTAGTTCCGTATTATATTTAGAATTATATGTAGAATTTTCCTTCTCAGTGCACTTGTCAGATTAGATTCCTTTCTGAGTTTCCTAACTGTCTACTGGTAGACCATGTATTCTTCACACATGGAATTATTACATTTTTTGATGAAGACCTAAGCAACTATGGTGAGATGACATTGTCTAGATGCCAGGTGCCTACAAAAACTGCTCTATCTTTCCCCTCCTCAGCTGGACAAGGGAAAATGGATGTAAAAAAAGGTTTGCGCGTCAAGATAAAGACAGGAAGAGGTCATTTGCCAATTGCGATCGTATGCTAAACAGATTAAACATGGGGAAAATTAATTTAATATATTACCAATTAATTCTGACTAAGGTAATGAAAAATAAGAGCTTAATCTTAAAACATCTTCCCCCTACCCCTTTCTTCTTCCTGGATTCAACTTCTCTCCTGAATTCTCTACCTGCTCCCCTCCAGCAGCCCAGAGCATGGAAAATGGGGGCTGCAGTCAGTTCATCACACATTGTCTCTGCCACACCTTCCTTCTTAGTAGGAGGGCTCCTCATATCCTTCCCCTGCTCCATCGTGGGGGTCCCTTCCACAGGAGACAGTCCTCCATGAACTTCTTCAGTATGACTCCTTCCCACAGGCTGCAGTTCTTCATGAACTGCTCCAGAGTGGGTCCCTTCCATGGGCTGCAGGGACACAGCCTGGCTCACCATGGTCTTCACCACAGGTTGCAGAGCCTGGAGCACCTCCTCCCCCTTCTGCAACAACCTTGGTTTCTTCAGGGCTGTTTCTTCTGCACATTCTCACTCTTTTCTACTGGCTGAAGTTGCTGTCAGGCAGGTTTTCCCCCTTCTTGGTAAATCTGTTATCCCAGAGGTACTACCACCATCACTGATGGCCAGCAGTGGGTCCATCTTGGAGCTGACTGGCATTGTCTCTGCTGCACATGGAGGAAGCTTCTGGCAGCTTTTAGTGGAAGTTACCGCTGTAGATGCCCACTGGCAAAATCTTGCCATGCAAACCCAATACAGCATCTCACATGGCTGTGCATTTAGTCTCAGAGCTGAGTGTTACTGGCTTCTCAAGAGGTTCAGTGGGTGAACTTAACACTGCACCCTACAATCAACATCTTGGCTCTGATTTGAACTACTGGAACCAAAAAAATATCTCTGATGTTGCTGGGGCTAATTAATATAAAGTTGGTGCTACAGGATGGGGAATAGAGCTTTGATTGTTCCCTGTATTTATCAGCACAGATGGAGGCACTCAGTTCACTTCCTCTTCAAAAGACTGGGCATGTGGGAAGAGGAGTGGTTCTAAGCTGACTCAAAGCAGCATATGTGCTATTCCATAGACCTCCATATACAGAGATGGAAACTTCATATGTTGGAAAACAGGCACAGAAACTTCCCTCATTAGAAGCCAGAGGAGGCCAATTAACTACAACTAAAAAGGCTGCTGTCTTTGCCAGTATGCTATGCTGTGTTACAAAGTGCTCTGGTCTTATCTAGAAAGCTTCAGGAGAAAGAATGGGATTTGGTGTCAGGTGAGCTAAAGAATTTGCTATAGAGCTAAAATGCCTGATCTGAAAAGAGCCACCTTAATGTCCTGCTGTAGCATGAGTTGGCTGAAGCTGAGCAGCTTCAACATTACCTCATCCATAAAGACAATTGCCAGTACGGAATAAACACAGGAGTCAAGCAGAGAAAGACAGGCACTAAAAAATATCTTTACATTACTAATTTCTGACCTTTGGTACACTTAAACAAAAATAAAAAAAAAATAGAAATCCAAACCCTGCAAATTCTTCATCTTTCTCAAGCTGTTATCTTGCTTTCTGAAGAGATAAAACCTTCCCTTGGCCTCCTGCTGCTTCATTTAATCTTTTGTGATTTAAATATAACTTCATTGTGTTTGGAAGTAGTATTTGTTAGGGAGAAAGTTAAAGTAATTCCTTCACAGGGATAACAGAAAAAAACCCAAAACAAAGCAACTCCATAAAAACAAGATTATTTTTGATCACAGCATGTGATGTCAGAAGGGGCAGAGTAGACATTAGAAATTGTCTGACTGAGGAATGTGCCGTATTGTCACATGCATAATTCATTTTCCAGATAATGTAAAGTGTCATATACAATGTTTCTTCAAAATAAATATGAAGAAAAACAACATATTTATCTATTCCACTCATGCAGTATACCAGAAGGAGAAATCTATTCCTCTTTGCACTGAGGGAAAGGACTCTGGTGGATAAACTTATACTACCTGCATACACTACTAAATTAAACTTTTTTGAAAACTTTGAGTTATATGTAGGAAAAATATTGTGATTTTCAGAGAAAGATCATGACTTCTTACAATACTATTGTGTTTATTTATAGGCATCCAAGACAAAAATAGCTTTGGAGGTTATGATTCAAAAATTATTTGACTGCTTTCACTTTACTCAGACAGCTTGGAGCAGAGGATCTATCCATCTTAAAAAAGCATCTCTAAGTTAAAGTGATCATACCTGTGATGACTTTAATGTAATAATAACCATTTACATTTTTGTGTGTCTCTAAGGTTCACCTTATTTTGCTTAAAAAAGGTTACAGAAATTGCTCGCATGATTCCTGACCTCAGATTTCACTTGTAAAAAAAAAAAAATCATATTTATATAACAAGACTGTTCTATGATTCATTCATTTTCTTAAAGTAAAAGATAATTTTTAATATTCACTGTTTTTTTTCCAGTCCTTATCTGAAAATGCTTATATATTTTTCTTACATTTTTATTCTGCATGTTCCTCAAAGTCTGTAAATTTAATGTTTCAAATATCACTGTAAATCATAGCAGAAATTCCAACAAATTAGTTAATTTTAAATCTTTTTACTGACATGCAACATGTGTTTAACAATGTGCTTAATGAGATGATTAGTCAGAGGCTAAGTGCTGATATTTTGACTCACCTAGCATCCTATTGTTTTTTGATTGCATTCCACATCTGTTTTCTTATGGTACTTGTGCAGTGTGTATAAGGCAGATAAAATGCTTAGAGCTTGATAGGTTAAAGAAAGATACCCAGTGTTTAATATTTATAAAGACAATTAGTAATATTCTACTGTTTGCAGCATCTTCATGCTGGAAGAGCTTTAGTGCATTAATTATTCCAACAGTGATATACTATTCTGTTTTAAGTAACGGGAAACTGTGGCACAGCATTGTTACGAGATTTTACCAAGATGTCTAACTTCTAGTGGTAGGATTCCTCTCTCAGAACTTTTCAGTTCTGAAGTATGATCCATTTGACCCCTAGGAACTCTCTAGAAACAGATCCACACATCTGTGTTTGTCTGTTTCTCTGGTTTGACCATAAAGATGATTTGCCCAACTCGAAGTATTTGTGGTATTGGTGTCTGGACACAAATTAGAAGGCAAACCTTTTCATTATCAATCAGTATATTTTTTTCCACCCTTTGTGTGAGCTGTGCTTCTTTCCCTGACTTTATGTGTTTCTTCCAAGTGGTCAATTCATGGCTGTACACTGTTATAAAGGGATTATATTAATTATCCTCACTCTGGATTATCAGGTTACCATACTCATGATTATTCATTGCACTTTTGGCTTGGTAGTTTAGTCTTCCTTTAGACACATTATGACAACAGCAGATTTCAATGGCAGAGAACAGCTTGTTCAAAATGAAAAGTTATTATTTATTCAGGATGCTGCAGCAGCAACCAAAACCCAAGTAATAACCTCCCTTACCTAAAACCTGAAATCTCCTCAAAGATGCGACAATTTACGTATAACAAAAGTTGTTCTGTCTTCACTTCCTTCACTTTGAATTTGGGCTGATACAGAGTTTTGACATCTCCATTTGCCTTTAAACAGTATTGCCTATGGTTTATCTCTCAATTATTTTCAAACTCTGCAAAATGTTTCACATGAAAAAACATGGAGGTTTCAAGATAAGAACACTATTTCCAAATAGGTCCCTGTGAATTTAGTCCAGTTCATGAGTCCATAAATGATAAGAGAATTGATGCCAGTAGGACCCATTTGAACACTGAGGATTCAGTGGCTTAACTAGCAATGCACGGACTATTAAATCAGAACATATATATACATAAAATTACTTTTCTTCCCCAGCATTAAAGCTGAGTTAAAAGAATGAGCTACTGTCCCATGATGCCACTTTTCTCTTCATTAAAGTTATTTGTTCGTTATTTTCATTAGTAACCTTCTACATGCACTTTGGGAACTGTTTGTGACAAGAAGACCATGAAAACTTCATAATTATTTTGGTGGAAACACTTATAACTCCCTCGGCTACCTCTGTAAAATAGCTCATTCTAACATGTGCTAAAATACTGAAATCAAATGTGTAGGTAAGCTTTTAAAAACACAAAGAATTTTTCAGAATTGCTTTTTCTTGAACCATGTTAAGGGATAAATATGTCAAATATGAAGCCAGATATATGTGATAGTTTGCATGTTTAAATATACAGAAACAGGACTTTGAAGTTTTATTTCTATCAATATTCAGTGCTCCAGACATTCCTTCTACCAATGCTCTCAAAAGGAAAGAGCAAGAATAAAGATAAGGATGCCATTCCAATTTACTACAGTTAACAATGGTTGGTTATAGTAGCATAGATTTAGTTTGAAACAGTATTTTATTTCTTTTTTCTTTTCCCAAATGTCCAATCATATTTCAATGCAGAGAGTAAAATTCACACTCTTCCTCTTTTGCATTTCTAATTTTTGTATAAAGTTTTTAAAAGGTCCAGAAATGCATTGCATAATGTTTTCCTCATAAATCTTCAGCATAATATCTCAGTTTATACTGCTGAATGATCCCAGCTGTGGCAAAGTAGTTTGGATTTACAGATTTTTCTTGCTGTAGTATTGCCTATTTTGATGAATACAGTGATAAACACTCTCACTGAATTCTTCTGGCAAAATATCAATTGAAAGTTTGCTCTAACCCATGTAGAAGCATGAGGCTAAGGCTCTTTTTTGAGAACATTCTGCACATATCAAGTTATACCAGAGAGGTATCTATGGGGTGCAAATATTCCTCTTCAGTGAGACAAACTGATGGCATGCTTATTTGTCATTATGTGGTATACAGGTGATATTTAACAATCATGCAGACATAAATGTAATTTAAATTAGTAGCCGTTACTTTTGCTGTCAGGGATGGCTTTGCTATTTAGTCTATTAGTCTAAATTTTTTTCTGTTTCTTTTAGTTAATTTTCTTTCTGCTTTTTTGCTTCTTTTTTATCTCTTCTATATTTTTTCCCATTTTTTTTCCTGCTTCTTATTTAAGGACACTGATTTTTACTGCACCAGTTTCTAACAAGAATAAAGTTTTACATTAATATACTTTGATACTTCAACTAGATACCTATATATTTCTATTTTTCCTCCTCCTAAATATAATTTGTTTTGAATTTCAGCCTTTTTTTAGGTTACTTATAGAACATTTTTCCTTTTTGTTCTTGTATTTTTATTCTCCACTTCTTAAAGGTTGTTTTAGCTGGTGTTTTGATTTAATTGCAGCCAGCTATCAAGCTCAACACAACCACTTGCTCACTGCCCCACCAGCAGAACTGGAGAGAAAATCAGAAGTGTAAAAGACAGAAAATTCATGGTTTGAGATGAAGACAGTTTAATAAGAAAGACAGAAGCAGCATACACGAGCAAAATAAAACAAGGAATTGGTTCAGTTCTTCCCATGGACAGGCCGGTGTTCAGCCATCTCCAGAAGAGCAGTCACCATCTCACATAACGGTGACTTGGAAAGACAACAGCTAGTACTCCAAATGTTCCCCTCTTTCTTTGGTCAATTTGAGTCACCTGTCCTGGCTTTGTCCCCTGTCAACCTTCCAGGCACTTCCAACTTCCTTGCCAGCAGGAAAAGCAGAAAAGGCCTTGGTTCTGTGCAAGTCCTCCTCAGCAATAACAAAAACATCTTTATATTATCAGCCTTATTTTCAGCAGAAATCCAAACCACAGCCCTATACCAGCCACTGTGTAGAAAGTCAACTCTACCCTGGCCAAAACCAGCACAGATAGTCATTCTAGTTCATATTATTCTCCTGCCCTGAAAAGCTTTTTAATTCTTCCTAAGAATTATTATTTTTTTTATGTCAGAGTCAGTTTAACTAAGGCAGTGATAAAGCATGTTAATATTTATGGATATTTTGGGAATAAAAAATTGTCTATAGTTTTTGTTTACTTTGATTGCATTATTTCTAAAAGTATTTTTACTTATGCAGTAGTTTTTATAGTTATTATTGGCATTTGCTACATGAACAACTCTTTTTTGTTCTTTGGGAATTTTCTCCATCCATTTGCAGCATCAACACTTCAGATGGGAGAGGTCTACATGTAGATAATATTGAAAATTTTGCCTTCCATGGTAGGTGCTACTTGCAAAGCCATGTTCAATAGTGAATTGCATATAATTTCCTGAATCACTCAAGACTCAAGCTACTTTAAACTGGATCACTGAATAGAAAATTCCAGTGCATTGAATACTTTGGTTTTTGTAGCCATTACAGCTCATAATAATAGCTATGAATATCATATGAGTTGTAATGACCAAGTTTGATAAAGATCCATGAATTCAAAAAAATATGATTGCTGGGTGTATTTGTGGACAGAATTTTATTGTATTTATACATTTTGTTTTACAAAATGTTTTCTTTTACTTGATTAATTCCCAACATCGATAATTTGCTGAGAGTTCTGTGTTGTCCTGTATTTTTCATTTTTCAGTCTTATTTGCAGAACCCAATCTTTATCATGATATCACAGTAATTTAATAATTGCCTTTGTTCTTTTGTCTTTCAGTGACAAGGGGCTTGTCTTTATGTATCTTTTCCATTCTAGTGTACTGCAATGTAGACTGTTTCCTGCAGTTCACATTAAATAGCTCTTGATCACAGTCAATCAAAGGCAACTTCTCATTTTGCCCTGGAGAACCCATGATTTATAGGCTGATGACTCTTCTCTTAGGCAAAAGCTGAATTTCAGTCATCTACATTATATCAATTTACTTTAAATACATAAAACATTATCTTTATTCTATGATTTTCATGTCTGCTTTCCTTCTCAAAGGAAAATGCAGTGTTGACAATATAGGACTGGATCAGTGTTGAGTGCTATGGTACCCTTTAAAAGATGTGTTCCATGCATTTCTACAGCTTGAGCTCTGAGCTGTCTAGACTTTGAAAGGATACAAAAGATTTTTAGGGGTTGCAGTTGCATTATCCAGTAAGAAGTGCTAGGAAAATTCTTACATTATCCCTAGAATAATTGCACCATTCAATGTCTATTTAAAAAGTACCTAGCTTTTTACACTCTCATAAGAAAATTTTTCGTTCTTCCTTGGCCTCCTTTCTGCCCTTTTCTTTCAGAACATTGCAAGGGACTAATTTATTTCTAAGTTAGTTTTTTACTTTACCAACTAGTTTAAAATCTAGTATTGAGACAGAAGAGATATTTGAGAAAGATCAGTCCCATTACACCTTTTCACTCATTTCCTGCTTTATGCAATTGAGATAGAGACTTAAAATGTTATTTGATATTAAGATATTTTCTGTTTCTCCTCTGAAAGCTTACCCTCACTGGACAACATAATGAAGGAGAGAAAGGAGAAGCAGGGGAAAAATTGAGAAAATTTTTTCTTAAACTGAAACTATGGGATAGAATAGATAATTATAAACTTCATGCTTGCTCAACTCAATGCCCAAAAATATTCTATCTGATTTGATGACTGTTTGATTAGATCATAAAAAGCTCAGCCTTATGCTAAATACTTATTGCCTTCTGGTTATATAGTACGCAAATTCCTAGAAGTAGGAGGAGAAATTTAATGTATATGTATATTTGATATTAATGGTTTGATTATTTTCCTTCTTTTTCAGGAAAGTTTCCTTCTTTTCAGGAAAGTACTTTTTCCGGAAAGTAGTCAAACCATTGATTCTTCGATATAAGGATGTTTTCCTTCTATCTATTTTTCATCTGTAGGTACTAATCTTGGAGAGTACCAGACCAGGTGGACAAGCAATAGAGAATGAGGCACTCTTAGCTTGCAAAGCTTAGTTGTGAGACTTCAGTCAGGGGGGGAATTGCCCTTGCTTTGCTTTTCCTGGTCCTTGGATACTTTGTGGTTGTGACAAATATGCCTTACTCTGCTTCAAAAAGTTAGTAAATGTTGCAGGAAATTGAGTAAAGGATGGTGAATCTCATTGCAGTATTAGCCCTTTCTCTATTTTTTTTAAAGACATTAATCCAGCTGTCTATAGACACTTCACATTTTCCTTGAAGCTGTGGACCACAGTCAACTGAATGTATCTTCACCTAACATTTTTCTATGAAGTTTCAAAGGCAATGTTTTGGGTATTTTTCTTGATATACAAGCCTGTCTTCTTTTTTTCCAGAAAACTGTATCATACCTGAAGCAATGCATATAATTACATAAATGAAAATAAAGATAAAATCTAAAGTACTTGTGAGTTATAAAGAAGCTTTGATTCTTTAATGCACACATACTTTTGTTATTGCAACATAGTGTTTCTCAAACCTTAGAGTAAGACGACAGATAATTCCTGTGGAAAGCAGTGTAAAAATATGTTAAAAATGTATTTTTCTTTGATCCAAGATTGGTGGTATCCTGGGCTGCTTTTTGAAAAGCATTGCCAGCAGGTTGAGGATACCTCTCTACTCAGCCCTGGTGAGGCCACATCTTGAGTACTGTGTCCAGTTCTGGGCCCCTCAGTACAGGAGAGACATGGAGCTCCTGGAAGAGGTACAGAGAGGGCTACAGAGATAATCAAGGGACTGGAGCATTTCTCTTCTATGAGCATTCTCTTCATTAACTAATGAACATTTAAATGATTCAGTCATTTATAGGATGAAAAAGCAGATGTTGTCTTGTCGTGAAAATGGTATAAATTCTGTGGGGAACAAAAAGAATGTTTTCTGGTCTTTATCATCTTAAATAAAACAGCACATTAAGTTTAGTTTCTGACTTCTCCAGGAACTGCATGCTTTTTACTGGAGACAGTAGCTGAGTAAATTTGGAGGACTATGTCACATGTAGCTTTCACCAAAAATACAAGAGAAGAAATTTATTAGGAGGCCCACTTCAGAGACCTTGTAAACAGTGAAATTTATATGAAAACACAAGTAAATCTCAGAATCAATAATGATCATTGTCAACAATATCATCATGATGTGCAATTCTGTAGCTTCTTTTAAATGAGATCACAAAGAATATAAATAATTGCAATTAAACTTCACCAACTCCCTGTATAGCAGTCTGCACTTTACCAGTCCCATACCTTTTTCTGTTAAAGTCGTGATCTGTATTTTTAGAATTTTAAAACATTTTTTTGTCATAAGAAAAACATAAACAGAATATTTGAATATAAAGATTAAAGAATCAGTATTCTAAAACTGCAGAGGATAGGTATTTATTGCTGAACAACACAATTTCTGACTAGCTTGCTAATAATATTTTCAAAAGTATTCTATTAATATAGGACACAAGTCCATTTTCAGAAGTGAAAATTAGATTGGTATTACAGTATATTCACTTGCATTTACACCTTTATTCACTTAGAAATCGCACTAACCAAGAGGCCACAATACAAAATATTTTAATAGCTTAAAAAATGTGGCCCTTTGGAACCTCAGACTAATTACAATTCAGTTCAATCTGGGCTTTTAATTGTCTAAGTTACTTTTGAAAATTTAATCTCTAATTCATTAATGCCCAGATGCTTACAATTATAACGGTTTTTAAATCCCTCTTAAGTGCCAGCTAAGAGCCCAGATACCTTTCAGACTCTGATGTTCAGTAATTTTGGCCAATGCCACCTTGGAAATACTTGTGTATAAACTGGAGACAGTTTTGCAAAGCATGACATTTACAGAGATATTTTATTCCTTATTGACTGCATTGTGTGAAAATGTACTCCACGTCGAAATATATCCATGAGATATTTTCAAGTAGAAAAGTGAAAGGTATACCCTACACTGTAATTTTTTTTCCCATTCTAAAAATATCTAGACCTGCTTCAGGCCTCTTGATTGTGTGGAAGGCTCTACTCTGTCTTTCAGATTTAGAAAAATATAAGATTGCAAGCCCTTGTGTATTTAATCATACATGCAAAGAGTTAATTGGAACCATCTGTTTCTTCAGGACAGAGTTGAGTCTTGTGAATCACCTAGTAGGAATCTCTCTTTCCCTGTTGACTTTCTGAAGCAACTTTTAATATAGTATCAGACACAGGAAAAGAGTCCTATTTTTATATTTACATCAGATGTTTTGAGACAGTCAAGAGCTAAAACACTTGCAGCAATGTCTGGAAGAGGAAAACATGACAAGGAAAGAATCAGAAAACATATGGGATTTATTTGGAAGTTTAGAACTGCATGACTTTCAGCATCAACATTTTGTGCAAAGATGGCTAATTCTGCACAACTTTCAACATCATCATTCTATGCACCAGCACAAAGAAAGAAAAGTGTTCTTTGTTTCTAAATAAAGAGATGGAAGTTACTTTTGTACTTAGATCACTTCACATGGTGCATAACAGCAGGAACAGGCATGTGCTTTTCACACATGCAATCTTATATATATATATATATATATATATATCTGTCATATATTGCGTGATAGATGTTGAAGTAAAAAAATCCACTCCCGTAAACAGTGCGACTGATGCGAGTGGTATCACTGAATACTTGCCTTGTATTTTGCAGGAAATTCTGAGCGTAGCTTCCAGTACTGTGGCAGCTCTGGAATGATTGATAGTGTGCAGGCATATGCATATATATATATATATTTTCATATTCAAATAATCAAGGTTTTGGTGGTTATTTGCTTCTGACTTGTATTTACAGTGTTTTTTCTTATTAACAAATTTTGTGATAGCAAGATGTTAATTTGTATTAAAAGGGGAATTTTTGTTATTTTATATTTCCAACAATAAACAATAAAATTTCTTCCTCCACAAGTGAAAGCTTATCATTGTCTAAGGAGAAAGCTACATATTTTTTTGTATGTAGTAGGCCATCTCTCTCAGTATCCAAGAAATGTAATCACTGAAGTTCATACTCTAAGGTAGATGGTATACAACAGTGTTAAATGAGGGTGCTGCCTGAAGACAAGAGTTCTGGAGCTGTCTTCAAAGCCTGTACTGCTCATGTAGATCTTAATTCAAAACTTTAACATACTGCATATGGTGGGGCTGAAGCAATTCACAGCAACAGCAGGAGGTGTTAATGACAACTTCTATGTGTGTAGTTTCAGCATATTTCAGGACATAGAAGACAATTGATGCTTTGGGATCTCATGTATGTGTGAGTTAATTATTCTTTGTAGCCTGAGATTTAATTCTTCCAGGCAGGAGAATTCGTGGAGCTTTGGTTATGACTTTAAAAAAGAGATAATTGATTAAGAGATAATTTAAAAAATTTTGTTAAATAGAAAGAAGAAAGATATGTAGTACCTGACACCCAGAAAGTAAAGAAAAAGTAACTAAAAAAATCAGACCCAAAACGAAATATTTCTATTGGTTTCACAGACATGATTAAGGCAATTCCAAAAAGCCTACAATGTACCCTGATCTTGCTAACAGTAATGAAAAAAAAAACAAAAAACAACAGTGGAAGAAACACTTTTTAGTGGTGACAATAAATATCCTATCTGTTTTTCACTCCCGTAAACCAAATTTGTTTATTTGTGAGAGGATAAAAAAAGAAAAATGAAATGTTTGTTTTTGAATGTATTTAATGTCAAATATGCTCCTTTTCTGAACATGTTGGCTGTATTAGTGCCAATATATTTTCCTCTTGAGAACAGAGAATATATAGGATATTCTTGTGACTTTCTTTTATCTGAGCCACTGTTTCCATAGATGAAAATAACAAGCAAGACAACATGTAGTTATAATATAAAGCTCTATTCTGAACAGCAGGCATTGTTCTGGCTTACATGGAAAGAATGCACATGATGAGGGAAACCAAGGTATGGCTCGTGATTGGGAACTTACCAGGTCCTATTTAGGTTTGTGATCTTTGTGTGTTAGCAAAGTGATTCCTCAAGAAGAAAGGTTTGGAAGAGATCTAAGGGACTCTTGATTCCAATTCCCAGACACCACAAGCAACTATATTTTATAGACTGTAAGAACCTATGCCCCTCACATTAGGCTTTTTTGTTTTTTTCCCAAAATGGTTCCAGGATTAATAAATTTTGCAACTAACAGCTTATCAACTATGAACAGACAGTGGTATGGAAGGGGTTTCACTGGGAGCAAAAAATGTTTTCTACTATAAAATTCAGTTGAAATGGACAGATTACATTGGGCTGTTAACACAGTTTCCATTCTGCCATAATTTAGTTAAAAAAAACCAACCCAAATCATTGTTGTTTGTTTAGTGACAATGAGGTGGCCAAGTATATGTCTGTTGTTTTTCTAAAACAGCATCCAAATATCAGAAATATATTTTTTTTTACCTTAGAGACACCACCTTCTATAGAGACCAGCAGATAATTTTCTGAACCAAACTCCTCTTTCCTAAGTTAGTTACCTAAAGTGCATTTACATAGATTTTCAAAAGAAATGCTTGCCTTTTTGCAACAGCTCACTTCCCGCAGGCCAAATGTAAAATTATTCTTTACGCTTGAGGGACTATGTTTGGATGAGCTGATGATCTGCCTGAGTGTTGCCTTTTAACTTGTCTAGGCTGGGTGGATGGATAGCTGTGGGCTGATAAAATTATCTCATTTAATTCCTGCTGTTGACTCCTCCTCTCGCCATCTCCTTTACCTTTTCTGTGTACAATGTTCTGCTCATTCCTGCCTGTACTTGAGTAGAGTCCCCTTCCTCATATTTATTTTAAGGAGAAAAGTAATATGTTTAACATCAGGCACTGCAAAGAGAGCATCTGGCTGTCAATATTTTTTTCCTGGAAAATCAGGCCAGAAAGGACACTGTTTGTTAAGAGCTTTCCAAACCACTATTCATAGCTTCATAGCAAGGCTGCTTCTTGCTTCATAGACTCCTGAAGACTCAGTAGTCAGACTAAATTGGGAACTCTCTGCTCTGGGACAGTCACAGGTATGCAGGCATGCTGAGTAAGTGAGAATACTTTTTGACATGTGCAATATAGAAAGGATTTGAACAAGCCACTTCCCTTAATTGTGGGGTACAGTTCATGTATATAGATCCTTACACTGTCCACTCTTCACTCTACTCAAAAACAGCCCAAGATAGAGGGTACAAAGTCCGAGAAACCTACCAGAAATCTCATCACAATATCCTAACCAATATCCTTAATTTATTAAAATTTACCCTTTTAAAATCAAACCACTTCCTTCCAGATCAACTATTAGCAAAATAAAATAAAAAACAATCATGCCCACACAACGCAGTTAGAAAATCTGCTGCCAGTGATATTTTTCAGGCTTGAAGAAGTCTCCAAGCAGCTGTCATCTGCGGTGCCACTATGATTGCACAGTCTCTATAGAAAAGCTACTAGTAATATGTATTTTTTCTTCTCACAGGATCCTCAGATTCTTTTTCACACTAGCTCCCTGTTGCCATATAAGTTTCAAATTTTTCCTTGTGGTGTAATTTGATTTTTCTTTACTCTGAAGTAGTGAGTAGATTATTTGATTCCTCTTTTCTATCATTTTCTTCTTTCCTCATGGCTGTAATATCTGTTGTGACTATAGAAAATTAAATTGGGTAAGCACAGCATTTAGATTTTTTTTTAGAATCTAAAAGAGGATTAATGTGATGGAAGATAGGTTAGATGAACTTCCTTAGAGAAAGTTAGTAAGACTTTGAATTTGACTCAGGGTTCTAGGGAAATGAAAAGAACTGAGTAGAAGACTCCTGTGATTATTTGCCATACACAACACTGATGATGAAGAAAGCAATTTCACTCTGTTATGATGAGAGACCCATGCTAATTCTGAAATCCATTCATGCAGCATGAGGGTCATTAAAGCATGAATCATGAACTGAAATGATGGAACAAAATCTTCTGGACAGCCATCGGGGTAATTTTTGCATTTGATTAGCTACTAGCTGAGAGAAATTTGGGAAAAATGGCAAAAATGTAAACATTTTTGATTAATTAAATAATATTTATGAGATCTCTTTTTGCCAGAAAATGCTTTTCGTAATAAATAGAATTTAGTAAATAAATCCGTGTCTTTCCTAAACTATGCTTGTCTCAAGTTCTTTTGCTTAATGATTTGGCCTCGGCAACCATGGTGTGGCTCATATATTCCTACAACAATATATTAACCCTTCCCAGTGATTTTCTCTGTTCTTAATTATTCTTTCACTGTATTTTCTTCTTAAGAAAACAATTTAACACAAAATTTTTTGTGTAAGTTCTATGTACAAATTAAATATTATTAAAGATCTTGTAAGACCACTTGTGAAACACATATATGTCAATAAAAAAAGATGGCAAATTTTTCCACTGCTGTTAGGATCCATGAAGTATCTTGTTGGACACAGTATTTTCAGAGAATCATTGAAACTATATTAGATTTCACAAAGCCAATATTAGTAGTATTTAACAAACTAATTGAAAGAACATTTGGACTGATGAAACTGGATAATTACCAGTTGGTACTTATTCTCAAATATTGGCTGAAGTTTAAAAGACACTTGTGGGTAGCAGTTTATGTCCACTTTGCAAGGTCTCACTAGGTGATTTAGTTTTATAAATTAAATGGAAACACAGAAAATAATATATAAATGTCTACAAAGAAAATAGAATCACATGTATGAATTGTCCCAGCAAAAAAAATATTTTAAATATGTCTAGTATTTTTTAAATTTCTAATGATTTCTTTAAATAAAATATAGAAAATATTTAATAAAGCTTTTTCATGTTCTCAAAGCATAATGATGTCATTTGTTAGATGAATAAAGGCTTTTCTTTGAAAAACTATAAAAAGTTTAACATCGGCATGACAGATCACTACAGAGACCTCTTAGATAAAAGATCCTAGAGTTTGTAGATTAGCAGAGCTATATGACATTACTGTGCCAAGATCTAAACCCTCTTAAAAGTGTGACCTAAATGGACCCTTTAACATTGCAACAGGATAGTTGTCTATATCTGCAATGGTAATTTTATGTTATCACAATATCTCTGATTCAATTGGTCTACACTTCTTTTAAACTGAAGACAAAGCCAGCATTGAATTAGCTGTCACAATCACATGTTTGTGAAATGATAAAAGCACATGTTTTTAATTGCAAATAATGAATGCTGATTAGCATAAAGTTAAAAGCTTCACTGTGAAGCATGACAGACTCATTGAATAGTCACAGTGAGGTCACCATAGTCTCAATAGAGCGGTCATCTTGTAGCAAGACTGAAAAATAAACTTGATGGTTCTTTGACATGGTTTTCTTATAGCCTGCATTAATATCAAAAGAACAAGTCAAACTTAAGTATTTCTTGGACTGAGTTGTAATGATAGAAATTTGGTGGGGGACAAATTTAGGATGGGCAATTTTTCAAAACTACTTTGCAGTGTGAATATTTAACATCCATGCAATTACTTTTTCTATAAAAAGGCGCATTGGAACATTTTTAATTATAATACTTAATGTTTTCTGTCTTCCAAATTTGGTTTTCAATGAATTAACAAAGATCTTTCAGCACTGAAGCACTTATATTTGGTTTCTTCTGATATAGATTCTCTGATGGACTAAACATAGTAGGAACAAATGCATCATTTTCCAGAAAAAGAGAAAAAGCAATAAAGCTTTATACTGTATCTATAGCATCAGCTCCATCTGTTTATAATAAGACTTTGTGCCTTCAAGGTAAAAATAAATGAATGAATGTCTCTTTTTCTCCCTTTTTTTTTACTCCTTTCTCATGTCTGATTATTTTAATTTGATACTTAGATGGACTTTTTTTTGGTTTTCACTACTCAAATCAATAACTACGTCCTATAAGGTTTGGCAGCTGTATGTAATAGATGAATCATGAACACTGAAGATGCCACAGATCCTGCTCTGAGGAGTTTATCTGCAGTAAGTGGAAATGCTAGGAATGACCATGACAAAAATAGAAGGAAAGAAATAACAAGTTAGTGTTAATTAGATCATGCAGTCAGCTAGTTATTGCACAGCACATTGATTCTATGCACTGTCCCCCTAAGATAAACTCTGAATAAACAAATTGTAGGAAAGGGAAATCTTTTCCAGATGAATGACAAAATTAGCTCAAAATTATAGTAAAAGTTTTTTGGTATTTACAGGGTTGGTGTTTTTTAAATTTGTTTTTAACATTATTTTATATATCTATGAAAACAATATTCCCAAAGCAAAAAAAAAAAAAAAAAAAAAAAAAAAAAAAAAAAAAAACAAAACAATCTTAGTACTTTTCTGGTACACTGAACAGCCTTGAGAAACTGGACTGAAATATTATCATGAGGGAAACTTCAACTGTTCTTACATAAGTGATTTTTCCAGAAAACCATTATGATTTACTCAAATATATTTGTTGTTTGGAATGGTGTTAGTAATTAGCATGAATAGCAGCTGGCCTGGTTTTTGCTCATAAGCAATCCTTTGTAGCTGTCTCATGTGAAAAAGCACAGCTCCTTTGAATACCTGGAAACATTATGCATTATATTCCTTTTACTTGAACAGTTCAAAATGATTCATGGAATGAAATTTCCAGCCTGATGATAAGACTCACATCATGTGAGCACCTGAATGATTCATTTAAGATGGAATTTTCTGGGTAAAGCTTTCAGATAAGTCAGAGTTTATTGCTTCTATTAGCTGAAGTCAAAGTAAAAAACCCAGGAGACAGATAGATAGATAGATAGATAGATAGATAAGAAAAACTTATGTGTAAAAGTGTTTTCTCTGATCACCATTCCCGATCTATGCTGCATTGGATATATATGCTAACTGTTGAGACCACAGTCTACCTTTACATAAAGACCTGAACATTATATTCTGGATTATAATCAGCAATTGTCAGAATCACAAATTTACAAGCTTAGTATTCTTATGTCCCTTTCAAGTGAGTTTTGTTCACATTGTAAAACCCCAGTACACTTGAAAACTTGGAATAATGTGTTTCTGAAGGCACACTGATTTGAAAGGCACCTGGAGGTAGTATCTAATGAAATGTACAAATGAAAATTTTAGTCCCTGTTTAACAGCAAAGAAACAGAAAAATCAGTAGAAAAGACCAACAATCTTCAAACTACTGTGGGAGAAAGTGTTTTAGTTGTAGACCTTTTCCATCAATGCTTATTTTCCTGTGGCATCAGTTTTAAACGCTCCCAATATTTGATTTCTGATTTACTGACTATGTCATTGATGCTTTTCAAACATCTTTTCCACACTGCCTCTCATTTTCTGAATCACAAAATCACAATTTATCTTTGCTAATGATATTTATAAACCTCTAAGAGATTTGATATGTGCACAGCATATTCATATAATCTCTGCATGCAGGTATTCAATTCTGAGTGAAAAAAGATTCTCTTGTCCTGGGTAAGAATTGTATTTTTTTTCCTCAGCAACTTAAATAATGGATAAGATTCATTTTTTCCAATTTCCTAAACAGCCAAAATTGTTCAATTGGGAAGACAGATGCAAATAACATGCATATATATTTGTGCACATAAGTAATATATATCCATATATACATGCATCGTTATGGAAGCCTCTAGAAAAGGTTATTTTTAAGGAAATACAAATGAAAAATGTTCAGACAGGTTATAATTAACTGCAAAATTGAGTGTAAACTCTAACTAGATCATCTGTGGTACTCATTATTAATGGAAACTTCACTTAATAATTTACATTTATACAATGTCATTAAATCAGTTTAAAAAGTCTGAGAATTATTGTTGTCTATGCAGAATAACTTTTCCTTAAACAAACAATAGTTTATCAAATAAAGACTCCAGATCTCTGGGGAGGAAACTGCCTGCTCTATTAAATGCTACAGTTCATATTATGGAGTCATTCTGCAATGACTCTGACGTGATCTGCCTGCTGAAAGAGTGAAAAAGTCACTATGAATGAGGGTTTCTATTAATCCATTTATATAGTGATAGTCTGAGAATCTGAAGTCTTTAAATGTCCAGAGGCCAGTATGTTGCTTGTACACCTGACATCAGGTTGGTTGCACACATTTTAGATGTCCGAAATATAAATACCTCTTTTTGATAAATTTTTCTGTACTTCTTCTATAGCTGGTGGAAAGAAACAAGAACTTTTGTGTTTGAAATTGTCTAAAGTAGATTTCTGCATTAGGACAGGCAAGGTCTCTTCTAGATTTCTGAACACACTTGTTTTCTTTCTCTTGTAAACTTCCTGCTCAGGCTTACAGTAGATGTTCTTGATTCTGCTGGTTTATGCAGAAGATCAAGGGCTTCATATTCAAGCCAGCAATATGAATTTAATACTTTTCTGTTCACCAGTGCCTGATCTTTGTCATCATTGGTATATCTATGGAAAATTATATCTATGCATGTTGCATCAATAATTATTCTGTTCACTACTGTCCCAATTACAAAAAAAAAAACAATTTTGGCACAACCAATTACACTGTGTCTTACTGTAAAATTATCAGAAATTTGAAGAAGTTGTGGAGGATGTCTGATATAAACTGCATGCTTTGATGTTGCCTGTAAAAACTGGAGGTTAAAGGAATTTTGAAGGTGTCTTTTCAGCTTTATTGTATTACTAATGTGAGGCTATACAGATAATACATACAGTGATAAATCAAAACTACTAGGAATTGCTAACCAAATAGAACTTATTCTGCACATCATTATGTAATGATGTATATAACTGACAAATTAAAATCACAGTTTCAAAAGGAAAGAAAAATCAATCAAATATTGAAGAAACAATTTATGGTGTCTCCTATTACTATTCAAATGTAAAAAAAGTTTTCTCTCCTAGGGAAAGCTGAGCTCTTTCTAGCTTTATTCTTTTTTAAAAATCCTGCTATGAGTTAGGAGAAGTGTATAATGAATATGAGAACAAGATTGTCATTTATGTCACATGCCATAAACATTTCATAAGCATTGCCTACTTAGAAATGCCATAAACATTTCTAACCTACTGGTTAGAAAGCACTTTTTGTTTCAATGGAAAATAAGAATATTGGCATTATTTATACAGGTTTTTGATTCACTGGCACTTGCAGCTTACTGTCTAATCCTGCCTGCAGTGTATATAAGTTTAAACAAATACTCTTCAGACATGAATATTCAAGAAGTTAACAGATGAAGTTCAGTTATCTAAATTATTGAGGAAAAAATTGCAATTCCTACCCAAGGTGAGAGCATTTTACTTTTTACTGAGGGAGCATATGAGGATTATCAGATTAGACAAATAATGTCTTGATGTGCAAATTTAGGCAGGCAAATTCTCTCATAAATGACTTTACATAATTTTAAGCTTTCTAAGGATATCTGTAGATTATTTACTAAAACATTCAATTTTAATACAGTCATTTTGATTCTTGAGTTTTGAATCAAAACACTTGCATTTCTTACTAGAATTTTCTCGCTCTCTCTCCACTACACTATTTTAAAGGGTTCTTTTGACTCTGACATTTAATAGTTTGCATTTCTTTTATTTTAGAAAACAGTTTCAGTGATCTGAAACATTGTGCTGTTGGATAAATGTGACAAGTGTGATTGATGTTATTCATTGCTGTTTATTAAACTCTGAGAGGACATAAAATGTGGTAGATTTTTTCCAGCTACCAAAGTAGAGATTAGCCTCATATTAGACTATGTAAGGGAAGGCTGCTTGATCAGAAAGGTTGATGTGAAGGTGTTATAATTTTTTTTAATATGAAAAATTCTTGATAATTTTTATTAGGTTTTATGAATGGCTTTATAATATACATTGTAGAAAAAGGACTTATGACGGGATGTGAATTAGGGATGTAGATATGCCTACAGACCACTGTCACAGGTGCTGTCAATATAGGAATTTCTGGAAGAATCACAGGGATACTTACGGGAAGAGACAAACATGAAACCAAGCTCTCAGGCTGGCAGAGGCAGAAGGTCACAAGTACAGCACACACACCATACTCCCCAGGTTCACCAGCACACACTCAGATTCCTTAAGCACCAGCACAGCCCCTCTGTCTGCCCTGCCCCAACATTCCTGCCTGGATTATGGTCCCTCCTTATCCTCTCCTTGGGTCCTTGACTCACTGTCTGGTCCCACTGGGTACTCACTACAGACTCTGGCAGAGTAGATTTCAACCCCTACCAAACTGTATTTTATGTAAAAAGTATCATGGGCCAGGAAGTATAAAACTGAGTCCTGATCATAATTATTTCAGTTGCTTCAGAAACTTGCATTTTTATGTAGCACTGGATGAAAAATTAACAACAATAGCAAAAACCAGTGAATTACTGAATAAACTTACTGGGTTACACACTCTTCCCTTGTCCCTGTGAATTTGAGAGGCATCTGCAGAAGTGGGTCTCCATGGCAAGGGAGTACAAGCTGAGACTGTCCTGTGGGGTCTGAGCATGGTGGGCAGAGCCCAGGACTGGTTAGAGGGTCCATAGGCAGCTCCCAACATGGTAAGTGATGAACCAAGTCCAAGGTGCAATCATGAGATCCAGAGAAGAGCAGGAGGAAACGGTGACACAGCCAGGGTTGGAGACAGGTGCACCTACATTGTAGCTCAGGTTTGGGTACCTACACTGTAAGTTTGGGTACCCAGACCTGGGTTTGTATGTCCCCCCTGGGTCCATGGGCAGAGGTAGGGAGAGGTCCTGGGGAGACTGGGGAGGGTCACAAAGGCCTAGTTGTATCCTAATGGAATCTGTGATCACTTTCTGCAGAGTAGCTCAGTATCAACAGTTGGAATGGACAGTAGTGTGGTAAAAAAAGAGCTGAAAGTCTGGTGAATAAATAAATATTTTATGAAGTGGTCAACACATCTTGAATTTCTTTACGTTGAGAAAATTAATGCTTCAAATTCTTATGCTAAACTATTAATCAAAAATTGGTTTTGGGGTTTGGTATGTAGTCTCATTTGTCCAGAAATTTTTCTGTGAGTTTGTCATGCTTTAGCCTCAGCCAGCCACCAAGTGCTATGCAGCGGCTTGCTCACTCCCCCACCAGCATGACTGGGGAAAGAACTGAAAGAGTAAAAGGTAGAAAGCTTGTGGGCTGAGATAAAGACAGTGAATAGGGAAAAGCAAAAAGCAGACACACAAGCAAAGAAAAACAAGGAATTAATTCACTGCTTCCCACAGGCAGGCAAGTGTTCAGCCATCTCCAGGGGAGAAGGGCCCCATGACATGGAATGGTTGCTTGGGAAGAAAAGTGCCTTCTCTCCAGATGTCCTCCCTTCCTCCTTCTTCACCCTACTTTATATGCTGAGCATGATGTCATATGGTCTGGAATATCCCTTTGGTCAGTTTGGGTCACCTGTCCTGGCTGTGCCATGTCCCAGCCTCCCATACACACCAACCCCCTTGCCCTCCTTAGCAATAACAAAAACATCTCTATTTTATCAACCCTGCGTGTAGCACACATCCAAAATACAGCCCCATACCAGCCACTGTGAAAAACATTAACTCTACATCAGCCCAAACCAGCACAGATTGTTAGAGAAAACTTCTCTTTCCCTACCTACGCATGGCCATGCTGACTTTTCAGCCAAGTAATGAGTTTTTGAAATATCTGCTTTCCCACTACAGTGGCCTGGAAGAGGTATGTGCCCTCCAAAGAGGATTCAAGCTGATGAACTTAGGCACCAATCATTCTCCATTCTTGTGAGGGCAGTGTAGGCATTTCCTTTACTGGGTCTAGTTCCTAGTCTGTCATGGTCTATGACATCTCACTGTCAGAATGTGTTCCACATTCCTCAAATTCCTTCAGCTTAGAATTATTTGGAAGGTTCTCTGTCTTGTCTGTACAGATTTTATTTTTCTTTTTAGAAAAATCCCTTTGATTTTAAATAACCCACCCCTTTTCTCCATCTTATTTGTGATCTTTTAAAAGCAGTTATATTTTTCTATTACACTGCTCCACTCTATGGAAGTACATACTCCCTGAAGGGATTATGGCCCAAGGAAAGTCCATGCTGGAGAAGGTACATTTCAAAGCATCTGTTGCTCTAGATAAATCCATGCCACAGCAGGGACACCCTGAAGTATCTATCAGTGGTCATGGATTAATTCACTACACAGCAGGTACTGAAGATACTGTGGTCCTTGGATAAGGCCACACTGGAGCAGGTACACCCCTGAGAGGTCGTCTACAGATGAGGTCATGCTGCAGCAGGAGCGAGGGGAAGAGTTCACTGCTGACCCAAAGGGATCAAGGTTGAAGACTGCAGTGGATATACCTTTAAATTGTTGTAAGCCATGACTTGAGATGCATTTTTCTGGAAGTACTTCAGGAAGAACCAGCTGAACGAGTGGAGGATGAGCATCACAGGAAGCAGGACAAGTGCAGTAATGACCCAACCTGAGCTCGAAGGGTGGTGGGGGGTTAATGAGGATGTACTGGGTATTGCCTTACCTATTAAAGCACCTTTATTTCAACTCACACAGTTTTGGACTTTTACCCTTCTGATTACCTTCTCCAAGCCACTGGTGGAAAGTGAGTGTATGCTGTGTAGAACTGAGCTGCCTACCAGGGTTAAGCTACAAGAACAGGAAAGAACTGAACTCAGCTCTATATAAACTGCACTGTGAGGAGCATGCAGTGGTGCAGTCAAGACTTATCCAAGAGAAGGTAACAACATCATTTATGCAGCTGAACAACACCCAGTTTCTGTGATTCATAATATTCTGACAAGGGACATACCTTGCCAACAAATTCCTGAGCAAATATATTGGCAGCTGAACAACAAACATTTACAGTTTTGCTGAAGTCCCAGTTTGTAACTCTACCTAGTAAAAGAAGAAACACATAGCCAGAGATTAAATTTTCTTTCCTATGAAATTGTGTTAAAATACTGCTTTTTGCATCGTGCTTTACAGAATTTTTAGCAGTTTTTATTCCACAGTACTAATGAATACAGTATTAAATGACTATGAAAAGAAAGATGAATCTATTATAAACAATTTATGCATTCCCAGCCTTTTAAATGTATTATCAGTACACTTTTAATTCACATTAATCACTTCTAAAAGAGCCCTGAGACAATTTCTGCTCATTTGTGAAGACATATACCTACTTAATCATCTGTTGTGACTTCTTTTGAAGTAATGTTAGTGTTTCATTAGCAGCTAATTTCTTTAGACCTAGAATTACTCAAGAGATGATTATATAAAAGTCAGACTCCTTCACAGTTGAAAGATTGTGCATTGGCAATTAAATCTCTACTCTCAGGCCTATTCTTGTATCTTAAAATGAAAACAATGAGACTATCTCCTACTTCATTGAATACTGCACTCAGCAGAGATTTTTCTGGAGCCTCCATGAGCTGATAACACACATGGTAGCAGTGTGAAACAGAAATTCATCTCTCCTCATCTCCTCATTCCACTAAATACATGCATCAAAAATAACTGTTTCTGCATATTTGTGTCCCTCATTCCTTTTATAGCAGTCAATGGAGAGAAACAGGTACCTATAGAACATTTTTTTTCCTTACAGCTGAATTAAAGAAGTTCAAGGAAGAAGACTGAGTACTGATCTGTTGCATCCTGGAAGTGGGTTTGAGGGGTTCTTATTTGTGTTAGCTAGCCAAGTCGTGTGTACCCCTGCGCTTCCCCCGTGTCGTTTCCCCCCCCCCCCCCCCCCCCCCGCGGTTTCTGGCCCCTTGCTGCCTGCCATTGGGCTATCCCCTCTGCCGCTCCTGTAACCACTCCCCCATCCTGCCCCAGGAAGCCCCGTCCCCACGATCCCACTCAGCCCGAGGCTCGGTGTCCACCCCTGCAGGGTATGCTGGTTGATCGCTGTCCTACATCATCATTGCGTCACTTGCATGGATTGGGGGGCAGCGTCTGCCCTCCCTAGCACATCCCCTATATCATCCCGCTCCCTCCCGGGTTCCAGCACCATTTCCCCCACGTGGAGTGGGAAGCGCAGGTCGCTACCCGCCCACTGCAGCTCTCAGCGACAATAAAGCCTTCCTGCCTTCCTCATGGGTGATCTAGACATTCCTTCACTCTTTACCTCTGACCCGTAGTGCGGGCGACAGAACCCGGCAGACCCCAACCCACGTGCCAGTGCCAGTGGCACATGGGAGAGAAGCGGTGAACCCGGAAGTCCAGGGGGAGGCAGCGCCGGAGGGCGTCGGAGCTGTCCTGGACCAGGGAGAAGGAGAGAACGCTGCACTGATCAGCCATAAAATTTTGACTCGCTTTCTGTCTTTGCCTTGAACCTCTATCTCTCCTGCACAGCTCTGCTATATAAGGAGTAAACCCTAACAAGTATTGATATGACTGCTTGTTGTCACTTAGGATTAGTGCCCAGCCTTTTATTCATCAGTAAGAACATTGACGTAGACTGGAGTTAATCTCATCCTACAGCAGATGTTTAACTGCAGGTAAATGGGTTCAGTATAAATGTATCTCTGCCCTTTTTTCTTCTGTATGGCCATAGAGGACCATAGGGTGACATGACAACATGACACATTTCCAGTTATGAAAAAGTCTACTAAGGACTTATAAGCATGCACTTAAGAACATATCCAGTTTTCCTAGGTTTCTTGAGTTAAATCCTATTTTGTTTCTTCTTTCAGTGTCCTCACTTCCTTAGTAAACAAATATTAGCTATTTATCTTGTTTGCATTGCATCTTTATTTAGAATGGGACACATATAAACAAGATATTTTCCTTTTTTTTTAAATTTTTTTATGTTATAAAAATTTTCTATCAGACTGGTAACTTTTTATGGACAGTGACCAATTTTTTTTTTTTTTTTTTTTGTTTTTTTTTTTTTTTTTTTGTTTTTTTTTTTGCTATGGTAACTCATGCTCTTATTTGCAAAAGGTCAAATATAATTTATAAAATCATAGAATGGCAGAATGCTATGGATTGAAGGGACCTTATAGATAATCTAGTTCTAAGCCCCCTGCAATGGGCAGGGACACCTTCCACCAGACCAGGCTGTTCAAAGTACCATCCAAGCTGGCCTTGAACACTTCCAGGGATGGGGAATCAACAGCTTCTCTGGGCATCCTGTGCCAGTTTTTTACCATCCTCAGAGTAAAACATCTCATCCTAATATCTGATCTAAATCTATTCCTTCAGATTAAAGCCATTCTCCCTTGTTCTATCTCTATACGCACTTGTGAAAAGTCCCTTTCCATATGTCTTGTAGCAATCCCTTTCAGGCACTGCAAGGTGCTATAAGGTCTCCGTGGAGCTTTCTCATCCCCAAGCTGAACAGCTCCAACTCTCTCAGTCTGTCTTTGTAAGCAGAGTTGGTCCAGGTCTCTAGAATATTGTCTTCATGGCCCTCCTCTAGGCTCACTTCAACAGGACCGTGTTCTTGTTAGCTGAGGAGCCCCAGAGCTGAATGGAATACTCCAGAGCTGGTGGAATACTCAGCAAAGCAGAGAGGCCCTTTTGGCCACAGCGCTTTTGGATGCAGCCCAAGACATAGCTGGATTTCTGGGCTGCAAGTGCAGAGTGCTGGGTCATGTTGAGAAAATCTTAAAGCTAATACAGTGATGAACTGATTGAGTTATACAGGCATGTATGAGAAAAAGTGTGAGAGTGAGGAGGGAAATTCATTATAAAATTCTCAAAACCTAGGGCCCATTCATAAATTCACGAAGTAAATCCCATTTAAAGAGAACAGTGAATTGCAGTACTTCAGGAATAGAACAGAAATATTGACTGGCAATTCTTATCAGAAATAACCTTCCTATCTTTTGCACTGTAGTTGCTTGATATTAGCTGCAATAAATCTCACTCATTCTCCTCAGTTCCAAAAGAAGCACTCTTTTAAATAAGCCCTCATTTAATATTTGTCTTCAAGTAATTCAGAAGCGTGCAGTTCAGCTTGCTTCATTTTGTCTGCAAAAGATAATTACAAGGTTGTGAATCACTATGTTTTCAGCTGAGTCAACCACCCAAACTAATAAGCCTTTTAAGACATCCTCATGATCAGATTTTTAATATCTGAATACAGCTAATAGATGTGCAGCATTTCAGTCAGATGAGGAAAACCATAGCAGCTTTGCACAGGTGTTGCTTTTGTTTTTGTTTCCACAACCCTGATCATTAAGAAGACAACCTTGGTCATCTGTTCCAGCTATATTGAGTTACAAGGCAGCATGGAAAGAACAGTATGGACTAATGAGACTTTGAAATCCTTTCATGCTTTTCTGAGTTGTAAATACCCCAGCCATCTATGACCTATCATGAATTAAATTAACCTTAAGTCTGTCAGATAAATCCTGTCCTGTTGTTTCTCCCTGGAAGAGCACTCTGTGCTAGACAATGAAAGCTGTGAAATGAACGCTTATGAACAGAGCCAAATTTTCTCTAATTTTGGGCTGCGTTGTCATAATAAAGTAGCAAGACACAGAGCCCCAGATGAGAACTATTAGAGCTTCACAATGCAGATATTCACATCTGATAATTTTTCTTTTCCAGTGCAAATACTAGTGCTATTTTTGAGGTTAATTTAGAGAGGTTTCAGGAAATTAACTTCTTTTGTACTCTGCAAAAGTGGTTTGCTTGCTTGAGTGGCAAAGACAGGCATGTGCTATTCATGGTATACTTTTTGTGTGAATTCATGAAGGATGTAATTAAAGGGATTGTCTGTGTTCAGACAGGCAACAGATTCATTATAAAAACCAAACAAAACCAACTTATTTGCTCTTCCTCTTCAGGATCATCCTCACTGCTGAAGTTACGGAAAACGTACTTAACTTGTCTATATGGCTTGAAGGTTAATATGGGATAAATCTTACTGATGGTAAATAATTGTCCACTAGGAAAGTGTCACAAACAGGTCATGGCTACCAAAATAAGTCTTGGCCTAACAGCAAACCTACAATTTTGTGGGAGAAGAAAAAGCAACAAGCAAGGATTTATTCCATATCACTACTCAAATGGTATATGTCTGGAAAATGTCTGTGGAAAAATGATCCACCAGTGTGCATTAATTGGATGTGGCTGGCTGGGCCAGGTGGTAAGGTGCTTGCCATGGAAAGATGCAATCTGATTTCAGGTTCTTATTCTGACTAATCTAGAGAAAGGATCTGAAACCTTTAGGCATACACTATTCAGAATAAAAATCTGCTCATTTCTTCCAGGAAAGCTCCTCAGCATTCTTTATATAATTAAATATAAACATTGAACCAGGAAGAAATAGAAAGAAAGGGGTTTTTAAAACTTGGTAGTTAGCATGTGCAATCAGACTGTGAGAGGAATAGACGTTCTCTGAGTTCAAATGAGTCTCCAGGGACAAAAAATTGAACTGGAGTTTTCTGGGTTTCAGCTCATGTCTGTACTATCAGAAAGTTGGTGCTTTTTTCTTTTCAATGTACTTCATTGAAGTGAAACTTTCTGACAAGATATTTCTTAAATAAATTCCCTACTTGTTTGACACTAATGACCTTAAGCACTTAAATGTACTAAAGTATGCTTTAACCCAGTACTTGGGATTCTTCCAAAGATCATTGAATCATAGAATGGTTTGGTTTGGAATGAACCCTAAAGATCATATTTTTCCAATCCCCTTGCCACAGACAGGGACACCTTCAATTACACCAGGTTGCTTGGAGCCCCATCCAGCCTGGCCTTGAACACTTCCAGGGATGGGGCATCCACACTTCTCTGGGCAACCTGTGCCAGTGTCTCTCTGCCCTCAGAGTAAAGAATTTCTTCCTAATATCTAATCTAAACCCACTCTCAGTTTGAAGCCTTTTCTCCTTGTCCTATCACTACATGCCCTTGTAAAAGTCTGTATTCCTCCAAGGCTACCTACCACTCCTTCCCTTTTGTGTTGGAGGTTGTCCAGGAGCTCCTTGCTGATTCACACAGCCCTCTTGGTGTTTTTGTCTGACTTTCTCTTCACTGAAATGCATCACTGCTGAGCTTGGAGGAGGTGATCCCTGAATATTAACCAGCTTTCTGGTGCCACTCCTCCCTCCAGGACTTTATCCCATGGTACTCATGAAATATAAGCCTTATCTGTAATATAAGCCTTTATCTTTATCCCATGGTACTCCAAGAAGCCCCGAAGATGCCAAGGTTTGCTCTCACAAAGGCCAGGCTAGTGAGCTTGCTGTGCATATTCTGTAACTCCTCTTTTTTATTTCCCACACTACATGTGTCTGCATTTATGTGTTGAGATCCTGATGAAGCTGACTCACTAGATGGAGTGGCTGGAATTCTTTTGTGAAGCTCTCCAGGTGTTCTCCTGCTGACCAGTGATCCCTCTCCAGGCTCTGGGCATCTCTTTTTGTCCTTGGCATCAAACTGCCATCAGTGGGATGGCCTGGGGTTCCCCTGCCCAGTGTGTAGGAAATGTGTACTGGAGGTACACTATTTTTATTTGCTGCTGTAAAATGAGGGTTTTATGATTTTCTGCCAAACCTATTGTATCTGGAGCACTTCCCCAGACACTGGGAAAGATTTCAAAGCATATTTGAGAATAAATATTCACTGTCAAATGAAAATAGGATGGAGACAGAGACTGAGTACTAGACCCATGATCTGTAATTACCTTGGATCCTTCAAAGTGGCTATTTCCTACGAAGATCATGTGTAGGTGGAGCAAGCACTAAGCTGGCCTGAGTCATTCAATTGCACTTGCATCAATTTCTGGCTCTCCTTTAATTAATGCAACAAAGGTAACCCTTGAACAATGATGGTTATAAAACCTAAAAACTTCTTTGAAGACAAGTATTGGTTAAGTTGGTGGATATTTATGAAACTCAATACAGAAAGAATATTTATTAAAGATTAGATCTAAGGTGCCTAAACCCTAGAGAAAAAGCCAGAATATTAATCTTTTAATATTCAATCATCTCTGTTAGCATATGTTTTCATTACTTCTCAGTGCAGGCCACATTTAGAAACTTACTAAGTTCTTTTCAAAGAACTTATGTGCTTTAGCTCAATAGCTCATTTTTCAGTCAGCCTTTCTATTTTTCTTTTGGGGTGTTCCTCTAATTATAGAATCAGTCTTTGGATTTTTGTGTTCTTTGTCTATGATGAGAACATTTCTCAAATAATTTTTAGACTTCTCTTGATCATATGAAAAGACTTCATTAAAATCACTGGTCATTGTAAGATGGATTTAACTTCAACTTTTCAATATTGTCTATTCAGAAGCACTTTCATATCATTGCAAGTTATCTGTCAGCTAGGTCCCAGTTTGTCTGAATAAGAAAAAAATATTTTCTTAAATTAAAGTAAAACCCATTTGTAGCTATCAAGCCATATTGTTTTACAACCCTAAACAGACATTACTGTGATCAGGCTTCTTTTCTCTGAAGTACCTTTGCTAGAAGAGAGGTAAACACTTTCACTCTTGGGAGTTCTTAGAGCTGGGTAATTTCCTATTCACATACTACATGCCCATCACTGAGAGGTTATAGAGCTCAGACTATTAGTACTTGTTCTCTATGAAAGATTTAACAGAAGACAGAGATAAAAGTATAAAACTTTTTCCTTGGCTCAAAAGCAAAGTGTAGTTAATTTTGCTTGATCTTTCTCTAACACATTGTAATTTTTTTTTTTTTTAATTTGAGTCTGATTATGAGACAGAGAAAATCACAATCCTTATTTCATTCTTGTCTTTGGTCAAAACCCCAAGCTATTTGAAATTAATAAACACGTATGCTTCAAATATGTCAAAAAGATTTCCCTCAAATTTTAAAGATATTAAAAAATATCTTCAAGGCCAAGCTGTGATTTTTCATATTTTTTTGTTCATAGCCCCAGAAAACAATTTGAAACAGAAGAATGTTGGGATGACCTGTGTTCTCTGATTTCATATGCTTTTTTTTCATACAGGATTGCATTTTCATGGAAATAAAGTAATAGAATATAATACAGTAAGGGAGTATTTCAAATCACTGTATATCCACTAAGATACCAAGGCAGGTTCACTTATTCTGTATCCACACATTTTCAGTCTTAGCAGAAGTGTAGTAAATTTCAAGAGAACAGAACATTCTGACACAGGAGAGGTTTTTGGTGTTTTGGGGCTCTGGGTGTTTTTGTGGCAAGAACATAATTCTTGGAAGGTAATGTTGTAGAGGCAAACCTCCTTAGGTTCAATCATGCCTAAAATTCAGAGCAAATGCCCTGATTAAAGCATTATTCTGTAGCAGATGGATACCCCAGCTATGCTGTAAGCTGGTAGGGACACTCTGTATGTATCTAGCCAGTTGAGTCCTTTATGGTTTCTAGACATAAAGATACCCTTTTTTTTACCTGGATCCCAAAAGGGCTTTGATAAGAATGTGTCTCAACACTCAGCTCAGATAAACTGACAGTGCTTCCAAAGATGTGCAGTATCAGTACTTCATATCCTTAAGGGAACTTTTGCCAATAGCTTTATCAAACTCAAGCACAAGATCAGAATTATTTTCTGGCACAGTGCTGTACTTACGAGCTGAATTTAAGGTGCATAATAAGCACTTGCCTTCTCTCTCTTGTAATATGGATATTTCTACAGTTAAATAAAAAAGGGTCAGAAGGGAATTCAAGGACTAAATGCAATAAAGTTCAGGGAAGGGCTGCAACCCAACCTCTTGCATGTCATCCTTGGAGATTGGTTAAGTATATTTTGGGGTGGAGCCATAAATAGGGATTTATCCTTTTGGTTTTGTCAATTCAATACCTGAGTCCTGAAATAACACTGTAACAACAACCACCTTGTTGCCCTAAGGTTCTGTTGGCTTGAAATTTATCTAATAAGTTTTTGTTGACAATTGATTACATACTTTGATACATTACTGGAGATTTCATCTTCTTATATCACAACTAATATTATTTTAAACCTGATGCCCAGGAAAAATATTATAGTATTATAACAGTATGCTTCCAGCTATTTTTCAAAGAAAGCCAAAATTTTGTTTAGCAATTAGACTTTGCATGGTTTGCATGAGTTTCTTTAAGCAGTTCTTTAGAGGAAAAATTTGTTTTCTTTTTCAGTGATTTTATAACTTCAGTAAAAGTTAATTTATAAACTATAAAGTTAATGTGTTTACTATAAATATAATATAAATATTTCCAGGTATTCTAGCAGAGATAATGTGTTGCATCCCGGGTTTGGGTTTAGATGTCTAATCTATGTTAGTTAGCCAAGTCCTGTGTACTCCTGTGCACCTCTCATGTTTCCCCCTGCCCCGCGGTGTCTAGCTCCAGGCTGCCTGCCATTGGGTTTTCCCCCCTGCCACTCCTGTGACCACTCCCCCATCCGGCCCTGGGAATCCCGTGTCCACTGCCCCATCCCCACGATCCCACTCAACCCGAAGCTTAGTGTCTGCCCCTGCGGTGTTTCGGTTGGTCTCTGTCTCACGTCATCACTGTGGCACCTGCACCGATTGGGAGGGGGGGTGTCTGCCCTCCCTATCACATCCCCTATATCATCCCGCTCCCTCCCGGGTCCCGGCGCCATTTCCCCCATGTGGAGTGGGAAGCGCGGGTCGCTACACCCCTACTGCAGCTGTCCACAACAATAAAGCCTTCCCGCTTTCCTTCGTGGATGATTTGGACATTCCTTCCCTCTTTGCCTTGTACCCTTGCACGGGCGACAGAACCCAGCTGACCCCGACTGGCGTGCCAGCAGCAGCGGCACATGGGAGAGAAGCGACAGACCCGAGCGTCTGGGGGGAGGCAGCGCTGAAGGGCGTCGGAGCTGATCCGGACCCAGGAGAAAGAGCGCGATGCCGCAATAATGACCATGACATTCATCATTTTACGTCTTTTAAATGATTATTTATTCTATAGTTAAAAGAAGAGGCTACAACATCCTTAGAATTCAAACAATGACAAATATCAATGTGTTTTATTTTTGCATGAAACATTTACCAAATATTCATGGTAACATTTAAGCATGTGTCCAAAATGATTGATTTCTGATTTTTTACTGTGAAAAAGTGACAAAGTATCTGAGGAGCTGGAACCTGTGCACCTTTCTGTCAACACTGGCAAATTAATTGAGAAAGAATGGTTACGTTTCTTCTTTAGCATGTGGAATTTAAGTATATCAAAACCCCACAATAAAATGAGATAATGCAATCCTTTATTTATTAATAAATGCTTAATGGTTTTCCATAACCTACACTTGAATGGATTGACAATGCAGTGTTGGTTGTATGGCTCATTGTATGTAAGAACACAGACTTATGGTGGAAATGTTTACATAAGACCCACAGAAGTACATAAATTAGGAATTTTTTGTAATTTATGATGAGGGTTATTCGGCAGATGGAGGCCCATCTTGAGGTTCATATCTCTAGCACCCAATACTTCTCTTACCTTTCCAAAATTAAAGAGCATTATTTGGCTTTCAGATGACATGTCTTGCAGATGTGGCTGAGATACCTCCTATGTCAGGATCATAATATATATTTAGAAGAATTAAAATAAATGCTGTGATTGCACTTAACTCTCCCCAAAAGCTAAATATCAGGACTTGAATGGATAACAAACACACTTTTGTCAAGGAAATGCCAGAGCAAAGATGCATGGTTTACATCTGGAAAGTTACAACTCTCATATTCTTTTATAACTCCACATGGGACAATTCAGAATTAAGGGTAAAACATGAAATATCTGCCAATATATGTGATTTTTTTTCTATGACAGGAGTTGAAATCTGTCCCCAGACTCAACTGTTGCAAAAGACACCTAATTAATAAATCACATAAAGCATGTAATTAACAAATCAGTGTAATTTCCTCACAAGTTTCTGATCTTTAAAGAAATTAAAAGTTAAGCAGTGCATAACAATTCCACTTAACTACAAATCTATATGCAAATAAGCAGTTTTTAGGGTAAATAAACTCTCAATGGTCTAGACCAGATTACAACTGAAATTGGACTTAGTACTCATCATGGCATTCAGAACATTGTGATTTATTTAGATTTTTATTTATGCCATAGAAATGCTGATATCTAGATTCTGCTAGAGAATTAAAATGCCCATCAATATTACAATACAAAAGGCAGACTGACTTTATTAACAATGCTTGTTGCAATAAACAAACTCTTGATACATTCTGCTAATTTAAGTCTTCAAAATTATTTCAAAAAGTGATGACTGGGGTGTGTGAACAACATCCAATCACAAAGAAATTCACTCAGTGTATTAATTACAAGAATAAAGAACATTTTAAACATTCATGAAAGGAGAGAGCAGTAGATGAGGACAACCTCAATTGCTGAAAACATTAACTCAGAGTTTCATGCATATAAAGAAAATGTTAACTTAGAATTTCATGTTTATGGAGAACTAGCTGTGAACTATAAATGAAGACTGTGGTGAAGGGTAATGCTTTCAGATAGGCACAATGGTAATGAAGAAGAGTCATTAATCACACCTAGTATATTTAGCATTTAAAGCCTTTATGGGTGATCTGGAAAGACACTAAATGTCATGCCATCAAAATAATGGATGATGAAAATTTGCCAACTATGTTCAAAATAGCAAAGGAGTACTGAAGGATGTAAACAGAAAATACAAACAATGAATAAAAGAGATCTGAGTTTGCTTTTCAGATATTCATCGTCTCTGAAGCTTTTGGGTGGATTTGACTTTTGAATGGCACCTTTCTCAGATATGTTCTTATACAAATTAGAAGAAATTATGTGATGCTCAGTAAAGTGTGACACTGTAAGAGGATGTAATGGACATTATCTAAATTGTCTTCTAAACACTGCATTTTCTCCCTGATGTTCAGTAAAATCTATGGGATAAGTATCTTGTTAGTTATTTTGCTTTAAACATTGTCAAATAATACTGATTATATTAGTTCAGACTCTTTGAAGGTGGGCAAACACAAACAAAGGAAGGGGAAAATTAGTAGGAAGCAGTTAAACAAAAATTTGTAAAAACTGGCTTTTATCAGCAGTTAGGTAAATTTACTTTTGAGACTACAGAAAGCTGGAAGTTAACTAAAAGTAATAAATATAAAGCAGTGCAATTTCTTCACGAGTTGCTGATCTTTAAAAATAACCAAAATTCCAATGTAAGCAGCGCATAATAGTTATATTTAGCTACTACTCTATAACAAGCAATTTTTAGGATAAATAAACCAGTTATATATTAGATGCTTATGATTATTTTCTAATATTCTTACCATGGAAAATTTTACAGTATTGCCTTAATGTCTTATTCAGTGCATGACATGTTTCATCATTTGTTTGAGCATACTCAAAATCAATAGAATCCTAAACAGATACCAAGACCCATCTAGACAGAACTGATTAGAAGGGCAAGCTTTAGCTGACAGGTAATTGGGCATACATGACAATGTTTTAATTGTATTTTACTTCCAGTTAAGTCAACAACACAAGTAGAGGACTTTTTGTTACATTTACAAGGTATTTTACACATTTTCTCCTCTGGTTTAAAATATATCTAGATATTAAAATAATTTCACTGTAGGCTCTATCAAAACAAGTACTAAATCAAGAATTTGGTCTGAGAAGGAAATATAATCATAATAGAGCCAAATGCTCATGGCTAATACTTGGGATCAGGTGATATTTCATAGCATTTTATTTATAGGTTATGACAGAATTGCACCTGATACTTCCACCAGTTGCCTTCCTCAGATGATCACCAAAAGAACATATGGAATAAGTGCCACTGCAAACCTGTAGCCTGCAAGAAAAACTTAGGAATTCTAGAAATTAGAAATTCTTAATGATCACCACTTTGAATTAGGTTTGTTTGGGGATGTTTTTTTTACATTCAGGAGCTCTTAGGTTTTATATTTACTGGTGAAGTTACCATGCAGTGACTGTTATCCCACAAACTAAAGTTCCCTGTTAAATTTTTTATGGGGGGAAAAGAGGAAGCTGTATTTACATAGAAAACATATCTGTAAAGTTTATGTCTCATTAATTTCCTCCCCTGCCCAAAGTGTTGTGCCCAAAGCCATCTGTTATGGTACAGGCTGTTTTAAGCTGCAGGAAGAAGGCTTTGCTTAGGTATCACAGAATCACAGAATCACAAGGTTGAAAGAGCCCTTCAAGGTCATCGAGTCCAAGCCAGCTCTAACACCTCAACTAAACCATGGCACTGAGTGCCAAAGCCAATCTTTTTTTAAACACATCAGGGATGGTGACTCCACCACCTCCCTGGGAAAATGTGCAAATATGCATATGAAAATCATGGACTTCACAGAAAACACATTCTAATTGCTATAATGGTTTTCTTTTATTCTCAGTGATAAACTGCTGGTTCGTTTTTTTTTTTTTTTCCCTTCATATGTATAGCCCAGACTTGTACTGAATTTATAATACAAGCCTTGAAAAAAGTTTTTAAATGTTACAATCCCGTGAAAACCTGATTTATAATGAATGGTGATATATTTTAAACTGTACCAACTTGCCATCTTGGATCCCATTAAACCTAAGGCTAAAACATATTTTGAATTACTTTATTACATTTTATTTCATAAAAATAAAAGAAGTTTCAAAAGTGTCTAATTATTTGGTTATTGCCTAAATAAAGCAGATTCAAGATGTTGATTCTCCACAGCTCTACACCTTGTTTTATCATCTGTTATCATATGAAGCACATCAGGAATGTAATCTCTCTGAATATTGCTTTACAAAAGGTGTTAACACCAAAGTACCAGAATCTGCTCAACCAGAACAGATTTTTCATTTGCAGGATTTAATGCCACCTTGCACCTCAGTTGTCAGCCTGGGAGGTTGTTTCTACTGCTCCTAGATCTGTCTTAAGTCTTGACTCTGCCAGCAACTCAACTGTTTGGTGACGGTGTAAGTGGTTGCCTTTCAGCTAAAACAGCTGTTTGATTCAGAAAATATTACTCCTTTCTGCTTTGCTGCAAAGGCAGAGGTTGGCTTGGTTCACCTGAGCTTTAACAAGGCAGTTTAACTTTACACGGAAATGGGAGAGAAGCACTCATGTGGGCAACAATGGATTCGGCTGAGAAGTAGTGATTAACAGATTTATTTCCACTGATATGGTGAAAAAAGGAACTCAGACCCCTCAAGTCCTTTCATGAAAGTTGCTTGTAATTCCTTCAGGATCCATGCATCCTGTGAGGTTGATATTTTAATATTTTAGAGTTGCTTTCAGAATAAATGAGCTGGTAGAAATAAAAGTGGCATAACAGTCATGGTTTTAACAGCAGGGTGTGAAACATATTGACTTCAGCTTTTTGGAAGGACTAAATTGTACAGAGTATGTTCTCATGTCTTCTCTGAAATGGCTTGAAAGAAATAAGCTAAACAATTGGAAGTGGCATAAACCCGGTCCTTTATGTTAGTATTTTTGTCTTCAGTTCCTTTACCTGTAAGCCTTTTCCTTTGCAAAATACTAATTCAGAATTGTTCTCTGCAATGCAACACTGATGTGGTTTTTTTAGATTCCCAGGACTTGTTCCAGATTTGTTTGGTGGTAAAGCTCTCTGCAGTTTTCCTCTTTTCTTTGTTTCTACAGTTGCATACCACATTAGTTCCTCTGCTGCTCAGAGCAAGGATAAATCTCTGTATCACAACAGAGTGCCACAATTAGTTCCATTATGGTCCCCATCAAGAACTGAATCTAAATATTTTTACAGCGTATGGGTTTGCACAGACATAGTAAAGATGTTAGTGGGGCATGCTTGCACCCTGGTACCAGTGCCCAATATAAAAAGAGGATTATCTGAAGCAAAAAAAAAAAAAAAAAGGAAAAAAAAGTGCTGCAAAACTACTTGCTCATGTGTTTGTTCTGGCAACTGAGATCTGTCTTATGGCTTTATACAGCCCTTACATATGGCATTACAGTCTGAGAAGCCAATGAAGATCATCAAAGGCACTAAGCTTGTATACCTCTCCAAAGCCACAGCAGAGGCTTGAGTACCAGAGAATATTGTTTGCATGAACCCAGGCTATCTTGGAAAGAGGAAAGCTAGAACTTCCTCTTAATTACAGCTTTATATTAGAAGCATAAATTCAATTTTGGTCAGCCACTGAAAATTGAGTCAATACAGCCAAAGGTTTCTGGGCCTCTTTGTCTCTGTACTTCCTTACAAATGAGACACCTATGATGATCAGCTGAAAACTTCTCTAAACATCTCAGAATATGTTGATAAGTTTAGTTTATTAAACAGCTCCCATTTCCATTTCACACTCTCTGGCACCCAGGCTGTGCACATGGCACAGTGCACAGAACAGAGTGCTTGTGAGACCCATGCCCTGCTGAGTACTTTCTGAAGGCTATGTGAGAATAGAGAATTATGGATAGTGTACAATATAGAGGAGGTTGAATGTTTGCCATCTTATTCTTTTCATTTTCTGACATTGTGACCTGGAGAAGACTTCTAGGTTAAAGACAAAAGAAAAAAAAAAGAGAAAAGAAGTCAAACAAAAAAGCATCTGCAATTTCTCATTCATTGACTGAAGGAGGTGAAAAAAAGAGATCAAAGCTATGCAGTCTATCGCCTATTTATATCATCCTGTGCCCAGGAATAAAATTTAGCTTAAGGAGAACAATGTGTATAGCAAGAGGCGTGAAGAAGGGGAATGTTGCAGAGACAGCAATACATTGTGTGGAATCATGAGGAAGAAATGAGAGGTGGCTGGAAGAGAGATGGGCAGTTAGAGGTAAGTAGGCCTTCATGAGTGATGTTTATTGGCGACATGACCACTGATCTGAATATAAATGGTTTTATTTACTTTAAAATCTTGGTCTTGAATTAAAATACCTTCTCCCCTGAGTTGCAATAGTAGAAGCATTTTTAATACATCAGGTCTGTCCCTTCCTTGTCTGTGTAGTTACCTTGATAAGTCCTCCATCATGAATAGCTAGATTCATAGCCTTCTTTTAGCCTTCCATTTGCCAGTACGGATTTTCAGTGGCAGATATATTCATAAGAATCTGACAGAAAAAATACATTATAACATTAGCTTAAAGAAGAATAAAGAATAGCTTTCCATTTAAAGTTATGTAGAATAGTCTTCATTGTTTATTTTTTTATTGATTTACTAAATTAATAGGATTATTTGAAAAGTTTATTAGACATAAAACTTTAAATCTTTGAGCCTTCACACAATTTTCCTAGGAGCTTGTAAATACTGCAGAGAAACATTTCAGTTTATTAGAGAGGGAGCATTTTCTTGATGTCAAGTCAGCACTGAAAGTGAAGAATTAGACAGTCATTGGTGTATCTGGTTGTATTCCTGTGTTGAGAGGTAGTCTAGGGCTGGTTGTGTAAAAATGTGTTATAATGAAGCTTTGTTTTCTTTTTAATCAGTATTAAAGAGACTTTCTATTAAAAAAAAAAAAGTTAAAATACATCCATTACACTTCATAGTACTTTGTAAATACCAATCTATGAAGTACTGTTATACCATACTCATAGCACACATACCATGCCCCAAATCACTGTTTTTCTCAAGCTGCAGAACAGTGAAGTAGCAACACTGGGATATAAAAAAAAAGAGGCAACTGTTCATTTCTGTTACCTGCTTGTATGGTAAATAGGAAGGAAATTTGAGGGAAGTATATGGTGCTTATCCTACTGGCACAAGATTTTATAAAAGTCATTTCTCCTTTGAAATCTTTTAGGATGCCATTACTACTCATGTTTTCTAGTAGAAACACTGTAGATCGAAGGCTTAGTTCAATTGGCAGTACATTTTGTAGAGTCTCAAGAAACTGAAATATACACATATATAAAAATGTTTGGGTCTTTCCTTGCAAGAAATGTAGATGATTGATACATAGGTTTATTTCTGTTCTTATATCTTTTAAGTTGAGTGTCATTTTATCCATAGCAGTAGAAGGAAGCATTAGCACGAAGAAGAAGAAGACAGTAGTCTCTTGTGCCTGGGTAAGTACGTGCTGTTCCTTTGCTGTACCAGAAGCAAAGCATGATTGTGAGTCATGAATGCAGACCGAAGCCATGCGCTGCATAATGCTTGCTTCTTGTTTTCTGCAGATCTCTGGTTAAGAAACAACTAAGATTGGTCCTGTCCTCCAGTTCAACAACTGTTTGTTTTAGATACGTAACCAAAAATATACACTCAGATTGAAAATGTTAATGAAGCAACTACTTAATTAATTGTGTAAGTGTCAATAAGTGATTGGTAACTGCTGATAATGGTGCTTTTAGTATTCATCTTGCACATAAAGCAGTGGTGGATTGGGTACAACAGAATGTTTTTAATGGTTTTGTTATCTGCAGAGAACAGCATTTTCTGCATAGAAATTCAGACTATTCGAAAAGGAGAATGTAAACTAGTTAGGGCATTATTAACTCTCAGAGTACTGCAAAAGGAATAAAAGGGGGAAAAAATCGAGGTTATAAAAAGTGTGTCAATTAGAAAATTATTCAACAGCTGGAAATATAGGTTTGGGCAAACTTCAGCCTAAATAAAATGTTAAGTGGCTTCTAATTTTCTGAAAATAAATTAAATAAATTAGTTTCATTCTTAATTAATAGAAATGCAAATAATCTCATGAAGTAAAAAACATTATCATGTCCTTCACAGATTGCACACATGAATGCCAAGTCAATTTAATGTGTGGTTATAAGAAGAAAAAATTGTATATAAAATAACCAAGATGTTATATTTCCATGGGTTAAGTCTTTCTATCCGTAGTGTGGATTATACTTTTCTCACTACTGTGTAATCATCAGTGTCATGAAATGGAAGGAAGGAGATGGTTTTGTTCTCTAGTCATTGCTATCTCTCTCTTGTGTGACTCAGAGACTCCACAACCTATAATATAGAAAACAGTGTTTTATCTCATGTTCCCAAGAGAGCAATTATAAAAATTAAAGTGTATGACAAACCATATAAAGCTGTATGACTGCAAATATTGAAAATAATCCACTGTCAGTGCTGAGGTTGAAATGCATTTTCACATTGAAAGTGGATAAGAAGTGTTGAAAAAATGGGGTCTCTTTCCTGAAATAATAACTAGGAAACATAAACAATTCAGAAACTCCTATACATTTGTTTTGGTGCTCATATCCCTGCCTGTCATTATAATATTTTTTTTTTATTTCAAGTCAGTGATGCAAACTACTGCATTAATTTTCTTTACATCTTTTATAAACAGTGCAGAGATCGCATCCTAAGATGCATAGTGAAGAACAGCTGAATTAATTTATGATTATTTTTCAATAGAGGGTGTTTAAGTGACCAGATAAAACCAGATAAATATTATTTTATTAACGAAATTAGCTGGAGTTTCACCTGAAGAGTCTGTTCAGCCTCAGCAGATGTTCTTGTAAGCTACATGGGAAAATTCAGTATAAACTTAGAGACATAACAAGTACCATTAAAATTAATGCAGAATTGCCATATCACAGCTGCTGATAATTTTTTCTATAAACATATTAAAAATTCTCTGTCTGATCCTTTATAATTTGGTTTTAGTCTCTCAGATTGCCCTATGCAAACTTTTCATTCTTTTCTGTTTCATACGTATATCCAGTCCATACTACTTTGTCATCCTCAAAGCAGAGTGTCTTCTTTTTTCTGAAACAAAGTATTGAATCCATTATAAAACATGCACATGAAGATAAAACTCACCAATGCATACAGAAAACAGCTAGTGGTACACCTTGTCCATATTTTAGCCTTTTCACATTCCTTTTCTTTTCCAGATCCTAATAATTCTTACTATTCTTTTGTCAAAATCTAGAAAAGACTCTGTTTTTTCTAAGTAGTCATGGATTAAGCGTACTTAGATATCTTCAGAATGACATACATGCAGTTTCTCCAGTGGCATATGGATCACATGTCCTAGTCTGGGCTGTCTCAGTGCGTTGCTGGTTCATTAATTCTTCAATATTCTCAAAGATCTGTAGACACCACCGCTTTTTTTAATCCTTCACTTTTTATTGAACAGTTGTTTGGCTGTTTGAATTCCTTTGTGTTGGCTTGTGGGTTAGTTTTTTTCCCTCAGGTGAATTAGCCGGTTTTACTAAAGATTGAATTCTCTTATCCTCTACAGATTGATGAGGTCTCTACTTAGTTTATTGAAAAAAATTTCCTATTCATTATCATTATCATTATCATTATCATTATCATTATCATTATTTATTATAATTATCATTATTCCTATTTATTACCTATTTATTTCTTAAAATAAAGGCTGCACAGGATCTTAATAATTATTACTGTGACACAGAGCTGTGCTATTAAATATTTTATGAATTGAGTTTTAACAGCTATTTGGGTGTTTATCTGCTTCTTAAAGCTGTGGAAACTTGATGCCAAAATGTCTCTGCAGATTTTGACCTGCACTTTGTTGCATTATTTCTCTGTGCTCTGAGTACATTCAAAGTTGAATAATCTAATTACTTTTATTGCTATATTGGAGTTTCTCTTTTACACCTCCAATCTGTACTCCCAGTCATTAGCAATGATATTATACAAAATCATATATAATTTTGCTGCTGAATACTTTCTTTAAACCAAGACTTGGTCTAATATTTTATCATTTTAATGGCTTTTGAAAGTTTGAAGGCAGTTTCATATAATGGTGTTCTTTCTTATAAGAATAGAAATTATATATTCGTATGCTGACTGGTTAGAGTCCTAAAGCAAAAAACAACAGCAATGGCAAAAAGGCTTTTCTAAAGAACAGCTAAACTTTACAAGGAAGTACCTGATGAGCTGCTGTCATTAGAATATTCATTAACTCCACCTACTTTGGCACTCTAAATTGAGACACTTTAAGTAAGTTGTCATAGATTCCCCACATAATCAATGAAGAGACAGGTAGACAGTGAGAGGACGTCAGAGGAGAGCAGTCAGAGATCTGTGAGAGAGCTCTCATAGAGAGTTCATCTTTGACTTCATCAAAGGGCTAATAAATTCAACGGCAACTACTGAAGCAGCTGAACATACAATTATAGCTGGGATGCTACCCACAGGCTCTTTAATCAGTCTGTCCTTTATCTCTAATATTTTGAGAATCCAGTTGTTAAATATTCTTTCTCTGAAATAGGACTGTGCACATGAATATATGCAAAATTTCTTGTTTATTGGAAATGTCTGTATCTACCATTTTCATAATGAAGGACATATCTAGACAGTGTTGATTTTTTTGTTGAACTCTTTTTTGTTTTGCTGGCATCATCTATATTTACCAGTGTCCTATCAAAGAATGAGATTCACGGTGCCTTTCAAAAAAGGACAGAAAATATGAGACACATTTAAAACCAAATATTTTCCTAGATATGCTTTATAATAGAATGTGTGTCCCAAGATAATGTCGTATCACTGTCATAAGGCATAGGGGTTATTTGGTGTGGGATCCATTGAAACAGTGTTTTTTATCAAGTGTTTTTTATTTTATGTTACACAGGAGAACAATATGCTATAAATTCTGGAAATTCCAAAGATGTTTGGATTTTAAGGCTTAAGAGGAAAACTAGTGTTATCAGTTAAACCAATTTGTTTAATCACAGGTAGATATTTAAAACTGGTAATCTACTTTATAATCTAAATACTATAAAAAATCTTTCTTGCAACATTCAATTCCTTTAAAAAGAAAGACAAAAATGGACAAATAGAGAAAACAAATCTGTACATACATGCCGATCAGTTCAACAGATACTGGACACCTTTAGGTATTGCAATGTCTTCATTGCTAAATTATTTCCATGTGGAAATACAAATCATCCTTTTTCTTCCTTTCTCCACACTCCTATTTGTTTCTTTCTCTGCTGACTTAAAAGAAAGAAAAATTGTAATGCATAAGGTGTGTTCCTATGCTCAATCCTCTGCATCTCATGAGTTTACAGAATGGGAAGTGGGAAAGGGTCCTCACATCCCACCACTACCCATGGGATAATGTACTTCTGCAAGTACAGGTCCCTGGAGGTCCCTGTAATTGTTTATATGAAGAGAGGGTATGACAGAGGATTGGCAAGCAAAGGATGAATTGTTGTGTGGTTAGGTGTTGGCATCTAGTTATGTCACTCATTTTTCCCGGTGCAAGCAGTCTGTGACAACTTTATGACTATGTTTCCTCATAAGGAACATTTCTCTGACCTTTGTGGAAGCCTTGATTTCCTCTAAAGTTAGAACTAGGTTTTGCTGAAGCTTTTTGCACTAAAAATACCCAATGAGAAAATGGGAAATAAAAATTCTCTTGCAACTATATGTTTGAATGGTATTTTGATCTCAAAAAATCAAAGCAACCCAACACAGTTTGAGTTTTCAAATCAGGAGTTCTGAATTCTGAGGAATTTAGAATGGAAAAAGTCATTTCAGTAAGTACACACTCTCTTTGATCATACCTGCCAAAACTTTATGTTTCAATATTCTGAGTTACAAATTTGTGGAATACTCCAGCATCGAAAACAATTGATATGAAGACCTGTTGTCCTTAAAGGTAAAATTATTTAAAGTCTTCAGGTAATAGACAATTCAACTTTTTCAAATAATTTTGAAAAGGTATGTTCATTTTTTAGCAATTCAGTTTCTGTAGATGCTTAAGTTATGCATGTAGGCATCCAAAAACTGCTGCTACATCCAACAAAAGAGGAGACTGAGGGGAGACCTCATTTCAGTCTACAACTTGCTCATGAGGGGAAGAGAAGGGGCAGGCACTGATCTCTTCACTCTTGTGACAAGTGACAGGACCCAAGGGAATGGCCTGAAGCTGTGTCACGGGAGGTTTAGGCTGGATATCAGTGAAAAGTTTTTCACTCCTGGTGATAGATGGTTGGGCACTGGAACAGGCTCCCCAGGGACGTGCTCATAGCACCAGCCTGACAGAGCTCAAGAAGCATTTGGACAATGCACTCATGCACATGGTGTGACTCTTGGGGATGGTGCTGTGCATGGCTAGGAGCTGGACTTCGAGGATCCTTGTGGGTCCCGTCTAAATCAGCATATTCTGTGATTCTGTAATTCTGTAAAAAATGTGTCTTACAGTATCTTCATCTACCTCATTCATAAATGAAAACATTGTGCATAGACTTGGGAAAAAGAGTTTCATGGTTTCAATGTCATGGAGGCTGAAGTTATGACCCAAAGGGTAAGATATGTGCTGGTGTTTAAGTGGGACAAATACATCTGGTAGTGCTGGAGACTTCCCAATAGAAAGTTTAGAGACAAATAAGCTTGGGCTTGAAAAATGCAATCCATTGAAAATACCAGTTATAATAAAAATCACTTTGTCAAAAATTCTTTTGTAAACAGACAACCAGCATTGTGGTTATACGAGCAAGATATGATGCGTTAAAAATAGGAAACAAAGATCCCTTGGTGGCATCTGTCTTCAAAATCCTCCACCTCCGCCTCTGAGTAGATGAAAAATGCAAGTGATAGGTTGGAAACTGAACATTTCTTGCAACCACAAAATCCATACATCTATCATGCTACTTGATCTTATTCTGACCACAGAAAACAGAATAAACAATGTGACTCAATACATTTTAACTCTGTTCATTATATATATTTTGAGAATAGCCCAACTACATGTATCGTCAACAGAAGTTCTGAAACACTGGAGTAAACAGTCACAGGAAAAAGGAAATTCACAGGAAAATGAAAATCTTAGAGAGAGATTTCTTCTATTTCATTTTGTATGTACTTATAATTGCAAAATAAGAGGCCCATTTAACTTCTGTACACAGGCAGACATAGTAACACACATATGCATGAGGGACAGTATAATTGTATTGTGTTAATTAAAATATGTCTTATAATAACGGCTTTTGCAGTGTTTTCAAAGGAGCAAGCCTGTTTGGGTCAGCTTTACCCTAATTTTTGTTGACTGGATAGAAATATGTAATGCCATTTCACATTCTAAAAAAAGAAACAACAGCTGAGCTGTGGCTCAGTCACCACATTTTTCAACCACTGAGAGCTCAAAAACCACAGCAATGAAAATTATAGGAAAATGTCTGAGGATTCAGATACCAAAGAAAGCCTAAGACCAAGTGCTATAAAATTTGGACGTGGCTGCTCAGCTAAGGTGGGTATTACAGGGTACCCTACACTGAAAAGTGAGGGGGAGAGGAAGTACTTCATTAAGCCTAGAGCCAGGAATGGCTTCTTGGAGCAGTACATTCAAGAGTGTAGAGGCAGCCAGTATCTTCAGTCATGTTGGTTGCCCTGGAACAAAGAGGTTTTTCTTTTCTGGGAATAGACACACTGTTCAGTTTGGCATAAGTGATGTCCCAATATCAAACATCAGCACTGAACAGAAGTTCCTGGAAGAAGTTGTAGTAACCTGAGGAAGACAGATCCTATTCCCTTTGTGCAATAAGACAGGTCTTTATTTCAGTATTAATTATTTCTAAATGTTGAAACTTCTTCTGTTGGTTTGTATCTCTTGTGAATATACATTATCTCATTTGCACACTTGTAAAAATGACAGCTATTGCATTCAACTATTATGTACGACATGTAAAAATTATGTAATCATAAAATATTATCATGAACACTTGGAAAGTATATGTGATTATTTTTTCTAGAACGATATTTTGACTAATTGAAAAAAAAAAAACCCCTTTCAATTTTGCAGGTATTTTTCTTCTAATTCTTTAGTTTTTTTTTAAAGAGCTTATGAACATGAGATACCTCAGGGAATTAATTATGATTATGAACTAATAATGAAATGTCTGTGAGGTTGCCAGCGTTTTGTCCTCTTCTTTCTAGCTAATAATCACCAGAATATGTCATTATAATATCACAGTGCACACCCTGTTGCTCCATTCTGTTTGAACATTAAGGGTCACAAAAATATACAATAAAAGGGAAACATCCCCCCTTTGAAAACAAAAACATAATAAACAGTCAGCACCATGACCTCTGAACCTCAGGAAATGCAGATTTCCAAAATATTTAAAACATCCAACAAAATATAATTATTCCTGTTATTTAGAATAATGACCTTCCTTGTGATTCCAAAAATGAGAAAAACTGGCATATATTCCTTCTGTCATTTGCAAGCTCTATAGTGACCTGCCTCAGAGAAATGTTAGCAGAGTGTAGGACTGTAGAAATTACTTTATTTCATCCATATCCTGTGGAGCAGGGCAGGAAAAAACCTTTGATTCTTTAAGACAGTTTGTGCCACAGCAAAATCACAACTCTCTACCTTCCCTCCTTTTCCACTCCAATAAAATCTTTCCCACATATTCAATAATCCAATATATAATAACAATCCAAATATCCAATGAACCAATCTTTTTCTAGACATTAGTCATTAAGTCTGTAGCGCTGCATAGGGTTGCTGTGACCCAAGTGCAGGACCCAGCACCTGATCTTGTCCAAATGGCCCCAGCTTGTCAATGCAGCCCATCCAGATCCCTCTGCAGAGCCTTCCTTCCTTCCTTCCAGCAGATCAGCTCGGTGTTGTCGTGAATTGACTGAGAGTTCTCTCAATCCTCTCACCCAGACCACTGATAAAGGTATTGAACAGAGGCGGTCCCAATGCAGAGGCCTGGGGAGCTGTGCTTGTGAGAGGCTGCCAACTGGATTTAGTTCCAGTCATCACCGCTCTTTGGACCCAGTCACCAGTGAACAGTGCACACATCCGAGCCAACAAGCAGTCAGTTACTCCAGGAAATGCTGCGGGAAAGGGTGTTAAAGGCTTTACTAAAATGTGGGTAGACAACATCCACAGACTTTCCCTTATCCACTAACTGCATCATATGTACCTATAATGAGATTGTATTAGTAGTCCTTTAAAGGTGTTTATTCCTCTTTGCTGGTTAGGAAGGGAGTTAGAAACATGTGACTGAACCTTATTCCAGAGTAATTTAAGATATTAAGTAATACTTCTGCCCATATGTCTGAAGACGAAAGTGAGTTTAATCTATTTCACTAAATAATTATATTTTATTAACACATAGAAGTAAATTACTATTTTTATCGGCTTTATAGCACTAGGAAAATCAATGGCATATGTATACATGTGTTGACAGTATTAGCACTTTGTGATAGTCAAAAATTATTTGCTTCCTTTTCAGAAGTAGTGAACTGGAAGTTTTTGATTCAGAACTATTCCATGACCTATGGGCGAACATACTAAAAAACTGCATACCCTCATATACACACCTATACAGCTGCACACCGATGTGGTTTTCTTAATGAACCACAAGTCGGAAAAACTAATTCTTAGCCTGTTGAATACAGAGAGCACTGAAAGTAAATACTTTCAGGTAGAAAAACTTCTAGGAGTATGTAGAGAATTTTCTAATTAATTATGGGAGGAAGACAATATAAAATGCAATTATAACAAGGAAAATGTTCTTGCATAGAGATCATGTAGAAATACTGGATAATATTGCAAAGCTGCAATATTTTGACTTTTGAGAGCCCAGAGGATATTCTGGATGTACGGTGATTTCAGGGAATTGTATAATTGGAATTGTGCAGAAAACTTTAAAGAGCAGCAGGCCCTGGCTTTTCTGATAGCTAACAAGGTTAGTTGCAGCACCTATCAAGACACAAAATCTCTTTCAGTTGTTGGTAAGACAGGTTTCATAGAGAAAAAAAACATCAAAGAAGGAAAGAAAAAATAAGTTTCTTAACTGGAATGAATTGATGCATAATAATCTGCAGTAGAAAAAACTAAATCTGATTTCAGTTTTAATGTCAGCTCATAATGCAGTTATTTTGACATAATAGAGTAAAAAATTGAAATGGATGTTCTTTGGAAAAAAGGACACCAGTTGCAGTAGAATTGATACCCAAATGGGGCTTTGTATATCTAAATCTCTGAAGTGAGTATGACTAGAAAATATACTGGAGTTTTTTTAACAATTAAGAACTATCATTGTAGAAGACAGTGAATGACTATTAGTACGTTATTATGTCATTAATTTTTAATGAAAAATAAATGTTTAAGAAATCAAGATTATATTAATAGATTTATATATGACTGTGTGTATGTATGCAAATTTGACTTACATAAATTATAAACCAATTACAAATGTTTTGCTTATAGATTCAAAAATAATAATTAAAAAAACCTCGTTGTGTACTAAGATGAATTGATAAAATTTATTTCTTAAAAGTAAAAACCAGAAAAGCCCTATCTTCTTCATGGTGCAGCCAAGTGTGACCAGACATGCATGTGATATTGACCTCTAGGAGAACCATCCCTTCCACATTAACAACAGAATTAAGTCTCCTCCATTTCCCCATTCTTTCCCCCAGCCTGGAAATTAATTGTGGAAATATACATTTTCTTCTGCCTTTATAATTATCTACAACAGCTATGTAAAATTCATTGGAATCTATTAGTTTCTCGGAAGCAGTATTGAATGTTTCTAAGATAGTGTTTCTAGGTATGCTATTAAATTGGGACATCAGCATGATGAGATGATCTCTCCTTTAGAGTCATAACAAGTATATTCCATAATTTTAAAAGGGTATTGCTAAGTTACCTACAAATCTTAACCTGAACATATTGATATCTGAAAAATCATTATTTAGTACCTTGTTCAAGTCATCTTGAACAGGGAATTCTATGATTTTGTTGAAATGAAGCTGAAAAACTCAAGTGGACACAAAGTTTTCTCTGTGTATTTCTTAGGACAGGTAATGTAAGGCAGATGAGTGAAATCTGTCTGTGCGATGTGTCACATACAAGACATGAAGATCTGAGACATTCTAAATATTTAAAGGTTCGTTATTAAAATCATTAACTTTGGAGAAGTGTGACAAAAGAAACAAAAGTTATTAGAGGACTGCAGTGGATTTAGGAATTTTTCTGTCAGTTAGTGGTGGGACTGGGTGACTGTCCTTGATTGTTGAGTATATGACCTTGGCTTGCTGATGAGACTGATTTTTTGTGTTCACTTGCCTTTTTTTATTACACTTCCATCTGGAAGAAAGGAAGCTGGGATACTCAGTGCTCAACAGGTAGCAACCATTCCGCTCTTACATATAGTAATCTGCAATTGTCAATAAGGGCATGAGAGATTGAATAAATGAAAACTTATATGCTATGGAATATTACCTCCTAGTACAGAAACTCTGATTTTCACACTGAATTTTGTTTAAGTGAACACCAATATGAAAGTGAAATTCTGAATTTTAATTCATTTAGCAGCAAAGTTTTAATTTGAGACTAAATTTTTGTCTTTTACATAAGGATATTTTTCAAATATTAAGAGATTTTTGTTGGCTTTAAACCAGATTTTTTTGTATATGTATTACAATGATGATGAAAAATTATAAACCTCTTCCTAAAACGTTTGACTGCTATATTTTTGCCCTTAGTAATTCAGAGTGCGTTTTTTCCTTCTAAATATTGAACAAAATACTTTAAAGTAAAGGAGTGAGAATGAAAATAGTGCCATCTGCTTGCTCAGCTTGAAACACATTACTGCTTAGCCTACCCAATAGTGTTCTTATTATTTTACAGTGGTTAGTTTATTTCATATTTGCAATAAATTTGCAGGAAAAGTTTCCATAGTATCCCCTAAATGAGTTAAAATTACTGAAGACAAATACAGAAAGAAACATGGAAATAGATTCTGGATGGAAAATAGATTTACTGAAGCAAAAAATAAAGAACTCTGGCTATGCTTTGTGCCAAACTTAAAATAGTTCCTTATTGGTACTTTTATTTCACATATATAGAATATCTGATGATTGGCATGGTTGTTAATTAAAGATTATTACTTACAACATGTTTTAACTCCACACATGGGAAGGAACAGCTAACAAGGGCCACCATAATAATTATTTTGGTTTCTTTCTTTATGTTTAATGCTAAACTTGTGCTTCAAGATAATGTACTGCTGGATTCCATCTATTGTTGGAATAGCTTGTAGGTTGGACATCTACAAGCTGTAATCTCTGGTTATAATGGGCACTGTTTTTCAAATTGTCATAGAGCCCTGAAGACATTATCTTGGCTTCTTTTGAATAGGAAATCAGCTGCAGAATTCTTCTGTCATTGCACCTCACCATTGAGCTGCAATGGAAGATCAAATCAAGATAAAAAGCCTCATTGTGGTAGCTCGAAAACAGACATGCAATAAAAAGTGTACCCAGAAGTACTCATAGTCTGGCCTTTGACAAGGCTGAACAAGTAGATGAGCCACGTGGAGAGAGTTGGAGGCAGGGAGAGACAAAGCTGAAGTGAAACAGGAAAGTCATTTTATGCTAAGTAGCTTTCTAGCCATTTTCAACAGAGGTGCTTTATAGAGAGAGAGCATGAAAGTATATAAGAGGAATTGGTGGTGGTCAAACAATTTTCAGAGTGAAAAGCTGTGAAAACTAAGCAACTTTTTTACAGAAATTGTACTCCTAAAAATAAGAGTGATCTGGAGACTAGAATGAAGTCAATATGCTTCCAAAATTACAGTTTATAAGTAACAAAACAAACAGGCAAAAAAAACCAAACAAAAAGCAACCAAAAAACCCAACCCTAAATGTGTTAATATTTCAGCATGTCCAAGGTAGGTTTGCTACTAAAAGGGTAGAGAAATGGTCTAAGGAATGTTTTATATTTGAGACTGATGACTGTAAAGGAAACTGAAGGGAATCTCCAGGGCATGTGTCTATGAAAGGTAATTTGAATGTGACCCTATAATCCCAGTTTTGTATAGACATGAATTACAGGCCCCTCCACTGTGGCCAGTGCACTGAGGCGGATCTGATTACGTATTTTCCTCTAAGAATGCATCCTCTGAAAAAAAAAAAAGGAGCTCCTGAACTGAAATGTTCATCTTTGTTTGGACATAGTTAAGGGCAGTAATCTTCTAAGTGAGGAATTTTGCTAGGCAGACAGGGTAAAACTAAAGGACACTGAAGATTAAGCCCACCATGTGTTCTTCTTTGTGCCCTTGTCTTCAGTCTTGCTCATATCAGTAGCTTTCAGAGCTTCCTGGCTGCTGTAAACTGTCATTTGTTTGACAGCTGTTCTGTGACATTAATTCAAATACTGTAATACTGTTCATGTCTGTGGAGCACATCAAGGACTCATTTTTATTTGTGTTTCATTGTCATCTTACAAAAGATCACATTTGTTTAGAGGTTTGGTTTATTTTTTTCCCTTTCAAGGATTCTTTAAACCAGTTGAAATATGCATTATAGCTGTATGATTAGATATCCTTTCTGCAAATAGATAAATAGGGAAAATATGCCTCTCGTTACATAGTGAGAGTCTGATAATGAAGGAAATTATTAAATTATCACTAGCTGATTAAAATTCCAGTTGCTCAAAGAGAGATTCTTGCTCTCAGAAGCTCAAAAACTCTACAAATCAGAAATATTTTTTGATATTTGGTGCTGCTTCTGTGATGGAAAAGATAAACCAACTTTGATAATGAAGAAGTTGGACTACCAAAGTTCAAAACCAGGTGAGCAATTTCACTCCGACAATGACGAGTCAGAGTTATTAAAATTCATTCCTGACTCTCAGATCAATTTGCTGGAAAAAGTTTCGGAATAAAAGAAAAGGTGACATTTTTAAAAGACGGTTAAAGTCCTGAATAGTTTCTGTCTTGACTGGTTAAACTCAAAGGAATTATTCCTTAATATCCTTGTATTTTTTACTAACTTCCCCTTCCCCAATGTGTAAAACCTTATACAAAGTTCTTCCACATTTGATTATAGCTCCTCATCAATTGGATAGGTTTCATAGTTGTCTAGAGAGGACAGTAAATATTTTCTGAGATGAAATGGGCACTTTTCTGAAATTTAATTTTCTAGGACTACATATTACTTTTTCAACTGAAAAGTTCGCAGAAAAATATTATGATTATTTTTAGGAATTACTCCACTGTTACTAACAAGTCAGAGCTGAAAATCTGTCAGAATACACTCCAGGTTATTTTGCATATGGATGAAATCAATGTTAAATTTGTTTGGAAAATTAGAATACTGCATTCCTTCTTGATATTCATTTCTATATACATACCAAAACAACAGTTTCTTAACTTTATGTTAATTTTTGTCGTACCAGAAATATAATTTATACTTCTGTATTATCAAGACTATTTTCCAACTGAATTAAGAAGAAATTTTTCCATATAATGCATTAGCTTGTCCTCTTTCACTGAATTTTTACCAATGTAAATGTTAGATATTTTAGGATGATGCCATGCTGTTTCAGGGTTTTGATGTCACATCATTTCACCTGAGAGCTGGGTCTTAAAAAAGGTTATGTCCTTAATATATTGTAGTCTGCTTTAACTAATACTGATTTTAAAACACTTTGTTAACCTACTAAGATGAAAACAACAAGACTTATTGTTATGTTTATAAGACTTTAAGTTTTTTAAAAGAGCATACTATTCTTCTGATAAGAGTTGCATTAAAATGAAGATTATTCTGTTGCTTTTCTTCCCTACGGGAACAAGCAGTTTAAATTTTACTTTAATTAACTTTCTGCTCAACAATCAAATAGTGAACATTAGTGTTTTGCAAGCACAGCTATATTTTCATACTTTTCCTATAGCTTTCCTGTAAAACACTCATCATAAACTGCAACCTATAAAAATTATTACTTTTCTTCATAGTCTTCCATTGTTTTTATCAAATTATTTTCTTTTCCAATATTGTCAAGTGAAAGAAAAAAATTCTTATAAATATGCTTAGAAAAAGTATGTCAAAATTAATCCCACTTTGTATGCACATGAAAAAATGCAAGGATTTTCTCTCAGGGATAATGCATACAATTTGCATACATACCTACATTTATGCTCAAATATATCTCATTAGGATAATTGTTTTTTACAGAAAATCAAAGCTTCAAATTCAAGTAATGCCCAACTGTGACTGAAAACAACTGCAGAGAACATACCGTGTAGAAATTTTTTGGTCTTTCTAATAGCAGTTGGTCTTTAATAACTCAGTAGGCTACATATGCTAGCAGTGGTATATCTGCAAAGCAGTGCTTTCTTTGCTTTTTAATGCAATTCACATCTCACTTAGTAGTTGCACCCATATTAAGAGCAATAGTTCATAGTCACAGGGCCCTGAAAATCCTGAGCTAAGTCTGCTTTCAGTAGACGGTAGGAAATAATGCTCTCCAGGGGTCATTTCCTACACAGAAATTTTTGTGATTCTGCACTGCCCTTCAGTGAAGTTTAAGGAAGAGCAGTGCAGCAATACAATACATTTCTGTGCTACAAGATATTTTCAAATGGGTAGGAAAGTCTTCATTAAGGACACAGTCCACAGCTGACAAAGACACCCTTTCTTCATATACAGCCATTTCTTCAAACTCAAACATGCACAAATTTTCACACAAAAAAATGTTTGGTAATTTTACTTTCTCTCTTTTTTTTTTTTTTTTTTTTTTTTAACTCCCTTGGCTATCTCTCACTACCTAGAATTTGCATGGCCAGGAATTTCTTGTGTGGTGAAGTACATTCACCAATTAAGACGCCATCTACATAGGAAATATACTCAAAGATACTCAATGATGGAGCTTACCACTTTACTGCATTTATTTTAATAATCTATTCTAATTTTGTCAAAGAGGACACAAACTTTTTTATTATTATCCAAACTGAACTAAAATTTTTTTCACCTTTTTTTCCCACCACTAGTCTAATTTCAGGAAATTTCCCAAAATGCTTACAGAAATCAAATTTCACTAGTCAGTTATAGAGAATGAAAATTGGCTTCTGAAGCTTTAAAAGCCTGCAGTTTATCATTAATTCAAACAGTATAAATCCATTTAATTTGTGTAAAAGCTATGTCTTGATCCAGTAAAGCACATAAGGCTAGAGGCAATAAGAATCAGAAATCCAAATTCAGGCAAACTAAGTTAACAAAGCTTGCAAACTAAAATAAAGAAATAAATAATAAAATAATGGTTTGACATTAGGACTTTCTAGGACCACTGTGTTCTTAAGCAAACACAGGGCAGGCAGTATTCCGGGCAAATATCTCAGTCTCTCTCCTTGCTGTGCCTGACCTGCACTGAGGAAATGGGAGCTCTTCTGAGTAAGTCACCATATCTTACTGGAAGATGGAACCTAAGTAAACTGGTATTAGGTATGCATTAGGTGTGTAGGGCAAGTGGTGGTCTGAGAAGAGACAAGCTAGACTGAATTATCCATCAAGTGTTCACAACCAACACAGGCTGGGGAATGAGATGCTGGAGAGCAGTGCTGCAGAAGAGACCTGGGTGTCCTGGTCAGTGGCAAGTTGAACATGAGTCAGCAGCACCCTGGCAGCCAGGAGGGCCAACTCTGTCCTGGGGTGCATCAGGCACAGCATCACCAGCCAGGCAAGGGAGGGGATTTTCCCTCTCTGCTCTGAGCTGGGGCAGCCTCACCTTGAGTGCTGGGGGCAGTTTTGGGTGGCACAATGTAAGAAAGACACTAAACTGTTAGAGAGTGTCCAAAGGAGGGCAATGGAAATGGTGTAGGCCCTTGAGGGGAAGCTGTATGAGGAGCAGCTGAGGTCACTTGGTCTGTTCAGCCTGGTGAAGAGACCTAGGGGACACCTCATTGTGGTTACAACTTCCCTGTGAGGGGCAGAGGAGGGGCAGGCACTGATCTCTGTGGTATACAGTGACAGGTGATCCAAGGAAATTACCTAAAGCTGTGTCAGGGGAGGTTTAGGTTGGATATCAGGAAAAGATTTTTCACCCAGGCGGTAGCTGGGCACTGGAACAGGCTCCTCAGGAAAGTAGTCAGACCACCAAGCCTGACAGAGCTCAAGAAATGTTCGGACAATGCTCTCTGACATATGGTGCAATTCTTGGGGTATCCTGTGCAGGACCAGGAATTGGACTTCATGATCCTTGTATGTCTCTTCCAACTCAGCACATTCTGTGATTCTATGATTTTTATTTATTCTTTTAATAGTCTTGCTGTTAGATACTTTGTGTTATCTCTGTTTCTTCTCATATAGCTGTGCTACCTTTCCAGATTTTGGTCCCAGGACTGCTTCTCTATTTGCACTGAAACTTAATTTACAACTACTTTTTGGAGCAGTGCTTGGAAGCCAGGTTTCTTCCAGCTAGTGCCCTAATCACTAGAAAGTATAAACTCAGCCTATTCCTCAAATTATTTTCTTCTGTTCTCTCTTGAAGTGGGAACTTCCAGGAATAAGTTCCAGAATAAGTTGATATAACTGCTTCTGGTTATGGAAGCTCTTAGTCACTAGCTATTTCCCTTAATACATTCTGTGGAAGCAAATGGTAATGGTTTATATGTATTTGCATATAGAAAAGGCACTGTGCCCATTTCAATCCTATTAGGTCATGAAATTCTAGTCATGCAGTTTATAGTCAGGCTGTTGGAGAATTATTTCCTTCAATAAATGTAAGAACATGATATGACTTTGTCCTATTCCAGAAAATTCTATCTATTTCTATTTCTACTTCTTGTCTCTTACAGTTTATAAGACAGAAAAATAAAATTAAATTCTGCTTGATATATACAAAGATTTTGAAATGCCTTGTCAGGCCACATTCAGTCTCTGTCTGAGGAGAAGATGTAGATTGGTCTCAGGGAAAAAAAAGGAAAAGGCTTCAGAGGCTAGTGGCTTGCATGAATTTGTACAAGAAGCATTGTGAGCTCTTGAGTATATGTGCATAGTGACACCCTTCCAGGCCCCTCTTTTTAGGAAAAACAACAGCATTAGCTCCTGGCAGATTGATCCTTGCTGCCAACTAGAGAAAATATTCAGCATGCTCTCTGATAGATGTTACAGAGTATGGATAATATTTCAAGCAGCAGTGATTTACTTGAGTTTTACCAAACTTTAGCCTAGTTGTGTTTCATGAGACTGTAAGATCTTTTTTCCTGCCTCTCCCATGTTCTCTACTGGTTACATGATTTTTACTTGAGTTTTACCAAACTTTAGCCTAGTTGTGTTTCATGAGACTGTAAGATCTTTTTTCCTGCCTCTCCCATGTTCTCTACTGGTTACATGATTTTTGACATACTTGTATTTTCCAGAATGGCTGTGTGCAGACAGCTGGGAGGAATATCCATTACAGATGTCATTTCCCACAAAATGCCCTCACGTAGCCTCTGATATAATTGTTGTCCACTCTTCTACACAGTGATGTCATATATAAAAGAAAGAATTTGCATAGACATTTGCTCCTTTGTTTTAGGGCATTTCTCTAAATAATTTCTTAGAAAATACATAGACCAAAAATTGTAGCATTTAAACCCTAATCACATACATTATATTGAACTGACTTATCTGAGGTGCAGTCATCACAACATCAGCTGCATTTACTTTGGAGTTCTAGTAGCATTTTGATGGATTTCTTAGTTCAAATGGCCATATTTTGTGGCCAAAGCTCTTAGACTCATTTGATAAAGCTACATATATTGCCAGTATATCTTTAGAGTACGGATAAATAATAAAATACTTCTGCAAGTACATAACTCTCTAGCTTTGGGCCCCATAGGAAATATTTTGGAAAGCAAACTATACAGCTTTGGAAGGAACCGGAACACTTTCTCCTCAGAGGTAACAAAATCTCTTTTCAGTTTAAATTATGTAGTTCACACACTGCACAGTTTAAACAGAGATAATGTAAGTTTCTATATATAGTTAAATTATTTTATGCCAGTTTTTTTCCTTTTCAAGATTTCACACCAAATTATAAATCAAAATATAAATGCAGGGTATTAAGTATAACTTCTGGTTCCTGCAATGTCAATTACTGTCAAGTCACTCAATCAGAGATTCTGAGAGAAGTCCTTGGCATTAACAAGAGCTCAGCAGTGATTATTTGCTTCATATACTCTAAAGTTATTTTGATTAGTGCTTAGGAAGAAATGTGCTATTACTCTAAGCTTAATGTTGATGTAATTTTAAAAAGAAAATGAACGTCTGTCTGTTATCTGATATGAAGATATTTGAACGGTGAATTTTGTGTCTCTGATATTAATGAAAACAAATGCACTTTTTAATGAAATTAACTTGATGTTGGCACTTTGCTTGTGAGAGAACATAACAAAAGAAAAAGATATGCTATATATGCTTTCCATAATTTATTGCAGGTTGACACATAAAATAAGGAAAGAGCAAATTTAAGAACCAGAACATGAGCTGGTGAAAATTCGGGACATAGATTTGAAAACATCGGTGAACTTGTACAATTACTTAAGGAACAGCTTGAAAACAGTGAGGAAGAAATGCAAAATGAAAAGACCCAGGAAATGAAGTTGTGTGTAAACTAAGGCTCCTTTTTTTAAAAAAAAGGCATAATATACAGAATTCATCCTTTTTTTAAAACTGTTCCTCTTATCACATTTATTACAGCAAATTAAATTATTAAACTTTCAATCATTGATAGCAGAAAACCTGACATGAACCAGCACCTTCAAAGCTAAAAGAATTTCTTATATGTGTGTGGTGCCTTACTGGCATGGGGGAGCTGGGAAGAGAGGAAGGACTAATTGCTCTGTTGAGTTGTGCTGCTTTTAGACCTCGTGAGTCTGTTGAAGAAAGTCATGCTTCCCTCTTGCAAACCTATTTCTTTCACTGGTATTGGGTGGTTCCCAAAGAGATTTCTTCCTGCTGAAAGAAACAACAAGTTGTCCTGGTTCTGGCCAGGAGGGTTAATTTTAGCAGTAGTGAGGAGACAGGAAGGCCAGGACCTGGAGGTTATTTGATACCAGGTCATGTCATTTTCCAGGGATGAGGGGAGAGTTCACTTCTGGGTCAGCATGGTAGGGTTGTCTCATTACTGTTTCAAATGAATTGTTCTTATCTCAGCCTGTGATCTTTATGTCTTGTGCTTCCAATTCTCCTCTCAAGCTGCAGGGGAGGTCGGAGAGGAGAGGGGGAACAAGCAAACAGAAGATGGTTGGAAGATTTTCAGTGGCAGCACTAAATTCAGGAGTACCAGTCCTAAACCATGACACAGTTTTAGGATGGGACAGAGATGAGAAGCACTTTGGGTCTCTTGGAAGCACTCTGTGTACAGTTTTAGACCTGATGAGATTAACAGCCCTTGATAAAGAGGTAGCAGTGATTGAGGGTTCTGGAACAGATTTTCTATTCCCAGGAACACAACTAGTGGGACTTCCTGAAGCATGCCAGATACCAAAATGTACACTTTGTGGTCATTAAGTAGTTGTCGTCTCTTGCTCCTTGCTCGTGAAGTTGCTTCCAAGGTCAGCTCATCATTAGACCTTTCACACTACCTTCCTATCTTCCTTGGCATGTGAGACTTCTGACCAGCCTATCAGACAGTTAGAAAGCATCAAGAGTGCCACCAGTGGGTTTCTGCTCAGTGAAGTGATCCAAAGGAGATCAGGTCTTATCTGTATTTCTCGACATAAGTATTTCAGTTATTCACCACCATTTCCCTGATCTGTGCTTGGTGTTTTTATTTTTTAATTCAACAACTTAGAATTCTAAACTATACTGTCTCTTCACAGGCCTACTTAATTGATCTGAAAAATGTGTGCTGCCTACTTTTCCTTACAGTTGGAGTGTCCTATGTCTAACTCTGAATCTTGATATTGAAGTGAATCTGAATTGGTCTTGGTAATTTCAGTCTGCAGTCATTTTGTTTTGTCCTTGCTGAAGCTTAGTGCTAATGTTTAAAGCTAGGTGCCTTACATTGTGGGTAATTTCCTTCCTCTGAGTTAGCAAAAGCATCATGCGATAATTTTAGTATTTATAAGAACGGTGTTTAATATTCATCTACTTGTTAGTCACTGTTTGTAAAGCAGAACATAAAGTCTTATTTTCTACTAATTTTTCTCTTTATTACCAAAGCAATTTTACTTGCCAGATTACATTCATTCTTTCCCAGAAAGGTTGTAAAAAGATATGGAAGTCTACTATTCATCTACACTCTTTACTTTTACTCTAGTTTGTATTGTATTCAGAATAATTTAATCTACTATCTTGTGGCAGAGTAATTCTAAAGAATAAAGTACTGTTAACTAAATTCTCTTATTTAATTGTTTTCATATCTCATTGTATACAGGTTATGTCACCTCTGTGCTTTGATATCTAACAGAAATATCATTATTTTAAGCAATGAAATAATAATGTGAATAATATAAATAAAAGTAAAATACAAGATACAATATAATATGAAATACTGTTCTTCCTCTGTAAGGAATATCTGTTGCATAGATATCCTTTTTTTAATAGGAATTCATTTTCCTTTAACATCTGTATTTGCTGCAAAGGGAGAAGAAAATAAAAATTAGCACTTACACTGCAATAGGTATAGTACAACTAATTTTTTTTTAATTCCAAAAGACTGTTCTCATTATTATCATTACTTTTAACAGAAAAATCACACACAAAAAGACAGGCATTAAAAGTTTTCTTAATTTACGTTTTTTTTCCAAACAACTTGCTGTATATTTTCTAGTTCAGTAACTTACAGTAGTTAAAGAAATTAGGGAATGAAAAACAAATTTTCAAGCATACATTTGTAACTGTATGGTCTGAATTTCTAGGAATTCTGTAAGGTCCCAGTAGTCATTATTCTATTTACTGCAAGAATTTAGCAATCCAAAAATGGCACAGATGAAAAAAAAGAGTTCCTCTAGGAGAAAGATGAATCTCCCTTGTGCACACTAAACTGATGCCTTAGCAGGGTCTGGCGGTTTTGTCTTGAACTAATGGAAAGAGAAAGCACTCTGGAAAGAGTTCCAGAGCTCTGTGTATGGAGGGATTTTCCACAAGTGAATATCTCCTTTCTTTGGGTAGAGATAATCATCTGTCTTCAAGAGTTAAGCCTTTTTATTTTTCCAAAGCAGAATGCAGATGTCAGGAAGGCTTTATCTTACTAGAATACTCTAAAATAAAGTTTTCACTTTTGTTGAAATGCATATATTGGAAATATACTTGATTTTTAATGTACATTTTATTTTCTGTTATTTTCTCTCCAATGTCTTAGTCTAAGAATATTTCAGCATTTCATTTAATGTTTTTCTTTATTTTTGGGTTTTACATTATTTTTATAATCTGAAATTATTTTATTACATGGACTTTTACAGCTGATTGCCTCTGGAAGTATGGAAACCTTTATATTTTGTTTTATTATTTTAATTTCTGATTTATTATGTAAGTTCAGTTTTGACAAGCTGTTGCGTTTTTTTTAAGCAGTACTTTCCTTAGTGATTTAAAAATAAATTCATAACATTATGTTATGGCTTTATATGTTAGTAGCAGTTGCTCACTTTTCTCTAATCATGTGCTGTGCATGAGCCAATGAGTAGATAACATGTAACAAAATTCTTATACTCCCAAAACACAGACATAAAGATGGCCTAAATTTGAGGAAGCCAATATTCCATTATCATGTCACTTAGTCTTACTTTGTTGGCTTGCATGTAAAAGTAAGGGGTTAAGGTTACCTTTCTTCAAATGTTAATGTAATTTCTATAGTATTTTAGGGCACTTCTACTCTCAAAGATTTGCTGTAAATGATCCCAACAGGTAAAATCTGTTGATCCCTAAAGGCATATATGCATATCCAGGTGTTTCCATGGATTTCAGTTCGTATTTTCAGGAGTGGATTTGATGCCTAAAGACTCTGTCTTTCTGAATTTGAAATTTCTGGTAAAAGAGTACATGTTTACACATCAGGACATCAGCTTTAATCCACTGCAGCTGATATGTTAAGAAAATTATTGTGATAGTATATTAATTGTAACAGAAAAGATTAGTGTTGCACAGGTCTTTATAAGCTCAAAAATCAGTTTTTTCCTGTTACCTAACTCATATGTTTCATTAAATTACAATTACATCTGGATTTAACATTCAAGATATGAAAAATTTTCTTTTTGAGACTGTATAATTCCCAGCAATTTAGAATGAGAACATGGCATTACAACATAAAACGAGACAAGTGAGAAAGCAAACAGGAAATACCTTCTCCAAAAGAAAACAGAAGATATTTTGTGGATTTATCGTGTACAAGTAAGAAACACACACATTTGTTTATCATTTCCTATGTATAATAGCCTTGACCTATTTAAGCAAAGCTCACATAAGAGCAATAACAGTAAAAATACATATTAATGTTTAATAATAATGATGAAATAGTGAGTTTCTAGAATTTACTACTAGGAAGTTCTTGGAATATGTTTTTCAAAAATGTTCAACAGAACTTGACAACAGAATATCACTACCCTTGGCCCGCCTTGAGTTTTGTGAGAAGCAGCTTACACCATGGGCAGGAGGGCTCAGTTTCCCCCAGCTCAGAAGCCATTGAGTGCTTTTGTGCTGCCCTAACCTCCTTCTGGCGCAGCAGGAGCTGCTGCATGTCCACAGCTCTTCATAAGTCATGGACCAAATGTGGCTTTCTCCTTTCTTCGCTGTCATTAAAAAGGTAGTATGGACTAGGTAGTGGAATGAGGTCATAGTCTGTTCAAGGGGCAGTGGCAACTGTCTCTTTGCTGCTGCAGAGATGCAGAAAAACAGAAGAGGAGAGGGATGGGAGGGAAAGCTATGAGATTTGGTTCAGAGACAAAACTGGCCAGGAAATCCTCTTCTAAACACTTTTCCGCTGAATAACAATGATTTACCAGATTTGTAGGACATCTCAGTGCAGTTCAGTTCTGTTTCACCAACACTGCCCAAGCTCTCGCAAGTGTGTTTACCCATCTCACTGCTCTGCTAGCAAATCTGATCTGCTCTGTACCCTGGTTCAGAGTGTCTGGCTTTCTCCTGACGGTGCTGATGTGGGTCTGGATATACCCAAAAGTGCTGGGAGGATACCACTAGAGGATCTGGCCATCTAGCACTTGTATGATGTCTGTTCAAATTAAATAAACAATGCCAATCGGTTCAAGCACTGTCTCAAGCACAACTCTCCATCAGCTCCTTGATGTAGTTGTAGCTTGTGAAGGAAATATTCTCCCAGACATTGCCTGAGCCTGGTTGAGAGATGACATAGGAATAACAAGTTAGCTGTTTTGGAAGGGAAGACAATTTGCCAAGTGGAGACTAGACACACCATTGTTTCATTGAGGGATCTTTCATTATGCCTAATTTGCAAGTTATTCTAATATTTTTTCTCTATTAAATAAACAGTTCCCTAATGAACTGTACCTGACCATTCTCATTAATCTTCTCTCAGAGGAGGTAGGTGTGATACATGCAAGAATATTAAAGTTGCCTTTATCTTGCCAGCTGAAGAATTGAAAAAACATGTATACCTCTGGACATCACACAAGCACACTTCCTTGAATCAGGACAGCTTTGTTGCTATCAGGGTTTGAAGTAGCTTGGTTGCTAATCCCTTTTCTGATTGCAAAAGTCACATACTTTTGGAATACAAAAGAGTAAAAGTGAGGTAAAATTATGAAATAGAATTATTTTCAAATCTCACTTGAAAAGTATCTAAAGAGATAACATAGAGCATTATTTAAATATACAGCCTAGCAGCATCAGTACAGAGCAGTAAGTTCATGAATTGTATCATTGGCTCTGATAGAAATTCCTTCTGGTGTTGCTTAATTCACTCACCCTAGCTGATTTATCATGGAAATGCTACAAGGCATTGAAAAGAAGGTTTATTGTAATAACATCACAGGTATTTATGATAAACAATTCACTGCAATTGTTACATTGCCAAGTGGTTTGCAAGCAGTTATATTACAACTGTTAAAAATTGCATTAGCTTGTGTCCTTTAATATTTGCACTTTCTGTTCTCCACATATTTTCTCTATAGCACGAAATAACTAAAACTTTTGAGGAAATTAGTGGAAAATGAAGCTTATACATTTAAGCAATCACTTGAAAACACATGCTATTTCATGTCACTAATGTAACAGACATGAGAGTCTTTAAAACATCAGAGGCAAAACCAACTTTTATTTTTGGAGAATCCTCCTCAGTTAAATTGCATCAGTTATAGAAAGACTGCTGCAGGTACCATAAATAATTACTTCAGATTATTGGTATTTCCAATTTCTTTTCTACTTTTTAATCATAGTGTCTGATCTGACTTTTTTCTCTGTTTTCAGCCCAGAAATTTCATGTTCTGTTTTCGGCTTTACAGTTTTAGAGTAATTAAAAAGTCTTTCAGTGATCTGAAAGAGTGTACCTGGAAGCTAAAATATTGAGTCACTTTTACCCTCAGTCCATCTGTCTCATGGAGTGAGTTAGCTCTGAAAGCAAATGTTGTTTGAAGCACACAGTGAGTATCAAGGCTGAAGGGACAAACTCTGACATGCATAGGCAAGGTCAGCTTCAGGTTTGTCTTGTGGAATCAAATTGCATAGACTTGTTTTGGGACTGGGCTTTTATCTCTGCAGCTACTCATGTCTGAGGGATTAATAATATTGGTCAGTAGCAGAAGGCAGAAGATGGGCATATGAGTTTCCTTGCAATGCCTGGATACTGCTTGTGAGTGCTTTGGCTGGTAATCAGTCACATTTCCTGCTCCTTCCCCCTAACCTCCAACACTGAGCATACATCTCCAGGATTCAGCTGTCTGGACACATCATTGTTCACTTGTCTTACTAATGGCTAGCTCTTTATATTTCACTCCTTTATAAAACAGAGACTTTTGACTTGATTTTTACAGTTGCTATTACTTGACTTCTGTTTTTAAGTCAAAATTAGACAAAATTTAATAGGTGTGAATATGTAAAAAGAAGTATGGACAACGTCTACTGGCATATATTGACAATTTTGAAGGGCTGGAAAGAGCAGACTGAGGTGAGGGAAAACAGTTCTTTTTAAAGCTGCAATTGTGCACTATATATTCCCATTTGAAGACAATTTTTGCAAGTTACTTCATTATTGCTTTCTATAAATCAATAAATAAGTCCCCAAACTTTCAATACAAGTCTCTACAGATATGCACATTAATCTGAGAAGGACAAGACTTTGGAAGAATTTAAAATGAATAAGTTCCCTATATGGCATTTAAGATGATGAATGTACTTTTTTTAAACCTCTGATAATTTTATGAAGGTGTATTTTATGAAGGTATGTAGGACAATGCATAGTTTAAGCAAGACCACAACTTTAGCAGCTGTATGATCAAAGGTTAATAGAATAGAGCACAATAGTTACAGTTGGAAGGAACCTTCAGTGATCATCTACACCAACTGCCTGACCACTTCAGGGGTGACCAAATGTTAGAGAATGTTAAGTGCATTGTCCAAATTCCTTCTAAACATTTGACTGGCTTGGGGCATAGACCACCTCTCTAGGAAACCTGTTTCAGTGTTTGACCATGCTCTTGGTAAATAAATGCTTCCAAAAGTCCAGTCTAAACATCCCCTGATGTGCTTTGAACCATATCCATGCATCCTGTCACTGGATCCCAGGTAGAAGAGCTCAGCACCTCCCACTCCACTTGCCCTCCTCAGGAAGCTGTAAAGAGCAATGCTGTCACCCCTCAGCCTCCTTTTCTCCAAAGTAGACAAGTCTGAAATCCTCATCTCCTCCTCATAGGACATTCCTTCAGGTTCTTTCACTATCATGAAATTCACATTCATCCATGCTTCTTTTGGATGCGTGGACCTTCATATCCTTCGTGATTTGTGTGGCCCACACAGTACTCCAGGTGAGGCCATACCAGTGCTGAATACACCAGGTAATCAACTCATTTATCCAGCTGTTTATGCTGTGTTTGATGCACCCAAGGATGGGATTTGTCCTCTTGTCTGCCAGGGCACAGTACTGGCTCACATTGAACACCCCTAAATCACTTTCTGTAGGTCTGTTCTCCAGCTACTCCTCTCCCATTTTATTTTCGTTCCTCTTGTTTCTCCAGGCGTAGAGTCCAGCATTTGGTCATTGTCATGTCATGTCATGTCACTGATAGTTGCCCAGCATCCCAATGTACCAGAACATGCTGCAGAGCCTTAGTCCCTGAGAAAACCAACAACACATACCAGTTTAGTATAATCATCAATAGTATTGTTATAATTATTATACAATCATTTTAAGTAAAAGAAATAGCATTATATACAATTATTACATAATATTTGTAAAACTATTTCCTTCTCATCCTCTTTCTCCTGCAATAATGTAACATCCACACATATGCTGATCAGACTAATTCTACCACCAAGAATTACTAAAAGAACATTTTATAAAGAATATCAGAACAAGGTAAGTGTTCTGCAATGTCCTTGTGTTGTAGTTTTCTGGATTCTACTGAGTCGTTTGTCTGAGACTGATATGAGTAGCTGAACTGTGTTTATAAACTCTTGGTAGCTCTTTCACAAATTTTTATAGTTGCTCTTGATCTTATATACAATTTTTCACGCACAATGTATCATAAGTGAGTTCCATCGTTTAACTGCATTTTATGCAGAAGAATGTTTTTCAGACAGACGTCTAAAATTTGCTGCCTCCTGTTTTTTGCTTTCTGAGACACGGAAAAAGAACAAATTATAAAACCCAAAAAACAACCAACAAAACAAAAAAAAAGCCCAACAAACCTGTCAACTTTCTTGGACATTTGTGGTTTGATAAATCTTTATTGTGTTAAAAATTATTTAAGTTTTTCTTAAGATGATGAAAATAACATTATTTGAATCACTAGTTATTGCTCTTCTTCTTTTGGTCATCATGTTACCTTTCCCTCTACTTTTTCCAAGGTTTTGCTTTGCTTTGTTTTGTTGTTTTTTTTTTTTTAATAAGGTGATTTGGTTGATTTTAACCAAATATTCCTGTTCCAGGAACATTGTGTATTGTACAGTAGCACAACATTTTCTTTCTGATTAGTTCTCCATTGCTTACCTAATAAATAGTAATAATCAATTTGCTTGTTTGACTGCTTCTGAACATTAAGGTGATTATTCTATTTTCATAGAATAATGTATTATAAATCTGAAATATCTTTCCTCTATAGTACAAACCAGTGCAAAGTCCTTCACTGTGCATACAAAATTAGAATTGATTTTCCCGTTATTTTTCCCCATGAGTATCACTAACAATAATAATTTTCAGCCTGTGAATCTAATCACCATAAAACATCATTAAAGCTAATTGAACATTTATATAGATAGTCACAAAGCTTACCCTGTTATATTAGAAAGTAAATAGATAAACCCTCATACTTTTGGACAGAGTTGTTTGCAATAAAGAAATTAAGTTTTATAGTACTTTCCCTCCCTGCCCCCCATCTAGTTAGTTAGGAGTAAAATCCAAGAATTTCTCAGTCTTCTGTAAAAATGCTAGGAAATGCTGAAATTCTAGGAAATTCTGTCTCTGCAACACTTCAGTGTGTTGTTACACATTACACAGTTTCATTGTCAAGCATTCACTTGAATGAATGGATGGAAAACCAGTCAGAATTTGAAGCCAGCCCCTAAGGAAAAGCTCCAGTAAAAAGCTACATAATATTCAGAGGGATAAATGTTTACATTTTGACTGATTGCTATATTTTTCTGGTTAATTTTATTGGCAGAATCTAAGAAGTGTTCACTGTAACTTAATTATTCATTTGCATTTTTCTATAGCATGCCTGGTGTGATGCATACCACAGATAGGACACCAAACAAGAAAGTTTTAAGTACATGTTGGTGTAAAAATTCCTGCGTTACAATTATACACTGTGGCAATGTCCGTTGACTTTAATGAAAATGAGAATTATATGGAACGATATTTTTGCAGCACATTTTGAAGATAAGACAATCTTTGCCTTAATGTTTTCTTTTTACTAACCTGCTTCACAGCAGAGTATCCTTGACTGAAAGCACTTAATTCATTGCTCTCATGAAATGCTGCAAAAGTTTCTATTATGTTATAATATTAAGCCTGATTATTAAGAACCTTTATATGAGAAACTACCTTAAATTAATGAAACAAACTGAAATCTTAATTGCTATCTGTGATCTAGGCATACAGCATATGAAGTACTGGAACAAATGCCCTCATTAATTTATCTAGAGCTTTGCAAGAAATGTCCTTCATGAGAAAATGCAAGACACACTTATTACCTTCAATGTCACAAGCAGGGTATTCTAATCTTGGAGAATATTATTTGAGACAGAGATAAGAATGAAATAGAAGCTATTTTATGGTAGGAAAGCAGAAAGAGAACTTTGCTCCTTTTAGTATATTTGTACATGTATTGGAGGACTTAAAGGGATTTGCAGTTAAATATATAGATTTAAATTGAGGTAAAATTACATTAAACATAATAGATGGGTCACACATAACCATACCTGTAAAAAATATAAAGAGATAGAACATAATAATCAGATATTCTTTTGAATATGGAAACAAATTGTCTTTTTCATTATTTCAGAGATTGATTTAAATTAAAAAAACATGGAAACCATAGAAATAAATTTTAAACAATTCCTTGATCTGCCACTCTCTTGTAAACTTCTAATGACAAGGCTCTGACAGATGGCCTTTAGGCCTCTTTGGCCATCCTACTTTATGATCTCTAATTAAGTCCAGATCACATCTTCCATCTGGAAAACACTTTCTGGCAGCAGGAATTCTGGCTACAGAAGGCAAATAAGAGGCTGTACTGCAGGTTTAGAGACTCTGAGCAGCTAAAGTCTCCTCAAGCTGCCCTTAATAACATGTAAGCTTTACCAGTAGTTTTAATATTAGTCGTATTTGAACATGTAATCCTAAGTAAAATGAACTAAAATACAGCATGTACTCATGCAAAACTATCACAGTACAAGTTGATATTTTTATCTAACAAGTTGGATGATTTTCTAGGTTAATTAAATGAAGGAAACCTCACTGATTTGTATATTGGAAATGTAATCAGTGAAACATCACCTAGAGGATGACAGCTGTTTTAAAGCTCAAATAATCCATTCCAGGTGTACTTGTGTAGGAAGGGAGCTCAAATGCCTCATTCCCTTCTGGAATACGTAGGGTATCCAAGACATTCATGTGGAATTGGTTGCAATAGCATTGAACCTATGGGACACCCATGCTTCCTTGGAGTGACAGCTGAAGATGTGGTGGATATGGTAAAGCCTCAAAGTATTGTTAGGCCAAATATAACCAAGTCTCATTTTTCTTGTCTGCCTTAAAGTGTATAGATTCTACTCTTAAGCTCCACTACCTGTATTAACTAGGCCTTCATTTTTCTTCTAGGGGAATGTTGATCAGAATTTATGTAAAACCATGAAAGGAAAGAGAAATCAATGGATTTACTTTACCAAAAAAAAAAAAAAAAAGGCATAATGAACTAAATTTTACTGGAGAATTTTAGTAATGACCTTTAAATATTTGCTAATGGAAATAGGCAATAAAATAAATTAGGAGCAGATCCTACGTGGTCTTTTAGATGACCTTAAGGAGAACTGAAATATTAGGAATATAGTGGAGTAAAATAGTGCAAAATAGCAGATCATAAAATTCAGGGACAGTTAGTGTAATTTCTGGTACTGGCCTGGAAATCATCATCTGAAGACATCAAAGGACAAAAAAAATTGTCTGAACACAGGGTAATTTTGAATCACTAACAGGGTATGACAATGGAAAAGCAAATATTCTTTAATGCATGAGAATATACATTTCCAGTAGAAACAAGAAATAGTTCATGTCATGCTAGCCACTGAACACAGGCATTTAGAGTCAAAATATGATCCTATCTGCTTAAGAAAAACTAGTCCGCAATAAACAAGTTCAAATAGGCAAGAAGATCAGAAGAAGAAAAAAATCAGTAATTATAGAAAAATGTATATTCTTTATATATATATTAAAAAAAATCAGGGAGTAAGAAAAGAAAAGAGTAAAAATATATAATGTTTGTGGAAAGAATTGTGGACTGATAGATAGAAACATGTTTCTAGCCAATAGAGAACGAAAGCTTTGAAAATTTCTGATTGGATTAGCAGACACTTCAATCCCAATACAGGTATTTCTTTACCCTTTTCCATTTTGAAGTCTGAGTCCCTACATAACATCCAGTGGTTTTTAACTTCTGCATATTTTTTTCCTATTCAAAAGAAAACCATCTATACAAATACACTGCCTGCTACAGGAAATTTTTAGATTTCTTTTTCCTGGGATAATTAAAAAAAAAGAGGGCATTCTAAATTGATGTTTGTTCATTGTCATGAACATTCTCATCATTCCCATCATTTGTTCTTATTGGGCAGGATGAGAATATCAAAAGTGCAAAATGCTTTCAATCTGAAATGACTGTGTACAAATTTCACAAAGAAAGAAATGTGTTGTTCTTTTTAGTATCTTTTTCTTTCCTTTGGTTTAGCCCAAATATAGGAAGTTAATAATTTAAATAACTCCACTTCCTTTTAATATAGGAAAGCATCACAAGTCATTACTCTACCTAGCTATAAGGTCAATAATGTGATCTCTTAACTATTTCATTCCCCTGAGTCAATTGCCCACAACACTCTATTAACAAGTCCCTCTAACTCAGGGTGGAAGATCATTTAATCCCATAGTTCAGTTGAGATTCTGGGAAACTTCTGTGTGTGCTATTTTCAGGATTAAGAAATTTTCACAGATGAAAGTAAACTGAGATTGCTAACCTAACATAAACACAGATTATAAACCAAAATGTTTACCTAAGGCACCAGTGCCTTTCTCTATTTTTTCTTCTCTTTTTTTTTGTCCAGAAAAAAATTGACTTTTTTGTTTTTTGAAGTCCACACTGACTCACTCACTTTTCCCTTTTCACTTAAATCCCCTACTCTCCCATTTTCTTGTCTTGTTTGGTATATACCTTTGTGACAGGTAAGTAAGAAGCTTAAATGTACATTTTTAAATGCTCATAGGAAAATCATGCAACCAACAGCTGAAATTACTCCATATATATCACTCTGTATGTACCAAAAGGAAAAAATTCAGACAAAAACATTTGTCAACAAATTTTCATTTGAAGACGTGATTTCAGTTTTAATTAGTGAGCTGATCCTTTCTTTTGTGTTGAAAAAAAAAGAACACTCAGGTCACTGGACTCTTATCAAATGGAATTTATTTTTCTAAATGCATCTATTTTGTTAGGAAATAGGTATATACCCAAGCTATATCTCCTTCTTAGTAAACTATTCAAAGACCTCAGACTTTTCTTATGACTTATATGAAGACTAAAATTAAGTGGGAACTGAAAAAAATTAAAACTATTTGTATCAGTTATTACATCAGAAATAGGAAAAAAATAACTTGAAAAAAAATTTAAAATGTTACCACATGTTCAAGCATGACATTATCTTACAAAGATGAGCAAAAAAGCATTAATAAACCTGGCCTTCATTTCATACATACATTATAAAACATGCAGAAAATAGGTAAAACTAGAGGAGACAACTGACCTTTTATGTAGCTTTAATATTCAATATACACAGAAATAGGAGGATTTCAGAATATGCCTGGCTATTTCTCTGTATATTGAGCATTAAATCTACTGCTTTAATACTTCAATCTTCTATTTATTTTTTTTTTCATTCTGAATAAAACAATCATTCTATATAGAAATTTTTGCCAATCAACCAACAAAAATTAAGATTTTCTCCAGACCATATTCCCCTATGTCACCGATAGGGCACATAACACATTATGACTGTAAGGCTTGTGGCACTGGGGCTAGTTTCTTACTACATATTTTTGAAGTGCCAGCATAAGCTTTTGTTAGGGATCCTGTGAGACTTAGGTAATAATAAAAATAAATATTTTAAAATATATATTGAATAAATATATCTTCTGTAAAAGCTGAACCAACTCTACTGGAAAGAGGTTAAATATAAAAGATTTGATTTTAAAGCCATACCTATGGTGTAAAATGAAATTACAAGAAGTGCAATATAGGAATAGCCAACTTCTCTGATGACAGTACATGAGACACAAGGCACAAGCTCTTAGCAGATGAGCTAACCTTAACCTCTTCTCTATCAGTCCCACTGCATTTCTATACAGGCCATCAGAATATACTTGAATTATTCCAAATAATCCACTTCCATTCATCTTCTCTTAGTGAACTTGCTTCCCTTTTTATTGGTCATATCCAACCTTGCTGCCTCAAAGACATTTTGCCAAACTTACACTTTGCTAAGTCTCTGTGACATAGTAAGCTAAGGCTTATACCTTCCTCCAGCATGATCCAGTCAAATAGTTCTGAAAGGTGGAACCCAGCTATCTTGTCACTTTCAAATCCTGTTCCTTCAGTACTCTGGGAACTCCTATTTTGCTGTGTTTCTGGAAGGCACAAGATATTGGAAGACACATTAATACTCTCCAGAATTCCTTCTCTCCGAGGAAGTCAAAATGTAGTGGTCTCTAAGCTGCACTGCTTCCCAAATTCCCTCATTAATTAGGCAAGACTTACAGGGAGAGGACAGACAAAAAGATGCAGGAGGACGAACTTGGAAAGGACAAGAATACAAATGTGTTTGGGAGATGCACTGCCTTTATGAACCAAATGCTGTAAATAGCTGCTCTAGTCTTGAGATGAAACTGATGGACTTCGCATATCCTTCTCAAGCCATGGTAACACAAAACATTTTGGATCTTTAGACATTATCCATCCTGAGGGCAAATTTTCTAGAATATAAGTTCTCCTCAAAGGAAGAAGTGAACAGATTTAGCAACTTTTCCTGCTAGTAGATGTCAAAACCAACAAAATTAAATTCTTGAAAGGAAATAGCAAGGAGAAAGATATTTTAGTAATGAAAACATAATTACAGTGTCCCTGATAAAGCAAGACCACAAGAAACTAATTTACATAATAATTTTCTGAAACACATGAAGATTACATTCTTTCCTGGGAAAACCATCTATTTTGCATTCACTTGTGAGATTAAACTTCTAAAATTTAGTTTCTGAGTAAGAACAGAAGCACATACTTGGATCCTGTGATCTAACCATATCTAGGAATACAACCTGCAGTTGTCAGAAAACATAATTTAGACTTCCTTATATCAAATTCAGTTTTATCTGTCACATCTGTTTTTCTTTTTTTTTTTTTCCCATGCATAACCCTAAAAATGCCCTGTAAATAGACTTACATTGTTGTAAATAGCTAGAGAAAACAGAGTATTGTTCTGGAAAAAAGGCTGGCAATAAAGTGTTGGTAAATTTTGCAGGATGTTATTGTTGAAACTCTTGTATCTGTTAACTGGAAAGGATCTTAAAACTGAGTTCAAGGCATCTCAGCTGTGGCTGATCTTGTGTGCTTCTTGTACACCAATCAGCATATTCCCTTAGGGTCTGTGGCTGGAAAAGGATGCTTGCAACATACTTTGCCTAATCCATTTGTATATTCTTAAATTACTGAGATGGAGGAGTTTATTTTTGGCTATTAAAATACTGAAGAGCTATACCTTTGGTATTTATTCTTCAAATTTGGTAAAGAAGATCTGATCTTACAAGTGATTAATAGGTTTTTTTTCTCAGAGCAAATTTTGTTCTTGAGAGTCAGAAAATTATTTTCATATTATTTTCAGTTTAATTAGCAATTTTAAAAAGAAATTATCCAATTATTTTGATTGCTTCTATACAAAACAACCATGAAAGATTCTGCACTTAAATAATTTAACTATATGAAATTCATTTAAAAAATGCAGTTGCTACAGATCAGAAACAATTAATAATGTAAAAGGAATTTCAATGTTTGTTTTTCTGTAAATAGCAATATTATTAAATGGCAAATTATAATTCAACATTACATCTACAGGACCACTCAGAAGGACCAGAAGCTGAGTTATTAATAAATATCTTTCTCTTATTGGTTATTGAATTAGACTATTATACATTACTATATATTATATATATATATATATATATATATATAAAATACATTAATATATCATCATGATGAGCCAAATGGATAAAATAAAAAGTATTCTCTGATGACTTAATATCAGAATAAATCATTGCTAATATTTTAATCTTCTTAAGTCACTGGGAAAGTGTATCAAACCTTACCTGGCTTCAGGAAGATCAGGAACATTAAAACCATGTCCATAGCAAAATGAAACTTCTAGAATTTGGGAGAATTTAGGATATTTAAGACTTATGGAAACTGTCATATTCCTTGTTTGTTTAAGGTGTTTCAAATAGGAATATTTTATAAGATTATATTTGCTATTATTTAGGTAAGATTACAATCTTTCAGTTTTGAATATTCAAATGGTCTTTAGTAGTAACTGTAGATATCTGCTTAGTAGTCACTTTACCCCCATTAGTTATCGTGTCATTTTAAACCAAGTTGAATAACCAACCTGCACCACTTACAGAAAAGTACAAATGTACAAATTGTAGATGGATGGTGACATTTTGTAATGATTCCAGTAATGATTTTTTCCCCTCACTTTTACTTTACTTGTGCCAAGCCAATTCTTCATAATATCAAAAGCTGAAAGGTAAAAATGAAATTCTTTTTTATAGCCTCATAAGATGCATATTTATTTCAATTGATCAGGGAACATAGGTTCCTCTGAGTTTTTTTATTTACCTAGTCAATGCACTGAAGAAAAGAGCAGCATAATTCTTTGCTAGATGTACTAAAAGTACATATGAACGGTCATGTACTAAGATGTCCTGGTTTCAGCTAGGGTAGAGTTAATTCCTTCTCATTACAATGAGAAGGTTGTTACAGCGCTGTGTTTTGGTGAGCAATTGCATTGTGCGTCACTTGTTTTTTCCTTTTATTATCATTTTCATCATCTTTTACCATTATGATTGTATTTTAATTTATTATTGTATTTTACTTTATTTTCAATTATTAGATTTCTTATCTCAACATACAAGTTTCTACTTCAACTCTCCTCAGTCCACTTGGGTGGTGGAGAAGAGCAGGGATTGAGTGAGCAGTTGTGAGGTGCTTCATCTCCAGCTGGGCTTCAAACCACAAAATAAGCTTATAAAATGGGGCCATCAGTTTCAGCCATAACATGCATATGGGTTATTAGATTATTGAAAAAGGTATTTATGTGTTGCTTGCCACTTTCTAACACAAGTCATCTTAATTCCCTGTAATCTGAAGGAACATATTTTGATATCTCTTTATTTTACCCTTCATAAAACTTTCGCAGGAATACCATAATACCAGTATTAGTAACAATGGGTCCAATGCCAAAGTCCATATGGATTTTTTACACAGAGAAACACAGAAAATAACGCTTTTGTCTCAATAAGGCTGTGCAACACTTGATAGAATTGCAGCATTTGACAAAGATTTGATAAGTCTGTTTGCTGTGCAAGGGAATATTTTGCAATGGCAGGGCAAGAAGACAATTTCATACTTGGTGGAGTTCTAGTACACTCAGAAGATTTGCCCTGTGAGTGACTTTAATCCATGTCGTGTCTTCATTAGAGATGCTTCTGAAGTGCTCTGAAAATATTTAGCACCTCTGCATACTCACCTTTCTATTGGTATGTATTTCTTGCCCACGAGGCCCTTATCTCCTGACTTCCAAGTCAGCACTGAAGAGATAAAAGTATCATGAGGACTGACTTTAGCATGCAAAGCTTTCTTTAACTAAATCTTTTCTCCTCTGTTATCCTCAGGCATTTAGGCTGGTGACAGAAGCATATCTACAATTGCAGATGGAAAAGATTCAAATGCCTCACCCCAGGAAAAATACATGGATATTTCTCTGTTGCTTAGACCAGTCTCTTAACTAAAACAGACTACAAAAGCAGTGAGACTAATATAATTTGAGATAGGAAACTAAGTATAAGAAGTGGTATTACATATTACATGCTGATAAGACACATATCAGCCAAAACTAATTAGATATACAAATGGAAAAGCAATTTAAACTTAAAGGGGACAAGAGAAGGAGCAAACTGGCCCTTACTGGAACTTTCAGCCCTTCAGGAAGATGACTATTTTTGCCATAAGTACCTATGGATATGAATAACACAGTTATCCTTTTGTGAAATTATTTTGAAGATTATATACCTCCTTCCTTATTTTTCCCCAATCACCTTGGCATCTGATTTCAAATCAGATTTGAAAACCTGATTTCAAACTAACTTGTAAATGCAGTGGTAAAACTCTGTAAAAAAGTATAATAACTTCTAGACGTGACAGGTAAAGACACTACTTAGTCACACAGCTGGATTTTGCACCAAGATGTCTCAGATTTTTCTTTTTAGGAGCATGCTGGAATTTAATATTTATCATAAATACATTTTCTATGTCAACCTTAGACTGAAATTTTCAAGAACTAATTTAAAGCAGAAGATTACTCATAATCAAGGAGATACACATCCTCTGCTGTTTGTGTCACACCTGTGCAGGTTACCCAATACTGTAATAACAGTTAACACTAAATGAAACACAGATTTCAGTAGCTGACAATTTCTGTAACATAACTAAGGCTCAGAAAACGAAAACCAGTATAGGCACACAAGTAAAAACAATATTTTTATAGTATTCTACAAAAAATAAAACAGTTTTTTTGAAAAAGCAAGTATAACAGTAAATGAATATTTTAGTTACCGTGTGCAGGTAAGTATAGGTTTTTCTGCAGGGAAAAAAATAGGTAATCCTGCTGCCACAATGAGTTTTTGTTTTTTGAAAAAGATCCCTGTTTCAATAGGTATCTGTGCTAGGATCTGAGCTCAGGATTCTTTGATAAAATATTTTTCTGCATTAAAAAACTATTAGTTCTTTTGCATATGAATTAACCTCTCTCAAATAATTCATAAAATGACAGAAGATAATTGCTATGAAAAAAAAGCAAATTATTTTGGTTATAAAAATTTATGCAGACTTGTAAGAGAAAAAACTTGTATGAATATGAGGTGTCTGCCTATCTTTTCACTTTACTGTTTTCAAAAAAACATTTTCACACTATAGCTCAAACAGAATTGTATATTATGACATAAAATGGGTGGACATCCCTAATTCTGTCTGTAGAGTAACAAATTGCTAGTAAAATTGATTTGAGGTGTAATTTATGCCATCTATTCTAAAAACTCATCAGCTAATGGTATCTAGGCTTATTTTCATTACTTCAATTTAAATGAAAAATAAAAGGTACTATGGCACACTGCATTCAGCATTAAAAACAATAATAAGAAATGTTCCATGGAGTTTACATAAGCTCATATATGTAGAGGTGGCCACAGAAGCTAATGCTGTGCAATGAAATTGAAGCAAATTGAAAATTTACATATTATTATAAACATCCAAATTAATTCTTTCCATTTGAAACCAGAAGACAGCTGAAAAAGCATGAATAGCACGGAAAAGAATCCCAAAGGATTTTTGCAAGTATTAAAACCATTGTTATTGTTAAAAATCATCCATCTACAGAGAGGCAGTGGGAGACATAGAGAGGACTATGAAAATTCTTGCATCCTAAGGTGCAGGCTCTAGTAGCACTTTCAGGCTCTGGAGTGGCACTTAATGAGTGCAGCATACAGGTGCTCATTCTGAATACCAAAGAGGTATTTTGCTCCAAGTGAGGTATATGGTGGCACAGATCCCACTGACGTTAGTATAATTTTGCCACTGATCTCTGCAGAGAATTTAGACTTCAAATAATTGTATACATGGCAATATGAGTTATCTATAGTTTTAGGATTATATCTGTACCTATCAATGTTTTGTAACTGAATTATGTCTTTTAGACTACCATGACTTAAATTCAGTCTGGTAAGGTTGAGTGGTCTCTGTGTTACACTTAGTGACACAAGTCTGTTTTAACACAATGAAACATCAGAATTAGGCCTTCCCACATTTTTGTCTGGGCTGACTGTGCCATTGTGTGCAGTGTGAACTGACTATGAATGTGTAATACAAATGCAGCATAGAAGAGTATGGGCATGGGAGGGTGGCAGAGGGCTTGAGAGCAGAAGCACAGGATGATACTAGAGGGACAGGGCTAAAAATGCTACAGAAGTGGTCAATTAGTGGCCGCCTCTGGAGTGTAACTTCTACAGGTGTTTTTACAGATGAAAGAAGGAAACAAAGAATAAGTACCCAACAAATGGAAAATGTACCACATAAAGTAGACCTGACAGAAGGTGGAATCAAAGATGGATTTAGGAGGTGCTGTTAGAAAACACATGAAAATATCCCAAAAAATCCCAAGAGTATGGAGGAACACACCCCACAGCTCCCCAAAACCACATTATAGTCCTCCTGGAAAATGATTTGGACTAATGATTTGCCCAAATACCTCTTAGCTACAGTAGTAATTTAGTTTGTAAATGTCAGCAATTACTAGAATACTAAGAATTTTAATTACTATAATACTACAGTTATTAGAATGTGTAGATGTTGGAAAATTAGTAATTTCTTGATTATAATGCTGACAGACTGGTATAAATATAATTTGCTGATATAAATTCTTCATTGTGCTTATACTGTGAGTTTCTTCAACACACACAGAGCTGACAAGGGATGCTATCACATTTTACAGGTTTGATGAGAGTCAGTCTCTCCTGTGGACAAAGTTCAGGCACTAACAGAATCATGTTTATGAGGCTACTTGTGACACAAAACAGTTGTATTCACCTTTTACTGTCTTCCTTTTCTATACAGTCTTATATTCAAATATTTATATGGTTTTTTTTACATTAAATATAACTGATCCTCAAAACTCTTTATGCTGCTCATCACTGAAACAGCCTTTTGAATTCACAAGTTTTACTGTTACCATTTCACACGTGGCAAACAGGTATTTGGAGTATTACCACATTCTGTTTCACCAAAATGTCAATTCTCTCTCCAAGCAAACCTGTATGATTGGAGTCACACAGCACGATATGAAAGTACCAGCTGGTAATCCAGCTGTGGTACCTTGTTACTGACTGCACCCACCCGAGTGACTGCTATGGTCATATGGCTGTAATCTTCCCAGGTATGGATCTGGATCTGCAAAATCTATATACACCCTGAAAGTCTTGCACTCAAGGTCTTAAAGGTACTTAATCATATATTAAATTTCAGGTAAATGATTGAGGAGGGTTTTTAAAATCAACTCTCACACATTTCTCTGAGGAGCTGAAGATCACAAAAAAAAAAAAAAAAAGATTTTAATAAAGAAGAAATATAAGCCTCTTATCCTCAGTTACTCAGAGCCTTAATCACTGAACTGCCCTTCCTTATTTACATAAAATAATGATCAGTAATGTACATTTTCACATCAAATTAATCCCTCACACTCAGGTGACATTTATTTCTTTAAAAGACATCTTCATTAACAGTTCGGCAACTGTTCACTCTTTGGAGCAGTGTTACACACTTTAGTCATTGCGCATAGCAAAGAAAATAGACAAAACAAAGGGAATTCACCTTCTACTTTTCCTTTCTTAGCTCTGTTTTAGGTTGAAAATACAAGATGCCTCTTTAAATACACAGGGAACAGAACACATGATCAAAACGAGCCAATTTGCATGCAAGGAACTGTCAAGTAAAAATTCAGATATTCAGATTTTATTTAGGAAGTCACTTCCATGGTGAGTTTGAATAAATCCTCAGATTTTCATGCAAGGATTTCGTTTCTGCTGTTTTGCTTTTTTTTTTCCTTGATAGATGCTATTATGAAACAAAGTTTTCTGCATGTCTTGAAGTCATTTCTATCGGAATAAAAGATAGTTTAGCACAGAGAGACTTTTGCAGTAGTATTAACTTCATTTGAACTTGAAAACAGAGTCTGGTATGGCAGGTAGAGCAGGGTCAAATCCTGCAGCTGTAACAATTTGATTCTTGATTTTGTGACACTGAATATTATCTTGGCTCTTCATAACTAGTTTTTGGGATCAATTTTTTCTACAGATGCAATCCGTAGCTGGTAGAATTAGGATATACCACAGAAGATGCTTTTAAATCTTTATGGCAAAAATTAGGAAGGGAGACAGTGCAAGCTGACTCACTGGAAACTGTATCAGAGTTGAGTCTGTTTTAGCATAATAATAAAAGGGATTGTCATTCTTTGACAAAAAACATACCCCATGCTTATACAAATGGTGATAACAGCTGAATGGATAGCTAAAACTATATTTTCAAAGAGAAGCTTTAGATCTTAAGGACTCCAGAAAGTTTTTGGCAAGGAGAAATGGGAAAGGTCATGCCTGTATCTCTACTGTATTTTTTTTTTTTGTGGGCCTAGCAATCAGTAGGAGATTATGGAAAAAAAAATCCAATTTTCTCAAAGAAATTGGATTAGAAGAGAATCAGAATAAATAATTTGAAAAATTGATGTTTATAATCTCAGTGATGTTTCTTCTTTGGAACATTATGGAAATTGTGCTGGATGCAAGCAATATACTGAACAGAAGCTATATTAAAAAGCCTTTAATTCACTTACATGTGGTTATCCAAGTGCTACTGCTAAGGTAACCTAAAGACAAGCAAAAACAATATAATGACATCCATGGAGTTGGCATGCTATGAACAGCCTTTCAGGGAAAACAAAACAGTCAAACAAGGTTCTAATCTGTTGAAACAGTAGGAATCTGTACTTGAAGGCCTCTTGTATCCCAGCATTGTGATTCATACATAGTCTTGAAAAATTTCACAGGTGCTGTTCTAATGTGACTGGGTTAACCCTGTGGCTGTTTCTGGTCTGAAACAAATAGATGTCACTTGCAAAATTCAGTTCTGCTCCCATTCTGTCATCTGAACTTCAGCAGCATTGTAAGAGGTTTGATCTAAGAATGCCTGAAAGTGGCAGTTAGTGATGATCTGCACCTCAGGACCTGAAGGGAAAAATTAAAAAAAAAAAGAAAGGGATTGCAAACACTGAGGAATTTGATTCAGGTGCCTGAACAGTCATTAGAAGAATTTCAGCAGTATAAAATGTAATAAATAAAGTTCTACTCTACATATTGCTTTTAGCATCACTCAAATTTACCTTTCTTCTACCTCATTCCACAGCTTACCTTGAAATGCTTTTCTAAGTTACATAGTGGAAAAAAGAAAAAAAAAAGCTTAAGAGAGAATTCAATTTATATTTAGTGTAGAAGTAGTACAAAACTTTTTTTTCATCTGGATAGTATGGGCAATTTAGTCTCACATCAGTTTTGTAGACGTTCAATGATAGAAAGGTAAAATATTGTTGGAGTCCAGGACATCCCTCTGGCTGCCCTGGCTGTCTCGAGACCCTGGCAGGGGGCTCGGAGACCTTGGCACGAAATCAAAAACACCTGTGGCTTTGATTTTGGCCCATGGGAAAAAATGCCAACTCTGTATGAGGAATTACAAGCCACAAGGGTTGGAGTAGTGTGATAGGTGAGTTGACGCAGGGTGAAAAAGTAGAATTTTGGGGTTTTAGAATGTGATTCAGAAGTACAGGATGGAGGGATTTGGGTGTGTCCTAGCCTTCTTTTCCTTCTTCTTGTCCTCCATGTCTTGGTGTGATGGTGACATTTTTCTATTGGTTTAAGGTAGAGACACACTGTCTAACATAGATGATAGGTATTGGGACAATATTGTAAATATGGTACACGTAATTTTGAGTATAAAACATAAACACTGCCCGAGCGGGCACGCAGATTGCCATGGCCTCCTTGCTAGATGGAGCTTGACAGGTCATAGAAAGAATGTTATAGATAAGAAAAAATAAACAACCTTGAAAAGCTGATCCAATGCATTCTGACTCCTTCTTTGGCTGCACGGGCTAGGAAACAAGGACTTTTGCAATCTCGGGGTCATCCTGACATACAGAGCCACTGAGACCCTGAGGAAATATAAGCTCACTGGAATTCTGTCAGGTCTGTTGGCATTCTGTTGGTGACAGTTATGGACATGGATGGAAAGTTTCCAGGAAAAAAAAAAAAATATTTTATGTATTTACAGGCACAAAATTTAGCTACATGTGTAATAAATTCTGATTAAAGATAAGAAGAGAACAGCAAACAGACAGTAGCTGACAGGTTCTGCAAGTAACATAGCAGTGATGTATTGACAAAAGTTAGGTAATTGATTCTCAAAACAGTTGAAAAATGACAGAAAAAAAGTGCACATATAAAAGAGCAGCTCAGCTTCTCCAGAGCAGAAATAAGCATCTTCAGTTACTGTTCCCTTACTGAAACCATGCCTGCAAGATAATTAATTACTGGCATTTATCAGTAATTAACACTGTCTTCCCCATCTCACTTTTGTGGTAATTGGATTGTTTTTCATAGCTTAAAACACTATATGAGTGAATTGGCTTGAGCTTGGGTTTAAGAATGACCTGTTAGAGAGGGGAAGATTACTTTCTGGAGGATCCTACAAAGGCAAATGCATCAAAAGCAGACTGTATTTACAAAAAAGAATGAATGATTTTACAAATCTCTGAACTCTGTTAAGTGGGTGATTAATTTCCACATAAACGAAGCATTTTCTGAAACAAGTAATGAACCAGTATCTTCTCCAGTTTATAATATCAGGGTATAATGGTCTGGGAAGGGAATTCTGCAGGAGCTCAACACAAAATTTGTGTCTAGGAAAACTGGACCCCAAGCAGATTAAATCAGTTCTCTGCTCTCTTTTTTTCCAGGTAGAACAGCAGACACCCTATTTCTGGACTTGACCGAGAAACTACCCTTAGCAGAGAGGCTGGTATAAATTATATGGTTCCTAATATTATGCCCAGTAAATTTCTTCTTCATGAGAAAAATAAGGAATATTAAAATTTTTAGATATCTTCTTCCTCACTAATAATTTAAAAATTATAATATAAAGATTTTTCAAGGAAGAACACCTATTGAACTCTTATATGAGTTTTACTTCAGCAAAAAATGCAAATTTGGGTTCTTCTCCAAGTAATAATAATTTTTCTTTGATTTTATGATTCCATGGTAACTTTATTTTTGAGAATATCTCTGTTTTCCTGGAAAAGCCCAGATGTGATCACACCCCACAAACAACGTAAATGATTAATTTGATACACTTTTTTCTGCCTTTATTAAGAGGTAGAAACCTTCGCCACTTTCACTTTCCTGAATATTTGAGCCTAAAGGAGATATAACATACATTGTCTCTGCAAGTCTCTACTCACTCATGTCTTCTGGGCTGATTTCTGTTTTTCTGTACAATAATTGAAACAATAGCTCTTCAATCTTAATTCGTCAGTGTAATTAAACCCAGTTTCATCTAATTTCCTGTACTTGAGAAGTTTTCTTCCTTTGGCTTTTCATCTTTTCTTTTTCTCTTTCCTTTCTGCTTCAGTAATTTTAGTTACAATGGAAATACAGGTACAGAAATGTTATTAAAATACTGTAGACCACAGATGTATAGTTAATATTGTGTCTTCCTGTCTGTTCTATGCTGTCAATATTTTGTAAAAGTAAACAAGCCAAGTCTTGATACACAAGCTGAAGATTTGCATGAAGCTATTTATTCAATTGCCTTAGACCTAATGGAGTTATAAAACAGGAAAGGAATCTCTTTACATGCTTAGGTTTTCCAAATAATTTTAGTTCACATTATTTTTTAAAAGACATACAGGTTTATTAGAAGATTTTATACTTAGTAAGAGCAAAACTATCTTCCTACATTCAATGAACTACCCAAAATCTAAATACCCCCTATCTTGTTTTGTAAATCTCCAGTATTCATTTGAAAAATACATGTCAAATTCTCCATTTACTATATCTCTACATTGAACTAATCCTATTGGCAGAAAAAAAACTTTAGAGTAGGTATAAAATTATGTAAAACCTTAATATTTTGCTTGCTATTATTTGTTTCTTTGCTGTCTAGCAGCTCACAGTGGTTTCTCCACTATATCTCTATATAGCAGCAAATCTTAAAATATCTTGATCTATTTATTGTAAAATATTTATTTTGATGAAGCACTTTCTTGATCCCATTTTGTTGAAAAGTATTTAGCATTCAATAAGTTTTTCTTCAGTTTATCAGATGTATAGTAGATTTCTTGATTAGTGTTGTGCTCAAAGATTAAGATTACAGATCTGCAGCTCAGCTTCTGAGATCATTCCTGAAAGGGTCAGGAACAGTTCACAGTTTCAACAAATTTCTTTTAAGTAAACTTGTTTATTAAAATGCTTCTGAGACACAAACTCAGATGTAAGTATAGTCAAGCAAGTTGATTTGTAAAGAAAATGAATATTCATGGTCAGCATTTTTTCCACTTTCAAATCAACCTCCTGCTGCCAAGAGAAGCCAGCAGAACAAGTGCATCTTGCAATGTGCCCAGAGACCCCCTGTTTGCTCTCCTGTTTAATCAAGAGAGTGCAATCATTCAGTGAATCCTGAATGCTCAGTATCCAAAGAAAGAGACTTTTATTTACCTGCAAACATCTTTTCCCAACATTTTTTCCCTCCTCTTGACAGAGACCTCATTTCAGCCATTATTTTCAGAAGACTGCATCATGAATTCACAATGAAATTACATAAGGGAAAAAAGGCTTTATGTTGTTATAATCATTACCTCTATGAAAGTCAAACAAAGCTTCCCTTCCATAAGCAGGATTGGCAAGCTGGTAACAGTGGATTAGAAGGCTGGGGTGCTCAACCCTGTTGTGGCCTTTCAGTACTTGAAGAGTACTGCCCTTCAGTGCTATAAGAAAGATGAGGAAAACTTTCTAGCAGGCCCTGTTATGAAAATACAAGAGGTACTGGTTTTAGACTGAAGGAGCGTAAATTTAGATTAGAAATAAGGAAGAAGGTTTTTACAATGACACTGGAGAAACACTAGAGGAGGTTGCCCAGAGAGATGATGGATGCTCCATTCCTGGAAATATTCAAGGTCAGGTTGGATGGGCCTCTGAGTAACCTTATCTGGTGGAATATGTTCATGCTCATTGCAGTAGAGTTGTGCCAGACCATTATCTCTTGTCCTGTCCTGGAGATCAAGTGCTCCCTCTGTCAGCTGGCAGGTGATACCAACTTGAGTGGAAGTGTGCATTTGCCTGAGGGTAGGACACATGCATATCCATTGGATCTCCAGGTTCCATTCCAAGAAAAGAATTTTCCCTTCATTTTTATGTAATACCTGCCAGCCCTGGATGTTGGGTGCATCCCAGTCAGCCTTAGATATCTATCTTAGACAATTGAATCAAGCCCCAATATCTTCCTCGATCTCACAATTGTATGGAAAACATTTTGTTAACCAAGGGACTGGCTTGGTTTTAGCATTACAAGGGGACATTGTTGGGCTAGCTCATAGGCAGACACTGCACATGTAGATGCCTTTATTGCAGTACCTCAATCTTGTAACAAATTCTATTTTTAATGCATGTTTAAGCAGATTTTCTTTATTTTGAGAAATTTAATTTAAAAGTTGATAAAATGTTGAAAATAAAAAACCATAAAGCCTATGCTGTAAAATATTACAGTAAGTTATTTGAGCAGATACGCAAACATGCAAATTCCCCACTAATTGAATACAGTATTAATTTACAGAATAGTGTTTCTGTTTTAAAATATCACTTACTTCAGTTGACACTTTTTTGTTTTGCTTGGTGCTATTTGTTATTGAAGGCTCTGTGTTCATCACATTTCTAGAACTGGATCAATAGGCTGGGAAATTGTGTTGCAATGCAATGGTATTAGGATATTAAAAACTGATTTGGTCTACGACTTGTTAAAGGCAAGTACATTCAAATAAGACTTAATGGGACTAAAAAAATATCCTCACTAGAAATATTTGTTTTTTCACTTTTATGGAAAATATTTGTAAATCATCTGAAATTAAAAACAAGCAATTGGAAAGGTGGAGGAAAGGTGTGCTTTAAAAGCTTGGAATTTGTTCTGAAGAAAAGAATCAGATCTTCAGCTTCTCAAAGATTGAGTATCATAATTTATAATTTATTTGGCAAAGCCACATATTAATAAAAAGTCTATAAAGTTAAAATGACATGATAAATTCACAAATTTATTCTCCTTAAATGAAATGTGTTTCAATATTTATGCATATTCAGATCATACGAAGTTAATTTTATATTATGATTAAGAACAAGATGGGTTATTTATGTGGTGTTTCATAAGATGCCAGTTTAATTTATGCTTTGGGTTTGTTTTCTCTCCTTTGGCTCTGTGGCATTTGCCTCTGTATGAAATTGGATTCACTTTTAGAAATAGATATATTTTTTCAATCAACAATTTTTCCATCTTTGGGACAAGATCCTGAAATTATGCAATTTAGTTGTACACATGAAGTCAATCATATCATAGAAATAGAGCAGAACAGAGATTCATAGCAGCAGGGTCTCTGTCTCCCTCTTACACAGACAAACCAAAGTGCATTAAAATTAGCTTTCATGGAGATTTAAAGCTGTTAAAGACCTAAAATAGGTGCTTATCCCACCTTTCTGCTTCAAAGAAATAATGCCTACATCTTTGTTGGTCAATTCCTAAAGACTTCCACAATAGTACATCCAAACCTTCCCAGACACACTAAAAACTAGAGTTTTATTATCTTGCCATACTTTTTTACCAGTGACAATGGAGACTCAGGACTACTTATGATTTATTCTATCCTCACCTCTACTTCTGCAGAATTTCTAGCTAGCAGGTTTTTTCCTGTTGACAGCAGTTATTTCTGCCTAAACTTAGTGTATTTCACAAAACGTATAGAGTCATGTAAAATTTCACCCTCTTATTCATTCTTTCAGTATCTAAAAATCTCTCTGAATTATATTCTGTTCTCTAATATATTTTAAGTTTGTCCTACTTTGATATTTACATGAAAAACTAATAGTCATATTCATGACAAGGTCATTAAGTCAAATACTGAAAAACAGCTGTCCTGGGACACCACCACAAGAACTAGATTTGATGGATTTTTCCACTTGGACAGTGAACCATTAATATTCTCTGACTGCATAATTCCAATTAATTTTGCAATCCACTTATGATAAATGCATTTAAATAATTTTCTTTTGCATGAAAATGATGTTGACACTAAAAAATTGTTAAAAACATTACTGAAACCAAATCTAAAACTCTAATATATTGCTTCCTTTTTGTCTGTAAGGCCTGGGAAGAATTAAACTGGTTTGGCATGATTTGCTCTTGAATAATCCATGTTGGTGGTTGCAGACTGAAGGTCTAAAGAGCGAGGACTAAAAGGCTGTGACTTGTGAAATCAGAGGAGAGCTTGTCATAGGATGACACTGCCCAATACATCTTGCTATTTCTGTAGTAAAGCTTAGAAAAACATTACCTGTTCCAGGGATTTTGTGACAAAAAAATGTCACCTGGTGTTATTCTTTGACAAATTGATTTCCTCAATTGAACTGGTGTACATGAACACAGAATGGTTTTAAATTACTTGGAAAGCTGAAAGATGCCCTTTTTAGTCTCAGCAGACATTTGAAATGAAGAGAGTATTGCTTGATTAACGTGGCAGGGACTGACATTCAATCAACATTGTTTTAGGTTACTAATATATGAGAATGACAATGGCCTAGGTAAGGAAAAATGAAACAAAATCAAACCTTGTTGCTTGCAGAAATAATTCAGTTATCTCAAAGTATGTTTATTCTTTTCCTTTCTTAGCTCACAACTTTAATAGTGTCAGACATTTTCATGGTTTCCACATGTCAGTGAGGGAACTAATAGCCAAGTGACTATTCTAAGCAGAAGAATGGACTAATTTATTCATTTTTGGCTTCTCAAAAATATTCTCTATGCACTGTATCTTAACTGGGAAGGAGCTATTAGATCTAAAGCACAGAAACCCGTGAGATGAAATTAAAGGATGGATATACAGTGCATATACACAAAAACTTACATAAGTTCAGCCAAACACAATGACAAAAGTAAGATTCTTTAGGTACTTTTATCTTTGTGAGGACAGGGAATAAAGGTCTAAAGCCTTGGCAGGTGTTTATGGATAGGTTCTATTCATATGTAAGAGCCTGAGGCCATCGAACTTAGTTGTTATCATTCCTTTTTTAAGCTAAGAATTAAAATAGAGGCTTTGATGCTGCTGTCAGCTGTAACAGAATGGCTGGCTGCTGAGAATAATGCATCTGGGAAATGAGATCCAAGGTAGATTCTTGTTCTGCCCAATCCAAACTGTATCTTTGAGAAAATGCTGCAAATATTTTTGAAGGGAGAAAATTTGAATAAAAATAATTTCAAACTTTATTTAGAACCTAGAAAATAGAGAAAAATTGTTGGTGATCAGGGGATTAGCGGTCAATCACTTTACCAAATTTTTCTTCCATGGGGTGAATCCCCACAATGCCTCTTGCAAGTATACATCTATGATGGTCACCAGTACACAAACAATCAAACCCCAAGCAAAACAACAAAAAAACCGAATCCTCTTTCAGTGCTTCTGTGTGATGCTGTGCCACTTGACTTCTCCAGTGAGAGATTAATGTCAGCAAGTGCTCTAAAAAGCACAGACTAAGTCCTTGGGGTGTCGGGGTGCAGTCTCACTCTCTGGTAGATGGGAGTACCTCCATGGGAAATATTTTCTCCATGAACAGTGTGGAAATTTGGGGCATAGCATAAGCTTCTGAAAATCAATTTAAATGCCAGAAACTACATCTTAGGTAATACCACGTTTATATATTAAATCTGAAAGATTGTGACATTGAATTTTAAAGGTCATATTGTGCTTACAGCCTTGAATTTTATTGCCAAACAAAATTAATGGAATTAGCTCTATAAATGAAATTATCACATAAATGAATGGGCACAACAATATTAAGTACGGAGAAGACTCTTATCACTGCCCTACTTTTTCTATTCTGTGTGTTTATTCCATGATCAACATGGAAGACTCAGAAGTGAGCCTTGTATTTGTCTTACAAGGAAATGCTCTGTCAACATAGGCAACAACTACAAGTGCTCCATGTACACTCTCTCCCTTCTTAGGTGTTTGATGGCCTGCAAATAATTCTGCCTATTGCTCTTGCAGCTTTTATAATTTGTGTGACTTCTAAATTAAATAAGAGACAAAAATTAAGAAGTGTGAGTAGAGAGGTGGCTGCAAGTCTCCAGAATGTACCCTTACATTCCACACAAATTTTAACCAATATAAGTGTGTAGGGAGGAAGAAATGTTCACTTCTGGGGGCGGGTGCTTTTTGCTCCTGCATTACTGTTTGCTTTTTGGCTGTGTAGCCTACTCAGTTTAAATTGGGGTTATATCTGTCTCTTCCTTACACAGAGGACTATTGTATTACAGGCTCAGAGTGCAGCACAAAACCTCACTTTGTGGGTCACTTTGTGTGTTTTCAGCACAGTAACCAATGAACTGGACATGAATTACAAACATTGCAATCCTATCAAAATTCATTGATAATCTTTCCTATGAAATTTTGTTTTTCTGCTTGTTTGATAAAGTTAATCTCGGCTACTCAAACATTCATGGAAAATAAACATGAAGAGGTAAATGATGTGGCTGAGTTGAAATTTGGTCTAGAATCTTGAGAAGTAGTTCCATTTCTGTTCTCTGTATTAAGAAAGCTAATGTTCATGTAGCTTTTAGCTGCCAGCATTTCTGCCAAAACAGTAGCTTTTGGAAACCCCAGGGAATGTTATAGATGGGGAGAAAACACTCAAGAGTTTTAAATTGTCTTTTGCTTACCATATATCAATCTCTCTTGTTTTTATCTTTCCTCTGTAACGTAACTAAGAAACAAGGATTCAAAACCATATGTAGAAAGCAGGTTTTAGAAAGTACAAAATTCATCCACAGCAGGCAAAAACTCTGATACTTTGGCTACTACCCATATTTAGTTTTATTTTGATTTGCTTATTTCCTTATGCAGTTCTCAATGAGGAAAATGTGTTGTGGGATTATTTCTCACTGAATCCTGCTACTTCTTTTTAGGATCAGTTTATTGAGTCACAATTTGTACAGTGTGAAGAAACTCTGCATGAGATATATTCTCAACTTGAAAAGTAAGAAGCAATTATTTACCAGTTCAACATGCACAGAACACAGCTAAGATTTGATAACTTAATGAGCTATTAGGCTAAGCATTAGTTTCCTCACAAGTATTCTTAAGGCATGGTAGGAGTTTCTGTTGGCCTCATAGTTGTCAGTCAGAAGGCTCAAAGCTGCCTCTATCACTCCTTAAAAAGGTTCTTAGTGAGATGGCTCTGAGTCGCCAGGTGTCACCTGCTCTGTTATGACTGGTGACACTGAAAATGTCAATTTAAAGTCCCAGTGATTCCTAACTACTCAGCAGCTGTACAATTTTTTTTTTTTTAGTATTTTATATTTTTTTCATGTTAATGCTTTTCTCCTTGGATGGTTGAGCCACTAATTAGATTGTCTCAATAGAGCTACCTCTGGCTGTAATTTTATCTCTCTTATTTTTCTGTCCTCTTTCCTCACATGTCTCTAAATTAAGAACTTTTTCAGAAGTCAAGAACCACGTTATGTTGCTGGGCCAGATCATAACTGGGTCTTGAACTCTTGGCTGCTGAGCACAATGGAAAAGAGGTTTACAGCAGTATTTACAAAGAAAGAGGTATATAAGCTTTATGTATAATTTTTGTCTAAGTGAAAAAAATCAACAGGCAAGTAAAAGAAAATCAAGATATAAGCAGTTTAATTAAAATTCTGTAAACTGAAAGCAAATTTTTCTTCTGCTGAAATTTGTGAATCCAGGAGAACCTATTAAAACAAAGATGCTTGAAGTTTGAGGGTTTTCAATTTTTAGTGCTTCTAGCTTTGAAGTCATAAATTCTGACTAATACCTTTGATATGTCATAAGGAATAACATATTTTCAGCTAATGTGAACAAATTTCTGATAGATTATTATGTGCAACCACTATGAGCAGGGAAGCTGTTGACTGTGTGCAGGAAAATATTTGAGTTTATTTGAAGTTTTCTTATTAATAAAAAAGCTTGCATTTGTACAGTAATAAAAGAAGGAAAAAGAACCTCTTTTTTTTTTTTTTTTTCAGAGAAAATTATATCACAGATAGACACCGGAAAAAAGGAAAAACTAAAGCTGTCACTTTATCTAAGCAGAACAGTTACAGCAAGTTCAAACAGTTCAGATTTGACAAAACCAGAAACATTTCTGTATATACATATTTATAAATACATAATATATATGTATTATATATAATATATATATTATTTATACTGCAATTTTGCTATGAATAACATAAAATGTTCAAAAATTGTCAAAGAGTTTTCTTTAGTTGCTGCTTGTTTCAAGGGTCTGCAATAAAAAAATCAAATATGAAGTAATTTCACCCATTTAATTTACGTATTTTTTTGTTAATTGCTTTCCAATTCAGGGAATCTATTTGTAACTACGATAAAACAAGACTGCATTTCTCTTAATACTAAATGAACTCTTGAAAGTTAAAGTAAAACCTTATTTTCTTCAAGTCAAATTTCCTTACTTTGCTAATAGTATGTATAGATTGGTAGAGAAATGATTGGTAGAGAACATGGTAGCCCATGTTCTTCCATACAAGCAATAAGAAATAATAATTTAAAAATTCTCAAAATGATTATGTGATTATCAGTGATTATCACATATAAAGATTGTAGTCTTAAATTGATAATATGTCTATTCAGAAAATGCCCAGTGAGATGATTAGCACCCTTTTCCTAGTACACCTCCTGGGTGATAGATAACTCAACATATGGCTCATTTGTTTGGCTCACTGATTTTATTATCCTCACTTTTGCAAATGTTGCACATTGCATGGAATTACTGTTAATCATCTTCCAGGTATTAGCGAACAGCCTCCCAGTTCATGTTACAGACCTCATCTCGGCTGCCTCCTTTGGAAAGAAGAATGTAGCAACTCTGAACGATGGGTGTAATGAAATATTGTTAACTCTTTTCTAGGAAGAATAATACACAGTACCACCTGTGCTAGTAAAGCCATACTGAGCAAGATTTGTTATATTAAAAACATGCAGCTGCTTCAGATTGCCCTGAAGCTCAGTGCTTTGACTATTATTCTTTATATTTTTGTAGTCTTTATTTACTGAGAGCAGTTTGATCTATTAAAATGTAAATACAGATATAAATATCTGTACTTTTTTTTTTTAATCAGAATTTTCTTGTTCCTTGTGGTCAAGTGTCTCTCAGCAGTATCTGGAGCATTCATAGCATACAGCTAATGCAATCCTTTTTCTAACTAGGAACACAAGAGGACTCTTTACTTTTTCTTCAGAGCTGAAAGGACTGAAAACTCTGAACTATTGACTAATTAGCTACACAACTATCATCTGCATTGTTTGGAGTAGCTCTAATGAATTTTCACTTCATTTAGCGACCTGTGTAAGGCTTAAACTTTTTTTAAATGGGAGCTCCAGACAGAACCAAGGCATATTCATCCTGGCTGTCTGTTTCTGAGTTTAGATGTAAATAAGCAAAGATTCACAAGCTGTTCCTATCCCCACGCTGGATAAAGGCATATTTTCTGTGGCAGGGAGAACAGAAAAGGGCAGCTGGAACCTGAGGAGAGTCAAATGGGGGAGGTAGGGAAGGCTATGAATCAAAATCTTCTGTTATAGTACAGAGTAAGAAGAAGTTTATAAGAAAGGTGAATTTAATTATGTTAATCTTGATACTGTTGCATATACCTGGATCTTACTGTTTAAGCATATATCAATATGGGCTTGAAATATGTGAATCCCAAATTTAGAGCCTCTATGTTTAACCTATTCAGGAATTCAACCACCATTTCTCTACTCCACTTGTTATGAAGGCATTAATTTCCTTCTCCTTCTTTATTAGGACTTATTGTTTACTAAATATGCGAAAAAAACACACACAAATGTGATTGCTTCTTTGTGTTCCTGCCATTCCCATGGTGAGGTACTTTATACCTACACACCCAAAACAATCGAGCAATTCTTTAACCGCCCCCCCTCCATCCCTCATTAAAAAGTTAAACCTAGACTTCAAAGGCATATGTGGGAAGGAATAATAAATCAGAAGAGAAATCACAGAAAGTGATTTCAAGATCTTATTACAGAACACACTTTTTTCTCTCTCACATACAGCATCCCTCTTGTCAGACACGCTGTTGTGGATTACTTTGCACCCTAGCCTGGCCACCACTTTTCCTACCTACTGCATCATTTTTTAAATTGTTGAGCTGTAGTCGACTTTTCTGCCTATGACTATCTATGAGGTAGTCATACTGCTCAGTCTTTTATTTCTCAGTATGTCCATGCCTATTAGAGCTAATTACCTAGGAGAAATTGCTCCATCTGTCATGCCTATTAATATGCAGGTTTCTATTATTTGGTTCCTGGTTTTGGAGGGTGATTTTGTTGTTGCTGGTTTTTTTTTTTTTTTAATAAATTTTGAAACTTTTTCTTGTTTCATTAAAGAGGAAAAAACCACTGCTAATCAATGCTAGCACACAAAGGAAAATCTCTGACATCACCAGTAAGAAAATCACTACATGAAGTCATCATGTAATCAGAAATGCATCATCAGAAAACTAACTTCAAATTTCCTTCCATCACTGTGGTAAACACTAACACATCAATAACACAGTGAGAGTAAGGATTCTCAAAAACATTTTCACAATACAGCTTATTTGTTGCTGTCTGCTCTGTCTTATCAGTAGTATATTAGTAGTATAATGTAATTCACTTCAGAAAGAACTGTTAACTACTGCTGGAAATGATCTAGCATGTTTTTTTTTTTTTAAACAGAGATATAGAAAGCAATATTTTATAGACTTTTAGGTACATCACTTTAAAGTTATGCCCAAATATATTAATTTTTATAAACATAAGACCTTTCATAAGTGGAGACATTCCCACAGTATGTTCTTTGCCTATATTACATTTCAATGTCTACTCCAAACCTTTTATTCCTTCTTAAATTTGCTTCCTCCTTCATAAAAATCTGACCTTACATGGGTTATTTTTCCTTACCTTTCCTTCGTTCCTTTACCTATGTCTTCCTAATTAATTTGGTATTCTGCCCTCCTATTTTTTCAGATAGTCATCTATCTCTAAAATAGCTCAGTAGTTACCTTTCCTTCATAATGTTTCTCTAGTCTTGTAAGTCTGAGTATAGCAGTTCAGATAAACACAGCTAAAAAGGAAGATGAAACCTTGTGCAAAATGGAAATACAAATACTCATTGCCTGGAAAGGAATATTAAACAGTTTCAGCTTCTTTTACTATTTAATTGGCAACAGAAATAATCAAAGCACATCAAGGGCATTACATGGGCAGGTTTGATGGCTTGAGAACTTACTTATCATAATATGTGTATACACCTCTGTTACATTTTTGAAGAGATTTCAGATAATATTAATTTTCTTTAGGAAGCACTTGCTTGATTTGATTAATTTGAATCAACTGTACTGTGCTTTATATAACCTTTGCTATTATTAAGTGGTGAACATTTGCTAGCATTGCATTTCTTTAACCTGTTTACATATTGTGTTTTTTTTCATGAATTACAGTTGTTCTGAGGTCCACCTCCTCCTTGCCAGCCTTCTCAAGACAAGAATTATTTGTCCATTTTCCAAATTTTCCAGATTTTTTAAAAAAATTATTTTGGGGATATCCAACAAAAAGATGTCAGTTGTTTAAATCATGGTGCTAATAATGCAAAGGAAAGGCTGGATCCCTGGAAAGGCTTTGATCCCTGGAAAGGCTGTTGACTTTAAGAGTTGGACTTGATGATCCTTGTGGGTCCCTTCCCCTTCAGAATATTCTGTGATTCTGAGATTCTGAAATCAATAAAAACAAAGTCACAAATTATGTTTTTCACAAATATATTACTATGCAGCATTCATGGAATTTAGAAGAAAATCATATCTTGTAAATGAGATGGCTATAATAGCCAAATGAACCTCAGAAAATACAGATCAATGGTCAAATTATTTTTTCAAAATAAACCTATGGGGTCATCAATTGGCACATTCCCAGTTGTCCAAAATCTGTTAAAATCAGACCACCTTCAGTCTTACTAAACCCAAGATACAATTTCCCAAATTCTAGAATTCAGCCCTCCCTTCGTACAGGTTTGCCCAGGCAAGCAGCTAAGAATACCATCACACACACTCTGCCCCAAGCTGACCAATCCTCAGTCAATCTCTGAGCAACAGCCACCTTGGAAGATAGAAAATACTCTCCCTTCCCCATTTACCCACACTTTCTTCATCTACCCTTAATTTTATTTGCTGAGCATGCCATTTTAGGGTGTAGAATATCCCTTTTACCAGTTTTGGTCAGCTGTCCCAACTTCTTGCTTACCCTCAGACTATTTGCTCAGAGAACAGAGTGAGGAAAAAAGAAAGCCTTGATGCTGTGCAAGCATTGTTTAACAATGTGCTGCCAATGCCTTTAGGCACAAATCCAAAACACAGCACTATATGGGCTGCAATGAAATAAATTTTGTCCCAATCAGACAGTGTACCTACGTTTCTCAAACTTATCTTTAAATTTTAGAATGTCAAATGATGTTCACCGGATATACATCTTACCACTTACTATACTGCAATTCACACTATCCGTTATTTTGTATTTATTTTTGTTCATTTCTGACATAAATTTCAATACCCAAATTATAAGTGACTTGTGCTTTGTTTGTGACAATTCTTGCTGTGAAGAGATTTTGTAAGCAAGAATTCGTGGAAAATTAAACAAAATTTGAGATTCTAGTTTTGCTTTTTCATAAAAATGACACTAAAGAAAAAAACAACTTCCTATTATTATGAAAAATATTCATACTTATTTGAACACCTTGGACTTCATTTGAATGAAGTATTGACAAGGTCAGTACTGAACTCACTTAAGGACATCTAATATCTATTTTTATGGTGGGCTGCAAAATCTGTCAAACAAAAGCTAAAAGGGCTTCATTTTGCCCTCCTGTTCTTTGTGGGTTTGGCAGAAAGATCAGTGGGATTATGCAGTGGCTACACTTTAAACTATAATAAATCTGTTCATCCTGGCTTTGTAATTATTTGGGATCACATTGGCTCAAATCAGCTTTTTCTATCCAGCTGCTTTTGGTGCAGTTTTTGGTGATTCTCTGCTTGTCTCTGCTTCTTGTCACTAAGACAGAAGGTTTTCGTGTCATCTGCATTATTAATCCATTGCCATACAGTAAAATCTCTTAATTCTGCTCTAGACTTTGTGAGTCTGGAAACACAAGTTTCCATCATCTCAAAAGGCAATTTATTGAATTGGTATTAGTGCTTATTGTAATTCTGATGAGAAAGGCAGACTTTGTAAGGTATTGCTTAAAACACCATATATTGGACCTATGAGGAGAGATAAAAAGAAGATAGTGTAGATAATTTTATGCCTCTTCAGGTGTCAGGGGTCAGGGAACTCCAGGTTCTGCAGTTTCAGATGGACCTCCTTGCAATGCAGATCATGCTATGCGGAGACCACCCATGGAGAGGTTGCCGATACATTGTTTTTTGCAGCTATTTCAAGATTATTTTAACAGAAAACAGTTCTGTCCATCAATTCTAGTGCTGAGCAAAACAGAATAGCTTCTGCTTCACTTTAAGTCAAAAGCAAGAGTATGTATGTGGCATAATTGCCAATGTCCATAGGACGTTGCCTCAGAATCCTCCGTTGTATTCACTGTTTGAGGACGTCAGGTATTGGCCCCCTCCAGAGGCTCAGAAGAAACCTTACCACTCTCTGCATCTGCCTGAAAGGATGCTGTAGACAGGTAGGGATTGGTCTCTTCTCCCAGTCAACCAGCGACAGGTCAAGAGGACACAGCCTTAAACTGAGTCAGGGCAGGTTGAGGCTGGACATTAGGAAGAATGACTTTGCAGAAAGAGTGATTAGACATTGGAAAGGGCTGCCCAGGGAGGTGGCGATGATACTGTCCCTGGAGGTATTTAAGGAAAGACCAAATGTGGCACTTGATGCCATGGTCTAGTTGGCAGCAGGGTGTTCGGTCATAGGTTGGACTCAACCATTTCAAAGGTCTTTTCCAACCTAGATGATTACGTGATTCTGTAATTGATCATCCCCCATGTATCTGTTGCCAGGCTCTTTTCAACCACTGGCTTTCCATTGTGCAAAAATTTAGAAAATGAAACAAGAAAGTGTTTGAGCCATGGCTGCTTCTCTTTGCCCATCTTGCCTTTATCTGCATGAACACTTGAACCACACTCACATGCACACATGCACAGAAGAAAACTTCCTACTGATAAAAAGAAGGACACAAAATGCTTCCATTTGTGACCTTCTACGGCCATTTGGAAGACTTAAACTTGGTCTTGGAATTTATACACAGTCGTAGGAATGGAGTAAGTATTAATTCGAACTGAAAAATTCATGAAACTTTCTGGTCTTTTCAGCATTTCATAAAGTCAGCAAATTTTTAATGCTTTATGATGTTTTTAAACATGACTTCAGGATTTTGCCTGGAGGCTTTCATTGCAAAACCTGCTAATCTGATTGCGAGGAGACTGAGACGCAACCCTGCTTTTACTAATTATTTGTATAGAAAGAGGCAGTAAACTTGTACTTTTTAGATGCTATATTTGCTTTAGACACTTTTAAACAAATTAACTCTATCAAAGTTCCTGGAGTATCTTCTTACAGATATTGAAATCATTGAGATTATAGTTAGTTAAATAGTTTAAAACAGTTTAAAAGTCAAAGCAATCAAAAGAGGGCAGTTCTGCTGTCAACCTTTCCCAAAATTGTATATCCTGTTGCCTCCCTGGTGCCATGAATTATTTTCATATCTTGGCACACAGTCCTTATGAAGATAATGTACCCTTTTATAGATATGTTAACATTTTATTTTAGATGAATAGGATATGATTAAGGTTCCATAAAGCAGAGAAGCTAGAACGATCTCTGGTGCTTCAGATTGCAATGCAAATACTTTTTACTTTCACTTTTTTTCTTTTTTATATTTTTAAAGTGGCATAGAAACCATTAGCAGCAGCGTTTCTCACAACAATAGTGATGACAGCAATAAATTCCATGTTGCATTCTACCATTGATATGAAACACCTCATTTCTTTGAAGTTAAAACATCCAAAATAAATATTTAAAATTAATAGTGGTGGTTTGCCTTTGAAATTAGTCCATCCATATCTCCTACAAATTGATAAAATGGAACTTAATCAATCTAGCTCTATCCAACTAGTTTCCTACTGGTTTTGATGGAAGGAAATAACCATATACAAAGGGTCATCCAGTATGCCTGTCATGCATATTTATTTTTTGATAGGATTCCTCCCTTGAAGATGCACATTTTTTTTTCCATGGTTCCCCACACCCTGCCCATGGCCCAGGGCCCCATTTCAGCTCCCTGAACCAGTGACATTGACATGTCCAGGTCTCCACAGCTCCGGCTTGCCTGGCCCTAGTCCCTGCAAGTCTCACCTGCGGACCATGTCCCAGCCCAGCCTTGGCCTGTAACCATCCTCGTGGGCATATATGATGCCTCGGGCTGGGGCAGCCCCTGTTGCCTCCAGTTACTCTGCTATTCCCAAGCTGTACTAGTGTTTCCTGAAGTAAGAGGATTTAAGAGAGAGATTTGTCAAAACTCTTATGTCTCCCTCTAGCTTTCCTGGAGCTCTGCAGAGAACTCTTGAAGAGACAAAAAAATAAATAAAAAGATAATTTCCCTCCACTGAATGAGCAATGGGTTCAGATCTGAAGAAAGGGGAATTTGCAGCAGCTCTGAAATTTTTCCTAGCTCACTAGCTGTGGGGCCAATTTCAAATCCACAAAATCTTTGTAAATTTACTACCCATAAAAATCCTATTTTATTCTAGTTTCATTCCTTTCTACCTCCCTTCATAATTATACAAGCTCAAACTTTTTTTTAATGCTGCATTTTCATCAGCTAGGATAAATAAGAAGCTTTACACTCTTGTTGATGAATACTTCCTCCCATGTGCTTTGGTGGATGTTACACTGGGGATGGGTAGACAACAACATGGGAAAAGTTCCCTGTATTCTATGCAAAAAACATGCCTTATGAAGAGGAATCTTGTGATGATGAAGTTTTTAGGTAGCATCCATTTTGTCAACTAATTCAAGCTAAACTTTGAAATATCCAAGAATAACAATTAACCTGAATATTGACCATCTGTGAAGTGATAGTTGAAGATCCCTTAGGTAGACAAAGCCAAAATTAATCAAATGCAGTGGTGTCAGCCAAGCCAGGAATATTTTTATAAGATGAGTTCTATAATTTTCTTTTCTTGATCTCTAAAAGACAAACAAAAATAAGCCTGACACTAAGCCTGGCCAAATCAGAACACAAAATATAGATTTATTTACTCTTTGTCAGAACAAGTTTAAACTGTGCAGTTGATTTATAATTTTCTACTTGTAATAAATACTGCTTATGATAGAAAATATCAATTTTTATCTCATTATTAGAGATAAATAGATTTTGTGTATTAACTCCAGAGACATAATGAATGTAAGGAAACAAAAAAAACTATGGTGTTACTTTATAAATCAGCAGGAAAAACAAAAGTAGTGAAAAATAGGAAGAAATTCAAACTCCCCTGGCCTCAAGACAACAGATTAATAGCAGCAAGAATAATAACTATTCTAATGGAAGTGCAGGGTGGAGATTTTTTTGGGGTCAAAATTAAAGGAGAAAGAAAGAGAAATGCATCATTATGTAAAAAGACCACTACTGAGATGATATTTCAATAATTGATATCTTATTAAAAAATAAAATAGAAAATAATTTTAAATGTGACTATAAGGTAAAATACCCAAAACTGAATATATATTATATATATGTCTAGCATGGGCAACATTTAAATGAACTGTTTATACAAGACTGAGGAGGAAAACTTTGGCAGTGGTGTTACTTTTGTATGGAGATAATTTTTTCTTTATAGGTATCCTATATATCTGTTGAACTGGAGTTTCATCTGAAAGGCACAGGGTTGAAGGAATATTTATTTTTTGCACAAGCCATGTTGTTACAGGGGAAAATATTCTAAAATGCCAAGAAAAAACAAGAACTATTATATGAGTTTATTTTTTATACTGCTTGAAGACAGAAGATATTCCATCACCATAACTTTGTTGTTTCCACTTTTTTTATTAATCTAAAGCTAAAGTATATGAAGATCCCTCTTTAATGCTACTTGGGACATGAACATCACATAATGGAGAGATGGAGTCAAATATTATTGGTTATCTTGGGTATCACATGGGACTGGCAGATATGACCTAAACTGTGATGTGACATCTTGAGATGGGCTTCTCTGATCACTCCAGATGCCTGTATGTGGGCAGCTGAAACAATCCTAAAGACAAGGATTCCTTTTCATATTCCAGACACACAAACTCAATTTTGCCTAAATGGAAGAGTCTATCAGATAATTAGGTGAGCCATGGATTTGTAGTAGAAAGAAATGCAATATGGGATTTGGTTCCTCCACATGTATTTATCAGTTCTTATTTGAAATACTCCACCTCATCTGACTTCCGGCTGGAATTCCTGAGAACCCAGTTCTCCAGCAAGCCTGAGCTCATATCTACCATTCCTTGATGCATATGCCCCTCCAAAAGTAATAGCCTTCTATACCAGTTCTGTCCTGGAATTCTATTCAACTTATGTGACCTATATAAAGAAAAAGAAATCCAAGACTCTGTGACTGTACAATTTTTTCTCAATTTATCTAAGGGAATGGATTTTACAATAAAGAAGTTCTTGTTTCCTTTGCAGTTATTCCTCCCCCAGGTGAACAGAAACCCCCTGTCTTTGAATCAATATGATTTCACTCTAAATATCTATTTTTCACATAAAAAATTAATATTATTACAAAATAAGACTAATCTTAAAACATGTCCTTGAAAAATTACACTAGTAAGTTCCTTGTACAATTACGTTTTCTCTTTCAGTACCATTCACTTCCTCGTTTTAAAAGTCATTTATTATATACCCCTGTGCCCAGTTTGAATAATAGATTTTCACATGGAACCATATGAAATACTTTGTTAAGTACAGCTAGATTAAGCCAATTTGCATTCCTGTGGCCTAGGAAGTCAGTAGTCTTTCTGAAAACTGTTATCAAATTAGTCTATCACAATCTAAATTTCACACCTTAGTTGTTAATCCTATTTGTGTCTTTAGTTAGCTTTTAAAGCATTTGCTGAATATTTTCAAACCACTGACAGCAGATTACAAGTTTTGTGATTACACTGATCACTCTCCCAATCTGTTAAGTAAGCACATTTTGTTTGCTCTTCTCCATTTGTTCGATTATGCTGGGATTATTCTATTAACATCATCATTTACTGTGAACAAAATGGACAAAGTAGGCAGTCAACTGCTATTTAGACAGCAGCAAAGTAAACCTTAATTTCATCTTCTACATGCATTGACTGTTCTACTATTTTAAGGTTATTACTGGAATAAAGCTAGCAACTAACTTGAGTTTCTGTCCATTCAATAAGTAGAAGCTATAGAGGTCTCTTTTAAATTTTAATCCTCAAATAGTTGTTTACTCAAGGATTCAATAACACAGTGAGTGCTATACACGTCTTCTTGCACATACATTATTTCAAAATACAAGTCGACATAGAATATTGGTCTTCATAATTTTCAGGTTTGTTTTCAGGCATGCTCTTAAGCTCATGTTCTTTACACACAGTCATCAATTGTATTTTGTATCTGTATCTAATTTCCCTATCTGTTTTCTTAAAGCTATTTCAAGAAACTAAATTTAGGAAAGAGATAATTATCTTCAAAGATTCATAGAGGTTAAGGCTTTAGGATTAATAGATCATTTTGTCATGCCTCTGATATATTTGGGGCCATTACATTTAATCTTGTGTTGATGTATGTTGAAAGTGAGCTGTGATGATCTGTATTTATTATTATTATTACTATTGATTGTATTGGTTGTTGCACTACCCAAAGCCTAAATGAGAAAAGAACTACTCTGAGATAAGCATTGTATGAACACAGACTACTTGATGATCCATGTTTTGAAGAGCTTACAGTCAAGATATGAATATCCTGGAATTGAAAAATGGAATGTAAAACACCCTATATAATAATTTTGTGACAAAAGTAGAAAAAAACTTAGCTATATTATTTAATTATATTTTTTCATAAGTTGGAGGAATGTAGCTAGAATTGAGCTATATGGGAAAGAATACAAACACAAATGGACAGGCCAGTGAGACTGAAAGGAATGCAGAGTTGAAATGAAATTATTGTGAAGAGATGTCGTACCCTTATTTTATTTTTCCTGGTTAAATATACTGACTTGTTCAGCAAGATTGAAAAGAAGTTGCACATGACAACCAATAACTAGTCTCCAACAGTGAATTTGGGATGAAGATTAATTAATTATCAAACACTTAACCTCCTTGGCTCAGCATAGCAGCAGATAGAACAACCAAATTGGATCCAGAAATGTTAGTTATGTAGCTCTGCACCAAAATTAATAGATCCTGCTCTACAGTCTTCTGCAGCCATTTCGTGTGAACAATCATACTGACTCCAGACCAGGGTAGATTTGCCTCCAGCCATCCTGAGCCTATTAGAACCCATGTGATTCATGAATCTGTGGCTAGCACAGACAGAGACAGATAATTTGAAAAGTCATCTTGGACATCTCTATGAAATTTTGCACTAAAGACAGGAGAGAAGTGAAAAATGTCACAAACTTTCTGTGTTTTTATGCTGAAAAAATCTCCAAGGCTGTGGATGACATGAGAAAAAGATGAATGACTGTTCCTAGAGTCTGTCTGGGTACTTGTTTGTCCTCTAACCTCTACTTTGATGTCAAGAAAACTAAGCTAGGTCACCAAAAAAGACCACTACAGGAGAAAACTAGAGAAAGATAAGTGAAAGAAATGGATTTTGCATTTAAATCTGAAAGCTGTTAAATCTGAGCTCATTTCACAGGCTCATAGCACATGTAAAAGAGAGCTCCTCAATCTCTGTGCAGCTCTTGCAAAAGTTCTATCTCCTATGCTTGCAAGTCTTTTCTTCTTGACAGAAAACTTCATGGTTTCTTTCAATTATAACAGCTGTCAAGAGAGGTCATGACTTCTGAAAAGAAAAGCTTGGTCCTTTGCTATGGAAGACTCTGAATATTAAGATAGAATATAATGTGGGGTGATGTATTCAGAGACCTATGTGCCACTAAAAAGATGGGTTGATGAATTTTAAAACTTCTTTTTTAACACCTGCTTGGATTCATTCCCAGACATAATGAGTTGAAATAATAAGGTCTGGAGGTGAGGAATGTATGGCTTACTCTGTTAAGCTTTATTCCTAATATTCCACAGTTATTTTGTGTTTAAATGAATGTAAAGGAGAATAGAATGTGGACCCATTTTATTTTTTCTTATTATTTTAACAAGCCAAATTAGAACACAACCTTTTAATCGAACTATCCCTACAGCATGTTTGATAAATCTGGTTTCTGGAAAAAACTTAAAATCTCATTGAATGTAACTCAGCATTTGCAGCTGCAAATACAATTGAGTTAAAATAAGTGAATATCTTGTACAGATTAAAAAAAAAAATCAGTGGTTTTTTTTACTTGGTAATATGCAAGAGGAAATAATAACATTGAAAAAGAGAATAAATTGTGCACATCCAAGTTACCTACTGAAAGTCTGCAGCATTACATTGTGCAATGTTGTTATCTCTACAGCAACTACATATTTGTGCAAAAATTTATCTATTTTGGAAAAAATTGTCTTCAGTTTCCTTGTTCCAATTTATTTTTCTACATATGACACCTCTGACTTGACTTGTAATTATTATTGCTTTGAAAATTTATATGTTTATTTTAAAAGACTTATGGTGGAACTAGAAACTGATAGGATTCAACTAATAAGCAAAGGGAAAAATATTGACTTGAGTAGAATGGGATGAAATGGAATGGAATGGAATGGAATGGAATGGAATGGAATGGAATGGAATAGAATAGAATAGAGTAGAATAGAATAGAATAGAATAGAATAGAATAGAATAGAATAGAATAGAATAGAGCAGAATATTTAAAATTTTTGAAGAAACCAACAAGGATTATCCACTACTGCTCTAGGAAGCCTGTTCCAGTGTTTGATCACCCTCATGGTAAAAGCAATGCTTTCTAATGTCTGGTCTGAACCTTCCCTGACAGAAGTTTGAGGTATTCCTGTTGCATCCCGGGCTGGTTCAGTTAGGAGTTTTAATAATGTTAGTTAACCAGTTCTATGTACCCCCATTTCCCCGCCATGATGGTTCGCTCCGAGTGACTCACCATTGGAGCTTTCCCATGTCAGTCTTGTAGTCACCCCCTGTTCATTCCTGAAACTTATGTGTCAGTCACCCTATCCCTGCAATCCCATGCATCTCGGAACCCTGTATTCACCCCTGTTATGTCCCCGTTGGCTGCCATGGTCCACATCACTGCCCCGTTGCCTGTCCCCAGTGGGTGAGGGGGGCTTCCACCCCTGTCTGCCTGCCCCCTATATAATCCCATGCTCCCTTTGTTTCGTCGTCATCTTGACCACGTGCACGCTAGGAGATAGATGCCACTCCAGCCACTGTGTCAGCCATGCAGGAATAAACTTTCTCCAGCCACGCAGAACAAGGTGTGCCTTCCTTTGCCCCTTTACCTCCTTTCAGCGCCGGCTACACTTCGTGGCTAGCCCACGCAGAGGCTCAACCCCAGAGCTCCGCAAACGTGCGGCAACCCCGGTCTGGACAAGAGGCAGTGCCACTAGCTGGGCTCCCGAGCCGTCCAGACCAGGGCGAGAAGAATGCAATGCCATCCCATTGATCCTGTCACTGGATCCCAGGGAAAAGATATCAACAATGAGCAGCTGTTTTCAATAAGTAGGTGGTTTCCATTTCTCTTGAGCAAAATTTGCCTTGCCTTAAGCTACTGCAACTAGGACCAATTTCTTCACCAAGTCAAACTTAATTTAGAATTATAACCAGACCCACAGATATCTTCATTAACATTTTAGATAAAATCAGACAGACATTGATGTTCTGATTAGTGAAATTAGCACTGTCTATTATATTTCTTAATGACAAAGTATGGAAGTGGTGGATACTGTAAACAAGTTGATATTCTAAGTTCAAGAGACAAGTGCAAGTCACTGTATATAAAAAATAATATATTTTTTCTGTGATATTCTAGAATTATCTAGTGTATTATTTAAGACAGCATGGTTTATGCTTAATGAATTAAATATTTCACAGTTGTTCAAGCACCCTGAAGGAATCTCTATTTAGACAGATTAGTCTAATACAGTGCTTTGAGGACCAATTATATAGTCCACGGGCTGAAAAAGAATGAGGAATTGAGTTCTGCCTAACTGAAATGCCAAAATGGATTATTGGTTGTATCATAATTGTCTTCAGAAACTCTTTCCCCATTTTTCGCCAAAAGTCCAGGAGGACAGTTAGCCTCACAATTTTTATTCAGCTTTAAAAGCAGCCAGGTCTCAGCTAATGCTGTACCATGTGATTTATGCCTTCTATTTTGGACTGGATGACAAATGTTTCCATTTCTTTGAAGGTATTTGGATTCCAAGTTTATCTTTGCTCATGATGGTAAATATTACTAGTTGTCTTAGTTTAATATTGCTATAAATGCACTATAGACACCCTATGTATTCCTAAACTTAGAGCACAAGAGAACATGGTGCATATTAGTCATTGTATGATTTTGCTGACCTCTATGAATAGGTAAAATAGTCCGAGGGGATACAGTGCTCAGGATTCAATTCTGGCACTATAATGGCATGGGATAGCATTAAAATACCAAGTTATCATTCAGAGAAAGTACTAAACAGCCATGAAAACACGTGCTTTTTAGATTTAATACAACAGATTTTCCCCAACATGTTTAGAGTTTTACAATGGGAATTTAATGGGTATATGGCCTGTTAGTGACACATCAAATCATGAGGGCTACTGCAAGACACTTTCTGAACCATCATTCAGTTTTCCTAACCTTCCTTTGATTACTTGTATTTGTACTGCTGCAGAAAGTAAGGAAAACAGAACTCCTACATGGGATTTACCTTTGCCTGTCACAGTCATGAAGAGTTACCCGCCAAATTTCTTCTAGAACCCTGGCAGAGGGAGCACTTTGGCTGTCTAAAGTAGATAAAAACTCTATTAGTGGGCCATTTTCACATCTAATGGCCTCAGGCAGGCGCAACACACAAATTCACCAATGCTTCAAAATGGATTACTGCAGCGATATTGAGAGAACTGACCCCCCACAAGGCAAGTCAGTGCACCAATCTTTGCTGCAGTCTACAAATCTGTAAAATGGGGAGAATAATAGTTCCCTGCTTTATAAAGGACTTTTTATAAAGGACATTTAACATCACAACCTTATAAGATGGATTGTTTACAATAGACATACTAAAATGGCATCAAACACATAAAATTTAAATGACCATTAATTGAATAAAATGGATTTCCCCTGTAAAAGTCCAGTTACATCATCACAATCAGTCATAGGGGTGTTTTTTTTGTTTTGGTTTGGTTTTGTGTGTGCATGTGTATTGTGTAGGTGTTACTCTAGAGCAAGCCCGTCTTTTATAGAATTAATGGAACACTAAAGAAGTTCCAGCAGCAGCAGCTGTAGCAATACCAGTTCAGGCTGAAAGAAATGTGACTTACCCTAGTTCTTTTAAGAGAGGTATCAGTCAAACATAAGACCAGCTCACTTTATCAAAATTCAAGATCAAAATGTCTCTTTTCAGAAATGCAGAAATATCAAAGACAAGCATTCCTAATCTGAAGCACACACAACTTCTGAGCCTGGAGAATATTGTGTAATGCTCTATATGCCTCATAGCCCAAAAAAAGTTAATAAACTCTATATAGTGTGAATATAGAGCTGGAAATTATATAAACAAGTAAAGATTTCTTTTTCACCTAATTTTTATATCTTCTATGAGGCAACATAAAGGACTATGCATACAGCATATATTTGCCTAGATGTTCTCAGGGTCAGAGGCTACAATTATAATGAGGGATAATACATTTTCAGTTTCTTTCCCATTTAGGAGAAAATGTGAGTCAGTCAAAACAGGATCCTAAAGTTCTGACTCCTGTGCCTTATATCACTGAGTTCTACATAATTTATACATTAGTAGTGTTTCCAAGATTCAGATGTAAAGAACAGAATGTTGAATTTAATTTTGCTAGTCTCATTATCTGAAAATTTCAGATTTCACAGACATACAGACTCACAGAATCACTAGGTTGGAAGAGACCTTCAAGATCATCGAGTTCAGCCCAGCTGCAACACCTCAACTAAACCATGGCACTGAGTGCCTCATCCAGTCTTTTTTTAAATGCATCCAGGGATGGTGACTCCACCACCTCCCTAGGCAGACCATTCCAGAACTTTACCACTCTTTCAGTGAAAAACGTTTTCCTAATATCTAACCTATATTTCCCTTGATGCAGCTTGAGACTGTGACATCTCCTTCTGTCAGTTGCTACCTGGATAAAGAGACCCACCTGGCTATAGTCACCTGACTACAACCACCTGACTACAGCCACCTTTTAGGAAGTTGTAGAGAGTGATAAGGTCACCCCTGAGTCTCCTTTTCTCCAGGCTAAACAACCCCAGCTCCCTCAGCCATTCCTCATAAGGCTTGTGTTCCAAGCCCCTCACCAGCCTTGCTGCTCTCCTCTGGATGCGCTCAAGCGTCTCAACATCCTTCCCAAATTGAGGGGCCCAGAAGTGGACACAGCACTCATGGTGTGGCTTCACCAGTGCCAAGTACAGGGAAACAACGACCTCCGTGGTCCTGCTGGCCACACTATTTCTGATACAGGCCAGCATGCCGTTGGCCTTCTTGGCCACCAGGGCACACTTCTGGCTCATGTTCAGCCGACTGTCGACCAGTACCCTGAGGTCGCTTTCTGCCTGGGCACTGTCCAGTCGCACCATCCCCACACTATAATGCTGCAGGGGGTTATTGTGGCCAAAATGAAGGATTCAGCACTTGGACTTATTGAACTGCATCCTATTGGACTCTGCCCATCCATTCAACCATTCCAAGTCTCTCTACAGAGCCCTTCTCCCTTCCAGCAGATCTACATGTGCTCCAAGCTTAGTGTCGTCCACAAACTTACTAATGAAAGACTCAATCCCCTCATCCATGTCAGCAATAAAGATGTTGAACAGAACTGGCCCCTGCACAGACTCCTGAGGGACACCGCTGTTGAATGGTTGCCAGCTGGATGCAGCACCATTCACCACCACTCCCTGGGCCCGGCCATCCAGCCAGTTCTGAACCCAGCAAAGAGTGCTCCTGTCCAATTAATTAATGTACATCTGAAGTCTTCTTGGCTTTGAATATTTGGAGTATGATTTCAATGTGAGTGAAAAATATTCTTGAAATACTTTGCATGCAACTCACTTGCACTTTCTACACATACCAGTAAAAACATTCCCTTTAGGGACAGTGGAATAAACATTTGCTGGAATAAATAATGTGCTAATGGGATACATGACCAACAATTTCAATTTTCTGCTTTGTTTCTGTTCATATGGGTGTACAAAACCAACCCTCAGTCCCCATGTATTAGTTTTCCATTTACAGACTGAGCCTTGACTTTCATTTACTATGTCAGAGATCTAGTTAGGTATGGTATTAGTTTGGGAAACCCATGAGAACAATGTTGCAGTTTCCTGATAGTAGAAAGAAAGAATGAGCAGAAGATATACAGGAGTTTAATTCACTTGACCAGAGGTAGGAGTCTATTATATTTTTGCACACCTGGAAGACTTAGGTGCCAGTACAGAAGAGCAAAGTTAGGATTCAGTTATCTTAATGTAGGTGACTAGACTCAGGTGAAACAGGCCAGGATGATATTATAAGAAAGGCATCTGCACAGGCTACCAATTGTGACTCAAGACAGGAGACACATTAACTCTCTGCAGTGGCTGCTAGAGACCAAGTAGAACACTTCAAATTACTAAAGTAACACTAGGAGGCCATGGGGCATTTGAATTTTCCCCAGGCTTAAAGGAGAATAAATCTCACATTAAATTAATCACCTAGGGTAGGATTCAGTTTTTAAACATAATTTTTCAATGCTATTTTCAGTGTCTTACAGTATGACATCCAACATTCATTTGCTGCACAAGTGGTTTTCCCTTAAATCCCTTGACATGCTCGTCAGCCTTCTGAATTTCTAGGAAAATGAGGCAATCTGGCCACCAGAAAGCTAGACAGACTAATCGAATATCTAAAATGTCCATCAATATCTGTTAGATACCAGGGAAATAAAGAAAATAAAACTGATTTTTGCATTGATTAAGCTAAAGAATAAAATACTAATTTAAATGTTTTGCATTTAAATATTTCTCAGATACATACACAGCTCCTTCCAGTTGATTCTCTGGATGAGGATTTGACCCAGTATTTGATCCTCTGTATTTCTTCCTTCCATTTGTTCCTACTATTAGAGATGTTTGAGTATCAGTTCTACTAGAATATATAGTCCTCAAAAAGTTTGAGTTCTTAGTATATCAACATAGACGTGACTATTCTATAACCAATCTGTTAATTAACAAAAGCTCTCTTGTTGTTCAAAAATTGCTTACTAAAAGATGCATTTTTCTATTTAATTATTAGTCAAAATGTCACCTTTGCCTATTAGTCTTTGAGCTGCAGTATTTTTTTGGAGGTATCTTCTTTCATCTTGCACAGTGTAAAGTATATTGGTGCATTTTGAAAATCTGCTCAATGGTTTTTTTACTCTATGACCACAGCATATAATTCAGCATGCAATACCTTCTAAATAGCTTTCATCTGAATATAAAACTTGAGGTATACATCAAAAATGTCTTCATGATGGCATGTAAGAGTTTATTAGGAATAATGCAAGAATTTTTATTTAGCAGGACAATAGATGTCTGTCCATGGCCAATCACATTTCAGAAGACTAACGTTATATTTATCTGACTTATAATGATAAGTGAGATTGTATAACTGACAAATATAACATATTAAATAATCCTGCTATTTTATGATATCCCAAAAATTTATACTAAAATGTGTTGCTGTAAGAACACTTTTATAATCAAACTTATAGGAATTTTCATATTTTGTTTGACAAATGGAAGCCAATACCTGAAAGCCCAAGGACATCAAACATAGAATAGGTTGTATAAAGTAAATGGTATGTGTAATATCTTCAGTGTATTCTGGTATCACAAAGCAGCAAGAATGAATGGGAAGAGTTATATAGTGAAAACTGATCTGTTGAGAACAGATTATTAGAAGGTCACTGACAGAAGAAAAGTTCACTTAGTTTGAAGGAAGATGGAGATGCAGAAAAAAACCCTTTAAATAAGCATTCAAAATGATCATAGCTTCCACAAATCAAAGCTAAAAACATTTTGAGGTTTGTATATTGCTTTTTGACACCCTTAAGCTTTACCCTATGATGTGTGAAAGTGCTGTAGACACTTTACCGTTAATAGAAAAGGCAAACACAAATCAATACCTTCCTTTTTAGCGAGCCGCAGTGTTGGACAAGTCCTGTCTGCCCTGTTAGTGTGCATTATTGCTTGCTGGCTGAAGATAAGACTGATTTACTTTCCCCTCAAATTCTTATTATAAATTTCCTGCTACAGTACAGTCATTTTTGAGAGAAGAGTAAATGAATTGCTGGGTTAGAGATGACACATACTTGTGGTGCAATATAATAATTGGGAGAACAGGGATATTATTTCCATGTGACTGTCATTGTTCTCTGTCCCTGCCTTAGTAAACAAAGCATTTGTTTCTTCTTTTTGACATGCAGTCACAAACAATGAGCATGGAACATCACATGTCAAGGTTACTCTTGCTTTACTTATGGAAAGAAGGCCAGGTAGTGAACTCAAGGGCCTAAGCAGGGGTTTTGGTGCAGCACACAAATGAGTTTTTTGCCAGAGCAGGGTTTTTTTTTTAACAAAATGTGCAAGCAATTTGGGCACAGTTACCTAGATGATCAGTCAGCAGTTTAAGCATTTTTGTCCTTGTTCTTTCTGTCCCTGAGTGAGAGTAAGTCATTGTCTTTTCTCGAATTACTGCAATACAAACAGATAAATGATTTTGTGTTTCTTAATTTATAAAGGCTTTTGCTGAATGCACTTGCTGAAATATTTAGTGATCCAATTGTAGGCCATGATTTAGAATTTTAACAAATGTGATTAATCATAAACTGTGGAAACTTAATCACTATGTTGTAGCAACATGCATTCATACACATACAACCCTCATTACTTCCTATGTCCCACAGTAACTGAAAAAGCGGTGTTAAAAGCAGTATCTGTAGTAAATATGTGATATTTTTTCCACAAGCATGGATATAATCTTTCTTCTTAATTTATTTTCTTTGAAAATCTACAAGGACATCAGTAATCAGCAGTGAGTTGTCAGCAGGGCTGGCTGAAAAACTTCAGTCAAAGTATAACAAAAATCAGTATCTGACAGAAAGTTTTGTTCATTCTTATGGTACCAGGAGAAAGAAAAAAGCTTAATCTCTAGAACACTTTCTTGACTAGCTGTAAACACCCCATGATGCCACCTACACATAGTTAAAAATACTTTAAGTTAGAAAATCTTAGAATGATTGTAACAGTGATTTATATCAGAAGAGAGCTCTGGAGATCATCTAATACAACCTCATGATCAAAGGAGTCAGTACAATGCAAGCAACTGGAGGCCCTGTTTGGTCAAGATCTGAGTTATTTCCAAGAGTGGAGATACTGCAGACCCCTTAGGCAACCTGGTTTTGACACTTCATCCTGCTAACAATATTATTCTAAATACCTATTTTGAATATTCTTTGGTGATTCACTTCCATAGGTCCTCTTCTACAGAGTATTTTAGCTTGCTGTGACTCAGCCAGCACGACTGCTGTTGGTGCTAGCCATGTGGATATTCCCAGTCCAGTCTTCAGTCACCGCTGAGATATATCCTCGCACTTACAGGACATCTAAAAATATTCAAACAATAAATATCTTTTTATTATGAATCAATGTTCTGTTTTAGGCAATTCTGAAGGATCTCAGCTCTGTGGGTCTCATTTATGTGTTACACAGGAAGCATCACATATATATGTATGTGTGGTGATCAAGTCAGAAATTAGCAGGAAAATAGTATGGTCTTATCCTTACTGCATGTGATTGCTGTTTTGATGAACTGGACTCTTTCTTGCCCTTGGCCACGTAGTCCTTATGCAATGCTTGATAATCACTCCAAAGAAACTGCTCACAAATGATTGTTAATGATGTGATCTTCATTTTTTTTATTTGATAAGTTAAGTTCTGCTTTATAGAACTGTTGAATGTTACCAGCAACATGAACTGCCTGAAATCTGTGCTTATCTTTGCAGCTGTTTGGTATTGTTTTCTGTCTCATCCTTTTTTTCCTCTATGGCTCTCTATGCCCAATACCCTATACATATGATATGCAATTGGACTTAATTCAAATGTCTAAGAACTGACCAAACAGCATTCATATAATTGAAACATTTGAGTCACCATCATTAAGATGAAATATGTCTTCCTTTTTGTTCAGTAAGAATAGCACATCTATCGCTTGTCCATTAAAATTTATTTGGACTTGTATAATTTTATTTAAAAATGTTTGCATTTCCTAAGGGATTCAGTAAGTAAATATACTGATGATAATTAGCAACTCTATTCAATAATATAATGAATACTTTCCAATTTTTGAATGAAAAAAATATTTATTGTGTTTTATCTCACAAGCAAACAGGATGATGGCAAGCAGTACAAGTTTAATGATTCAATAGCCTTGAAAAATTGAATATTTTACATGCATTTTAAAAGGGAATTTCAATAAAATTGCAGTGCCAACAAAACAGAAATGTCTGTGAGTTCAAAAATATTTGGAACAGGGTAAAGAAGATTGCTTTGAAGAAAAATAAATAAGAAGGAAAAAGCTGCACAGAGCTATAAATAGCCAAAAATGAGATACTTAGAAATTGTTTCTCTGGTGTTTACTGCAATGAATTAGGAGTGAATAATGAGTGTATTTATGTCATGGTGACCAGGCTCCCTGTTTGATAGAGAAGTCTGTTTGCTAAAGGAATTTTTCAGATGGCAGTCCATATACAAACTTTTAAAAAATGCCAGGATTAAGAAGTATTTATGGTTTTTGTTACTAACCAACACAAAATGTGAATATTTCTCAGAATGTAATTGCTTCCTTAAAAAAACCCCACAAACGTAAACCACAAAAAACAAACAAAACCCCAAAGAAATCTGCTTCTGACATAAAAAGCAAATCAGTATTTATAGCTATTGTTTTTCAGAAAACTGACTTGTCTGCCTTTTACAAAAGTTAGATTTATGTCTGGTAGTAACCTTGAGAAACACAGCATCAACCAAATAGCATGGAGCAGCTTCCATATAACGCCAAGGGAAGAATAAAATCTTTATAGTTTCAAAAGCTCTAGGAGTCTTACTTTAATATGTAGGCAGTGCTTTTTGAAAAGCCATTGAGCCTATGAAATTGCACACTTTATTCTTGGAATAGCTGTGATAGCCAAATAATTTCTCAAGTAGTTCAGGGAACAGTCTTCATGAAGTAAAGTGTATTTAGTGGGGCTCTCATCATTGTCAAAGAGCAGGTAAGAATAAATTACACAGTCAAATGTGTCATGGAAAGTTTAATCTAGTGATGATGCAGATGTGGTGTATTTGCTATCTTTCTGAGCTCGAGTAAGGACATCCTCATGGATTAGCAGGATGTGTGTTTGATCATGCATGTGCAACACTAAACAGAACAGAAGGGACAAGCTCCATAAGCAAACCCGACCTTGCAACAGTTTATGCTGTGATTTTGTTTAAGGGAGTAAAATATATTCTGGATGGGATTTGGCCAGATTCTAGTATTTTACCAAATTAGAATTCCAACTGTAACTGGCGGTGGTTTTGCAGGAAGGGTTTAGAGGTTTTAAAGGTAATGTCACAAAGACTAAGAGACATGAGTCTGAACCTTATGCCCTTATCTCTTAAGCTCCAAAGGTCTTTAAAATAAATTTATGGATACTTTATGTATGTAAAAATGATGGATAATAAAAATAATTCCTAAAATTGTCTTTAGTTTTGAGAAATATTAGGGAATTGAGTATTTGGCTGCCTTTCCCTTGTGAAAATTGTTTATTTTGTTTTTTTGGCTCCTTTTTAATCCAAATATCAGAGAAAAATTGGAGCAGTCAGGATGTAATACCTCTTTTGCAACTTAAGGAAAACAGAAGGAGAAACAGAAACATGAAAGCAAAGAGGCTTATTGAGGTCTTTTTCTTTCCCAATGATTTTGGATTCTTTCTTAGTCTCTACTCAGAGTAATGGAAACTATGACTGTTGCATTCAGCAGCTACTCAAATAGCTTCTTACATCTGGCAAGGGAAAAAAACCCACAACTACCCTGTATGCTTTAAATAAAATTTTCAAATAATTTTTGCCTCACAGCAGAAATAAGAGCTAATTAGTACCTAACTTTGCTTTTTAATCCTTTATTCTCAAATTGATATATACTTTTCCTTTTTTTGCCTTTCATATTTATTAATATAAAATTTTTAAAATTCTCTAGTAGTGCAGCTGTGGCAGCATCTCTTTCTTAAAGCTCAAATATTGAACTCAGATGTTCATATGAAACTCACTGAATGAGCTCTGACAGTCACAGCCACAGGCAGCTGGCCTTAGTTGTCAATTCCTTCACCACAACAGAACACAAACCCACGTTTTGGATCCATTGTATTCTGTGTGTCATTCTATGAAGTGACACACTAGAATGATGCTGAGAATAAACTTAGGTTGCTTTTTTCAGTTCAAAAAGGGTTTTTTTCTGCTGCTGGTTTGTAAGTAAACATAGAAATATATCTTTTGTTCTGAGGTGAAATACAAATTCTTCTTTAGGGCATAATGTTTTCCTTTTGCTCCCTCATCTTGACCTTTGTATACATTCTTAATAGAACCCATTCAAGTAGATATTTTTTATTTTCTTGAGTCCTTTGCCTTTCTAAAGTTGAAGATATGCAATCTGGAGAAGGTAGGTAGAGAATTCAACCAATTAGATCCTTGCATCTTGTGCATCTCTTGCATTTTTTGGTTCCCATCACTGCAAAACATAAACATAGTTCTTAATTACAAACATCATGCATTTCAAAGACATCAAAACAATTCTTCTAATCCCACTACCATATGCAAGGACTATATCAGATTGCTTAAAGCCCCATCCAACCTGGCACTGAACACTTCCAGGGATGGGACACCCATAAATTTTCAACCCTTTTGAGTGCCTCAGCATATTCAAAGAAAGAATTTTCTCCCAATATCTAATCTAAATCAAACTTCTTTCAGGTTAAAGCCATTCCTCCTCATCACTACATATTGTTGTAAAAGGTTATTTTCCAGTTCTCTTATTGGCCCCTTTAGGTACTGAAAGGCTGCTAAAAAGTCTTCCTGTCAATAAGGAAAAGTACAAAATTTGATTCAAATCATTATGGATGTTCCCTTCATTAAACCACCTGGAGTTAATTTCTTACATGCCAAGTGAACACACTGGCTTTCAGAGCCAAAAGATCAGTGTGAAAAAAGAGACAAATCAATTTTAAAGACCAATTTGAACATTTTATGTTCTTCTTTTCTCTTTTTTCTCCAATGACATATTACTGTCATTTTGTTTCCTTGGCAGCTCTTTTATTCTGGTAATTCCAGACTGCAAAATTATCTGGAAGATACAATTTCCTTCTATCTTTCTCTTTCTTTGGCCTTGTTAATTTTAAGTTGTTGAATTTGAATTCTATCTGATCTCCTGTCTATGTGACTTATTGGATATGTGACTTATTGGCTGAGGCAGATGTAATTTAAAATCGCATATATGTCATATTACATTTGAAACCTTTGCCACCCTGATATATGTGGAGTGTGTGGGGTGTTTATTGTTTTTTTTTTTTCCCTTTTTTCCTTTAAGCATAGGAATAATTTTATAGCTTATCTTACTTTACAATCCATTATTCTTACCTAGATTTCTTCAAGTTCAAGATGTTTATAACAATATAATGATTAAAATTTATTAAAATGTGAGATTTATTCCAAGATAGAATGTCATTATGTTCCTTTAGAATCACATTCTATTATTCAAGTCATATGAGAAGAAATCTGTTGATTTTCTGAATACTTCTCTCAATTTTTCTGGACAGCTTTAAAGGTAAAAATATTATTATGCCAAAGTCATAAGCAATTCTTCATATTTCAACTTTTCAATTAATTTTATTCTTGAGGAATGATTGCTCTTTTATTTTCTGCTAGAATGTTTTTTAATCCACTAACATGTTTTATACATTTGTGGTTATAAAAATAGGTTGTATCTGAGGTATCAAAATTACTTTTATTATAATCTGATTTAATCTATTGTTTCTAGTAACATTCTGTAAATCCAACATTTGGGGTACAAAGTACTTAAACTACAAAATAATTTCAAACAGGTTTTGATGACTTTCAGTTCTTCTAAATCTTAGATGGAAGAACTTCAAAATGATAATGAAAAATAAAAGATCTTACCCAAAACCAAGTCTGTTTTGATTTTGAAATTTCATAGTTGAGAGAGAAGAACCATATAGTTCTTTGTTAAGTAACAGTAGTTCAGCTTGAATATAAGGCAGGTCTAAAGATTTTAACTTTATTTTTTTGTTTGTTTGTTTTGTTGGGGTTTTAAATATAAATGATCAATTTCAAAATATATTTAATTAAAATAAGGTTTTCTTAAATAGTGAGTTAAAATATTAGGTTATTATTCATATTAAAACCAGAAACCAAATTTATTTTGAAAAATTTGGGGTTTAATTACTCTTAAATTGATTGGAATTTAATTGAATTAAATTAAATCAAATTCAATTAATAATTGAAGAAAAAATTGCTTTGGCCTCTTATATTATCTAGACCATCACAATTTCAGTGCTGATCTAGTCAGAAAACCAGTGTCAGAACTAGCTAAAAAATACTAGATTAGATTGATAATGTGTTCTTTAAAAACTCAAGTTTGTAAAGATATTTGGCAAATTTATGGGATTTACAAAAATTGCCTCCATTGATCAGGAAATTCAAAAGTTCCAGCAATATTGAAAGAAGTTGAAAAAAAATCAGTGGTCTTGAAAATAAGCCTATTTTCTCATGCTTCATATGTCAAAATAAGTTTAAAACACTTCACATTCCTACCTATTCTAAATTAATATACAAAGGTTACTCATTGGTTTAAAAATTGTAATATATAGTTAGATTACTAGGGATTTATTCCATTTTTCTTCTGTTGAACGACACTTTGAGATATATTTGGTTTCCATTTATAAATGTGTCTGCAAACAGGTGCACAGAGAAATCTTAAAATTTTTACTTAAAATGAAGTGTTTTCAAAGCGATTCTTATTCTTAAGAGATTATTAACTTCTCATGCCAGAAATTATAACCAACTTAAAAGTTATGAAGAATTTCTTGGTAAAAAAAGAACAGGTAGTGATACCGATATCAATAGATCAGCTTAGGGTGTTCTACTCAAAAATATTTTTTAATATTAAAGATGGACTACTGGTTCCAGAATTGTAGAACCATTGAACAGGTTGCTGGTAGAGACAGAATGAGCTATACTACTTGGTAGAACCATTAAGCATAACATTTATTTGTTCTTTAAATTTCTCTAATGTTACTTCTAATCTTCCAGGATGGTGAGTCTGATAGTATTGCCACAGATATTTTTTCATTCATTTTATTCTCAAAATAAATCCATTAGATATAGATCTACTTAGGAGCTGTCTGCTTTTTGGAAGGCATTAGGAATCTGAGTGCACTGACAGATTTCTATTAGTTTGGTGTGGTTTTTATTTTTGGACATATATAATCTCTACCACTGTTTCCTAGGGCACAAATAATTCTCCTGAGATGAATAAACCTGCATGGAGCATCAATGTATATTGCTTCCTTTCTGAGCTGCATCTCTATTTTGTTAACTGGTGCTGAAAATTGCTCATGTTTCTAAGAAAGCAGCACTGTAAATGACTAAGATTCACATATGCTTCCCTCTAGAAATAACTATTTATGATGTCAGGTGATGCTCAGTGTGAAGAAGAGGAATGAAATTGAGATTTTAAGCACCAATATGAAATATATTTACAGTGCCTAGGTTTGCATCCCCATTGCAAATATTCAGTGTCTTACTCAAGGAAACTTTCATTTATCCTATTCTTCCATGCTGTCAATACATGAAATAGAATGAGCCAGTGTATATAGTAATTTTGAAATACTCCTTGCTATCCCACCATATTCTGATACTGTATAACTGGAATTATCAAAATGACTTCTCTATTTCACGTATAGTTCAGAAGAAAAATGTGGCCAGAGATGTAAAATACAATTTCAAAGGCTTATTTTCCAAAGAGGATGTTTACTCATTAATTCAGATGTTGCATAAAATGAACAAATCTCTGAAACAGCATTATTATCATCATGCAGTTTCTGCCCAGCCCTCCTAGCATACACAATAAACTGCATTTTATTCTTTTATTCCTTTTTCCAAACTGGATTGTTTAATTGTTTCCTTTACTAATCCAGAAGCTATTAAGCTAGATAGTGGATAGCTAGACATAATCTGAATGCATAGTTTCCTTTATGAAATAGTGTTAAGGAATAAGGTTTCATTGTTGGTATAGGCTTTCTGAGGGCTGAAGCAAATAAACCAAGATCAGCATAGTGGTTTATTCTATTTACATAACTGTTAGCACTTTTCATTTTTCAATTTTACCTGATATTATAATATTGTTTTTTATTTTTACCTCCAAGGCAGCATTAAATGGGAGAGAAAATGTTTCCAGGAAATGGGACTGTTAAATTTCTTTCTTGATGGCAACAGAAAGAGCACATTGACTGAAGCACTTACTGATGTTTCATTAACTTGAAACAAAGAATTAGAACCTACAGTAAGCTGCTAAGTGTGATTTATATCAAAGATCTGTTATTCTAAAGAAAATAAAATATATGCCACTTCTCTACAAAAAAAGATCCCTAACCCCTGAAAGAGTAAGAAAAATCTGGTAAGAATTTTCAACCCGCTTTCTCCTTTTAGAACAGCATTCAGAATGTGACATTTGTTTGAGAGTTTCAAACTCACATCCTATAATAAGAAACCTCTAGATAAATAACTTTTAAATTATTATTTATCTTTACATTAGGTTTGAGGAAAAAAAAGTCTTAGAGTTTCTGTTCCTTTTCAGTGTACACAGTGTCTTGTTTGTCAAAATGATTTCTAATGTCTTTTTATTTTACACTTTTGATTTTATGATTGTACTAAAAATTCTCATAAAAATGGCGAGAATTGCAAGAATTTCCACAGAACACTGGTTTAAATATTTCTGAAATGAAACCAGGACATTATGAGAAAATATTCCGATCTTTGCACAAATGCATGGCATTTCTGAAAGGAAGTCCATTCTGAAAGGAAGTCCAAAAGTATATATACATTTTTCCCCGATTCAGACTCCTAGATACCATCCCTGCTCTACTGCGCATTACCATGAATTTATGGTAAGCTTTAGGGGTGGGGAACTACCTGTATCAACCCAGACTGAGATGACTATACAGAGTAGACTCTTTGTAAAGATGCTACCACCACAGAGATGAACTACACTCTATTTAGGTCCTTCCCCAGGCATGCTGGATATTTCAGGGCCTTCTCTAGATGAAGCCAAGCAGAGAAATGAGCTTTTTTTCCCTTCTTTGACTACTATTATCATAAAGTTGAAGAAAAAAATGCAGCTGCCTCCCACATTGCCCATGTAAGACATACCAAATGTATAAAACACTTCAATACCTTCTAAGGTTTCTGCATTGGAGGTCTTGGGCAAGTTGAAGTGCCAGTACAGGTTATATCAAATTTTTGCATAGTTGAATTGTGGCCAAAACTTATCGGGCCTTTTCCATGGTCTTGGTAATGAGGGGTATGTGATAATTACTTGTATTCTTCTGTCACTAGTAATTGTAGTCTAGAGCTCCAGATTATAGATGTGCATTACTGCAACAATAGATTGATGTTTGCAGGCTGTAACTGTGTTGTTCTGCAGGGTGACTGACATTAATCAGGTTATGAAAATGTGAGGGGAATTAACAAAAATATTTATGTAACAGAAGATAACTCCTCATTGAAGATGTAATTTGACCCGAAGACAGTTTGCTTCACAACTCATTCATTGAAATAGAAGTCTCTGGTTAACTTTAATGGAAAGAGAATTAGGCTACTGTTGAATATGGAGAAAAGTCTCCAGTTAAAAGCAACGCCTCAGAAAAAAAGGCACCCTGAACTTGAACTTAGCGTTTTATGCACATCCCCTTAGTCTGTGACAGAAATGAAAGACAGGAATAAGATCTCATTAGTTCACAGGGATAACCTTATTTTGCACAGGATATCCAAGTTTTCTTTTTTTTTTTTTTTTTTTTTGGAGCTCTGGTGCAGCAGACTGGCTGATGTAAGATCTTTTAGGTTTAGAAAGGAACAAGTAGGAATAAGAAAATCAACAAAAAAAAAATCATACTTCATGAGAGAAATGAGAAAAGCCTTTTTTTCCTTTTTTCCTTTCCTATATTGACTTCAAAGGAGATCGTCAAAGGCATAGTGATTTTTAAAGACTACGAGTATTTCTTTTTCAGAAGCAAATGCAAGTTTCTATCTCTAGAAATAGTTTTCAAAGGAAACTGGGACTAGAAGTACTGCAGTGAAAGATTTTTCTTATGTTAAGACAGTCATGATTTTTTATTAGACACACAACTGCTACTACCATCTGGAGGTTTTACATGACACTGCTTAAACATTTGCAAATGATTAAGGCGTCTCTTTAAACACAAATATCAAATTAAATTGCCAGAATAAAGTTCCAGATGTATGAATACTCCATGTCCCAAACTGACTGGTGGTATAAACAATCTCAGCATCATCTATGCTACTTGTATTCTGAGTCTTAGGGATGCACTGAAATTGCTCAAATTGTATTTACTAACTTCAGGTTTTAATTCTTACATTTATTTCCCAGGTGAAAAGGTGAAACTCATTATTGGGAATAGACTTAGCAAAAGGTCTATAACCTTCCAAGCTCTCTAAACCTTCAGACAAAGTAATTAGCAGACTGAACTTAAAAACAATATCACATTTTGATATACTTGTCAGCTCTGTATAAGTTTTCCGAGAGATGGAAGGAGAAACAGATACAAAGAGGAAGACAGAGAGAGGAATGTCCCTGGATATGTTAATTTTCTGATCAAACTCTTTTTTAAAATTCTTGGTAGGTTTTTTAGTAGGAAAATCTGTATTTTCTGCACTGCATGATGCAAAAACATTTTCCTTAATTATATTTGATAGTTTCTCCATCTTCCTATGTATCCCTTGGGGAATAAAAAGATAACTAGTTTCTTAAAGCAATAAAGGGAAACTGTCTAAAGCAAATATTAAGCTGTGTTATAATAGCCTCAACTTTTCTAAATTACTTCAATAAAATCCCCAAATTGCTGTAATCAAGATGAAGATTGGAGAAGCTTTGCAGGTCAAATGGCAACTTTATTAATGTGTAAAGCTAGCAAAAAGAGCAATAAAAACAAGATTTAAAATACATAAATACATTTAAAAGCAGCAAATACAGAACAAGAACTGCCATTTTATACCATCAGTGGGTATGTAGTACATACATGAGAAAGCAATTCACCTAGTTTTTTGATATTGAAGAATTCATTATTCCCCACTGAAATTGTAGGAAAAAATAACAACAATAACAACTACAAAACCACAACAAAAATAGAATAATTAGCATTGAAATTTTTTGGAATCATTACTTTTAAAATGATTTTTAAAAATTGCTTTTAGCATTTCATTACTGAGAGGAAAAAATACTGAACCCTAAACATATCACTGAAAAAATATACCCTAAAGAAACTTCATTGAAAGCAATTAATTTACCCAGGAGATTTTGACAACAGTTTTAACTGTGTTTTACTAGTGATCATTATGAAACTTGCAATGCAGGAATGAGGAAATATTTAACCTATACTGCTCTTGCTCACACACACAAATGTTCTGTTTGTTTCAGTTGGTACTTTTCATACAATATACTCCTTTATATTATCTGACAATATCCTGCATATCCCCAAGGAGTACTTATAAAAATCTATGCACATGAAGGGGTACTTATTATTTTTTCTAGTACTATTTATTTATATCTACTTTATTTATTCATTTACTTATTTAAGTAATATTTCTTTGCATATGTTCTCCCTTATGAAGCCTACATTGTTCAAAGAATAGTGCTTCAGCCTACTTGCACTTCTGTTTCAGTGTTTTGGGGCTTTAATGCTCTCCTGTGGATTTTTAAATGCCACCATGTTTTAGTAACTGAAACAAACAATATTTATGTTGGAGGCCTGTAGCTAGTGATGTTTCTGCTGAAGTCAGTGTCAGGTCCAGTCCCATTCAACCTGTCAAAGACCTGGATGGAGGGACAGATTGCAACCTCACCAACTTTGCAGTTGATTCAGAACTTGGTGGAGTGGCTTACACACCAGGAGTCTGTGCTACTATTCAGTGAGACCTGGACAAGCTGGAGACCCTAATGAATTTGACAGAGGCAAGTGTATAAAGCTACATCTGGGGAGGAATAACCCCACTTACCAGTACAGGAAATCAGCTCTGCACAGAAGGACCTGGGGATCATGATAGTACAAAAAGTCAGCCATGGGCCAGCCATGTGTCCTTGTGGTTGAGAAGGACAATGGTATCCCAGGTGGCGTTAGGAAAAGCACTGCCAGCAGGTCAAGAGGTGATTCTTCCCCTATGCTTAGCCCTGAAGAGGCCACATCTTGAGTGCTGTGTCCAGTTCTGGGCTCCCCGGTACAGCAAAGACAAAGAACTACTGGAGAGGGCCCAATGGAAGGCTATGGAAATAACTGGGGGAGTGGAGCACCTCTTTTATGAGGAAATGCTGAGAGTTGTGTCTGTTCAGCCTTGAGAAGAGATGACTGAGAGAGGATCTTGTCAATGCCTACAGATGCATTATATAGAAGATGGGGCCACACAGTCTTCAGTGACAGGACAAGGAGCAACAGGCACAAATAAAAACACAGGAAGTTTGACCTGAACAAGAGGAAGAAATTGAAGGTAACAGAGCACTGGAATAGGCTGCCCATAAAGGTTGCAAAATCTTCTGCCCTGAAGATATTCAAAACCTACTTGGAGTGGGTCCCTCTTCAGAGTGATGTTGAACTACATGATCTTCAATGGTCCCTTCCAACCCTGACCATTCTGTGATTCTGTGAAAGGTACAGTTCAAAAGTTCTATATAAGAATACATAAATAAATGGAGCAGTAAAAAATTATCTTCTTGTTCTTATATTGATTCTTTTCCTGGAAACAAATGAATAGATATAAACTTAAATCAGTTAAATTATTTCATTAAAATATAATTTTCTTATATTTGTCTGTGTTTCCTATGTACCAGTAAAACAAGCCTTGATGACCTGGAACTTTCCACATTACATCAGTGGCTGATGTAAATTTGTTATGCTTTTCTTCATGATGAAATGCATTTGGTCAAGAAGAGAAAAACATGATGTGCATATGGCAACTTGATGAGTTCCGTTGGAATGTGAAAATCAATTTTTTGTTTACAAAGTCTTACAAAAACTTGTAGACACTTTTGAAAAAGTGTATTGGATGTAGTCACAATGTCACTTAATTAGCTGCTAGCCTTCTAAAATAGAATCTCATTTTCTAATTTTCTCCTACTTTAATGAATGACATGATTTTATTTTGCAGTTTTAAAAAATCCCTTCTAATTGTCATGCAGTGTATTAACTTCAAATAAACACTTATAGCTTTAACCCCTTTTATATCATTGCTAAGTTGAAAACTCAAAAAAAAATAAAAAATTACAATCAATAATGTAGTGGTAACACATCAACATCTGTGTAAAAACTGTCCAAACTATCAATCTTTCATAAGAAACAAAAGCAAACATCTTCCTTGAATATCTGTAAATAATGATGAATGCCATTTCCTTCATTTTGGAGTATAAGAACACTGTGCTGGCTGTTAAACTGCATGCAGACCAACAATAGTCTGCAAGTTTTATTTCTCAAAAGAGAGGATATTGTCACCATCTCATATCAAAACTTTTTATGTGACGCAATAGCAATAGTTCAATGGTGCTAGTCCTGGGTTAAAATCAGTTGTCCTCAAACATGATTCAGATGCCAAATGCAGTATTTTTTGATTAAAATTGCTTGCAAGCCTGATGAGGGATAGATAATTTTAGTAAGGCATAGGATTTTTTAATTTCTCACAAGCAGATAGAAGTATATTTGGCCACGAATCTCTAAAGTTTTTTGTAAGAGTGTTGTCTGTAACAAAAAAGTACAAATAAAGTGCACTTATTTGGGAATAGTCTCAGTTTTAACTTCTTTTTTAAAATAATAAAGTTCGGCTTTATTGAGAAACATTATCCTTTATAAGATGAAAAAAAAAAATGGAAAAATGCAGAAAAAAGGGCCTTAATTCTTCTGTTTTGATTTTTTAAAAATTTTATTTTATTTTTAATTTTTTAAAATTTTTGTAGGATTAAAGAGCTAAAAGATCTTAGAAGGTTTCACAGCTTGACAGGTGTCTGAACTTGTTTTGGGCTGACCACTCTCTCAAAACCATGTGAACAAAACTTGATCTAGGTAGTGCTTTTTTCCACTAAGTTTTATGTACCTCTTTCTCTTTGCAAAGGAGTGTCACTGAAAAGAACAGAAATTACAGCAGAAACTACTTTGAAGAGGATTTTATGGTCCTTTAACTAAGGTTAGCTTCATGAACCAAAATAACCAATGAGGATTGAAAAAGAATTGTGATAGGGCATTTGGGAGATAGGTGGCTTTTTGCCCAGCCTAGTGGTTTATGACTTCTTTTTCATTACATATGCTGTAGTTATGACTCAGTCGCTGAGCTGAATTCACAGTAAAGAGGATAATAGAAATCAATACCATGGAAAAGAATAAACTATAAACTGTCTATTAATGACAGCTTTCTTCTATACAGATGAAAATTGAGCCATTTAATCAGAGAGCAAGAACATCTACTTCTTGCTGAATTTTAGACTTAGTGCAGTGGTAAACCAAAAAATTCAAACAAACAACAGTAACTCCAACCAAGAAAAACAAGCCATTCCATTAAAGTTAGAAAGTCCTATAAATCTTGATAGTAAGGTCTTAAACTTTAAACCTGACTGCTCTGCACAAGACTTCATGATTTCACAGAATCACACAATAAACTGAACTGGAAGGAACCCACAAGAATCACTGCGTTCAGCTCCTGGCCATGCACAGCACCATTACCAAGAGTCACATCCTGTGCCTGGGAGCATTGTCCAAATATTTGCTGAACTTCATCAGGCTTGGTGCAATGATCACTTCCCTGGTCCACTGCCTAAAACCCCTTTGGGTGAAGAACTTTTTTCTCTTATACAATCTTAACCTACCTGACACAACTGCAGGCCATTCTTCCGGGATTCCATCACTGATCTCCACAGAGATCAGTGTCTGCCCCCCCTCTTTCCCTCACAAAGAAGTTGCAGACTGCAATAAGGTCTCACGTCAGTATCCTCTTCTACAGGCTGAACAGGCCAAATGAGCTCAACTCTTCCTCATACAGCTTCCCCTCAAGGCCTTTCACCATCCTCCCTGCCCTCCTTTGGATGCTCTCCAACAGTTTAATGCCTTTCCTACATTTGTGGCACCCAAAACTGCCCCCAGCACTTGAGGTGAAGCCACCTCAGTGCAGAGCAGAGAGAGACAATGCCCTCACTTGCCTGGCTGGTGATGCTGTGCCTGATGCACCCCAGGACACTCCTCTTTGCCTATTTTTACATAAGCACAAAGACTTTCACGAAGTTATTGCTTTATGAAATATGCCTCTTCTGTTATACTACTGCCAAGCAATAGAAGGCAGAAAGAAGAACCTCCTCCATCAGAACACAATTTTCCCCTTTCCAACCTGTTCTGACAAGGTGTTTTAGTTCTTCCTTGGATTTAGAAAGACTATTTTCTTTCAGAAGGCCATAAGTTTGGGGATTTTTTTGTTCTAATACTTATCTTGCTGTGCTTGCCTGAATGTCTGTATGCTCAATCTGACCAAGATCTCTGGAAAAGTGCAAGGGTTGCTTCTGATTCTCGTTTTCAACAGAGCCACAAACTTTCTATTCAATCAGAACTTTCCAATCAATAAGAACCCAGGATTTTTCTTGATTGAGTTCTTTCCTTTTGTGACTCTGTGTAGTGCTGCTCAAATGAGAGCATGTTAAAAGAAAAAGATTGTTAATATTTTCAGGGAACAATGTAGAACATAGACATTTTGCTAGCCAACTTACTTTAAAAGAAGTTTTATCAGACCACTGTTCTGTTTTCAATTAATTCTCCCTCCCAACCCCTCATACATATCACCCCCTCATGTGGCCTTCCAGCTGTCCTTGAAAATACACCTCACAAGACACTCACACCCTGTACAAACAGGTTCAAGAAGAGATGGGGACATGGAGCTCTAAAACTAACATTTCCATTCATTTCAGCAGTTCTTAAGGCTCCCATGGTGACACTAAGTTTTAATTTTCCACCAGTTTCTAGCGCACTGTTTCCAAATTTGTTTTTATGCAAGCCCTAGTGAGCACAACCAAACTTGTAATGCAAAGAGACTTTGTGGGGCAAGATGCAATCAGTTTATGAGTTCTAAGAACTTTTTGCAGCCTATTTGCCAGATTTTATCAGCACAGAAAGAAGTTAACTACTGTTTTTATCCTGGGATGTGAATTTGTTCTCTTTTGTAGATGCTTATTTCCATCACTTACACTAAAGCTATTGTTGCATGGGAGGGTTTATCTGTTTAAAGACAATTCAGCTTTAGTTGATGGAACCAGGAAGAAAAATGGGAAAGAAATATATATTCACTTGCAGCTATGCATATCTATTTTTAATGAAGTCCTGCCTATTACACTTCCAGTATAAAAATTTACTTTAGCATTAGTAAGAAGATTGTTATTAGCTCAGAAATATTATGCTTAAAAACAGAATTAAATTTAGAAGTCTGATTTTCTTGCATAATCAATGTGGAGAAGGGAGAGTTCATAGGAAAGCTGGTTATTTTGCCTTTGTTCTCCAGAGACAGTGTGCCTCTTAGTGTTTGAAACTGACATGCTCTTAAATAAGGGTTGGAAACCGCACAATGTTTTATTTGATACTTTTCCTCTCCATCTTTCATATGGGAGTGCAGACAAAATGCTGCAGTCAGCTAATGATCAAATTACTCCCAGTCAGTTTTGCATATAAGGGATATCAAATGATTTTGTCCAAAATCTCATATGGCTGGCTGGTGCCAGCAGACTTATAAATTGGGGAAAATACTGAGATTTAACTCCCAGTACTTACTGGTGCAGACATAATATTTTTGTTTTTATTTAAAGGTAGTTGTCAGTCAACTATATAGTTACGAAGCTACATCATATTTATTGAATCTTTTTCTTTCTTTCTTTTCTTTCTTTCTTTTCTTTCTTTCTTTCTTTCTTTCTTTCTTTCTTTCTTTCTTTCTTTCTTTCTTTCTTTCTTTCTTTCTTTCTTTCTTTCTTTCTTTCTTTCTTTCTTTCTTCGGCAACTTCTGCAATTTCCTTCCTTCCTTCCTTCCTTCCTTCCTTCCTTCCTTCCTTCCTTCCTTCCTTCCTTCCGCAACTTCCGCAACTTCCGCAACTTCCGCAACTTCCGCAACTTCCGCAACTTCCGCAACTTCCGCAACTTCCGCAACTTCCGCAGCTTCCTTCCTTAACTTCCTTCCTTCCTTCCTTCCTTCCTTCCTTCCTTCCTTCCTTCCTTCCTTCCTTCCTTCCTTCCTTCCTTCCTTCCTTCCTTCCGCAACTTCCTTCCGCAACTTCCTTCCGCAACTTCCTTCCGCAACTTCCTTCCTTCCGCAACTTCCTTCCGCAACTTCCTTCCGCATCTTCCTTCCTCAACTTCCTTCCTTCCGCAACTTCCGCAACTTCCTTCCGCAACTTCCTTCCGCAACTTCCTTCCGCATCTTCCTTCCTCAACTTCCTTCCTTCCGCAACTTCCTTCCTTCCTCAACTTCCTTCCTTCCGCAACTTCCTTCCTTCCGCAACTTCCTTCCTTCCTGGAGTCCTTCCTTCCTTCCTTCCTTCCTGGAGTCCTTCCTTTCTGGAATCCTTCCTTCCTGGAGTCCTTCCTTCCTTCCTCTCTCTCTCTCTTTCCTCCCTTCTCTTTCCTGTATTTGCATGCATGCATTTATTTTTCCAGATATGATCTTGTAATAATAATAATTCAGATTAAATAAGCAATATGAAGTAAAGTTATGTTTTTTATGATTAGTGGAATCTGCAGGTGGAGAAGAGTACAACGTGATAAAGCTGATTGAATACAGTCCATTATTGGTCAGTGTACTGTAAAAAAGTGAAGAATAAAAGTTAATAGACTGTGATGGTTATGTATTATCCTAAATTTGGAGGTGGGTATTATAAAGATGATGATTTTTTTCCACTACCATAAAAAATCATAATGCCATTAACTAGATTTCAATGAAATGTGATTCTGTGCTGGTGAAATGAAAAACCAAACCAAACAAGCACACTAAAATATGCTCTGGTTATAAGTTCCAATTTTATTTCATTGTCTCCATGCTGGTCTCAGAGAGAGAATTCAAGAAATAAATTAATGCTGTTAAGTAAGAAGACCAAGTAAGAAGACAAACAAGTTTCCTATCAGTTTGACATCATGGCATCATATCTCGTGCTGAAGAATTCTGCATATTACAGTAATGTTTCTCACAGTACATCCAGAAAGAGATTAGAATACCATAAAGACAGGTGAGCAAACTTAGGTTTAGAGATATTCTGTAGTTAAATTTAGTGAAAAAATGATGGAAGTCTCTGGGGTCTAGAAAGAGGGAGTAGACAGAGAGTATTTTTAGTCCAAATGAGTATGTGAGGATGCAGCATTTCCAGGAGATTTTAGGAAAGTAAAAATAGTAAGATATGTCCTTGAATGCATATCATCTATACCCATGAGAAGTGGGGTATGTTGGAAACAAGAAAAAATAACTATGTAAAGTGTGGAACAGTTACAAAAACAGATCTAAGATCAGATTAAGTCAAAAAGCTTAATAAGACTGATTAGTTTTTCATTTAAATCTAAAAAAAAATTATGTAAAACTGGCCTTTGCTTCTCCTTAAAAGACACAAGCCATCTGTGAGGCCAAAAAGGTCTCAGCCACTCTGCAGCATAGTCTTCTTACAAACCATTTTTTGTCAGCACTTGTACATGGCAAATGAGTTCATCCTATAAGAGTTTCCTTATAATTAGGTAGACTTTTATGTTGAATTAAAGGCTAATTTTTTCTATGGTATGGTGCTGCTAGTGTTAAAATCACTCTTATTTCATGTCAGAATCTATTCTTTGCACCTCCACAGACTCCAAATGCATGACCTTTTATAAAGACTATTTTTCCTGTTTGACTTTAATTAAGTTCCATCATCATATACTAGTGGAATACTTAACACTTTATTTTTCTGCTTTAAAAAACCTTGCTACCATGGAAGCTTTCTCAAACTTTCTTGACTCTTTCTCTTAAGTAGTATTGCTTCTATAATTGCTCATAGGAAATATAACATCTCTTGGCATAAGAGTATTAATTAGGTCTTGGTGTGATGTCTTTTTCAATGAAAAATATTTCTGTGTATGAAATCCAGAACAGCAACAACAAAATCACTTAAATGTCTTGTACAGAGGGCTGTGTAAGAAAATATTTTCTGTGCACAGGGAATATGAAGCCCAATGTCAAAACACAAACTAGTACACTGAATAAAAACTGTGCCTCGACTATAGGAAATCTTTAGGGATATAGAAACCCTGTGTTTTCATTAAGAAATAAGATGATCTGTGAAAGAGGATGTCTGTACAATCCTTCTGGGACTAACTGCAAAAATACAAATCAATTTTTAAAATAAAAAGATCATACAACAATGCATTTGCTCACAAATGCAATTGCCTGCAAAGCTGCCAGGCATTTGGGAGATTATTTCCAAATGCTCCTCCAACCTCAGCGGGGAAAAAAAACCTTTTTGTGGGTTCGTAGAATAGAAAATAAAATTAGCTCCAAAGCATGCCTAAGGACTGACTACAATACAGAGACTTCTGTCATGTGGCTATGAAATATGCACTGACTGGTTCTTTCAGGTGACCTCCTACACAGCTTGGCAGCAGATCCACTCATGGCAAATCCACAGTGACTGTGCAAGTAGGCTGTGTGACAGATCTGCTTCCCCGTCTCTGCAGATCTCTGAGTCTCTCTCCTCTCTCTCCTGTGGAAGAGCAACCAGAGAAACTGTGTCAAGCCTACAGCATGTAACACAGCTCAGAAAGGAAACTCCAGTGGGAGAAGGAGAGAAGTGAGACAATATTTCTTCTAGCCTATCCTTCAGTAATTAATAACAAATAATAGGACTCCAGTCCCTTGCTGTATTCTGATGATGACACTTTCTAGTTCAAGCGGTCAAGCCAGAGAGGAAGAAAGGGATAGAAAGGGATTTTGCTTTTAAAGCAAGTCTGATGAGTGCACCCTGCCTTGTACTGGGAAATTATTTTATCTATGTGAAACAGAAAGCTAGTCTTTCCTGCTATAGAGACCCGCTGTGAGATGTCAGAGAGCTCTGGCATGCAGTGAACTGAATAAAACAGTACCAAAATCCCCTAAACACCTGTGGAAAAGGTGATGGAGGTAGAGACTCTGAGTTTGAAATAGGCAATCCCAAGAGTAAGAGACACTTCCAGGCTACATGTATAAGGACCATAACCAAACTAGAATATATGGCTTGCTTACTACATTTTCACCTAACTCATTCCTACATGGTTGAAGTGCATGAGCCTTGCTCATAAAACTGTTGTTTAAATATGCTTTTTGGAAGCAGACTTACAGAAGATTAGTCTTTCAATACAGAAGCACAGCACTTCACCAGACTTACTAAATGCTACATCCAGCAGCAGCACACTGTGAAGACTGAAACCATCTCTCATTCCCTGAGGATGAGAAGTAGCCCATCAGGGATAATCATTTGTTCCATGCTGATGAAGGAAAGGGATTATGTGTCTGTAAAACAGAAGAAAATGCCTTAAAGATTTTAGGCCTGCAGTTGCAGAAATTTTCTAGAATTTATCATGAGACAGGGACAGTGAATCTTAGGCAGGGATCACGATTGCTAATAGTGTGCATGTAGGGCTTGAGATATCTACTATTTTCTGGCTGCTACGGAACTTTTGCTACTCACAGTCTGGCAAGCAGTGGCTGGTTATAGGAAGCATTCAGAGCATAAGCTAAAAGATAAGGATACCTCCAACTTAGAGGTTGTAGGGAGCAGAAGGAGATAAAAGAGATTAAAGAAAAAGTGGGGAGAGAAATGCTGGTGCAAAGTGTGAAAAAGGTTCATCAACACATCTTAGTATCTATAGCACTTTTCAAACAAATTGATAGTATTTACATGCAATATTTAATTGTGACAGAAGTAGCCAAAACACTATCATTGTGGTTTATTAGCTTAAAGGATGTCAGCTCTTCTCCATGTTTTTTTTAGTCTGCTTAGACATCAAATTTCCAGGTATGACAAAAAATTCAGGAATAATTTCTAATAACACCTTAATATTAGAATAATTAAATAATATATAACAATTTATAATAATAGTTTATTTAACATGTCACCAACTACATTGATTTATATCTACATCTATGCATTTTACATATGTACACAATGCTAGTGCATTACATAGAATGGTTAAAATGCCACAGCCTTTCAAAATCCGTTAAAAATACTATTGGCAGCTATCCAACCTGCATATGATGAGGAAAATATATCTTCAATGAGTTGTGAAATTTAAGAGAAGTGTACTGGTCTTTTCTTTACTAGTAAAAGCAGGAATGTTTCTAGTGAAATTAAAGGTCTTCTCCTTGAACTGTTAAGCCTTGAGACCTATGGTGCATTTTATTTTCTCCCTATGGGTCTTTTGTCTGTGAAGTTAGGGGAATGACAGAATAATTACCGTTAAAATATCTTTTTCCAAATGGAATGTGATTATATAATGATTCATCTGTACAGAGAAGAAAGTATATAAAAGCACCTCACTTCAGTCAGTTGGAATCCAATTGAGAGTTTAAAGCACCGTAAAGTTTACAAGTTTACTCTTTTTTTTTTTTTTTTTTTTTTTTTTTTTTTTTTTTTTCCCATCTTTCTGGGGAAATCTTAACCCTGATTTTTTTTTCCTTTTTAGCTCTAAAGGACCTTATGTGTCAAATGATCTCATTGAGGAGATAAAAGCAGAAGCTCTCCAAAAGCCTGCATTAGAAGGAAGGAAAGTTTCTTCAGTTGCTGAGAAAGATAAGGTAGGTTCATTTACTCTGAACATCAGCTATTCTAATTTCTGTTTCATGGCTGTGATCCAGGTTCATGACTTTAGGGCTTTCTGTCAGCTTCACAACATCATCTGCAATTTACATAATGTAAAACTACAGGAAAACATGCAGTAGGACAAGCTTAAATTGACCTTGCATAGTCTGAGTTTTACTCTGATTCATTAATTTCAACCACACGTGGTTCTGATACCAAACGAATAAAGAATGTCTTCAGCTGTGCAAATGAACTGTAATAAAAATATGAAAGATTGCAACTTTAGTACTAAATCTGATAAGACTGAGAATGAGATGTGTTTTTTTGTGTTCCCATTTCTCATATGAGAAACTTAAATGCTATAATGTAGTCAGTTTTCTATATTAAGGCATTGTACCAGCAGTGAAAAACTCTGAATCCTAAAGCTAAGAGAAAATATATCTCCATTTGCTAAAATCCAATCTCTACTATCCAACTTTGATAGTGTGCTTGGTATTATGTTTTTAATGAAATCACATTAATCACTTTATTTTATCAGATAAGAATTCTTCTGTGTTCTTTAAGCTTGCTGTGCTCTAGTAATTAATATAAATAAATTTCACTGTTTCTGAAATATAGCATATGTACGTGATCCATGGAAAATTATCCTGGAATAGTATCTTGGTAAATTATGAGTATAATTCACTATTGCTTTCACCTTTACCGAATTTAAATATTGTCAGGGCTGCTTCAGAGATGTTTTAAGGAACAATAAATTCCAGTATGCTAACATTTACTGTGATAATGTTAACACAGTCACATATAATGTTTTTAGTTACATCAATCTGCCATATAAACCATCTTCAAGTCACTATCTATGACAGTCACTGACACTACATGTTTGGCTATTCTGGGTTAAGGATATTTATTGATTTAGGTATACAAAATATTAATTTTTTTCTCACTCATGTGTCCTGCTGACAAAGCAAAATATTTTAATTAAAATAAACAATCTATTCTCTCAAGTAGTTTCATACTCCTGTAATTGCCAGTCTTAATACATTTTCAGAAAACTCATTAAAAGGAAACAATCAAACAAAAAGAACAAACAAAGCAAGCAAGCAAACAAACCCTAAAGACATTACATACATGCAAAAGCATATTTCAAAAAATCAGAAAGTCACAAGTCTCCCAAAAATATTGACCCAGTACTAATGTTGTGGTCCCAACTACTCCTTCTGAACTGATTGTTTCCTCCCCTGGACTTCTTTACATCATTTTCTCAGCTGAGAACTTCTCCATGAAACAGAAAATATTTTTTAAATAGTATGTTTTACCCTCTTTCTCTGATTCCTCTTGATATAAATGCTTCAAAATAATATTCCAGCCTACGGCAACTACATGGCATGGAAAATTTAGTACAAAGAAGAAAGATTAGCAAATTAAAACTAACTGAAAATAGATGTCTTGGCTAACTTTACTAATGATGAAATACTGCCTTATCCATGTATTGATGATTACAATGATTAAGAAAAAAGAAAAAAAAAAGAAATCTCCCATTTAAAAGAAATGTCCTCTAAACTAGAAGCATTTTACTCTGAATAGTAAAATGCTATATTTTAAACAAATATAAACCTAAAAAGTACAGACACATCTTGTAATAATTAATACTTACTTGAAAAATACTGAAAAAAATAAGATAAAATGTCCAAAATGGCAATTAAGCAAACGTATTGTCCTCATACTGTAATGAACAAAGTTTACTAGATTGAACCTGACGGCACTGTCATGGATACAACTTTCACAGAACCACAGAATAGCTCAGATCGGAAGGGACCACAGGGGGTCATTTGATCCAATCCCCTTGCTTAGGCAGGGTTATCCTAGAGCATATGGCACAGGATTGTGTCCAGACAGTTCTTGAATTCTCCAGTGAGGGAGACTCCACAGCCTCTCTGGACAATCTGTTCCTGTGCTCAGTCACTGCACACTAAAGTTCTTACTCATCTTCAGGTGGGACTTCTGGTGCTACAGTTTTTGCCCATTGCCTCTTGTCCTATTGCTTGGCACCACTGGGTGAGCACAGCCTGGGTCCATCCTCTGGACACCCTCTGACCCTGCCTATGTACATTGGTGAGGCCCCTCTCATTCATCTGTTCTCAGGACTGAACAGGCCCTCATGAAATAAATGCTTGCCCCTTAATCAACTTTGTTGCTCTCTGCTGAACTCCTTCTGGGAGCTCCAGGTCTCTTTTGTACTGAGGAGCCCAGAACTGAACACATATGTGGTCTCACTAGGGCAAAGTAGAGGGGCAGGATCACCTCCCTTGACTTGCTGGCCATACTAGGCCCACAGTGGTGTATGCTGTTCCTGAAGCACTGCACCCCATCGGAGGCACTCACACTGGAGAAGCTAATGAAGGACTGTAACCTGTGGGAAGGGCTTGTTGTGGAGAAGTTCATGAAGGACTTTCTCCCATGGGAGGGACCCCATACTGGGGCAGGTGAAGGACTCCTCTCCTTGAGGAGAAAGCAGTGGCAGAAACACCATCATCTGCTGTGATGAACTGACCATAGCCCCCACTTCCTGTCTCCCTGCACTCCTGACAGGAGAGAAAGTAGAGTCCAGGAAAGCCAGAGGAGTGGGCAGAAGGTGTTTTTAAGATTTTTTTTTTTTTACCTTTCATTATCCTGCTCTAATTTTGAATAGTAATAAATTAAATTAATTTTCTCAAGTCATGTCTGTTTTGCCCATGACAGTAATGAGTGATCTCTCCCTTCCCTTAACTCATGACATTTTCATTATATTTTCTCCTCTTGTCCAGTTGTGAAGGAAGTGAGACAGTGGTTTTTGTGGGCATCTGGCATCCAGCCTGAATCAAACCACCATACATGGTTGCAACCTGACTTGTTGCCTGCCTCCTTCTTACCAGGTACTGAACTCCAACTCAACAGTCTCATAGGCTCTACAGCAAAGGCTGCCGTGACCCCACTACAGGTGTCCCCAACCTTCACCATGTTTCCAACAAGGCCTTCCTACTTTGTTAGTATAACTTCGGGCAGCACACCATTCCTTGTGGGATTCTCCTTCCTCTGGCATGAAGTTGTTGTTAATGCTTTCCAGGAACCTCCTGAATTCTTTGTGCTTTGCTGTGTTGCTTCTCTAGTAGATGTCAGGATAGTTAAATTCACCCACCCAGTGCCTGTGCCTTTAAGGCTGCTTTGAGCTGTCTATGAATGTCTCAGTCACTTCCTCCTCCTGATCAGGCAGTCTGTAGCAAACATTCACAACTGTGTCACCCTTACTGATCTACCCTTTTATCCTTAGGTAACTCTTAGGGCTACATCTCCAAGGAGGGTCAGGAGTGATCTTGACCTGCAGACTTTGGTCATAGGCAATTAATTGTCATTTCTATTCATGGTTCTATCAGTCTGACAGGTCTACTCTCTTTACTTCTTCTGCTAAAGAACCTCTTCATGCATCAACTTGTGAATCTCTCAAATGGGCTTTAGACTTACACTTACTGGTCAAAAATTTAGGATGACACACTTCTGAAATGTTTGATATTTACCTTTAGTAGAATGAGTCATAAATCAATTTTCAGCTCAAAAGAAAAATGCTGCTGAGAGATGCTTTAGCTCAATCTACTTATAAGGAAATTGCTCACACTGTAGTTTCTTTGTCTTAGAACTTCCTTTCCTGATAATTACCAAAGGCTAGATGCCCTGAAAGTTTGGCTAGTTTAAGGAAAGGTTTGAATAAAAGAGACAGAATTCTCAGAATTGAAGATAGTGTATAGTGTAGGGTTTGGGGTTTTTTTCAACTTCCATCATGTCTAGATTAGGAATGTCTGCAGTACATGTGTTGCAAACATACTGATTGGGAACTACTACTACAAGGTATTTAGAAATTAAAACAAGCATTTCAGAAAGAAGTGCTTGTGGCTTATTTTGTTACAGAGTAAAAGGAACATTGAATAACCACTGTGTATTTTCCCTTTTCTATTCCAGTGTCCATTTCACTGGGAATAACACTTCTAGAGGATGACTATTCCTCTCCTAATATCAGAAATTTACTCTTACTGGTTTACGGACCAGGTGGTTTCTCATTTATCCAGGGTGACACACATTCCAGATGTCACTGTCATTCCAAAGTGTCAGAAAGAGAGTGACAGAAACACCACATTCCTTCCAAACCTTCTGTAAGATGCTGATGTGTGAAACTGTCCTGTTGATAGTAATAATGCATGTTGGTGCAGGAGAATACTTGCAGCAAACAACCTGTGCAGTTGATTAAATGTCCCAGTTTCACAAATGCCGTTTATTGTTTTGTCTATTTCAGCACCATAGAAATTTTTCTTTAAATGGAAGAAATGTTAGTTCTGAAAAATGTGACACTAAAACTTTCAGTCATGAAGCAGAAAGCCTTGACAGGAAATGCTTTTTTTTTCCTTTTTTTTTTTCCCTTGGATGGCAGACTTCAATATTTTGCCTTGATATTTCAGATTATCCTTCTTTCAAAACTTAGAAAATATAACTGGACAGAGAAAGTTGAGCGGTTTAGATACAATGAATTTTAACCTATTCAATTTTCCAATCCATTTGGATTTTTGCAGCCTTGGAGACAGACTATGCTTTTGTTGTGCAGGAAAGGATTTAAATATTATTGAAAACCCATTAGTAACAGTTAGAAATTCTTTTCAGAGCTGTAAAAGTTTGAATGGATATATATATGGAGTAAATTTTCAGTGCAGTGTGTGTGGACTAAGATCCAAATTGTGTGATTTTAATAGCTAATGTTAATAGCAACTCTTGCAGAATGTAGGGATATGTTGCACCGACTTTTGTTACCAGAAAAAAAAAAATTAGTCATAAAATTGCATATGAACTTAGAAAATACAGAGAATGCATGCCAGGTTTTGCTTTTGTTGATTTGACTAGTTTTCTTTTCTTATACCAAGTTCAAATACCTTTTTTCTCAAGATTATTATGTCTATGTATTTATGTATTTTTCCTAAAATGTATATAATATAAATGTCCCTGTGTAGATGCCTGACAATATATATGGCATAGCCATGTTTTTTTGTGCTAATGTAGCTGTAGCAAAAGTTCTGGTTTCAATCTTAATTATAGTGGCTTAATTATAGATGTTTTATAGCTATCTTAATGTACCTGCTTTCTGTAAGTGAACTGAATGTATGTACATCTGAGTTAGGAAGGCACCAGTGGAACAGTACACTCCCTAATTTGGGAAAAAGCTCTACATCTCAAGGAACAGTTTACGACTTTTCATTATCCTTTCATTCCTCAAAGACTTCCATGCAACTACTTTAGATGGTTTAGAGAAGTCAATGCAATAGACATATTTGCTTTTTAGTGAAGACATATTTCAATACTAATGCAACTAGACACAAGTAAAAATAAATCAAATAGCTTTAATGACTGAAGGCACAAAAAAGTGAAGCTCAACATCTAACAGCACAAAATATTTTATCTTGCTTACTCAATGCTATCAGTGACTCAAGCTTAAAATCCGTAATATTTAGGCACATGAAAACAGCTTGTGAAAAGAACACAATCCTTGTTTTCAGTTTTATAATTATGAATTTTGGTCTACTGTGTCAATCAGAATTTTTTGTTTTTTTAAATTTACATATCAGAAAAGATTGAAGAAAAAAAAAAAAAAAACAAAAACAACTGCCCTAAAACCTGCAGCTGTCATGCTTTGTTCCATGTCTAACAGAATAACTGGTCTGGTTAGTTTCCAGCATAGTTAGGAGAGTTGTTTAGTTCTAATATCTGTTAGACATAAAGGTGCCACAGTGAACATGACTAGTTTTGTGTAGCTGGAATAAAGAAAAAAATTAAAGCCACTCCAAATACAACAGGAAATGCACACAATTAGTCTTAATGAAAAAAATTCCAAAACTATACCAGGGAAAGAATCACATTTTTCCTTTCACTATGTATCCTCTGACTAGTAGATGTTCATCTACGACATCAAAATACTCCATTAATCTCCTTATATGTATTAAAGTATTAAGAAATCTATCATGATCACTGCAAGGTAGATGATGCTATAAAAAGCTTCTAAGCATATGATGCTGACTAGCTTAGAAACCTTCATCTTGGATATACACAAACCCATGGCATATTAATTCGGCAAAGTCCACTGCAATTATGTATATGATCTAAAAAGGGGGATTTCATGCCATAGAAGTAAAACAGATAAGCAAATATTTCACATAAAAAGGGCAAGTTTTAGAGAGGTTTAACCTACATTCACATTGTAAGATACAGAGAAGTAGCTTATGCAACTTTTTATAGTTACAATAAATTTATTTATTTAATACCATCCTTAAAAGTTGTTATATGTATCTGCAGAACAACAGGAAAAACACAAGACTCTGCAGAATCTCCTCTACTTCCTTCTTCTCTGCAAGAAGAAAATCATTCAGGTTAGAAGTGTGTGGCTATTCTTTGTGCGTGAAGATTTTAAACACATCATATAAAGAAGAGAAAATATCATGCAAGTCTATTTTCTAAGAGTGGCCTGCCTATTAAGAGAAGCAGTTGGACTGTAACAGATAACTGAATGTTCTTCAGTGCCTTTAAGTGTCAGATGGTTGTGTCCTAGGGTTTTTTTTTTTCACCAATCTTTACATTTATATCATATTCTGTATATCTAAATCAGACTAAAATAAAGTTTCATCAAATGTTCTTGTACTACTTAGGGAGATCCTGCATACTCATATGGCCTGCTAAACCATATTCTAGGCAGCCAGGTGAGACTACATCAGGGGCAAAGAATGGGCAGGTAATGGTAACTAAACATTAAACATTAATGGGACTTTCTGATAAAATATCAAATATTAGGTTATGACTTCTAAGCAGTAATATGTAAACTTCAAGAAAACCATCACCAGTGCAGTCATCTTAGCTGCCAGACAAAACATAGATCTTCCCTTATTAATTAAGTAGGTAAAGTGTCACAGTTTTCATTTGAATTAAAGAAAAAATGGGCTCAGAATCTTTCTTTTATGGCATATACAAAAGCTTTCAAATGCATGTGTGAATTTAACATCCTTCCTGGATTAGTTTCACTTTGTGTAACTAATTAAATATTTATAGGAACAGAGAGTGCAAAAATAACTCTATGTGACAGCAATTGTGACATTTATGTGGGAGAAAAAAAACTTCAGCATAAGTTCTCTTATTTAAAAAGTAGATTTGGATCAGGGCACCCACAGAATAGGCAAGTATTCTCTGCTTGAGATATAGGATATACTGCTTTGGGGCTGTCTCATTGTAAGTTACTCTAAATTTTTCGTTTTTTCTCAGTCTAGAAAGAAAAAAAATTAGGCATTTTTTAAAGTTTTACATGAAGTGAGACAATTCTTCTTATTTGAATTTTATGGAATATGTTAAATTCCCCTAGACTATTTCACTGCAGTTAAAAAAGAGATGCAGAGGTGTTATGAATGTTGATCTGTCTAGTCATATCTCTATTAGCATTTCTATTCAGCTATTAAATAACAAAGAACTGTAAAAGTAGAAAGAAAGTTAAGCAGTAAAATTTCAGCTAATATACAACAGGCAGAACTGTGTAAAATTCTAATGCTGAGGATGAGTCTGAAAAAGGACAGTGACAGACTATATAATTACAGTGTTTGACAGGATACTTTTTTCAGTTTATGAATATGAATATAATGACACTTTTCAGTTCTCAGAACTAGAAGACTGAGGATGAGTCAGAAGAGCAAGCAGTAGCTTCCATTAAATGTCCCAGGGGAAAAAATAAAAGGAAATGGAATTTAGAAAGAGGAGACACAACATCAAAAACAACAGAGTCACTATAACACCATCAATAAGGATGGAAAAACTTTAGAAGTTTCTATATTGAGGTTCATTTGTTAACTGTCAACCTCTGCTGGAAATCTTGTGTGAACATATTTTGTTTTGATCCTTCAAAATTTCCATTCCTTGTCTTAGCAGAGCCCAAATCTGCAGAGATGTATGAAAAGAGGGAAAAAATATGTTCAAATAACAACTATATAAATAATTTTCCAACATTATATAAATCCCTTAAATCAAGTCTGGCTTTAAGTATAGGGTGATTTTTTTTTTTTTAATGTGGCTTATCCTTTTTTCCATTTTATCTAAAATAGTGCAGTAGTAACAGAAACACATATTCAGCAACATAGAGGTTAACTTAACTTTACCAAGGGTCTTCACAGCACTGTAGGTGGAGTGATCCAGTATCTGAGATAACATAATTGATACTTTCATGAATCTGTATAGACTCCAAAACAGTATTTCAGGATTACAAGAGGTTTGATAATATTCTTTAGATCAGTATTAGATATGTATGTCAGTGGTGCGTGTTCCAGATCCTCCCGTTTACCCCAGATAACAAGGTGTTGTAAAATGGAATAAAATCCCACCACAAAAGAGCAGGATTTTTTCATCAGGTAGTCATCAGGGGGTCTCTGACTGCAAGTCTGAGCTTAAAAGATGTATGAGGAAGTGACCTGTGGGTACAAGATGTGCATGAATACACACAGAGTATTTAGCTCTAGTCTGCTGGGCTGACTAGTATACTGCTATATTCTGCAGAATGATATTGGTTTTATCACAAGCTTTCTAAACCAAGGTATCACTGTATTACAAATTATCAAAATTTCTAGGTGAGAGTTTTCTGAGAAAAGAGACAATAGTGAATAAAGGCTGTAAGTGCTATTATTTGTAGAATGTACAACAGTCCTAGCTGAGGCTGAGGTAGTAATTACAAAAAGTATTTGCAAAAAGGTAGTGGAATCTGCTTGAAAGAAGTTATATTTTCATTTCAAACAAAAGGTGGGAAGAAGTACAAGGAAATGGACTGATTTTCTAATTCTCGTTACCAAGATTTTTTGGAGAAAGAATTTTGGAGATCATGCATGGTACTCCAGCTGCAGGTGACAATACAATACCATCAGTAGATGATTTATGTACAAATGTATATAAATGCATGCTTCAAACTATCATTCAGAACAGGTTTTACTCAGTAGGGTCCAAGGACCCTGAAAACTCTATCATGTGAAATTGTGCCTGCAACCTGCTGTCTGCTCAATCTATTTTTGCAGTCATAGATTCTTTGACCAATGTGTGGACTCTTCAATCATATTTTTGTGTTTTCTTCTGAGGTATAGTCTTAAACATCTGTTACTAAATGGAGGGAAGAGTATTAAGGATTTACTTCCTCAGAAGGAGAATGTCTGTTTAGAGCTTAAAGAGTGACTGTAAATTTTACAGTATGTCTGTTAAATAAATAAATAATCTTTTGAGTTAGGCTGGCATAACATTTAATAATTTTCCTGGCCTGCTTTCCTATTCTAAGACCATATTTAGGCGATCTGAAAATAATTCCTTTATTTGTCTTTCTTCTTTAGAAGGACCCATTGTTTTTTTTTTTTATTTCTACTTTGATGTATTTTAAAGGTAATATCTTTAGTAGAATCTTAAAGAATAAATCAGAATCTTGCTTATAATTTCATGTAATCTGTCAGGTATACTTCAGTTTACAAACAAATAAACAAGAAAGAAAAATAAAATTAAAAAAAAAATTAGAAAAATCTCTACCCATCCACAGAAATTTTAGGGTTTTCTTTCTGAATTTTGAATAGTATTTCATCTCAGTTTCTTGAATGGATAACTTACCAAAATAATTTTTATAAGTTACTATAATTAATAATTAATATTAATTAAGACTTTATCACTCCTAGGACTACTTGCTTTTCTCTTTGTGATAAATAAAATAACCTTCTTTTTTTGAATAAGAGAAACTAAAATAAAATTAAAGATAAGTGAATGCAAAAATCGACATTTTTTAATCATTCCATTTTTCTCAGCTGTAAAGTGAGAAAAAAGCAGAAAGATATATTAAAGGGACACATCAGTTTAAATTATATCAGGCATAGAGGCTAGTAAAAACCTGATGATATGCAGATATATATTGTTTTGATTAACTAACCTATAAAAATAATTCTATGCAATCTCCAAACAAGAAATATAAGTCATAGCACATGAAATTCAATGGAGAATTAAATATTGTGTTTTATGTGCTTTTCACCTGGATTTTGGAAAGCTATTTGCCACACTGCTTTGTGAATTATTAGCATCTATATACCCACTGAGTGTGTTTACAGCATAGCCTGCAGTGGAATGAAGAGACACCTGAACTGGCACACATGCCAGATGCAGTGGAGTCCTGACAGCACTGTGTTCAGCATGAGCTTATTCCTTCCACTCATGCCATTACAATACAGTCAGCTCTCTGTTGCCAGTGCTAATTGGAGCCTCACAGAGTTTTGAAAACAGAATTAGTGCTATGGTTTCCACACTGAGCTAACTTGGCCAGGATCAGCCTCATGAACAGTCCCATTTGCTTTATGAAAGATTCTATGCTGTCCAAATGCATGGATCTACTTTGGGTTTGAAGCTGTACCCAGTACCTAAACCAATCAGCCCACCAGATATGACAGAGAGCATGGTGTGAAGACAGCTGGAACAGGTCTTTCTCACTGGCAAGGGCTCAGCACAGCATGGAAACAGTTAAAATTCTCTGAGCCAAGGATAGATGCTATTGCACTCATGGCTCTGTACTTGGGAAGCAATCTGTGCAGCATTTGTACTGGCCTGCTTAGATCATCTGGGAAATTTTTGCACCTCTGGAATGATTTAGCTACAGCATGGATACCTACTTCTCAGATGTTGCAAAAGTTACTGGATTTGAGTTACCTCTGACCAGCTGTAGATGTTAATAATGTATGCATCTGAGCTACTCAGCCCAATTCCCTATGTGGTCAACTGAGAAAAATAACAGCTTTCAGGTTGTGATCTATTTCTTCAAAATCCTGATGAGAATTGCTCTTCAGTTTGTCTAATTCCCCACACTGAATAAAAGAAGGACCAAGTGTCTGTCTCAAATGTGGACATATGACATGATGTCTAGAGTGATCTGGAATCATCTTTAGCATCTATAATGAGTCCTGTGCTTTACTATTTTAAAATGCCTTTTCAAAAATCTCCTGAAGAAATAACAAAAAAGCTGATTTTTCATTTACAAATTGACATAGGAGAGACATGTTTTGCATGTGCAGAGTTCACAGAAGCTGTGGAGAACTGATATTATATGACCCAGTGAGACATCTATTTGCTCTGGCAGTTTGGGAATAAGCAGAACACTTTTGTATGGCACCAATATAAAATACAAGAGTAGCTTCAGGACAATGATCCTCCCTAAAATTAGGTTCATAGCATCAAAGCAGAACCACTCATTTTGTGAGTTTGTTAGGCACTTGTGACACCAGTCTAAAATGCTAGATCATACTGCTGTTCAGATAATTATAGATGCAGAGGGAAATACATAAATTCTCAGTTAATCAAGTGGATAAAAAGTTGGTACCTACATCCAAATGACAGCTTTGGATGAATGAGCCTCAGCTAAAGGGACCATATGGTAGGTTTGTAAGTGCGTGCACATACTGTATTCATCTTGAGAGTTGCTAAGTACTCAGCCTTGAACTTGAAGGATGGGCCAAGAGGAATGCTGCATAGAATACTTCACACATTTTTGAAATATTTTTGGTTTGTTGAAAATAAAAGTTAATGAATTTGAAGGCAATGAACAAAAGGGTGGAAGGGAAAAGACCAGCTTCATCTATTTCAAAAGACAAAATATCAGACTGTTGAAATGTGCTGTTTTGACACCTTCAAACTTCCAGATGAGTAACAGCAAATCTTTTTAAGAATAGAAAATCACTTATTATCCACATCTAAATCAACTACTGTTCTAAGTATCATGCTTAATATTTTAGTTGAAGACAGTCTGAGGGCAATGCTCATTTAAACACACAATTTATGACTGAAGCATTTGGAAGTTTTCAGACACCCACAAAACATGCGTCCAACTGGCTTTCACTTATTAATACCACAGCAATGGAATCAATAGAATGTTTTTTGCAAATTATTAAATGAATTTTTAAAGAAGACAACTAAATTTGTTAGCTGCTAATTTACATGATAAGCAATATTTATTATATGACAATATGTTTTTTGGTTACATGTCTTCTGATTTACAAAACTTAATGAGTTGCTGTAATACAATGTTGTATTTTTTAAATAAATGCCAGGTCAGAGCTAGGAAACTGTTTGAAGAAGGCCTTGATACAATGATAGGACTCTGTGTTATGATCACTGTACTTGTTTTCAGACAGAATATCACTGAAATATCACTTTCAGTATATCACTGAAACAGTGTGCCTCAAAACCCATCTTCTGTGGCAATAAAAATTTTGCAGATTGTACAAAGTAACCATGTACAAAGTAACCGTGACTCCAGGCAGCAGCTAACCTAGTCACTCTGTCACACCCCTATGGCAGGATGGGTCAGAAGAAAAAGAATGAAGAGTAAAAAGAAACCCTGGGTTTGGGTTTAGATTAGGGATTCTGATCTTAGCTAGCAGAGTACCCCTCTGCACCCCCCATGTTTCCCCCTCCCCACAGTGGTTTGCTCCAGGCTGCCTGCTATTGGAGCTTCCCCCCATCACTCCTGTAACCACTCCCTGTCCACTCCTGAGAATTCTGCGTCTGTCACCCCAATCCCGCGATCCAGTTCACCCCAGAGCCCTGTGTCTGCCCCTGCCGCATCCCCATTGGTCGCCGTGGTCCATGTTATTGCCACAGCGCCTGTCCCCATTGGGCGGGGGGGCTCCTGCTCCCCTTGCCCTGCCCCTGATAAAATCCTGTGCCTCCTCGGTTCTGCCGCCATTTTCCTCCACATGGGCACTGGAAGCATGGGTCGTGGCCTCTCCGCTGCAACTCCCCATGGCCATTAAAACCTTCCCACTTCCCTTGTGGGTGATTTGGACAATTCCTTCCCTCTTTGCCTTGTACCCTCTCACGGGCGACAGAACCCGGCAAGCCCCGACCAGTGCGCCAAGGAAGCGGCGCCCAGGAGCAAGCAGTGAACCTGGTCTCCGGAGAGAGGCGGTGCTGATAGGTGCCGGAGCTGCCCCGAGCCAGGGGAAACAACGGAGAGCCGCACAGAAGAATCAGAAGAGCAAAAATGAAAAAAACTCATAGGTCAGGATAAAGACAGTTGAAAATGTGAAGCAAAACTACATGAACAAACAAAGTAAAATTAGAAACTCATTCAGTACTTCCCACTCATGGGCATTTTTCAATCACTTCCTGTAAAGCAGGGCCTCAGCACACATGATAACTACTTGGGAAGACAAATAGCATCACTCTCAATATCCCCCATTCCTCCTCCTTTCCCCCAGTTTTTATTGCTGAGAGTGACGTGATGTGGTATATAACATCCCTTTGGACAGTTGGGGTCACCTGTCCTGCCTGTGTCTCCTCCCAGCTTCATGTGCACCCCAACCTACTCAGTGCAGGGTCAGAGTGGGAAAAAAGAAAATCTCAATATCATGTTCAACTGTTAGCCATAGCCAAAACACTGGTGTGTTGTCAACACTGGTTTAACCAAAAATTAAAGACACAATATGCTGTTACTATAAAAAAAAATAATTAAATCTTTTCCAGTTCCAGCACAGTAACTGAGGAGTCCTTAGTCAAATAACAGCAAATTAAAAAAAAACATTTTAGGGCTATACTTTGGCAGATTTTACTTGTTTTGTTCCGTATTAATAATAGAACTTATATCAATAGAGTTGTATAAGCTGTATATGCTTGGGAATTTTTTTTGTTGCTTTAGCAGGAGAAAAGTCATACAATGTTTTACTTTTGAGCTTCTAACAGGTGATTGCAAGCAGGAGGTTGAAAGGCCATGTGTAAAAGTAGACCATGTCCATTAAAACTAATGTATACTATACATTACAATTATAATGTATAGTATGATTATTATATGTTGCATCCTGGGATTGGGTTTTAGGGGTTCTTATTTGTGTTAGCTAGCTGAGTCCTGTGTACCCCCGCGCTTCCCCCATGTCGTTCCCCCCCCCCTCCCGTGGTTTCTGGCCCCATGCTGCCTGCCGTTGGGCTTTTCCCCCCTGCCACTCCTGTAACCATTCCCCCGTCCAGCCCCGGGAACCTCCATGTCTGCCGCCCCATCCCCACGATCCCACTCAGCCCAAGGCTTGGTGTCCGCCCCTGCAGGGTATGCTGGTTGGTCGCTGTCCTACATCATCATCGCATCACCCGCGTTGATTGGGGGGCGGCATCTGCCCTCCCTAGCACATCCCCTATATCATCCCGTTCCCTCCCGGGTTCCGAAGCCATTTCCCCCACATGGAGTGGGAAGTGCAGGTCGCTACCCGCCCACTGCAGCTCTCAGCGACAATAAAGCCTTCCTGCCTTCCTCATGGGTGATCTGGACATTCCTTCACTCTTTACCTCGGACCTGTAGCGCAGGTGACAGAACCCAGCAAACCCCGACCCACGTGCCGGTGCCAGCGGCACGTGGGAGACAAGTGGCGAACCCGGAAGTCCGGGGGGAGGCGGTGCCGGAGGGCTTCGGAGATGCCCTGGACCAGGGAGAAAGAGAGAAAGCTGCAATTATACTATATAATAGCTTATAATTCTGTGAATGGCTGCCTAGAAAATAGCCCCCAAGGAGTTTGAATGAAGTCTAAATAAAGCAAACAACCAGATTTAAAGCCAAAAGAAAAAATCCATAGTATGTCCTTTACTCACCTTATTGACATTGCAGAACAGTCTTTTGCATCTTTAACAGCAGTCAGGAGGAAGGAGTCCCATTCTAGAAAGCAGGTTAAAGGCAAAGTTGATGCAGATGGTGGAGTCTCTAAAAAAATTATATTTCTGTAAGAGTTTCTATTAAAGGAAAAAAGAGCTTTTTGGCTGCTTAAGTGTTAGGACTAGATATATATCTATGAGTGAAGTATGTATTAATTCTTTAGAAATGGACTGAAAACCCGAAAACCCTGTCTCTAAAATTAGGTGCCATACTGTTAGCCAGTTTTATTCCCTATGCAGTATGTTCAGTTTAAACTGAACATGGAGTTAAACACCTTTTAAGCACCTTTGGAGCTTAACACCTTTTGAACCTTCATTTTTTGCATTGTTATTGCCTCTGTTCAAATGTGTTTACTGAGATGTTGCTATGATCTGGTTATGAAAATTATAAGAAAGATGAGTCTGCTGGAATTAAGGTGCAATCAAGACCACATTCCAAATTCAATAGTATGGATTTTATGTGACAATAATGTGAGGTAGAGAGATAGAAAGAAATAGAACATGGAAGGGTGGGAAAAAATAGAATTACAGTGGGAGATTAAGTAGAAAATACCACCACTCGGTGGATCCCAATAGCATCCCATTGATCCTCTTTCCCTGGTCTTCTTGATGATGATGGTCCTGCAAAACATAGAGTTCAATGGATTATTATATGTTTGGGCCAGGTGGGAATGCTCAGGTACTTCCCCATGGGAGGGCTAAGTTGGATACAGTCTTGTGCAGCAGGCTCTGAATGCATTGCATCACTTGGCATCATGTGCAGTGCTCTGCTCCAGGGCCTCAGCAATGAGTCTGGGGAGCACTTTGGGGGTCTTTGATGGATGATGACACCTCCTCAGCTGCCCTCATGTGAATATGCTGTGGTGTGGCCTTCCTGGGGTGGGGGCTTTGCAATTGGGGCAGTTTGTGTGAGGGAGGGTGGATGTTCACTCCCTCTAACCAGGGGTTACACCACACCCCCAAAACTCTCCTCCTCCCCCTTTCATTGTGGGGGAGTGTGTGCAAACCTGGCTTCAGCAGATGAGTCTGTGGGCTGTGGCCTCCCTCACCTTTAACCCTGCTAGAGCTGATTTTCAGGACAGCTGATGGGTTTGGTTTTTGTTGCATGCTGGGATTGGGTTTTAGGGGTTCTTATTTGTTAGCTAGCTGAGTCCTATGTACCCCCGTGTCTTCCTCCCCCCGCGGTTTCTGGCCCCATGCTGCCTGCCGTTGAATTTCCCCCCCCCCGCCGCTCCTGTGACCACTCCCCACTCTGGCCCCAGGAGCCCCCGTGTCCGCCGCCCCATCCCCACGATCCCGCTCAGCCCAAGGCTTGGTGTCTGCCCCGCGGTTCACTGGTTGGTCGCTGTCTTATTTCATCATCGCGGCATCTGTGTGGATTGGGGGGGCGGCGTCTGCCCTCCCTAGCACATCCCCTATATCATCCCACTCCCTCCCGGGTCCCGGCGCCATTTCCCCCATGTGGAATGGGAAGCGCAGGTCGCTACTCGCCCACTGCAGCTCTCAGCGACAATAAAGCCTTCCTGCCTTCCTTCGTGGGTGATCTGGACGTTTCTTCCCTCTTTACCTTGGACCCTCGCATGGGTGACTGAACCCGGCAGACCCCGACCAGCGTGCCGGTGCCAGCGGCACGTGGGAGAGAAGCGGCAGACCTGGAAGTCTGGGGGGAGGCGGCGCTGGAGGGCGTCGGAGCTGCCCTGGACCCGGGAGAAAGAGTGTGACGCCGCAGGTTTTCTTGAGGATACATTCTTCTCTCTCAGCCTCCTTTACTTCTTATCTCTTCCTGAGATAATTGGACAACAGTGTCACCTTGACCTTATCTCAAGTTCCTTTAGACACAGTTCCAGTCAGGAGGCTTATTGAGGGAGGGGTGGCTTTGGTGGTCACAGTTTCTGCCTGTGGCCTCTTGTCCTATTGCCTGGGACCACCAAGAAGAGGATGGCTCTATGGTCTTCACTCCCTCCCCTCCAGTGGCAAGATCCCCTCTCAGGCTTCTCAATTACAATTTAGATGATCTGACAGAATCATCTTCAAAAGATGATTATTTTATCTAAGGCCTACCAGTTGTATTTGATCTTTAAAGTTCCAGGAAATTGAATTCAAAGGTGTAAAACCACACAAGACAAACACAAGGAATTCACAAGGAGACCTCTGTGAATTAACTTCATTTGAACTAACAAAATATTCTTACTAAAGAATGTTTTTCATTTACTCTTAAGGTTTTAGATTATAGCATGTGGGACTAAACTACATCAAGCAAGAAGCAAATTTTGTCAACTTGCTTAATTCTCTGTTAAGTAAAAGAAGACTTATAGTTTAGGAGCAGGAATATCTTACCAAATTTCTTATGTGAATCTTCAGACAAAAATTTGTTTCTGTAAGTAAAAACTGTCGGACAAAATATTTGTGATTCTGCTATATAATTGCAGTGTTACACTGCAGACTCCCTTTAGATCTATGTGATATCAAATTATCTCCATGGAGCTCCTTCGTGCAAATCAAGGAATAATACCCACTGAAAGGCATGCATCACCAAACCTAACACATTTTCTGCTTGCACATGGGTCTGTCTCCTTCACTTTGTAACAACAGCAGCTTATGACATTCTTGAGAAGGCTTTAGGCTTTCCATGAGAAGGCTTCCTACTGTCTAGGCATTTATTATTAATGATGAAACCCATTTTCTGTGGTGTTTTCTGAAGCAGCTACACAAGCACTTTGCTTCTTAACTATTGGGCATTATATCAGAGTTGGTATATTGAAGTGGCGACATTAAAAGAGAGTGTGGGTTGGATCTAATGTTCATCTTCAAAGAGGAAGCTCTGCTCTGAGCATATCCTTGAACTTTCAAATATGATCAGCTTTTTTCAATGTGGGAAAAATTTCCCTGTTTGGTCCTGATGTTAAATTTCAGCCTTGAGCAAGTTTTTTTTTTTAAGAAAAGACAAGCCTGTGACAAACAAGAATCAGTGATAGGCTGATAATTATAGCAATGTTTGAATGTACTGTTGTGACTTGTCTTTGTAGTGAAGCTAGTGAAGTATCCCCTAGAGTAAATTGCATTTTTCATAAATACCAAACATTCGGGAAAAACTACTGCAAAGCATTTGAATGCCTGAAGGCTCACTCCTTTGTGAATGGAACCAACAGTGAGAAACAGACATGGAAGAGCCATGCATTTCTTATGAGTGTCTGTCTTTCCCAAATGCACTCATTCTATCCTTTTTTTCAAATCCACTTGAAAAGGCTTTGTGGCCCTTTATGAACTCAAAATATCATTAAACAATCACTGCTTTTCTTGTTTAAACAACATGCTCCTCTCAGTTCTAGATTTAGTAATAAAGTCTAAAATTTCTGAGATGAGACATTTTCTACCAGCTGAGAAGATTTTGTAGTGTGGTTTTGATCTTTTTGTTTTTCTGTGGGCAGATGAATCGAATAAAGATTATCAAGTACCAGAGGGTTGACTTTGCATATTTCTGTTAATATAGCTGAATACATTTGTTTTCATGATTTATCTTTCAAAAGTATAATTGAACAAACTTTGTAGAAAATGACAGCTTATATACAAACTTTCACAACAAAAATATTCCCTCTTTCAAGTACTTATTATTTTCAGCCCTTAGTTTTTGTACTTTCTCACTTCCTAAATTTTTTTTTTCTTTTTGATCTTTCTTTATCTCTTAATTACATCAGGTAATCTCACTAATGATATTGTCATATATTTTAGCTCTTTTTTCATCCTTTTTTTTACCTCTTTATTGTTATTCACTGAAAATATCCCTGTGAAAGATGATTTTTTCAACAGGGACCAGAGACCAGCATTTTTTTTTAATCTTCCTGTTGTTTCTTTTAACTGGTGAAGATGTATGCTGCCTTGGACATAACCTCTTGTAGGAATGATGGATTATTCCTACAAAAATAGCTTACTTTGCTATGAATTTTCTGTTATTGGACATATAGTGTTCCAAAATTGCTAATTCTAAAGCAGATGCTGGTGTGGAAAGCATGAAGACTAATCTATCCTGGGTAGGTACTAATTTCAGCATTTCTTAGTTTCATTTTTGCAGTTAGCTTACTTTCATTCTCTGGTTTTATTGATTGTCTTGTTTTAGAATAATTCCCAAAAATACTGGCTTTGAGAAACAGAACTGTGTGAGTAAATAATTTATACTTTGTGATTAATGTGGGACTCAGGTTCAACTTCATACACATACATGCATAGCTGTCTATACACAACTTAGACATCTATACCCACCCTCCAATCATTGGAACTGATTGTATTTCTGGGTTGGCAATTATAGAATGACTAAAATGGCAATACACCACAAATTTCAAGTTTCATCTATGGAGAGTGGAAATTTTTTTATAATGTCTCTTGTGGCTTAAATTGATGCTCAGACGTGCAGAAAGTCTAGGATAGGCAACATTCAAAAAATAAAGCAAATTATTTATTCACATTGGTATTTCTGTATTGAAGGACTGAAAATTATATGAAGGTTAATTATTAAAAAAATCAGCTAAAGAGAGGAAACCACATTACATAAATGCTTTGAACAGCAAAATGTGACAAGATTGTTATATTTGACATGCAATGTCAAATCCAGAAGATGTCTTGGGTGTCTAGGATCTGTAAAAACAGAAGGAATTAAGTAACACATCAAGATACAGAATGAATCAGCATATTGAAACTACAAGATGAAAGAAGTCATAAGACATTGGCCCATACAGAAAGGCTAGATACAGATAGGGACCAAAAATCTCATATTGGATATGCAACCAGGCTTAGAAAAAACATTTAAATTTGAATGTGTACAAACTTGAACCATTACTAGTTTCATCATTTCTTTCAGAGACTTGAAAAATTCTACTTTTTCAATATATGCTGTATTTTAGTAAAGTTGTCTGGTGAATACTACATGTTCTTCTCATTTTCAGTTTTCACAGAGGTGTGAATACAATGTCCTCCTTTGTGTGAAAGAACTCAAATATATTACTTCAATTTCTACTGGCATGTAGTAAGAACTAAAGGCATGGGATAGAGAAAAGGGAGGTACATTTTTTATGCACTGAAAAGCTAAGAAGTGTTAAGAATAATGTTACTGGAAGGACAATCTTGAAGCTCATTAACTTGATATTTCATTCTGCCCAGGCAGACATCAGAGGAAAACAATAATTTAAAAAATATTGTGAATATAATTAATTTTAACTTCTTTAGTATTCTGAACACTCAATTTCTCACACTTAAGACATTCCATCTCAATGAATTTAACATTATTATTATTTTTTGCACTGCATATCCTACTGAAATATCTTACTCCTGGTATATTGTCAAAAACTAAAGGAATAAAAACATAAACTAAAAATCTTTATATATTTCCCATTGATAGAGACTGGAGCATGAGATACCCATTGTAATTGGGCAGAAATACTGCTACCATTCAGATTCTATTATTATTTCTCATTGAAAAGTTGTTACTAGTTCACTGATTTATTTGGGGATTTTTGTTTGCTTTCTAATGTACCACAAAAGTGCTCCTTACAGATATAGTCTAAATAGGAAAAAAATTAGTGTCAGAGAATGAAATATCTATGAAGATCACAGCCATTTGAAAGTATATGTTTTACAAGTGACTGTCCATGTTGTTGTAAAATAAGGAAATTCAAGTTTAAATTATAAGAGATTTATCTTAAGTCAGTTGAGTGTATTTTTCATGTCTAAATGTTGAGTTTTTCATTAAGCAATAATAAAATTATCAATAGAGAGGTACTATTCTATGGTGAGATTACAGACAGCCATAATCTTTGTTTCCTATTAAGCTGATACCAATTCCAAGATCCCATCAAAGCTACTGTCCCTCCTTGCTGCCACCACATACATAGTAAATATTACTAAATATTGCTCTACACTTTATTGGCTATTCAAAGTGTATGCAATCAGATTGAACTTTTAGATTTGTCATGTTATGCTATGGTGCAAAATTAGTCTGAAATCAATGCAATATTCACACTGACTTAAAATAACTTTAAATCAAGACTTGTCACTGTAATCATGTATATGAGGTTATCTTTTATTTGTGATGCAAAAGGAATCTGTGCTTTACCTATGTAACCATGATTTTAATATGGAAAGAAAAAGGGCATGATAGCACAACTTCTGATCATGACATAAACTGTGCACCATACCAAAAAATCAAGGTTAGTATGGGAAAGAGGAGCATATCATTGAGAGTTTTTACTATCTCTGATTCAAAAGAAAAGATGATTAAGGACACATTTTTTGTTTGCTATGAACTGTAGTGTTTCACTTATGTCTGAAGTGTGGAATTGATCCACAACAGTTTAAAGTAGCTGATTATTTATCTGGTAACACCTAATTCCAATCTTCATTTGCACCAATAACTACATGTCTGTGAAAGTACACTGATTTATGAGCATGAGAGCAAGCTTAGAATTAGAGCCATAGACTTTACAACTACACTATAAAAGCAGAGAATAAAAAAAAAGCAGATTCTCCTAAACCATTTTTGTTGGCTCCCAACTATGCACATTCTGAGCTTTTCATATATATTAATAAATTTATCCTCACAAAGTTCACTTGAGAAAAGGGAAGAATTGTTGCTGTGGAAAAGAATCAGATATGTTAAATGTCAAGCATCAAAAAATTTATTCCCAATATAACTAAAAATTCATAGTCCAGAGAGATGAAAAATGAAAGCCTAAATTCAATAATGCTGTCTCAATATCATTTCAGTGCTGTGTGAGCTGGTGTCCCACAGAAAGTTATTTGTAGATTATTTTAGAGCAGTTGTTCTTACCTTTTTTTTTTTGAGTTACCCTCAGTATAATGATCTTCTTACCATCCACATGCCCCATCTCTCTGCCTCTGTAGCAAGGACTCTATCACTGTTCCCTTCTCATTTATCAGGGTGCAGTCCTTTAGCAGGAAATGAGTAGAATAAAAGGAACCATGTTAGTGCATCCAGTGAGATAGTTCAGCTAATCCTATTTTTTCCAGTTCCCTGGACAGAAAAATCTCTATGGAGTGCATGGGCCTATATCTTGAGATGAACCACTTGTTTCTGTGCCCTGACATAACAGAATTGATACCACAAGTGATAGCATGGAGAGGCAATGAAGAGCTGATATGCCATGCAAGTTGTACAGGCTGAAATAGTCAGTTTGCAGAGAAATGTGCCTCATATTTCAGATGTGTTGAGAATCCACATGTAGAAGAAGGGCAAGAAATGAGACAATCAAAGTTGCAAGGAAATTGAAAAGGGTAGTTTGATAGCAGATTCCATACATGATGGTCATCTTTTCAATGGAATTGGCATACTATTTTCTTACCCAGCATGGATTCACTAAAGGTAAATCATGTTTGACCAACATGATTGCCTTCTACAATGGAAAAACTACCTGGATGGATGAGGGGAGAGAAGTGGGTATTGTCTATCCCCACCTCAGAGAAGCTTTCGTCACTGTATTTCACCACATTCTTGTAGGCAAACTAAGGAAAGACTGGATGAGTGAAGAGTGAGTGGATTGAAAACTAGATGAACAGCAGATCTCAGAAGGTTGTAATCAGTGGCACAGGGTTTAGCTGGATGCCTGTCAGTAGTGGTGTCCCCCAGCGTTCAATACTGGACCCAGAATTGTTGAACTTATTCATCAGTGGCTTGGATGAAGGGGCGGATGCCTCCTCAGCAATTTTGCTGATGACACAAAACTAGGAAGAGCGGCCAATATCCCAAAGGGCTGTTCAGCCTTTCAGAAGGACCTCAATAGGCTGGAGAGATGGGCAGAGAACTGTCTGAAGATCAACAAAGGCATCCTACACTGAGGAAGAATAACCCCATGCTCCAGCACAGGCTGGGGGCTGATTGCTGGAAAGCAGCTCTGCAGAAAAAGACCTGGGAATCCTAATGGACCACAAGCTGTCCATGAGCCAACAGTGTGCCCTGGTTCCAAGAAGGCCAATGGTAATAGGAAGAGCATTGCCAGCAGGTTGAGAGAGGTGATCCTGCCTCTCTACTCAGCCCTGGTGAGGCCTGAGAGTCCTGTGTCCAGACTGTGACTGGGCTCCTCAGTCAAGGGAGACATGAAGATCTTGGAGTGGATCCAGCAGAGGGCCACAAAGATGATTAGGGAACATCTCTCTAATGAGGTAAGGATGAGAGAGTTGGGCTTGTTCAGCTTCAAGAAGAGACAACTGATAGGGCACCTCATCAATGTCTGTAGGTATCTAAAGGGAGGGTGTCAAGAGGAGGGAGTCAGGCTCTTCTTGGTTGTGCCAGACAACAGGACAAGGAGCAACAGACAGAAACTGATGCACAGCAAGTCCCACCTGAATCTGAGAAAGAGTTCCTTTTCTGTGTAGGTGAAAGCATTCTGGATCAGATTTTTCAGAGATGATGTGGAGTTTCCCTCACAGGAGATGTTCAAAAACCATCTGGACATAATCTCATGCCATGTACTCTAGGATGACCCTGCTTGAGGAGGGAGGTTGGACCAGATGATCTCCAGTGGTCCCTTCTAACATTACCCATTGATTCCAAGAACAACACAAGTGACTGAACTGGGGAGCAAGTAGCAGTTGGACAATGTAAGCTTAATTTTCATACCATAATTTAGATACTTCAAAGGCCTTGCATGAAGATTTTCATCAATTTTTGGTGAAGTCATTGCAGACTGGCCAAAAGTATATTTGTGAAGATGGTAATTTCATCCATTTTAGGTTCTTGCCCCAGAACAGATGTTTTTAATTTAGGTCAATTACCCCCGCATAGGTATCTCATGCCATTTGAAATGCCCTTAATTGTTCAACATATCATCTTCACAAGGCTGATAGGTAGAAAGATGTGTGCTCTTCTGTAGTATCTGCGGGGACTGCTGGGCTCCAGGACGGTTTGGATGGGTGGTGATGAAGGATCTCTGAAGCCAGGTCTTTAGAACATATGGTTTATTGTAAAGGGTGAAGGACCCTGCTTGGAGTTGCCAGCCGCAACTCGTGGCAGGCCCAGGGAGAGCGGCGGGGGGAGAGAGAGAGAGCGAGTCCCAGGTGAGCGTCCCAAGAGGAAAGTCCAAGAGAGCGTCCGGTCCCTCGGCCACACCTTATCAGGGGGCTTCAGGGTGGGCTGGGACAGGACTTGGGCCAATGGGGTTACAGATACCTGATACTTCAGGGGAGGGTTGCAGGTATGGGATGAACCATACATTGGGGGGTGATACAGAACATTCCATTTGACCTTTGGATCTATCGGAAGGGGGGGTTGCTTTCAGCTTGGCTGTATTATTGTTTTCGAAATGCTCAGTAATTAAGGTTTGGTATTTCAAACCTTGTTTTCATCTCAATATCTGTATTTTCTGACTCTTTTGCCAGGCCATCATATTTATAGGGCTTTGCTATTTCATCTTCCCCAACAGTATCAATTGAAATACAGCAAAGGCATCCTATTGCATCACAAGTTACACTATTATTCTGTGTCTGGACAACTGAATTCCTTATTCCTCCACTTACGCACATGGAAGAATTACATTCAGCTTACCGATCAATCAGACCACTGAGACATCTACACTTAACTACAGAGCAATAGTTAATTTAGGAAAGACAGAAATCAGCTTGGGCACATTTGCCCTCCATAACTCCAGGCTTTTTTATACAATTTTACTACTTCCCCCTATCTGCCCCTACTGCCGCCTATGAAATTACCTTGAAGATATATGGTGAAATGAAAAAGATGCACTGTGCTCACTTCCAGAGTTGCCATGAACTTTTCCAAGATTTTGGACAGAGCCTGGTAGTAGTTTCAGTCAGGCCATGTGCTGGGTTGATCAAGCAGACAGGAAAAATCACAGCAAATATCCCTTTTAATGCTTAGGCAGATGGGTGTAGAGCTGGCAAAATGTTTTCTTCATGAGTCAACGATGCCTATGACTGTATGAATGCACATGCTGGAGGTCTAGAAAGGAGCAGAGGAATTTTGTCACAGGAAAAGGCATAGATTGTTGTGACTGTACATGTGAGAGATACCAGGCTGGGTTTCTGTGTCCAGACCCCTGGGTATAGACACCCAGTAAGTTTGATGTGTTTTGTGTCAGGAGGACATCCAGATTCTTACAAAGGAATGAAAAAACAGAGTAAAGAAAAACCATAAATGAGATCTCAGACATCTAGACTTTGACTTTTAGTCTGAATAATCACACTGTGTTAGGCCTTAGTACATTTTCTAGGTATATTTGCTTTAAGAAATCTTTGTAAAGATGATGTATTTTATCATGTAAATCTAGAAAACTTTGCCACTTCAGATAATTCGTTTTCTTTTAAAATGAAAATTAGTGTTAAATTTAGTGTTAGTTTTATTGGTCATTGACTAGTCTTTTTTTTCTTTGAAATTTGCTTTGAAAAATATTCTTTATCTTCTGGCTTTATCTAGTGTTCTGAGAATTAATTTCTCAGTCATTCAAAAAACATCCAAATAGCTGTTTATTTTGCTAACCAATAATTATCTTTATGTTCCATTTTGGTGCCTAAAACCACCCAGTTTATAACAGCACCCCACAAATACCTGTGTCATTAGAAAGAAAAGTATCCAGCTACAAGATAGCAATGGAGATAGATAAATTCATTTGGAAAGAGGTTTAGATTTTATCTGTGCTTCATCATCTCCCAGAGTACCTATCCATTTTTACTAACTAAGAAGCCAAGAGCAACCTAAGTATCTCAATAAGACATTTAAAGTTAATGATGTGAATCAATCCATAAGTTTTTTAGACTCACTAAGCCTACACAGTATTTCTCTATAAGACTCAAGAATAATGATTTATGCACATCCTGTGTCATGGAATATATTCTTAAAGGTTGAATGCTTTCCTAACAAGCTGATTTGAAGTTTATGGTACCTACATACAACTCACGATTAAAACTGCTATGAAAAAACGATAGAATTTTCATAGAGTTTCAGAAACATTAACAGCAATTGAAATACTATAAGCACTGCAAATATTAAAAGAACTAACGTTCTGTCATAGTTTTCAAATTGAGCCTAAAATAAAATTGTTGAACAGAAGCAGCTCTCAAGAACTACGATCATATCTGTGGACTAAGAGGTGGTTGTGTTTATTACAGATTTACGGATGAGAGACATTACCTCTGAAGGATTTCAGGCTTGTCACTTATTATGAGAAACCAAAGGTTTCTTCAGCATTTCTTTAATTAACATGGATTTATAAAAAAAAGCAACCAAATACAACTGCACTCAATTATCAGTTTAAGTATTTTTGAATTAATGTTTATCACTGAATATTTTAAAGAGGAATAGAAATGAGAATGAAATTGTGAGTTACTAAAATGACAACTTTTATGTAATAGCACTTGTTTATCAAAATATAAGTCTCTAGGATTTGGAAAACAAAAAAAACCCCACATTTTTATATATCACTCACTTTCTGGACCACTCTTATGGCATGAGCTCATGTTTGTATTCCAGGGTAAAAGATGATCACCTTTGGATCTCAAGATTTCCTGATGTTGAACCAGAGTCTTAAAAAAAGGAAGTCTACTTCTATTCTCATTTTCAAGGATAATCTGTATTTTCTTTTCAGATGTAGCTTAATCTACTGTACTGCTAGTGTCTTTCTTACTTTCTTTCTTTCTAGCTGTCAGATATGACCAGAAAGTTTAACCTTGGCATTGCAAACCATTATGTCTCATTATCTACAAGAAGATATTGGATTGAGAATTTAGTCAGATTGTAATTGCTTGCTTTCTGACTGTCTTTTTACAAGTTTAATCATTGTATAACTACCTTTAAAAAGAACTGCTGGAATGACCCATTTTTTATTAATGTTCAAGTTTTAGAGAATGGTACGATAATGAATTTCCTGACATTAACTTGTACACACTTTCAACCAATTTCTATAGTGCTTTTTAAAAAATCAACCCAAGGTCTATGAACTGTGTTTTCTTTGTATTCTAATAAAAATACAAAATCATTACAGCTGTGTTGAGGTTTTCTCTGCAAACTACATTTGTTTTGAGAAAGATCACTCTGTGCTCTTTTATCATACTTCATTACTTAGCTTTTGCTTACTTTTGTATACAAGCAATTTTTTCCTCTGTCTACAAGCTGGAAAGGAAAAGCTCTTTATTAAAACTTTCCTCTTTAGTACTAAAGTTATCTTAGCTTCTAGTAGGTATATATATTGATTTTTTTAAGGAAACGTATAATAATTTTTTAACAAAACTTTAAAACAAAAGGAAAGGAACAGTTGCTTGTTTGTACATAGGAAACGGATTTACAAATATAAGTAGGAGTTTGTAATAGGCAAAATTTTAAAAGGTTAAAGACTTTGATTTAAATTCACATAAATACACAGTGTTTATAACTCCAAGATTGTGGTTTTGATCCCTGCATAGGCTGTCCACTTAAGAGCTGGACTCGATGATCCTTGTGGGTTCTTTCCAACTCACAATATTCTGTGATTCTGTGACTAAGCTGAGTTATCTGAGCTGTCTAAATCTCTGAAGTCCACAAAAATTGAGTCTTGAAAACTTGAGAGGCCAGACTTTTCTTCTGATGCCAGCTGGTTTAAGACTCAATGAAAATAGGTTTTTTAATTTTTTTTTAGCACTAGTTCTCTTGGGCAGATTAGAAAGTGTAGAGGAAAGCCAAATGAATAACAATAGCAACAACAAAACAATTTATGGAGCTTGTAAAAAGATTTAGTTTGAGTCTAAAACTTGTTATCTTTCAATGCTTGATATATCCAGCCACAACTGTGTACATCCCTTCTAGGTCTATCTATAGTTATTTAAAAAAATATGGGATTTTCCAGTAATTTTTTAATCTGATGTCTGTGAAGACTTTTTCATTGACTGACAGGCAGACAGACTGAATTGTCAGAAAGTAATGTCATTTCATTTACATAATTTCATGTTTCTGACAGTTCATGTATGATCTCATTCTACAAAACAGTCAGGATTTCAATGCACAGGTATTATTGTAAATAAAAAGCATTCTCCATGATGTATTCTGTGCCAAAACACACAAGAAAGGTAACTGCCCCTTTTCAGTAACTCCACTGATTTCCTGTGTGAATAGGGAAAAACCCTGAGTATCAGATTTATTTCATTTAAGGTTATATACCTTATCCTTGGTATGTGCTTAGTCAATGATAAGGTACATGTGTCTCCAAAGCTAATCCTCTTCTTCAAATAACTAAAGCATGAGGACAAAAATCACCATTTGGATAATGATAATTGACAAAGTTAGGCTTTAGTTGAAACAAAACCTGATTTTAATTTCTCCATGTCTCAATGCCCTTTCTTTAGGGCCAGATTGTGCTCCTTTCTTCAGAAGTCCCTACTGGAAATTTTAAAGCTCTTTAGAATTCTAGTTGTATCATGACAGTTGTCATCTACTAGTTCCCATTATTACTGATGATTAATTCTAGCTTTTTAATTATACACCTTTCCTAAATATTTTTTAAAATATAAATATTTTATACATTAACACAGAAAAGTTGAAGAAGCTGTTGCATATAATAGGATCAAAAAAGAGAGAAAGCTAGAGGATAACAGCTGAGATCTGCTGCTGTGTTCCTTTGTGTGCTCGACTCAGCAAGATTATGTATCCTATTAATGCCATCTATTTTGGAATCAAACAGCATCCACATCCTTTTTGGTCAGTTTGACAAGATGTCACTATTAACTTACACCCTGTCAGATTTCACTCTATTTCCCAAATGGAAATACTTAAGATTTCTTCCCATTCTTTCCTTTCTCTTTTTTCTTTTGACCATGTTCCAATTTTGACTTCATGCTCAACTGCTTTAAACAGCTTTAACAGTCCATGTCAGTATCAGTAAATTAACTTTTTCTAAAGTCAGTTAGTTCCTCGTCTCTGTCCTACAAGTGATACTGTCAGTAAATGTAGCCCAGACCACAAAGATAACTTTTCTCTGAAAAATCTTCGCTCACTCATCATCTCCCCAGTCTAACTAAACTTCCCCCAAAAACAATAGGTCAAAAGACATTTTGTTAGGCACTCTTTGTAGACAAAACAAAATGAATTCTTGTTGAAGAAGTTCACAGTACAAGTCTGCAAACATACTTTTTCCCCCCAAGGAGTCACCTGACTTATTTTATTCAAAAACTTCTGAAGGCTTAAGGACAAGAAGTTGAGATTATGGACACAATTATGAAAATTATAAGTAAAAAAAAAAAAATACACATTTAACTCCCAGTTAATGGTTTCTAAGACTCCCTTTCTCAGTTAAAATTGATCACAGACCTCTGATCATAATCCTCTGAATTTTAACAAATCTTTTAAGAGCACATTATCTTTCTTTCATAAAAAACAAATTGTGCTTATCTCGGATCTTGGAGATTAGTCTTACAACCAGGGAGAAAGAAGAAAGATTAAATTATACATACACCTTATGTTTTATTTAGAATTTCTTGCATACTTTATTCTATGGAGATCATAGAGTACAATTGCAATTGTTTATCAACCTAAAATCACTTTCTATAGGTTTTGTCAAATTTATTAAGCATGGAAATGATCATATGTATTTTAACATTCATTTGTTGTGTAATAAGGGGATTCATATCAGTTTTATGCTTGGCTGGTGAAGAGTAATGATTCTTTTGACTTTCTCAGCTAGTTCAGGGTCTTCTGCCTTCAAAGTCTATCATAATTGAAGTAGTTTCTAACAAATAGTAGACTTGTCATCGTGCGTTAGCATTTTAAAGCTGATGTTAGGGCATTAATAAGATTTAACAGGCCTGATCAGCCTTACCTGAGGCTTCCAGCCACAGCTATGTTTCCAAAGGCTCCAGTTCAGGACCTCAATGGGCTCATCAGGCCCCTCCAGAGTTATGCTGGAAGAGCATTGAACCTCTGCTCAGACACAGGCATTCCCTTGCCTGTCCATGGAGCCCCATAATCAGCCCTCATCTGTTGCCACCATGAGGGTCTTGTGCTGAGCTAAGCCTCACTGCGCACTGCTAGGTAGGTGCTGGCTGACACTGTACTCATGTCCCCACATCGCCCTACCTGCTTAAACCAGAAACAACAGTCGGGGTTATGATGGCTCCATCCAGTTTGCTCTGGATTTTGGCGAACAGATGGCAACAGGGTAGCTGAGGGCTGTCAGGAATGATGACCCAGATGTCTTGCTAGTATGCTAATATGACTATAAATCAATCATTCTACTCCATAAATAGCAGACAGCCCAGAGCCCTTGAGCTCTCTGGCACAGCAGTGGGCTGCATGCCAGGATCTCCCCTTGGGAGGGCATCTTTGAAAGTTACTCCTCGAGGCTGAGATGTTCCTTGTTGCAACAGATCTTTGGTAATTATTAATAGTGTGCTAAACTTTGAAATATTAGCTGAATGGTACAAGGATTGATTGTGTGCATATAGTCATTTAGAAGTAAACCGTTGACCAAATGTAGGACTAGGACTGGATCCAGTTAACTTAAACTCCTCTCTGAGATGAAGTTAAGAACACAAGGAAGTCCCTTCTGGACATTGCGACTCAACAGGAGGCTCTTCCTACTTTATCCAACCCTGTCCTCTATGCAGATATCAATCCAGTCTATCTTGTCATGGAATCCTGTTAAAACACTGTCACATTTACCACTGAATTTTGATAGCTCACTGTTTTATATCTATAAAGTATATTGTTTTTCTATTAGGATTGATGCGCATCGCTCCATTCATGACACGAGGACCTGTTCTGCCAGTTCTCTTGGGCACCCTCAGGTCCTGGTGCTCTTAAGGAGCAGCAAGACATTTTTACTTCCTAACAATTAATTTTGAATGAAATATGCATTACTTTTGCACTAACATGTAGGTATATGTTCAGAATTAATACTGAAGTGCTCAGAATTTATACTGAAATAATGAAACAAGGATGGAGCTGTATCTTCAAACAATAAAGCAAATTGGTTTTTTTAGCATGTCTGAATTAAAACTTTCTTCTAATTTCTGTGTAATACCACTTCCTTCTTAGCCTAAACATATCTGAATGCAAGACTCAGGAAAATATTATAAAGTACTTTAGGCATGTTGTTCTCTTTTTAAATAAAAAAATAATAAATTAACTGTTTACTTCCATCCTGAAGTACTCAGATTTGGAAGTAAATGCATCTTGTTTATATTGGTAAATATTTTTAAAATATTTAAAATATTTTTCCTTTTCTTTTTTCCACCTTAGTGTATTTTAACTTCTAACAAATATGGTCCTGAAGTAGTCTGTATTTTAGAGAATCTAAATAAATTTTTGTCACAACCAATACAGAGAACATCATAAACTTCCATTAGAAATTGATACACTAGAATTTATATTTCTTTCCATTCTTGAGCAATATCAATATACAGGAAATTCTGCCCATTTCTTAGGGAAAACAAAAATCCAAAGAACAGTAGTTTTTCATTTGAAATCTATTATCCCTGTGGAGCTATTTGGGTTTTAAAATTTGATAAGAAAGAAATAATCTATATAAAGACTTTAGAAGTTCTTAGAACATCAAATCATCTGTTTGATAGCCATTCAGATAATTTCTTATTCCAGTGCTAATCAAAATAGGATACAGTGAATGCTATTAGATTTGGTCATAGTCTTTTGAATCAAATGTTTTTATCCTAGGAAATAGCAGTTTGTCAAAATTAAACACTATATCAGTAATGTTAAATTCTTTTCTTTAAAAAAACAAATAAAATGAGAAGGCAACAAAATAGATCCTTCACACTTATATGATGCATTTTTACAATGATTAAACATAGTCTGGGATGAAGCCAATTTTTGGGACTCATCGTATAATTCTGCAGTAGTAGCTGGAACATGGGAAATACTGATTAGATATTTAAGAAAAAAAAAACCTACTACAAGGAGGTCTTCAAATATTGGAACAGGTTACTTTGAGGAATTGTAGGATGCCTATTTTTAAAGGTATTCAAGATTCAACTACCACAGACCAGAATATTTTGATTTAATTAGGTATATTTTGAGCAGAGAGAGGGCTGAATACCTCCGAATTTTTTTCTAACCTAAGTTATTCTATGATGATTCAGTTCCAAGAGTGATGCAATTTTTGGCCAAAACCAGTGTTTCTCATCAATTACAGTAGAACTATCAGCTCTGTATTTAGGACTACTGCCTGGAACATCAAAATCAAAGTCTCTTCTCTGACTACTGAAGTTTGGCGGGTTTTTTGGAAAACTTGATTGACAATGTTTTACATCTTAATGCTGTCTAGTACCAGAATCTAGTTTTTTTGTCTGATACCATTTCATTTCATGAAGGATGGAAGCATTTTTCTAAACCTAAACATGAGATGTTTAGGTTCAGAAACATCCCAATGGTGTGATGAAACCACCATTTCTTGCTTCCATTTTTCTTTACTTTAGGAATTGTTGGCAAACGTGAAAACCAAAACATCCCCAGGGACTAATGTATTCTCAAGGTCTAAGGAAATAGGAAGCTATTTTTGTAAATCTAGTTGTAATAAATCTGTTCCATATAGTATTTTTAAACAATCATATTCTACAATTTCTCCCCCCTTTTACCTGGTAGGCTTACATTTATTGCCCTAGGGTTTGTTTTATATGCTTTAACTTCATTAAATTTATGTTTGTTCTTTCTTTAAGGATTATATTTTATCTTTGCTTCAACACTCTTTTTCTAATACCCTTTGTCCTTTTTTAATACAAAATCTGGAATTCTATCTTTGTCAACGCTCTGATCTTTCAGATAGCTTTAAATTTAACTCTTTTTTTTAAATGTTCCTAGTATATCTAATGATTCTGCAAAACTATTCTTATTTCTAGATATCACAGGCTGTCTCTCAACTACCAGATTCTTGTTAGACCAGGTTCACTGGGAGGAACTTCTCTTTTATTCTAGGATAAATATTATCAACAGACTGAAACAAAACAAGGTTTAGGAAGAAAAACAGCTCAGCTAGTTTCTTTCTGCATAGAAAAGCCCTCCCTGAGGGAACCTGCAATATGCAAACTGCTGCTGTGCTATCTCTGACTGGAAGAGCCTCAATGGATGCAAAAAAGACACCTGGGTTATCAGTTACCCATGAGTTCACTTTAAAATACAGATGGGTTTTAAAAGAAAAAAATAAAAACATTCAACTGTACAATAGAATACAGAGATCACTTTCTGATGGTAACCTTTAAAATAAGGTCAAAAAGAAATCAGAAAATACAGTCTTAACCCAATAAAATCAGAAAATGGCACTGAGACTTGACACTAATCACTTTACTGCTCATAAAAAATGCCCTGAGGTAGGAGGTAGCTCATCTTAAAAAGTTACTCAGCTGCATCTTGTCCTGACTATACTGTTATCCAGTGAGAACACCACTTACTCCTATTCTTGTTATACTGAAATCTGAGCTGTATTTTCAGAAAACTATAATTTGAAGCATATGTCCTAGGACGTCCAGTTTTCATTTCTCCTTGCCATGTGCTTGTATTTTTGATTATTCATGGTCTTTTCTGAAAATAAAAATAAAAGACTGATGAAACTTGTCTGGAACTGAAAAGCATACATTGCAATATATTATTATAATAATTTTTATTTCTAAGTTCACCTTCCTGAATATGGAATGGGTTGTATTGTATGCATTGTGAACTCTCAGGTCTTACTACAGACAGCAAGATTTTTCATAGGAATTTTTCCTTCTGGAGTGATTATCCAGTAATCCTGTGGCCACTGCTTGTAACTGGCTTGGCGATTCATTCTGCATGCAGCTTGAAGATTCCTCTGATTCTCACATCCTCTTCAATTCTAGTCAAATGATAACTTTAAAGATAATAGATCCATAGGCAATTGGTACAAATAGAGAGCTGAAGGCTCTATCAGCTATTTGTTAGTGAGAAGAAAATCAGTGCCAGTCAGTAGAGAAGTTATTGGGGAAGAGTATTTTTTCCTACCATAATATTTTAAAATTTGTCTTTAATATTTAAGATCTTGGGTCTTGGTTCATCTTTACTCAATGAAAAGTGAATTTTTAAAGGACAATGCATTTTATCACAAAATATGTGCCCAAGGACAGATGAATTTCTATTTTGATACACTTATTTCTCTTTCAAATAATAAAATAAAATTTATGTATCTAATTATAGATGATTCCCACTTACTCATGCAAGTCTATGCTTTCTCTCTGTCATACAAAGTAAAAAAAACACAGAAATAAGTCAAAAGTCTGTCTGTAGACAAAGTCTTATCAGAGAAGGATGGGGAAAAATAATATCTTGGAGCAGCTCATTCTTCCTCTTTCATTTTTCCTCCACAGATAAGGAACTACAGATGCTGCAGGATTCAAATCACTGCACGATCATAACTGTGGTAACAGTGGAAGTTTCCTAGTGAAATCAGCACAATGTAAAGAAAATTGTATGGCACTATTTGTCTTTGGAGTTTAAGACCTTCCTATACCACTGCAAGAAAATATAAAGTATTTCACGATCTGTTTAATTTAATCTCTAGACACAACCTGTGGCATACCGTCATAGCTTGTGGTATACAGGTTACCAGAGACAGTCTTGTCTACTGAACTGAAATTTCAGAAGTTTATTTATGTAAAAAAAAAAAAAATACCCTTGCTCACACATAAACACAAACTTGGACAAAAGACTGAAAATAGGATTTTTTTTTTTCCTGCAAAGCAAGATTACATAAACAGTCACACACTTTGATCCATAGCCTATTTGAGACTTATGTGAAGTGAAATGAAATGCCTATTGTTACACAAAGAAGCAAATGTTACATATTCTGCCAAACATATCCCAGCAAACATGTTTTCATGTTTCCAAAATGCCTCTCCAAGTGGCCATTCAGTCTGTTTACACAAGTATCACATCACAGTTAACATGGTCTCTTTTCTTTAAAGCACACTTTTGTCAGCTGGCATTCCAACAGTCCTTTACAGTTCCATATTCACATGTCCAGCCATCAGCTGGCACGTGAACAAAATATTAACTACAAAATATATACTTCTTAAAGTTTTATTTTTCAAGGTAATGGTTTTTGAAGGAACAAAAATACTCCAAATATTCTAAGACAAGCTTCAAACAAGCAACTGAAATGCTTTCCTCCCTTTGACAATCCACAAGTCTCCTTTATATTTTCTGTTCCTAAGGGTAAATTGAGTCACTTTAATGGAAAACATGTGTTCAGGCCCTTAGCTGAAATATCTAAGAATCTAATCAGCCTAAAGTCATTCTAAAAATGAATCAGGAAAAAAGAAAATTCTGTAATCCCTATGCTTCCATCAACTATACAGGAAGCTGTATGAGTGTTTGATATAGTTAAATAGATTTAATCTCAAAGTGTTTTAAACAGATTTAAATATTTTGGGATAAAATCAAGGCTCAATTGAAACCAATTGAAAATACCCACTAATTCCACTGTAGCACAATTTTCAGTCCTTGAGTTGCTTAGGAAAAAAAAATATTTGCTAAGAACCATATTTACCAGTGATTTAACAATATTACTTGTCCAGCTCCTCTCAGAAAAATCTACAACAAACAAAACAGAAAGAAAAAGAAAAAGAAAAAATAGCTCCAAAAGCCCAATATTGTAATTCTTCCTGACTGTGAATATTTTGTTGCTTGAGCACACTTTTTATTACAGTTTACATTAAAAATACAAACAAGAAAATCTACACTTTGACTCCATCTCCACATCTGCAGGCTTTGAAAATGAAGCATGACAATGAAAAAATGTGCAAAAGATCTTAAAACTGTTATTTTTCAAGTTCCTGCGCTTTTCCTTTTTTTTTTCAGTGCTATCATAAGTATATAAGACATCTCCACCTTAGAAAATTAAGATAATTTGCAATTTAAACTCTAAGGTATCAATCAAACCTTCAGTCTTTTAGACCATTTAATATATGAATAATATAAAAAGTCTTTAAAACTGGCTGCATTACAGGTTCCTGACTGGGATCTTTTCATTGCAGCCCTTGAGTAAGACTAAAACTCTAAAACCAAAATTATAAATCTGTGACAAATGATTGAGTGCAACTGCAAAAATCTGGTTCAGTTGCACTCATGAGTTTAATTAAAGCTATCTGGAAATTACCAAGTCCACACATATTTCAAATTTTGCATCCTGTATGGATGTGTGATTTACAATGCACAGCAAGCATTCCTTTTATGGTGGTCTTCATAGTCTTTTACTTGTGCTCAGATGCCTTCTGGGTTTCTCTGATGGTCGCAGCTAACAGGTCATAATTTCCTGCTCTCAAGAGTGTTGCTTGGCAGTGACCACTGAAATAAAATTAGTATCACTGAGAGACTGGAGGCTATATCACACAGCTAGGAGGCAATCCATACAGTGCTACCAGCTTACTTTGTGGTTTCAGACAAGTTCTTTTATTTTTCCATCTGTAAAATGAAAATAGAAGTGGTTCATCTTCTTTTCTTGGGTGCCAGAAAAAAATAGATCTGCTCTAGTTGAAGAAGTAAAGGTAAGGCAATGAATTATGTAAAGGCAGACTAAAGAATAGAAAAAAAAGATTACATATCAAACACAAGACAAAAGAGAAATGTTAAACTTGAAAACAGAATAGAATGGTGAAGTCAAGGTAATCAGTTCCATCAAGAAGAATGTGTAGCTGGGCACCGGGAATGGAACTCACCAGCCACAAGGTATATTGGTCTCACTGCTTAAAATTTAGACTCTGATTTAGTATCATACGCTGTAGTAGCACATTTCTCTCTCTCTCAGGATTTTTTTATAGACGTGTCAGAGAGAAAGAAAGACAAAACAATTTCTATTTCTGCTCCTAGTTTTTCCTACGTGGAATGTGTTTGGATAATTGTTTACCTGGGGTGATTTCTTGGTTGGGTCCTGCTGAGGATTGTTTGAGCCTGATGGCCAGTCAGATCCACCTGTTTCATAGAAGAAAAATGGTCAGCTTGACCAAATAACTCTTCACTTTGTTGTATTTCAGTGCATGTAAAAGTGGAGAGTGCTTTTAAAGGAAAGTGTTTTGCAAAGTATGTTTCTAGGTCACAGATATATAGCTTGATTCTTTTCCACCAGTTTTGTGTCTGGGTAATATAATAGAGTCAATCACAGTGAGAATTTCTGGTAAAAGGAATGGAGTATTAGTCCATGGCAACATATTTATTCTATATTGTAAATTTTTTAAAGGCTCAATTATTTTTTACAAGCTGGTACATTTGATAATTACAGCTGTTTCTAAAGGATAGAGTAGGAGCAATGGCTTAAGCATAGAAAAATCCTAACAGTATTTGTGACAAAAGATAAATATTTAAATAGTGTACTGTGTTCCTGTGTATGTATATGTACCCACCTGAAAAATACATATGTCTACACATGTCTCTGTCATAAGTAAAAGACTGCATAAAGTGAGTAGATTCCTTTAAAACAGAAAGAGATCACAAAGAAAGGCTACTTGTCTTCTGCAGGTCTTTAAATAATCCTGTGTTTCTTAGTAGACAGAAAGGCCAAACTGCCCTGCTCTGGCACTCTCTAACCTCTATCCCTGCTGTGAGAGGTCAGCACCCAGTAGAAAAGAGGATCTGCACCCTCCCTGATACCAAATCCTAGAATGTAAAATAAGTGCCATAAGTTTTTTGCTATTATACCCCTATCATTCTGGACTTCTTTACAGTCTTGACATTACTCCAGACATTCTGACTGGATAAGGAAAGAGGAAAATAACATCTCTTCCAACAATTATGATGTTTTAGATCCTCAAGGGCATCAAGGCATGATGTCAGAGGAGACCAGGGAAAGGTACATTGAATGGCAAAACAGGCTGATCTAGAAGGCAGCATCTCTAGAAAGGGTGAATGAAAAGCACAGTACCTGTCTTAGGTACTTTTATGATTTCTTCTTGAAAGCAGATGAATTCTCACAAAATGTTTCAGTTTTCAGGATACAGGCTACTTGTAAAAAGCATAAAGCCATTGAAAATTTGGTGATTAACATGAGGGGGAGCACAATTTTAACAGTCACATTTTATTGATGTTAATTCTCTTCACAAAGAAGGGGAAATGACTATCACTTGTACAGCTTTTGCTGCTGTTAAAACATTTCTTTATTGAAAATCACTCAAACAAGATCAAATTAGCTGGTGATAAAAATCTCAGAGAGCTAGTGTGCAAGAATTATACGATTTAAAGATAAGCAATATTAAATGCATTTTTCAATCAAGCCTTTTTTAAATTATCCTATCTTTGCTTTTACTTTTTCACTATTTATTTATTTATTTGTTTATATTTATTTTTACTTTTTCACTATATTTAAAGTACTTTTCTGAGTGTTTGAAATTCTGTACAATTTCTCTTGGGCAAATTAGAAGTAAAGAGGTTTTGCTGTTGTGCCTGAATCATGATTCAAAGGTAATTGCCTGATGATTTGCCATGTAGAGCAATTACATCTCAAATACGAGTTTGTCAGAAATTAGGTCAAGCCAGTTGTGTGAAGTAAATGCAGTGGAACATTACAAAAAACTTCATGTAATCTATTCAGTATATTCCAGTTTCTAAGCCTCATACAAATATATGAATTCTGGTATTTTCTTAGATTATATTAATTTATGGCAATAATGTTTAACATATCTGTTTATAATCCAATAGATTTTATTTGAAGATGTTTTCTCATCCAAGACATCAATACTAAGTTTTATACGTTGACAGGTATTTTAATTTAAGAAATTCAATAACTGAGCTTCAGATGTTCCTCAGAGACAGTAAACATATTATTTTACTTTGTACACTGTTGTAATAAGAATTTAAACAATAAATTTTGCAGTAGTTGGTATAAACTACATCCCTCCATTTCATTGTATTGTTATGTACCAAAAAGGATACCATATAGCTATAATTTCTATTCAAGACAAGTTATCTAATATTTGTTAATTTAATTTCTACTTTTGGAAAGTTGTATTAAATCATAGTTTTTTTTCTTTAAAATGCACTTTCAATCCACTTCTACAAAAAACCCAGCACAAACTTGACCATGTGATTCAGATATATTTATGATTTTCTCCAGAACCCTTGATCACTGTATTCCCTTCTGTACATAGGACCAACTTTGTGAAAGAAGTAGAAATGCTCCGTAGTTAAATTAGCTGGTAGTCTTACAGTAAATGCACCTGGTGAGATAATGTTGAAATGTTGGATCAGGAGCTGGTTTCTTTCTTCATGAATGAACACTTCATTTTCATGTAGTACATTCAAATGCCATTGTCTCCAGTGTTTACAAAGGGTGTTTATGGCTAGATCCCTTGCATCAGGTCCATTGGAAAAGCTAGGTAATACTCTTTTAGTTTCTGGAAATAGATGCTGAGTTCTTTTGGTTAGACTGACTTTGGCATGCATAGAAGATCCATGTGTATCTTGTAAACTCTCACACTGAAATAGTAAGATTCTGCTACTCACATGCTACACTGATGTTTTACACTCTTTTAATTTGGGATTTTGTTACAGATCAAATAACAGTTTATGGAATTTTCATATCTTCTGTTCAATATAACTGTGATTTAATAGGAAATATTTTCTGATTCTTCTATCCATATATTCTGTAATTAGAACAACTATTTTTAAAATAGTTTTTGTTTTTAAAAAGTTTTTGTTTTAAAAAACTCATCAGCTAAAAATATAGCTTTTTTTCCATCCAGAAATACACTACTGTACAAGAGAAGTTTTGGCTTTTTACTAGGCGGGTTTATTTTATTACTTCCCATGTGTCATTGCCATAGATTGTGTTGTTACCAAAACTGACCACAAACAAATCTCAACAAGAGTCTCTGTAAAAAGTGAATAGTTGAGAGTCATATGAGCCTGAATGATGATAGCAGTGTACAAATTTCTTTAGCTGATAAGTGCAAAATAATATATGACAATTTCAGGTGACAAAACATATTAATTAATTAAAGAAAAGGTATATCTCCTCCTTATTCATATTCCAGTTCTTTACCATAAAAAAGATAACTGAGAGGCAAAAGCTCTAGTTTATTTTCAGTGCTAAAGTCCAAGTGCAAAGTAAGGGTAATTGCAGAACTTCCTGTCAGAATGCATAATGTTTCCCATCTGAATAGATTTCAGGTCTAGATAAAAAACTGTGTTTCTGCTAGGCAACTAGAATAAAATGTAAAAAAACCCCAAACAAACCAAACCAAAACAATAAATAAACAAACAAACTCCAAAACAAACAACCCATCCCCCTAATGATTAAGGAAAGCAGTTCAAGGTTTCTGAATTGACAACAAGCAAGTTTGCTATAACCAAAATGCTTGTCATTATATGTCTGAGGTGAAACCATCTATTAAAATTGTGATTATATGTTAAGGGTTAAATTTTCATTTCCATACCCTTATGCTCCACACCATGCTCCTTAGAAGAGCCTGAAGGGAAGCCTTGCAATAGGTTAAATAAAACTTCCCTGGGGGCAGCATGTCTTCCAGAAAAAAGCCAGAGAGCTAGGACTTGCTAGATCTCCTGTCTTCAAACCTTGACACAGATGTAGTCTGTGCATGTAGTTTGACACAGAAACTGATTGCCATGATAGACCACATGGCATCTCAAAGAAACAGCTATGTTTAACAGAAATCCTTTGTCCCCTCTATCCAAAATATATGACAGGAGTGAGAAAAGAATAAGTTGCTTCAACTCACTGATCTTGCAATGATTTCTGTGCTGTGCTGTGCTGCTCTGTGTCCACAGGATCTCTGCTAGAGGATAGGCAAGGATTGCATGTTGAATAAGCAGTACATTTCAATATATAATAGGTTTTTTTTTCTTCAAATGCTTAACTTGGGACATGAGAAAACAAAGTTAATCCTTGTACCTTTACATAAAGGCTAGATAGCCTACAAGTGATGATGGAGATAGGGGGAGTAAGCAGCAGTAGCGGTCACATACAGCACTCCTGGAGTCAGGCTCTCACTCTTGGAGAAAGCAATTCTCTTCTGACCAAAGCATATAGAAGTTTTCTGTGCAAAACCAATGTAATGGACTAATTTTTTGGTAATCCATATTTATAAAGAGTTGTTCCTTAATTGAAAAACTCTAATTAGCTATGTTTGTTTTACACAGACAATATATTTTTGTTTCCTAAATCTTGGAGACAATAGTTTTCTCTTTCTTGAGGGAAGAAAGGAAAAGAGAGCAATATTTTAAAGCTGTCACACTAATTTATTTGTCTTTTTTAAAAATGTTTTCTCCTCATACAAGCTAATCTGAGCTTTACTATGAAATGCAGCTTTGAGTTGGCAGGCATGAAGTCTGATTGAACTGCTGAAGAAAAAATACAGCCCTTTATATCACAAATAATGCAAGAAAGCCAGTTTAATATTTCTGTGGTAGACTGGCATAAGGAATTATCTAACTAAAATAGGTTCCTGGATTCATTATTTCTTGACAAAGTCATCACTGCACTCAAAAGTCATTGAAATTTTATTCTTCTGTTTTATGTATTAAGCAACCAAATTACTTGCATGCCCTCATTTTCATAACTTCTAACATAATAGATGAAAGAAAGAGAGTCGTTGCAATGGTGTTGTTATTTTTCTGAAGTTGAGACAAGGTATATTATTACTCCCTTCAGGATACAGACGTGAACTTCTAAGGATTTTGACAGATGATTCATGACTTTTAAAAGACCTGTTCCCATTGTGTTTCAGAAATTAAGTATGAACAAACTTGAACAAACTGTATAAACATGTTTAGATCTCAAAGGGAATCTGAGGGATCTCTAGTACTGTGCTCAGAACTGAAGAAAAGTCTAAACATTTTCTCAGGAAACCTTTACATGTGAACACAAGGAATCAAATTATCCTGATGCTTAAGGAAACTGCATACAATGCAGCAAAACATTTTTCTCCCTAGGAAGGCAAGATAAACCTCATTTCAGTCAAGGAAGTAGAGCAGAACTTTAAGTTAAGAAACATAAATACAAGAACAGATTCAAAAAATAATTGTAAAATAAGATTTGGAGGGCTAAATCAATCTAGTATTTCTTAATGAAGTGTTAGCAAATATTTGAAGTTTTACTTACATACATAAGTAATACTTTTGTAGTTTTTGTAGTTTTTAGGAAATAACAGACTTAGTTACTGTGTGTAACTTTTCTTTTTTTGTTACTGGTAGAAGAAAAACATTGGGATTTGCATCTTACCTAGTCTTTCAAAAAATTGTATTAACCCATACAGGTAAGCCAACCTACTGGGCTAAAATCAGCCAATGAATTTAGGCAGCCAAGGAGCAATGCAAAACATTCTAGGCATGAAGGGAATAAGCTGCCAAGTAGACCAAAAGCTATGTAAAGGAGGAATGTCTTGTACATGGTAAAATCCATGTCTGTGATATGATTTTCATGCTATGGTTCAAAATCTGTCAGCACTGAGAATATGCAGAGGATTAACATTTCATTATGACTCTTCAATGGAGAACTGTCAGAGAAAGGAAATTTGATGTGGAATTTATCTAGGCAAGCATTAACTCTGTCTCTGTGGCACATATCTTAGTAATGGCATATATCAGAAGAGATGGCGACTCTTTCAGTGAAGAGCAAGAAAATGTCTAAAGCTATGATTATCTCTGTATGTGATGTCAGCTTGGATTTGAACTCAATCCAAACTTGAGTTCAAACCTCTTTGTTGTTCAAGTGATGATTTTTTCTGTGGTCTGATGCTGAACAAAGCATCTGGTTCCCAGCTGGGGAAACTCAGATCTGAGGCAAGGGGAGGAGCTGGGTTTTGTGTGACAGAATGGATGTGACTCCATGTCTTATATTCAGATTTTGGCATTGGTTTTCCAGACTCTTAGATTTACTGTGATTAATAATTAAATTAGATAAGATCCTGAATACTGTCCTCAAGCTCATTTCATGTGATACATGATACTGTGATCCCTCTGTAGTTGTGTTGTTGAGTTAATTTTGTCTATGCTTTCTTGCCTTGTTTTTTTTTTTTTTTTGTTTTTTTTTTTTTTTTTTTTTTTTGTTTTGTTTTGTTTTGTTTTTTTTTTTTTTTTTTGTTTAGGATGTGTATAGCTTTTTATTTTTGCTCTTTTATAATCATCAGGAACATTTCTTAGTAATCATGGGCCTTTGAATATAAAGAATAGTCCTGTCATGATTCTATTTACCTCCCTCAGTGTATTCAGATGCTTTGATATCTTCATAGTGACTCTAGTGTGTCAAAATTTGGTATGTGTGATTGTGATTTCTAAGTCAGTTTCTCTCTGCTGGGCTTAATTCCTACAGACTGCTGCCAGGTTTAGGGACCTGGTGAGCCTCAGAGCAGACCTTGTCAGTAAAACTGAGACAGAAGTGGCTTTAAGTCTTTTCTGCATCATTTATCACTAGATCTCTTGTCTACTGAAAAGTGAGATTACATTTTTGTCTGTCTTCCTTTTGCTGCATGTGTACCTACAGAAATCTCACTTGTTGCCTTTTGCATTCTTTTTTATTTCCAACTCCAGTTTCAACTTCTGGCTTTCACTTCAAACTTGAATACTTGAGCAATATTCTCTTTAGTTCTCTCAGGTCACTGCTTCCCACTTCTACCTTCTGTTGATTTCATTTTTGCATTTAAGCTCAGTCATATGTTCCCTGTTCATCTATGCTGGCCATCTCCCATGATTACTAGACTGTCTGCACATTGGAAAGGACTGTTGTCCTTGAAGATGAGCTAGCTTTCCTAGCCTATATAGGCTGTTTTTTTCATGTGTCCCCACCAATCAGATTCCAGAAGAAACTAAAACCTGATATGTTTGAAGTCCAGATCTGTAGCTCGGCTATTCAACTGATTTTAGTTTTTAGAAGAAGGCTTTGTAAGGCTTTAGAAGGTTTGTGCATCAGGTGGTCTGTAGCAGATGTTCACTTTGACATCACCCATGTTGTTCTGTCCTTGACCAGCTTGCTCTTTGCTCCAAGGTAAAGTTCTATGCATGTTTACTGCTCCACTGCACTAAATTCAGCCCCTTCTGCTTGTGTTCCTGTCCCATCCATGCTAAAGGGCCTGTATCCATCTGTTGTACCACTCCATTTATGAATCATACCTCGCTATATGTCTGTGATTCTAATGAGACCACAGCTCTGGAACGGTTTATAGGCAGTCTCTAATTTCTCCAGCTTGTTTCCCATGCAGTGTGCAGACACTTGCAATGAGTCGAAAGTCACGCAGCTCCCATAGCAGTAATGAGGGGGCCTCCACCTATATGGATTTCTCTGTGCACCACTTCATACCTCTCAGGTATATTTTCCCTTCACTCCTCTTCAGGTATTTTCAGTTTTCCCAACTGCTTGCTTAAAGCCCACCTCAGTGAAGCAGCAAACCACTTTTCAAAGAGGCGCTTCCCTGGTTTGTCAAATGGCTTGTGTCACTCCTCAGGCAGTCTATGGTAGCAGCAGTGTGAAGGTGGGGCAACACCAGCCTCTGAGCAGGTGGTAAAGCTGTGCCTTGGGTTGTAGGTTCTCTTTAGCTGTGAAAACTATGTTGACATGCATTCTATTGTATCTTCATTTGTCTGCACTGGTTTCTAAACTTGCTCTAGTCAAGCTAATTCAAGCTGACAAATGAATTAACTTTGTTTTTGCCAAATAGATACTCAGGGTAGCCCTATTTTGATGCTGCAAGAAGAGAAAGAAAGATTTTGTGCATTTATTAAATTGGAGGTTAGAGTTCTGGACTCTGCATAGGCTGATGGTTTCTGTCTTGCAGAAGCAAAATGCCAGCTTAGGAGCTTCTCTGTGTAAGAAAACTCAGCTGTATTTGTGAGCCAGAAAACACCATTCCTTGCTAGGGAAACTGAGTACCAAGTACTGTTGTCTCCTAAGGAGTTTAGAATTCAGTAAATGCCATAGAACCCCTGTGCGGTTCTTTAAAAGTCAGCATCTCATAAGCCATGCTGCTACCTCATGTCTTCTCTGTAGTGTTCAGTGACAGATCAAGAAGCAATAGGTGCAAGTTGAAATACAGGAAGTTCTACTTGAACATTGGAAAACATGTTTTTACTGTGAGTGTGGTCAGATAGTGGAACAGCTTACACAGAGATATTGCAAAGTTCCTGTCCTTGGTGCCATTCAAAGTCCAACTGTACACGACCTTGATCAACCTGTTGTAGCCAACTTTGCTTTGAGCAGGTGGCTTGGAATAAACAATGCCCAGAGGTCCCTCCCAGTTTCAAAGACTCTGTGATAGCCACTACTATCAGCTAAAAAATTGTAGTTGTTCAAGATGCTGGACCTTTCTGAATTCTTGCAAGTATTCCAGCCTTTGACTTAATAAGTTGTGTTATGATAACTTTGAAAACATAGATAGGTGAAATGTAGTGACACATCCCATTCCACTTAGAGTAATGACTGTTAAGATCTGTCCTGTCTTTCCATAAATCCATTGAAGAAACCACCAATCTGAATTTAAATATTCTTATCTGTTGGTTGCAGTTGAGTTTGTATTTATTTGTTTATTTCCTTTATCTGAGGTCTGGATTAAGGTCAAAAGAAGAAACGGTTACGAGGCAGAATCACTCTAGATTGAGTCATCAGTGATTTTATGGTGTTGATGCCATTCTTAGTATTTTAGACATAAACATCAATGTCAATGTTCAAAATTACTTCACTTGTTAAAACAGAGTCAGTTTTTGAGGTAAGCATTTCTTTTAGGACATTTCTGTCATGAAAATCCTATGGACCATTTAAAAAATCAACATCATTAGCATACATTTTTCTTGACCCATATTTTCTTAAACCCCTGCTTTATCTAATGACTTTTGCTACTCTTTTCCAGCATTTCTGAGCACAGAATTCTCATGTAGGAGGAAAGAATTCTCTTACTTTGGAGTATTCTTCCACTTCCTTTTTTTCCTCAACCATGCTTACATGTTAAACACGTATTTTGTGGAAGGTAGTAACTGAACAAATTGATTCTATTATTTTAATTCTTGCTTTTTTTTTTTTTTTTAATATGGAGTGCAATACCTGTGGTAGTCTGTTATTTTACAGTTTGTTCTTCTGTAGTATGTTTTGATATTCTTTCTTATAAGTTTATAATGGTTCATTCTATGTACCCCATTTGGCTTCCCTTATGGTTCAGTCCTGAGTTGTTTACCACAGTCTTCTCCAACAAAATATTTGTCAATCCACCTGTATACCCCCCTTGTTCCCTTGTCTTACCCCTGTCTGTCAAAGATAGCACACTCCTTTGGTTCTGGAGTGTTCCCTGCCTTTCATCCCTTCCTCAAAGCAGACTTGGATTGTAGGGTTTGCTTCCTCCCTGTGTTGGCTTCTACTGGGGAGCCCTTACCCTGCACCCCTCCCCTAATGCCCTCCTATTGGTCAAAGGTTGTGTCCTCCCCGTGTTCCCTCTACCCTTTAAAAGTAGCCCCTTCAGGTTCAGATTTGTCACTTGCTCTGCCCCACTTCGAGATTAAATCTTTGGAGACTCAGACAAGTGTCCTTCCCTTATTCCTGTGCCTTGGTTTCCTCATGCTCTGTGCCTCTGCTGTGCTACCCACGCCGCAGCAATCATCGCCACCCGCAACAGTCTCGGCAGAGACTCAGGGGCGGCTGCTCGCGTGTCTGCCCTGCGGCCACAAGAAGGACAGTGAGCCGGTGAGCCTCCATCCTCTGGCCACTGAGAGCCAGACACAAATTCCCAATATTGCTTTTCTGCCTGAAGTCAATCCTTTTGGAGTCTTTGCATTACACAAGACTAGGACTTTTGTCACGTCTATTTACACTTACCTTTAGTCATCTTAGAATATTTGGTCTGTCTTTTTCATCATCATCATCATCTTTACATTTCAATTCAACCTACAGTAATTAATTATTACTATTATTCTTTACCTCCTCCTTCCCTTTTTGGATGTAAGGTATGTAGAAATAAAGATGATACTCTAAAGCCAAATTGAATAGACAAAATAAACTGTGTATTAGAGAAGCAGATTATATTATAAAACAGAGCAAGTATATTGGTAGTTTGTTAACATTGTGGTAGCACCCCTTATTTTCCTTCTTGATCCCCACTGAATGGGTGTGGATGTGGTTGCTTAGTTTCTATTGCCTATAAGAAAATCAAAAAGCCAACATAAATTCTTCTGGATAGGGAAGTATTGAGTGATGGTCGTGCTTTTGATAAAGGAATTAAGGATAAGCAAGGAGATAAGCATGATTACATTCGTAAAGTGCCTCAAATGAAAATTACAAAAAGGACCATGTGAGAGAGCTGAAGGTCAGTGACAAAGAAGAAGAAAAAAATGTTCAGAATTGTACTGCAGAAAGCAGCCTGACACGATCAATTGCTGATATCCCTGGCTGAAGCCACTTCTTGTTTTTGTTTCTGTGAGTCTGAATTTCTTTTTGGCATTAATCCAGTACAAATAAAGTCAACAATAAGTCTGTTGAACTCTCAGTCTGTTTTTGTGGGTTTTTTTCTGTTCTCTTTGAGTGTTTTTCATCTCCTTTCTATCTCTGTTGAAATGTGTTTCCTTCTAGTTTGCCAATACCAGTTAGGTTATCACTGTATATTGTCTATTGGCTTAGTGGGAAAGTAAATCTTGGCAAGTTAACATGGGAGTTCTGTCAAAAAACTCAGGAGTCATTGAGTCATCTCACCAAAATCCAGTGGCTCTGTTACAAAGTTGAATAATTGTGTAACATTATGTAAACAGAAGCAATTGCTTGAATAAATTAGAGGTGCCATCAAATACATCAGATTGTCTTTCCAATGGTATTTAAAACTAAAAAATATGTGCAGAAATTTCACTCAACTGCTTTTACAATGAAACAAGTGATCTGATACTGGAACAGGGTTGCCTACGAAGCTGATACCTTTAAATTCACAATTCTCTGAAGAAATTCAGTGCTATTTTTCAGATATGTGTCTAGAACACTTTTTTTCTACATTGTTAGACTACTGGCTTCTGAAACAAGTCACAATGGTAAGGTCAAGCTCATAGTATGTACCTTAAAAAAATTTTATCCAAGAAATAAGCAGTCAACTTTAAATGTTCTTTTTGATCAACATTCTGTTTAACAAAATCACTATAAGTTCTTTATAAAAATTATTAATTGCTACACTGAAGAAATTGTAATTGTTGTGGAAAGAACCGAAAGCTATCAGAACAAGATGTCTTCTTGTTCTACAATTTGCCAAGAACCAATCTAGCTGGAATAAATACATGGCATTGTGAAATCAGTGTTTATTCATGGGCATAAAAACCCAAGGTGAGCTACACACTTTCATGCAACAGACTGGAGAAATTCCCTTTAAGGACCTGAAATTCTCAGGGAAAATCAAGGCACAACATGCCTGCAGAAGCAGGATCTTTTCTTCATAATACTTGTTTAAACTTAGGTGGGCAAAACCTGGTGGCATTCAAAGCGCCCCATCCCTCCCCGCTAACATAGAAAATATGGCAAATTGGTGCTTATTCCCTGAGTGTCTGATACTGTTGCTTAAGCTAGAGCGCAGCCATAATGAAAGCAGTGAGCAGCAGCAGCTGATCAGAACTCAGCACAAAGCTGCAACTAAATCGTCAGTGGAGCGCTGCACCATGTCATGCTGAATGAAACATTGTGGTTGTTCTGCAAATGAGGCATTTTTTTTAAACTCATATTTATTGTTTATGAACAGCGTTTTCTGACAGCCTTGGAAAAGCCTCCAAGATTTTTACTATGACCTGCTTTTATATTCCTCCCTGTAATGATAAACTGGCAAGGACATAAGCATCAGCAAAGGCACGTTGCTAAATGAGTATCAGTAGACATGGTCCTCAGCATATTATCCCTGTACTTTGTGAATATAATTCATCCTTTGTGGGAGGCGGTCCTGGGGGGGATCCACCAGGAATGCCCTGGGAAACTACAGTGGTCTAGGCATTGTCCTGGGATTCCTGCCTTCCCCATGTCTATCACTGGTTGCACCCTCCCCTGTCAATGTCAATCAAGCAGTTGTGCCATCCCTAGTTTTGGAAAGATCCTAGTTCTATGTACTGTGATTGGTTCTCTCCCTAAAACCACTCCTCCCCCTCTCTCCCATTGGATTATCCCATTCCTACTCCTCCCATAAGCCCCTATCCCATTGGTCCCTATGTACCTTGACCCCGCCTCTCCTTCCCCGGTTATAATCCCCGACCCCCCTACTCTGGAGGGGGCTCTCTGAGTCAGCTTCCCTCTGGAGAGGTTGTCTCCCTGCATCTTTCCTGCTTCCTCCTAACTTCTTCTGCCCTTACTGTACCATTAATAAACCCTCGAGAACAACAGCGCTCTGGGTGTCGTCCTCTCATTTGGTGGATTAAATCTAATCGCTATCTGGGCTCCTGTCAACCGGCCAGCAGTGGGCTTTCCTGCAGGACCAAGGTCCAGGGTGGCCTACAATCCTTATAATAAAATATTATCTCGCAGCAAACCACAGCGGGGCTGGAACACCACCACACACTAATCAGTCTGTGGTGACTGCTTATATCAGCCTGAGCCTGCTTGTTCCACAGCAGAAACAACAAATCTTTTATCATCTCTGACAATTCTGGTTTATAAGTGCAACTATGAGTGCAACTATGAGTGCAACTATGAGTGTACTAGGGCATAATGGTATTAATATAAATAAAAGTAGTAAGTTTAAACAAATCCATGCAATGGGAACTTTAATTACTCAACAGTACAAAAATTTGTTAACCTGTTAATAGTACTGTGAACTGAGAACTACATACACTGCTCATGGTATTTTTCTTCCTACCTTGATTTCTTAAGAAATAGCAAAAAGTTTAAGCAATGTTACAGCCATGGCAACTTGCTACACACAATTTATTTTGTCCGAAGATTTATAGATTTACTTATGTTAATTAGAGTTATGTTAAATTAAAGAAATAAATTTTGTTAATTTTCATAACAAATTCCTCTCCTATGCAGAGTTCTCTAATAATGATGTTGAGGACTTTAGCTTAATTAGTGATCTTTTGGTTTTATGGGTATTTAATTTTAAATTAGCTATTTTGTGAGGCACACTAATGTTATCCTGTGGTAGACTGACTCTGGCTGCCAAACACCCATATGCCACTCTCATTCCACCTCTTCAGTATGATGGGGGAAAATATAAGATTAAAAAATTGATTAATCAAGTTAAGGACAGGGAGATCACTCACCAGTTACTTTCAGAGGCAAAACAACCTTTCTTTGGAAGATTAATTTATTGCCAACCAAAAAAATATAGAATAGGATAGAAACAAAGAGCTAAAACTAAAACTGCCCTGTTTCTTCCGAAGCATAGCTTTAATTTGCCATTCATGACTCCTCTGCTTTCTCCCTTGTCCAGGCAATGCAGATGGGGAATGGGAGTTGCAGTCAGTTTATAATACTTCCTCTCTACTCATTGCTACTTACACTCTTCCTCTGCTCCCCTTCCCACAGGCTACATTTTTTCATGGACTGCTCCAGCATGCTTTCCTTCCATGGGATGCAGTCCTTGAGGAACAGATTCTCTTGTGTGGGTCCCCCACAGGATCACAGGCTCTACCAGAAAACCTATTGCAGCATGGGATCTGCTTCCCACAGGTCCACAGGTGCTGTCAAGATCCTCCTTCAGTGCTCTCAATGGCATGCAGCTTCTTTCAGGGCATATCCACCTGCTCCACTGTGGGGTTCTCCATAAGCTGTAGGATATCTGCTTTGTTGTCCTCCTCTATGGGCTGCTAGGGGACAGCCTGCCTCACTGAGGTCTTCTCTCCATGGACTGCAGGGGAATCTATCCTAATGCCTGGAGCACCTCCTCCCCTTCCTTCTTCACTGACCTTAGTGTCTGCAAAGTTGTCACTGATTGACTCAGCTTTCAATAGCAGTGGGCCCATCTTGGACCCAGCTGGAACTGTCTCTGTCCAGTACTGAGGCATTCCTTGGCTTCTTTGCACAGAAACCATCCCTGCAGTCTCTGCTGCCTCCCATCAAAATCTTGCCACATAAATCCAATATACATCCATATGAAATTTTTTAAAGGATTGAAATATTTGTAGGTTACAATATGTGCAGTGACTGAAACAGCAGGTTACAAAGAAGTACAATGTGGACACATGAATCCTGTGTCAAATACATTGAGCAATAGTAAGCATGAGAACTTACATTAGGCACAGAGCAGATGTGAGTTTTTTCTCTAGAGAAATACAGTGAGGATAAAGGATGGAAAAAAGTCATTGACACTGACATGCCTGTGGAGCACAGAGATCCTTGAGCTAATCTTCACTGAACTGAAAAATCCATGTAGAAAAGTGAAGGGCCATGTGGCTGCACCAGCTGGTGTCCACAAATGTCTTATCCGCACATACATGCCCCACATCGAAACAACCAGGATTTGCCAGCTTTCCTGGCTTACGCTGGGCCAGTTTGCTGACAGCATCACAGGATGCCTAACAGGCTGAGCACATCCAGTAGTGACTGAGAGTTGATGGTGCAGCTGAGCAAGTGTGACATGATTCATACCCTGCCTTTTGGAGGGAAAATCACACTGCTCATAGAAAAATAGAACAAGCTCATTTGGAAAATACCTTCAATTTCAAGTCCAGCTGCAAACCTAACACTTCCAGTTTTCCCAAAGTGCCACATCTACACATTTTTTTACATATCTCCAGGGCTGGTGACTCAACCACGTCCCTGGACATCTTGTTCCAATACTTGACAAATCTTCTGGTGTAGAAAATTTTCCCTAGTATCCAATCTTACCTTCCCCTGGTGCAGTTTGAGGCAACTTCTTCTCACCCTTCTGGTATTGATTTTTGAAGCTACAGTGTGCTGGACTTGCCTGACAGGATGATTGTTTTTAAGTTGTGGTGTCTACTTCCAAATACTCCTGGAATTGTGCAGCATATGCAGATACATTTTGGAATTTAAAAAATACTTTATTGAATTGCGCAAGAAAAAGACATCACTGTACTCTTGTTAAATTAGTTTGAAGAATCCCAAGTTCATTCAATGTTGTGAACTTCCCATAGCTTCAGTTTTCAGACCATTTTTACATGCAGTAATACACTTGCCTATTACATTATCATTACATTGCCCATGTTTCATTGATGAACTTTTTTTTCAGAGGAACAGCAAACTCTGGCAGATGCACACATTTTCTGTCTACTGTGTCTTGTTTGCACCAGGATTTCAGATTAATCTCCATGGGCCTCAAACTATCATTTTAATGGGAGCATCTTGGAACAGAGCTCTGTGACAAGAGGCAAATTTAGGTAAATTTAAAAGCAAATTCTGAAATAGTAACTAAATTCTGTAACAGCAAACTCACAAAATCTTCTTAGAGAGCTCTGTGTAGAATATAGTGGAGATTTTTTTTTTTCTTTTTTTTTTTTTTTGTAAGGCCATGTCTGGTGAAAGGCTCCTCATGCCTTTAACTGTGTATCTGTACTTCCCACAGAATTACAAAAGTGCTACTTCAGCCTTTTCAGCCAGATGCTTTTGGGAGTATATGGATGCAAAGATCTCAAAAAAATATCATCTGCAGCAACATATTAACTTTGAATTGGATATTGGATGTTCATAAGGAAGATGTTAAAAGTCGATTAATTAGTCACACAAACATCATTTCTTCATTATTATTTAGAATATTTCTAGTTCCTTTAATAATCAGCTTTGAGGAACATGAAAGCCTGCTTTAAAGCAGCGGATGGGAGAACATCAGGGATGGTTTTACTATACCTACTGCCTTTGTAAACATGATTCTTTGATCTAATTTTAAATTATATCACATTCCCAGAAAGTCCAGTTCCAGTGTTTTCTTCTCTTTTCTTTACATTAAATTACACTGTTTACAGATAAATCTATATGATTCACAGGATATGTATAGACTGACAGAAAAAAACACACCACAATCTTTGTCTGCTGCCTAGCTATCCTTAAATGTAGCTCAGAAACATGAGTTATAGACTATAAAATAGTTGTAGCTTCTTGAAGAAAAGGAAGATTTTGCTAGGATCAGCTCTGGAAAATGCATAATCATGGAAAAGAGAGTGTTTCCATTTCCTCCTGAACATGAGGGACACAAAGTAGTTTAACTTAATCTTCAGAAAATGGAAACATTTTTTAAAAACCAGAATAATATATAGATGTTTTTTGCTTCATTTACCATTTGAAGACTCACTCACTTTCACCTGAAGTTAGATCACATCTCATTTGATATTACCATTCCTTTGAAAAAATAGGTTGAGGAAGACGTGGTGTTCATTGTAGGAAAATTATCAATATTTTGTAGTATTAAAATGATTCAAAAGATAGATTCCTTTCCAAGCCCTCTGTTGAAAATATGTAAACTTTAGATTTCAGTTTTTTAGCCAAAACACTATTCAGCTTATTGGTGTGTCTCAGTTTTAAATCAAATTTAAGAGAAGACACTCTGCAATGAGTCGTGTTCTTTGAAGAGTTTCAGTAATCCCCCTACAAAAATAGGAACATGAATGCTAATAGAGGAAAGTGAAAAAATTCCAACCCAACAGTTTATTAACAACGGAATGCCCACAAGGCTCAGCCCTTGCCCCACGCAGATATACACACAGGGACAAAGACCCAAAAATGCCCAGAGAATGGGGCAAATGTTGAAGAAATACCCTTTCCCGACACATGGTGAAATGGTACAGACTTTAACGCTGAGGGAAGTGGAGGATCCATGAAGGAGTTCCAGCAGGAGGCAAAACCTGGTGGTTCTCTGGTGTCAACCTCTTCTCCATGGCAGACGAAGCAGCTGGGTTGGGGTCTCTTGTGTGCTTTCTCTCCCCAGCTCAGTTCTTCAAGGCTTGAGGCTGGAACAGGGTGATGCTGCACTTGCTGATGCTGCTTCTCTGGTCCTGGGACAGCAGCTGTTCAGTTCACCTCAAGGTAGATCAAAAGTTACTGCTACAGCTCCTTCAAGCCAGGGAAGGCAAAACTTTTTGCCTGGGCCAACAAAACTAAGCTAAGCCAAGCCAAGCAAAGCCAAACTGCACATCACCACAGAATGCCTGGGCAGGGAGGCTTTGAAAAATGCCCATAAAAGAGCCCAAAGCTTCCCCATTCCTGGCCCCACACACACCTGGTCCTGGGCTATAAAAATACAACAGCCATTTTTTTGGGCATAAAGGGGAGGATCAGGGAAGAGACTATCATAATAAATCACTTCAAGACATGGTGTCACTTCTGCAGGTGTGAACGTGTGGACGCAGTCAACAGATAAAGCTATCTGAACAGCAGTTAATGTGGAGAGCTACAAAGATGAGTACAACACCCCATCTAAGAACACCTTAGATGTGGTGGGTTGACCTTGGCTGCATGCCAGGTGTGTACCAAGCCATTATATTATTTTTATCACTTCCCTCCACAGCTGTACAGGGGAGGGAAATAAGATGGAAAACACCAAAACAAAACAAGAAAGCAAAAAATCATGATGGGCTGAGATATAGGCAGTTTACTAAAGCAAAAGTGAAGGTTGTGCACATGAAAGCAAAGGATGAAAAAAAAAATCCCCAGCAATGAGAATTTTTATCTCCACTTCCCATCAACAGGTAATGTCCAGCCACTTCCTGGGAAGGAGGGCTTTGGCAGACACAGCAGTTGCTTGAGAAGGCAAACATTATAAATAATGAATGCCTCCCTTTCTCCTCCTCCTTTTTCTTAGCTTTTATGTCTGATCAGATGTAATATTGTATGGAATATCCTTTGTATCCTTTGTTGGGGTCAGCTGTCCTGTCTGTGTCTCCTCCCAAGATCTTGCCCACCCCAGCTTGTTGGTGAGGGTGGAAGCCTGCTGGTTGGAGGGACAGCTGTGCCATCTCTGCTCAGCAGGAGCCAAAAGAGTGGTGTGCTAAACACCTTTCCAGCTACCAGTGTAGAGCACAGCACTGCAACAGCTGCTGTGGGGAAAGTGAACTCATCTCAGCCAGACTAAATATAGCCCCACACACATCTTCAGCTGTGGTGATGACATAAGGCATGATCCCCAGCAGCCAGTGGAGCAACAGTTCCTGAGATGTTCAAGACCTTGACCCAGTTGAAGCTTTAGAAGGAGGCTGCAGCCCTGCAAGGCTCAAGCTGCAGGAAGCTGTGGTGTCTCTCTGAGGCTAGGGAAGATTCATTTGCCTCCAGGAGGTCTGCAGCTGTTGAGGAGTTGACATGCCTAGTGAAGGAGCTCCAGGTGGAGAGCAGCAGTCTATCTCATCAGGGAAGATGAGAGTGAGATCACCCAGTTCTTCTCTGAGATCCTACTGTTTCAAGAATCCAAACTGCCCACTATTGCAGAAGAGTCTGTGCCTATCAGATTGGAAAGAAGAAACTCCTTTAATAGCAAAGACTGAAAAGACAGGAGGAAGAAGACTCCTGCTAGAGCTTAAAATTTGCAGTTACACAGTAGATTGACTGCTCTCTGAGCTGATGAGGAGCAAGTAGTGTTAACCAATGAAGCACTCATGCTAGTTGGCCCTGAGCCATGCAGCAGAACCAAGAGAAAATGGTGAATGACAGCAGTGGGAGACTCCCTGGGGAGAACAGCAGAGGTCCCCATCTGCTGACCTTATCTGTCATCTAGGAAAGTTTACTGCTTTCCCCATCTGTCTTTCAGACAGATTTGTGGAGGTGCTCCTGAGGTTTGTCTGTCACTCAGACCTGCTGCTCTTTTGTGTGGGCACTGACAGAACTGTCAGGGGAACCCTGGATATTTTGGAGCATGACTCCATGGCTCTGGAGAGGGTGATCATAGACATTAGGGACCAGGTCTCCTTCATCCTTTTAGAGGGGGAGAAGGAACCCTCGTTCTGAGGACTTACAACTGCTTGGAGTTGTCAGTCCTCAGAAACCAAGACAACAAGATTTTCACCTGGAAAGGAATAACCCCAAGTCCCAGTATAGGCCAGGGCCAGACTACATTGGAAATAGCTTTTCCAAGATATTCTACGGTTTGGTGACTAACAAGCTGACCACATGTCAAAGCACCCTTGAAGCAAAGAAGGTCAACAGCATTTTGGGAATACATGAGGAAGAGTGCCAGCAGGTCGAGGGACATGATCCTTCATCTCTAATTAGCATTGGTGAAATCACATCTGGAGTGCTGTGTCCGGTTCCGGGCTCCCCATTATCAAAAAGATAAAGAGGAGCAAGTCCAGTGAAAGGCAACAAAGATTATTAAAGAACTGGAGAATCTGTCATATTGGGAGGGGTAGAGAGCTCTTGACTGTTGAGCCTGGAGAATAGCAAAGTCAGAATATTTTAGCAATGTGTATAAACCCCTGATGGAAGAAATTTTTTTTAAAAAAAAGAAGAGATGGAATCTTCTCACTAGTTCTCAAGAAAAGAATATGAGACAATAGACACAATGTAAATGTGGGAAATTCCATCTACACATGAGAATTTTTTTTTTCTGTGAAAAAATGATTAAAATGATGATTTTTTTAGAGATGAGTGAATAATACAAGTTGTGCTGGAATCTGTTTGTAATGTAGAATGGACCAAGCAAGAGACAATTTAATAAAAAATTCTTACACCAGAAAAATTCCCTTTCAACAACTTAATTTTGGTACTTTTCTCTTCCCAATGAGTACAATAGAAATCTGGAGGGAGCATAATGAAGATAAAAATATTATTTCATATTGATGTGTGCGTAAGGGAAAATGCAATGCCGCCAGTATGCAACATTTGATTCTGGTTTCCTTACTTGGTTGTAAAGTACAGTGTGGATCTGAAAGGTTGCTGCCCCTGGGTTGTCTGGCTCCTCTAAGCAGAACTTTTTGTCCTTTCATCCTTTTACACTATAACTCTTTGTGAAAAGAATGAGTTGAGAATGTCAGGGGTGTAAATGGTAACTCAGAAAGAAGTGTAAATATTGATCTGATCCTTGGCATATGAATGTGGATCAGAGATACAGAATTTATTTTTATGCTTTTTCACACAGTTCTTGTTCACACTGGCCAGATCTGCAAGCAATCCAGTGGAATTTAATGTGTAGTATAAGGACTGTAGGATATAGCCTGTCGTATCTCATGAAATTTCCTTCAGATTTTGATATTAGGGCTTTATACAGTTGATTAAACTTCTTGAAATATTTGTCAGTACTGCTTGATGGCATCAACAGTGACACTTGCAACTTAGTTGGACCTGGCTGATTTTAATAACTCCAAAAAAAAAATAGTATGTTTTTCCTACCAATGCATTTTGGACTCTACTCTAGCAGCATTCACAGTCAGGTATAAAATACAATGGTGTATAATAACAGGAAAATAACAGATGTTGAGTCATTGACACATCAGTCAGTCACCAGACGTGTCCCTTATAGAAAACTAAATTTCTTTGACTCAGTTTCTCATTGTACTACCCTCATATTCCTAGATCATCTGCAGTGTTTTTTTCCTGAGAGATTGTTCCACTGGACATTTGCATAGATGTACATTCACATTCTATGGTGAACTATATTGTAACATTGGAGAATGTTCATTCCATCAGTATTCAAAAAATAGATTTCTGATGGCAAAACCTATAGGACTTGTGACTATTGCAGGTTGGCTGACTGTTTAAGGAGTCATTTTGGTTCCTTGAAGACTCACAAAATGCCGACACTAACTGCATCCAACCATAAAGCAAATAATTTTTTTTCACTCAAACACATATGTGAAATCAGTTGTTGTTTTCATTGAAGATTCATTTAGACTGTCAACCAAACAACATGATGTTCTAAGACTGGAAGAAGGACAAGTCAGAGAAGAAGAATATAAATAGGCATTTAGGAAAAAACTGAATACGATAAAAAAAAGGTTAAAATAAAAAATTAGAGCCATTGACAAATATTTCAGGGTGATAACACAACAGAGGGAAGTGAACATCCATTTATTAGTCAGGATTGGAAATATTAGCAAAATCTGGAAGTTGCAGAACAACATTAGAATATATTCTTGAAGATGTCCCTCAGCAAAGCCTTAGGGACTCTTTCTTGCTGAGGATGTCAATGAAATATCTGATGATAAATTCCCTATTGTTCATTCCATTCCCACTGTATTACAAACACATAGGTATGGAAAGATACACACATGTAGGTATTTATGTACTTTTATAGATATTTACACACAGACATACACACAGAAACACAGACACACAGACACAGACACACACACTAGCAACAACTGCCAAACAAGCAAACAAGAATTTATTACCTAATTTTGATGACAAGCGGAGGCCTAGCTTCCTTAACTTCATTTGAATAAAATCTCATATAGCATTATCATGTTGGCAAAATACAAAATAATTGTGACATCTCTCAGCATAAAAGTATTTTGACTATTTTTTTTAAGCAAAAAAAGAGATTTTGGCAATTCACAATTCCACTTAACTCACGTAGTTTTTCTATAGGAAATGTGTCAAATTAAATGTAGTTTCTAAAGTCAGCAGTCTGTACATTTACCCCCATATTTTCTTGTGTCATTACTTTAAATGAAGTTCATCTGTTACTTCTGTAAGATAAAACATAATACATGTGACACAATTTAAAATATCAGGTTGGAAGTTATTGTTACATTGATACGCTTTTTACTGTTTATGACCAAACCTGCTGTGTGAGAACAGTTTTTGAAGATGCTGTTTCTAATTTGTCATTACTTTTGAGCAGATTCACAGGACAGCAGATCCCAGGGGCTGAGGGATAGACTTAATAATAAATCTTACAAGCATTTAGACAAATATTCTTTCTGAGCTGGATTGTCTGTGTAGCTCATTGGCAGAAAATTCATGCAATTTGCTATTTACAAGGTAATGTGGTCTTCCATCACTGCTCAGCATCTGCTCTTTTATGGATCCTTGAAGTCATGATGTGAAAGCTGCATTAGGTAAAAGAACATTTTACAACTGAATGTTGCAAAAAATGTTTTTGTCAGACTTAATTGTGAACTGCTGCCTCACAGAGTAGGCAGTTATAAATGACAGCAGTAAATAAATGGAGTAAAATGCAACACATGTATAAGTGTTTAGCACTTAGAAATATGATCAGTTTCCTACTACTGAAGAAATAAAACAAGTGTTTGACAGATCATTTCTTGAGAAAGAAGAATCATATTATAGAATAGCTCTGTACCACAAATACATTCTGGAATATCTTTAATTTTTTTTTTTTTTTTTTTTTTTATGAAAGGTTGCAAGTCTTTCAGTATTTTCTTCTGTCCACTGAATGTGTAGTGAATATTGAATATACAATACTGGATGAGATTTCTTACTTTTGTATGCCTATGTTTAAACCTTAGATATCTGAAGTGAGATAGAAAGACCCCCTATTATCAAATCAGAAGTTATGGACATGCCTAACAAAGATCCATTTAACTGGAATCCTTGCCCTCCTTCACAAGAATAGAACTGTGTTTTAGAGGGCATTTCCATCCATTAACTTAAGGACAGGATATGATGAAAAGTTCTGACTTTCAATCATCTACAATAAAGGCAGGCAAATCTGACATGTTATTTCCAAAACTAGGTGATTTAAAAGACCAATTCTTAAGAGTATTATGTGTGATTCAGCAAGAGTCTTAATATATTCTGGAATTCTGAAACTTCCGGAAAAATAAAAAACCTTATGCATAAGAAGTTTTTGAAGTTTTTTTTTTGTATTTTTTTTTGTTTGTTTGGGTTTTTTTGGTTTGTTTTTTTTTTTTTTTTTTTTTGCTTGTTTTTTTTAGGTTTTTGAGGGTTTGGTTAATGTTTATGTACCAAAGAAATTAATGTTGATGGATTGGATGGAGATGGTGAGTGGATACAAGATCTTACTTTAGTTTGTTGTCTTCAAAAATAAATCCAGATTTTTAACTAAAAAAAAAAAAAAAACAATTTTTAAAATGCATGAGGGGGAATAACATTTTCATCAAATACTTTGAGAAACTTTGTAATTCCTTGCTGCAAGATATGAGCAGATCAGAAAGATGAAATACTAATAGTTTGTCCTTTTACTCAACTAGAACAGGATCAGGCAGACGTTTTTGCTAAATAGATTTCAGCTGAGAAAGACTAATATATTTTCCTTAATCCTTTCAAGATAAATTATAAAAATATTGGGGTCCTCTCAGGCTACAGGCTCTACTAACATCAGTATTGTTTCAAAAGAAGGTGTTTTGTAAATTTAAATTTACAGGCTATTTGGTCAAGATTCAAGTAAGTGAGATTTCTTCATCTCTTTTTGCAGCTATGAATACAGATGTGTTTGTGCAGACAGACCTTAGACACTATCATTTTCCATAGAGAGGGGTTATTTTGCATAATAGGAACTGTTGTTTATTCACTGGCAGTTGTTTTTTTGCAATAGAAAATTATTTGAAAGAAAAGAGAGATTCTAAGTCTCTTCAGACAGATAACTATTTCTTGGTTTTGTCCTTATGTCAACCTTTTTCTCCTGTTTGCTTCTTCTTTCTGTTTTAGTTTGTTTGTTTGTTTGTTTTTCTTTTTCACCTCTTGTTCAGTGTCAGAAAAAGGAGCTGGACAATTCAACAAAGCACAGCACAATTGAATACTTACAGGGCAAGAAGGAGTGGAAACACTGATGAGGATGTTTAGGCAGCATCTTTGACAACATTAGTTACAAAACCTGAATATTAAATTGCTCTGAGAAATTGGAAATGTTTTATTTTCAAAGCATGAACTTTTGATATCTAATTGCTAGCTGCATAATTGCCAAGGTTACAAGACAACATTGTTAAGTTAAAAATATTTTCTTTACATATAAGGTGTTTCATTTCTGATCTCTGTGGAATTTGTAATTCCATTATATCCATAGTTATTATGATTTTGCTTATGAGCCTTAAAGCCTCACAACATTGCCTCTATTTTGCAAGCAGTGTCTTTAAGTAGGTTGTGTTAATTGTGTATTGAGGGCTGATAAACAGATGTGTCTTTCATTACAGCCAGTGAAGAGAATTTTGCATTTTTACCCAACAGTGTTTGGTTCATACTAAAGCAAAATTACCAAAAGCTGTATTTCCAACAGGTGCATGTACTTCCTGTGCTGGGGGCCTCAGAGCTGGATGCAGTACTCCAGGTGGGGTCCCATGAAAACAGAGTAGATGAGCAGAACTACATTCCATAACCTGTTGGCCACTGTTTGCATGCAGTCCAGGATGTGATTTGTTTTCTGGGCTGCAAGTACATATTGCTGGCTCATGTCCAGTTTTTCATCCACCAAAACCTCCAAGTCCTTCTCATTAGGGTTGTTCTCAATCTGTTTATTTGTTGTACAGGCAACAGGGGTTGCTCTGATACAGGTGCAGCACTTGCACTTGGCCTTGTTGAACCTCATGAATTTCCCATGGGCCTCATTCTCCAGGCTTTTCCAGGTCCCTCTGGTTGGCATTCCATCCTTGAGGTGTGTCAGCTGCACTACTCAGCTTGGTGTTGTCTGAAATTTGCTAAGGGTCCTCCACTGCGTGTTACACCAAGGAATGTAATAAACAGAGCAGGTCCTAGTACTGAAACTTCTGATACCACTTGTCACTGATTTCCATTCAGACATGGACCATAACCCTTTGCATGTGACCATCCAACCAATTTCTTATCCACCCATCCAAAGCAACTCCCTTCAGTTTGGGAGAAGGCTCTTGTGGGGGACCATATCAAAGGCTTTAGAGATGTCCAGAAAAATGACTCCTGTGGCCCTTCCCTCATCCACTGATGCAGTCATTCCATCATAGAAGACCACTGGGTTGGTCAGGCAGGATGTAACCTCTTGAATCATAGCAAAGCTTCTAGAAGGCTTTAATGAAGGTTCCATGATCTTACCTGGCACGAAGGTGAGGCAGAAAGGTCAGTAGTTCTCAGTTCGTCTACGTATAGTGAAAAAGAAATTTGGATCCCATCTATGCATTTCTAGTTTTCCTTCCTTTTAATATGGCCCCTGTAAAATCTGGTTTTCAGATGGTTTTCTGTGTTTAGTAGTTTTGTCAATTAATTTAACAGTAAATGCTTCTTTATTTGTGTTTATTATCTTTTTACTTTATAATGCACAGTCAGATAAATTAATTTGTAGCAATATACTGTCCTTTTCTTTACTTAAAAGATACACTACAGACTGAATGTAATGATTTCACTTGACTCTAATGCTTGAACTACTTTATGCTCATGTGCTTAATACAGCTCTTGATTTGTATGATTCCTTTCAGAATTTTGTGGCAGCTTGACTTTGAATGTGGCTGAGAAGTCAGATTTATTTTCACTGCAACAATCTGCCACAGCATTTTGTGTATGTTTTTCTTTTGCCAAGTTCACAGCTTTCATGTTTCCTCCCCCCCCCACCCCCCCCCTTAAAGGAATGGCTTTGAAAACAACTGGCAGTTTGCAGCCCTGCTATTCAATGCTTCAGTTCTGGATTTTTAAGCTGGTTATATATCAGAATATTCTCTTTTATCCTTAGAGCTACTGCACATTTTTAAACATAAGCTGTAGCAGTCAGTGAGCTCTTTTCAGTAGATAAAAATTAAAAACAGAGGAGAAACAGGAAGAATGAAATGTAAAATTCTAGTTGCCTCTGTTACTTTTACTACTGGTTTCACATTACTAGGTCTCTTTTTTGAGGACAATGATCTTTAAGATTTAAAAAACCACACAAACCCTGAAAGAATTTATTTGTTTTTAATTCTGAAAGGGGATTACAGGGAAATTGGCCTGTTAATGGAAAAGCAGAGAAGCAATAGCATGTAACAAGAAATTTTTGAAAATGCTTGTTGCTTGTACATGATTTTTCTTAAGCAGCTGGAAGATAAGATTGACACCTCCATTCATCACTGTGCAAGTATGTGATAGCAGTTATGGGGATTAAAGCATTCCTTATTTTGTTCTATCATGCTGTCAGATCCAGGGATCCTTTCCTTCTTTTCTTTTTTTTTTTTTTTTTTTTTCCTCTTTTACTTAAAGCAAAGAACAGTAAATATCTCATTCTCACTGGTTTTACACCAAATCTATGTGAAAGTCAATATTTCTATATAATTAAACATTTATATAATTTTCAAGTCAACACTTTTAATGCAGGCAATTTAAATGTGAACAGCTAAACATATCTGGTAATAGCATGGGAATGTTTCTGTGATTGAGACTAGTGTTCTGTGCTGCAAATTCTTCCTGCCTCTCTTTTAGCAGCAGCATGATAAGCTTCCAAAAGCAAAGATGTTAATTGAAGCTGTTGCTCATGGAAGACCTCAGCCCTTGGAAAGGTCATTTTTTAGAATCGTATGAATGGTTTTGTTAAACTAATAGGGAAACAGAAAATTCAGATATATAATTCATCAATTTCAGTTATAATATAGTTAGTTTTCAAGACTAGTCCTTTTTATCAACTAAATTCTAGACATAATAATATGAGTAGGAGTGTGGCCCTAATTTCCAGTGTCCTTTATTTGCTTTGTAAAGGCAAATGTGGGTGAAACCAGATGATGACGACAGCTGTGAAATATTATAAATCATCTCATCCTTCAAGTGTACTGTCAGGAAAAAAAGAGAAAATAAATATTCTCAAGTTTCAAGGGACAAGGAATACGGTTTGATGTGAGCCTTCCCACTGAAACTGTAGATGACTTGATATAAAATATGTTTACTGAATGCAGTAATGGAAATCCTTATCAACCCAATTCAGAGGATTAAAGATTAATCATCTCACACTAGAATAAGAGTAGCTTTAATTTCCCTCTCATTTTAGTCTTGAGTTTTCAAAGTGTCTTAGGCGAACAAAACCAAATAGTATATATAATCTAGACTACAATTTCTGTTTCTTCCACCTATAAAGAAATTAACGGAAAACTAGAAAAAAATAAAAATCCAAACAGTAAAATATTCAGTCAGTCAATCAAAAACCTAGTGAAATAAGAATAAAGGACAAGCTTTTTTTTTTTTTTTAGGAAAAAAATTCAAAACATTTTGGTATTTTTTTCTTTGAATATCCCTTTTGATAAAAATAAGCTAATTAAATTTGGATATGTTATTTAAAAGCAAAATATAGGGAGAAAAATAAACTTAATTTTTTCATTATTATAATGTATAGACTTCCTTATGACTCAATTATAGACAGAAATAGCTAGGTTCTACTTCTAGTTATTTCAACAATTTACTTTACTTTAAGTGTGGGATTTGAATATTTTTCTTACTTGCCTTTTCCAAAAGAGCTGTCAGTTTAAAAAAAGTTATGAAAAGTTTTCTTCGAGGATCTTTGGCTCCACCTTGTGTCCTTTGTGTTTTCCTAAAGAAGCTGATCTGTTATGACAAAATGTGAAATAAAAATATGGATGAAATTTTTACTTAAACTTAGAGGGAAGCTTTACCACTGGCATGTGTCATGATGGATTTGACCTCATTTTCCACTAAGAACTCAGAAAGCAGTGTATTTTCCATTTTTTAGTAATGATAGTATTTAAAAGACAGTAACGTTTCAAATTGAGAGATACATAAACCACTCAGAAATGTTTTCTATGTATACCGGTAAACACATTATTTACTGGAATAAATCTTCAATTGATGTAAGTGAGTTGTTGAATTTAAGTGGACTTTGACTAGGGAGGTAGGAAAAGTAAAGCAATGTGCTCTGCTCGTTGTGCCTAAGGAACCCAGTTTTACAAATTACCATTTCAGATTCAGCTAGGCTGAAGTCAGTTTTATGAAAACCCATCTCTGTTTTTTATGTTCTATTGTACAGAGATTCATTCTCCACAAAATGATCATATGAAGGAGAAGTGTCTGGCCTAATATTAGGCAAATGTTTTTCAGATAAGTCACACAAAGAATTTCATGTATCCTAACATGAAATCTATATCCTAACTTTTTATGTCTTTCTGCTTCTCTTTAAAGTTATACTGACAATTATGTGCTGAATAACAACTGCTAGAACAGCAAGTGGTATGTAATGAATGGGAATATTTCATAGAGTTATCTTTCTAAAATCAGTTTTTCCTTCTTCCCTTTTAGGTACTAACACTGGGAACCAGTTGTGGGTGGTGGGGGGAGGGTTACCCTGTTAGAAGTGAATGTTACACTTCGCTGTTTCATCTGTGTGCCTTGTCTTATGGTGCACATCATATCATCCAGAGTTCACCAATGAATATCAGAGATACCAAATAAGAGTTTGGGCTTTTGGGAATTTCCCTCATTAAGTTTTTAGAAGCCTCACTATATGAAATGTGTGTCCCAAAGCAGCCAGTAATGATCTCAGGATAGAGGAGTATCTCAGTTCTTCTAACTTACCCAGTATATCCTAAGTGTAATAGATTGCACGGAACAAACATATAGGAAAAGAACATTTTAGTTTACACCCTAGGATGAAATTGAACGTGTTTGCAATAAACAAAGTCATCTCTATGTTTTGTCAGCTTTCTCTAATAAATTCATTCCTTGCAGTATTTGCTCAGCTATTTCCATTTACTCAACTTTTATTCTTCAGTTACTTCTAAGATATTATTGAGTTGGTATTTTGGGTTTTTTTGGTTGGTTGATTTGGGGTTTTTCTGCCCTCTTTGTTTTCTATGGGAATTTTTCTTGGGCAAGAGATGCTACTGATAATTTATATTAGTTTTTCTTCCTAAAAAATTGAGATGTCAGATTTGGCTCCATGATTTGTACAAACATCTACCTGTTTTTTCTTGCTGTTTTGTTTATTTGGTTTAGGATTTTAATGCATGATTACTGGTCTACACCACTGAAGAGAAGAATTTTCCCATCTGAACTTTTATCAACCAAACTATGCCATAATTTTTAATTCAAAGGTTTTTTTACACCCTTGTCAAGGAAGGACATAGTGAAAATAATTGCATTTACTAGAGTACTACAGAACCATTACAAAATTAGGCTCAACCAGAGAGAAAAAATAAGTTAATACTCTGTAAAGCAAGAAAGGAAAGAATGAAAACTCTCTACTAATTTTACTATATTTTCCTCCAAATGACATATATTTCTTCCCCCAGACCACTGCCTCCCTCTATTTTTCTTGCCCTAGACCTCCTCTTCCCTGGGATCATACCAATTCTTGTCTTCTCTGAAGCAGGGGAAAAAGGACTCAGCAAACTGCCATGCAGGCCAGAACATGGGACCTTATTATTGATATTGCTGCTTTCTTTGGCTTCTGTTAAAGAGCTGTCATATCCTGATACACAAGCCACAGATTGAATGCTGATCACTGTGGTAGCTACAGACAGATGTCTATGAGATTAATCAGTCTGGTATACAGTTTTTCAGTAACTTTCAAGGGCTCAAATGTTCAACATTGCTGGTTTAAGGCCAATGGAATTTGTCCTAACTGTTCTTTTTCTCTTCTAACCGCACAGCTTCTTTTCTAGCTTACACAACTTCAGAATTGCTCTCAGTCATAAGAAGGAAAGTTACAATATAGCTGGTAAGGCATTTCGAGCTTGATTTTATTAAGAGCTGATTACTACAAGGTACTTTAGCAAAGAGACTTTGCTAGTAAAGTGCCACTCTTTCTCATGGGCATATTGATAACACCAAGACTATTCACATCCTGCCTAGATGTATACAGACACAGACACCACACTGAATGCAGCTAGTCACAGGTCTGTTGTTCAAATCAGGAAGAAGTCAGGAGAAGTCAGAACTAGATAAAGCAATGAACCAAAGCAAACCTCATAAAAAAATGAAGGACTGCATTATGACAGAATCACAGAATGAACTGAATTGGAATGGACCCACAAGGATCATCAAGTCCTACTCTTGGCCCTGCACAGGACCATCCCCAAGAATCACACCATCTGTCCAAGAGAGTTGTCAAAATGTCACTTAAACTCTCTCAGGCTTGGTGCTGTGACCACTTCCCTGGGAAGCCTGTTCCAGTGCTCAGCCACCCTCTGGTTGAAGAACCAAAACCTTTTCCTAATATCCAATCTAAACCTTCCCTGACACAACTTCAGGCCACTCCCTTGGGTTCTCTCACTGGCCACCACAGAGAAGAGATCAGTGTTTGTCTCTCCTCTTTCCCCCAGGAAGAATTTGTAACTGCAATGAGGTGTCCCCTCAGTCTCCTCCAGGCTGAAGAGACCAAGTGACATCAGATGCTCTTCATACAGCTTCCCCTCAAGGCCTTTCACCATCTTCGCAGCATTCCTTTTGACACTCTCTAGTAGCTTTATAACTTTCTTACATTGTGGTACCCAAAACTGCACACAATACTCAAGGTGAGGCTGCCCCAGCTCAGAGCAGAGCAGAACTATCCCCTCCCTTGCCTGCTGGTAATGCTGTGCCTGATGCCCCCAGGACAGGGTTGGCCCTCCTGGCTGCCAGGACCCTGCTGACTCATGTTCATCTTTCAGTCAACCAGGACCCCCAGGTCCCTTTCCATGGTGTTGCTCTCCAGCATCTCATTCCCCAGTCTGTCCGCATACCCAGGGACAAAGCAAATCAATTCAGACTTGAAGTCCATCTAATTTAAGTTAGGTTGTTCGCAATATTCAATGACAACACTTTAAATACTCAGTTTAATTCACTGAAACAATTTTATTGTGAATGAAGGCTATTCAGTTAGGAAAAGAAATAGATTTTGATTATACTCAGTTAAGGATCAAGCTGAGACATGATCAAAGAGTGTCAGTTACCTTACATATATTTTCTTGGTAAAATTCAAGAAAATCATTAGAGACTACTTCTATGTCTCTTCTAATAAGCTATAGAAAAATTGTCAATTAATTAACAATGTAATATTCATATTCTTCTAGCATGAAGTAAAAGCAGAGCTCAAGGAAGTGATTTCTAAGTGTATGAATACTATGATTGCAAATATCTTATCTGAGATTGTCACTAGTGATCATTTTTTGAGATCCTGTTGAAATATTTAGTAGTCTTTGTATGGCTGTCATAGATCCCTGAGTCTCCCAGGGCCTTGAAACAGAATATTTCCTACCTTTTTCTTGATGTTTCTGAAGGACACTGGCAACTTCTACCCTCTAAAGTGAAGTCCTACTAATACACGTACGCATGAAAGAATCTAGAGAACTGTATCTCTAAATAAAGTAATGTTGATTTTGTCGATGAAATATCCAAAATATAAGTCTTTAAAGTAAATCTCCCTTTTGCCCACCATGTTGTCCCCTCCTCTCAAATACTTCTTTCCAGCCCAGGCACTTTCAGAGGTTTTTGTAGTTGAAACAACTTAAATGCAGACATCTAAGGTTTGGTTTCTCGTCCTGCAGGCAGGTCTCTGTCTTCCTAAGCACTTCCAAATTGCTGAACTATAAAGTCCTCATCAGCTATATATGTTCATCTATATGTATATCCCCAACAATATCCAGGTCTTCCTGAGAAGACCTGGATGCCCACCAAACTGGTTTACGTGGTAAAGTCTTCAGGAAAAAAAATCCAGCCATAAGCAGCAAAATGGTGTCTTGACCTGCTATAGACATGTCCCCCTTCAGCAGAAGTGTCCCAGAGTACAGAAGTGTTTGAAATGTCTCTGTAATGTTGCTTGTCCTGCCCATTCCAATCTGTATTTCATAAATGTTTTAAAGGAGAAAATATTTCAAAGATTAAAATATTTCAAAGTTCTTTCCCAAAAGGCTATTAAAAGGCTCTTAAAAAACAACAGCAAGTAATGGGATACAGGGAAAGGTCATCAAATTAAGGGGAAACTCTTGGGAAGAGAATAAATGAGGGGTAGGAATAAATTCTCGTTTTTCACAGGGCTGGGAGGTCACAGCAACAAAGGACTGTGGCCGGGAGTTGTGTTGTGTCCTGTGCTCTAAGCTGTTCATATGTCATATTGTAAAGAGACTGAGCAGTACAAAAAAGCTTCACTAGTAAATTATTCAAGAAAATAAAGCCAGGAGCAAGAACTGCAAAGGGATCTTTCAATAGTCATCAAGAAAATGGCATAGTAAGTTCAATTTAGGTAAAAGTAATGGTCTGCACTTGAAAATGGACAGTCCAAAATGTACACATATAATGATGTACTCTGAACTAATTATAAGAACACAGGAATGAGATCTTTGGGGAATGAAACAAAAAGCTTATGCTACCTTCTGTGAAACAAATAATTTGTGTTAAAACAGACAACATTCCCTAGCAAAAAAAAAGAGTAAAAATTTTTAGTTTCTGAGGAAGATATCTTAAAGTTGTTCTGCAGATCCACAACTTTGATTATAATTATGCCTCATCTCTGACACCTTTTGAATGGTTAGCTTCAAAAGGTTAATATCATTCAGGTTACTGGCCAGTCAATGGCAAGAAAAGCTTAGCCATCTTTTGTTCAAGCTCATTTAACTTTTTGGAGTCTGAGATTTCCCTCAGAAAACTGCAAAATAAGCAATGGCAACCAGTTATTCAAGTTAAGTGGGCAGTATGAATGCATCATGTACTTTTTAGTCTTCATTAAGTCTGGGCCAGCTGTCTCTCAGAGGTGGTACAAAGGGTGTTGCCTAGCAAAGGATAGCAAGAAAGGAGGAGAAGGTAAAGACAGACCCAGTAATCCTATGGCCAGCATGGAAACAGAATCTATTCATATATGGGAAGATTTTAATAATTTCAGAGGATATTTAGGTAACCAATTGCTGTTGACTTTCAGAAAGGGGTGGCCTAATTTCAGATGATGAATGTAATGTTTTAGAGCTTTTTATTTAGAGCTTTGAATTTAGCCTCTATGACCATATTGCTTTATTGCAAGAGACTGGGCAAATTAGAAAAAAAAAAAAAGGCATTAAACCTGTTAATGTGGTTTTGTAAATATTTTTAAAATTATTTTTATTTTTGTAATGAAAACAATTTTGGCTGAAAAATGTAGCCAAATTTTATCAACACAAGATTTCAACTTTTGAAATATTGCTTTGAGAAGTAGTCATGTACAGAAATTTAAAAAAAAAAAAAAAAAGACTACAAATTAGTTTCAGTTGGTTTTCAAAATTATTTAAGTGCTTTAAAGGCTCACAAATTCTACAAAACCCCCCCATTTTACTAGGAATGAAAAAAACAAGCACAATATTGTAATTAAATAAACAGAAACTGTATAACTAATGTTTTGTCTTCAAATATACTTCAGTCTGTTAAATTCTTTGAGTGGTTATAAATGCAGCTTCAAATTTCTTTTATGGTAGTTATACTTGATTTGATATATTGATAACGAGGGCTCTCTGGTCTGAGATGCCCATAAATAGGAATGGTACCTGGGACTTCTGCAGGTTTACATGATCACAAAACTGGAATCAAATCCAGAAAATTACACCAAAGAAACAAAATTTCTTTACATTGTCTTGCTGTTTGGCTTACAGCAAAATGTTCATCTGTTTTGCCACTTATACATACCATAATCAGTCAAATATTTTTTTTTTTTGCAATCAAATTAATTTCTGAGAATAGTCACAATGGCCACTGGAAAATAAGGGATGCCAAATGCTTGAATACTTGTCTTGTACCTGTAAAAGTTAATGTTCTTCCACATGTTAATAACAGGAAAAATATATGGAGGGTAATGTAATTAAAGAGTAAAACAGATGGTGTCTTCAGTGAGAAAATTATCTGTAGCTGTTGAATCCTAGAGCATAGAATAACTCTTGTTCATACAGAGGACACTATTCCAGCAAACTCGGATGTGAAAAATTAAATACTGCACATGTTGACTCAGCTGCTCAGCCAGAAACAGGGGCAAGAGCTTTCTAATGAAACCAGGTCCAGGTCAGGAAATGCTTGCAAGAATAATTCCTGGGCACTTCAGGCAAGAATATGAATTTGTGGCTTTGCCTTGCAGATCTCTGGCCATTCAGTGCTGTGATATCTTTGATCTTTTGCAGGTCCAGGATATTTTTAGGTTGTTGCACTATCTTTCCTGTCTGTAGAGGTTGGTCACTGTTGTGGTCCCGCTATGAGAGTGGAGGCTTGGCATATTCTAGTTGTCTTTAGGACAAAATCTACCATTGGAGGCTGGAAGTTGTAGAATTCAGTTTATGTATTGGTAGGATAGCCTGGGTACTGTGCAGTATATTTTTTTCTTACAAAGATGACAGCTTGCATTTGTTTGCAATTTTGAGGTCTGGGTCAGGTGGGTCGCAAAGTCTGACCCTGCCCTTGCTGCATCTAAAGACACTTAAAAAAGATTATGTAGTACAATGTAGGGTAGCCAGCAGTGGGATAAAGCTATAAATGAGGCAACATGCAGCATGAGTGAGGAAATAGTGTGGGCAAAAACACATGAATGATTTTTCTTTTGAAGTGGAACAAAATCATGGCCCAAAGCTCAGCTTTCCCTGTCCCTCTACTGCCACTTGTTTTTGTAAAAAAGCATAGCTACTGCTGCATCCTCTGTATACAAAATACATTCAGTAATCTGACTCCATTGCTAGGAAATTAAGATTGTCAGTTATTAATGAACTGTGTGCTTGGCCTCTTGCAAGCTCACTTGATCTCTCCTCACACTGAAGGGGAAGCTGTATAGCTGTGGATAGAACAGAGCTAAGCCTAAAATAGGAATGAGCTGGGAGCACAAACAAAGCATCTGTGTCCAAAATTAACTTGTGTTTGCCTGCCAAGGAAATTGTGAACAGTATGATACCACAGAAAGGAAGAAACAGTTTGGTTTTGGCATTAAAAAGACAAAACAAAACAAGATGCTTAACAGACCTGTTATAATTTTCATAGGACATGATGTTTTTTATGCCTGTGGCTCCTGTATTCTCTGCCATGCTTGACAGTTGTCTACTTACAGTTATCAAAGCCATGCCTTGAGACTATTAAAAATCCTGTTATTGAATCACACAGTTACAGGGCAATGGGTTTCTCTCTTGCTTCCTTGTTATTAATGAAGATGGTGCTGCTGAGATGAAAGGCAGTTCTTTGCTGATATACAGATGTTTTGTGCAATTAGTGTCTGGATAGTTCTGGGATGAGCAGCATCCAAACCATTCATGTTATGAAGAAACAAGAACTTTATTTTCTTGCTTGTCATCATGTGTAATGGTGAGAGTCAACTGATACAATTAGCACTGGATTGTTTTTCATAATTTAAATCCAAGCAAATCCTATTCCAGAAGCCTGTCTCCAATTAGGAAACAGTGAATAAAAATATAAGAATTTCTACACTGCAATGATGCCTCTTGGGCTATTTTGTAATTTAATCTGCTTTTGTGATGGATCATAGGCTTCCAGCTCTCTTTCATTTTAATGAGAGAATAATTTCACATGGTCAAGGCTTTATCTCCCTTTGTCTGTTACCCACTTTGTGCTTTAGAAGCTTTTCTAAACCCAACAAGGTTTCAGATCTATTCTGTGATGATATACAGACTCTGTACACAAGCACCCTCACTATTCCGTTTGATACTGGGGATTATATGAAACTAAAAATTTTCTTATGAGCCTGAGGCTAGATTACTTCCTCTACTTTTTTTTTTTTTTTTCTTTTCTTTTTTTTTTTTTTTTTCCTTTCTTTTTCAGGTGCAGTTCCAGGAAAGAGACACACGTGTGATCCGTAAATCAGCAGGATTGAACTTTGGCAATCCTCTGTTTGAAAAGAAATGCTTTGGGTAAAGTATGCAATCAAGCCAAGGAAAACAGCCCATCCAGGCAGGTTGTCAGCAAACAAAATTGTTGTGGATGTCGGGATCTGTGATATTTAAATGCTCCCGAGACTGTAGAAAGTCAGCCCCGCTGCCAAAGAAGGAGTTGTAATTCATCTGTGCTGGTTTTCAAGGTTGTTTGTTCTTTCTTATCTAAAATATTTTCTCTCTGACCTGCTGCAGGTCTGTCTTGCAGGACAGCGTGCAGGGCTCTGCCCCTCAGTGGGATGTTACAAACATTATATACTAGAAACTACATGTGCTATATTTACAATAATGTGCCAATATCTATCACCCATGTTGAACAGTGTGTCCCCAGCCTAAACCAACAGAAAAATGCCAACACCACAGTGAAACATAGAGGGCATGAAGAAGAAGAAAAAGGACAAGGCATGCCCAATTTCCTCCATCTTGCCTCCTTTGAACCCCTTATCTAGAATCTTAAAATTCTACTTTTGCACCCATGCCATACTAATTACTACTTATATCAAACACTCAGAGCTTGTAACTCATCCTGTAAGATTGAAAACTCTTTTCCATGGATAGAGATCAGAGACAGTGTCTCTTGGGGCTCTGTACAGGGGGGTTTCTGACCCCCTGCCAGGATCCCAGACCCTCCAGGGCAGCCAGAGAGGGATGCCCTGGATTCCCACAGTCATATGCTAAGGCTGATAAAGACTTAACTAACAAAGTGATCTACAAACTGAGCAGGAGGACCACTCTCTTATCCATCATTTTAAAGAGAGTGAGAAAGTTCATGTTCTATGGAAGAAGGTAGATGGAGGCAGGAAGAGATAGATAGAGGGAGGAAGAGGAAATATTCAGGACTGGAGAGAAGACTAGAGCAAGATATGAGACTGTTTTATTATTATTGGCTGGATATGTGTATTGGGTTGTACAACAGAATGAATTTATTTTAAATTCTGAAAGTTGTCATGAAATCTGTGTATCATGTCTTGTTCTGCAGAAAAAGTCATGGAACCCACTGGTTTAGACATTTGAGAGTGTGAATTATTTTATTTTTAATAAGACATACAGTTGTCAAAAAAAAAGTATCAAAGGAAGAGACGCTGCTGTAGTCTACTGTATTACAAAGTCTTTAACCATACAAGTCCAGCATAAAGGATCAAAATGCTGCAGGCAGAAAAGCCATTGAATCCTCTGGCCAGGGCTTTGGGAGTTGCTAATCTGGAAGCAGGAATAGGAAACCTGGACTATCAGAAGTACTGAGTGCTCACCATTCCTGTAAGGTGAATGGGAGTTAAAATAGCTGGTATCTTTTAAAACCCTGAATTGTTAAAAAGGGTCTCTAGAAAGTGCTACAAAAGCATGAGTAAATGGGAAAAGAAATTATTAAAACTATGAGAAATAATTTTATAAGAGCTAGGTATAGCTCAACTATCAGTCTTTCAACTCCAGACTTGTTGGATTATTTTGGTGTAAATCACTGTGCAGCTCAACTCAACCTATAGCTTTATACCACATGAAGAAGCAGTCCAATCTTGAAATCAGTGTTTTCTATTTAATTTATGTGGATCTTTAAATATAAAGGCTCTCTGCTCATGCTTGTGTTTTCCTTTGGGCAGAGAAATTACAATACTTACGTGAAAGACAATTATTCTGCTCTGGTGAGTTCTTCCCTTTCATCACCCTCCTCCCAAAGCACTTACTGTCTGGAAGTAGAAAGCATGCTCCCACCCAATTTCTTACCCCTGAATGAGGAAAGAAATGTGAATATGCTGTAATTCTGTTTTGACCTACCACGCATGGACTAAATTGTCAGTTAACATTAGCCTTGGATGGAGTTTTGCACAAACTTTCAACTGAAAATAAGAAATGCTTCCAATCAGTGATTCCCTTAGAGTGGAGAAGGTGGAAAATTGGTTTTATAAGCATAAAAGAAACTGAAATGAGTATTTTGGTGTTTTCTCTGTTAAGTGAGTATGTGAAGAGCCTGCTGCTGATGAAAAATTTTCCCATTATTTTTTAATTACTCATATTCTGTTTGTATTCATTAGATCACACTCCACAAAGCCTGAAAATGACTACCAGTAATTTATTGGCATGTAGGCAATATTAATGAAATTTTCACAATGTGTTTTGGTGTTTTAAGTGTCTCTTTCAGAAAGAAGTAGAACCCCATACATATCTGCTTGCATTCAACTTTATCTGAGATATTCACAAGTCCTAAGGAAATGAGTTGGCTTGCAAAAACAGGATAAGAAACTTGACAAGGGCATTCAGAGAGAGCATTTCCCTAGACTACTTCCGGAGCTCTTCACACATTTTATTTATTTTAGGATGTAGAAGTTTGTTTATTTTCCTCCCTAGAAAGAAAAAAAATAAAAAACCCAAAAAAAAAAAACCAAAAAAAAACAAAACAAAACAAAACAAAAAAAAAAAAAAACAAAAAAAAAAAAAAAAAAAACAACCAAACAAAAAAAAAACAACTCAGTAAAGGAAGTAAGAATTGACCCCCACCAATTCACAATTCACTTTAATTTGAAATAAAACACTACTAATTATGGGCAAAATGTGGCTGTTGAGCAGGGAGGAAAAAAACCTACCACAAAACCATCAGTGATGAGGGTCTGCTCCCAGACCATTCTCATAGAGCAAAAGAAAATTGTAGTTTATCATGGTAATAATATAAAGATTTATTCCAAGTTTGGCAGGCTGATGTAACCCACCGTTAAGTAGTCCAGGCTCACTAGTTATTGAATGTCTAGAAAATTGAGTAAATTCTGTCTTCTCCTGGCAGCTACGGTTGCACTCATTAATTTTCAGGATGAGCCTTTCAGCAGGCAACTTGATAATGGCTCCATCAAGTGGTACAACTGCTTCATTGCGGGCGTTTGGCAAATCCAGCCAGGTAAACCGGCATCCTGATTTTGGCTAAGAGATGTATTTGGCTCATCTTGTGGACAATGAACTCTGCCAATGGCTTTCACAGAACAGTTGTTCAGAGATAAAAGATTCATTACCGCTAAAAGGCCAACATTCATCGTATGAATCCAAAGGATTTAGAGGATCTCAGATATATCTCGGACAGTGCCAGAGCTTATATTAGAGATAGATGTTCATGACATGTCTCATGTTGCTTTTTCCTGGAAGTAAGAGAAACAGTTCAGTTTTAAGTTAGTACTGGATTTATTTCCTCATGCAGTGGAATAACTCTAGAAGTTCTAAAAATTCTCTTTTGACTGAAAAATGAGGAAACAATAAATTTTGAGGTGTTATGGGGAAAAATGCCTTTATGTTGCCTAGGAATTGGCCTCAAAGGCTTTTGCTTTTTTTTGCATTTTTCTTCTGCAGCTATAAACCTGTACATAACTGAATATACTGGATATGTTTTTTGGTTACCTTGCACAGTGATTTCATAATACTTTATTAATTAAATGCCTACCATGTCAAGAAAATATTGTTCTGCATCTGATGGGGAGATAGAATCAAATATAGCTTATGGAAAACTAGGATTTTTAGACTTCAGGTTAAAAAGCTTCATGGCACTATTATCTCTGTAGATAAATGTGCTGAGGAATGTGAACAATCTCTTCAACCAACAAGATAATTCTCTTTAGAGTATAAACCATCTGCTAAGCTTAGGGTATATTTTTGAGGAAAACTAACAATGAAACCAACCAATGAAACCCTCCTCTCTCCCCACCCTATCCCCCCAAAACAGCCAAACAACAAACCAAATTAAAACTATGATAAAATTAAAAGGACTATCTAGGTGAAAAGGAAAAAAAAAAAAATCCTTGAATGTCTTATCCATTCTTTATGATAGAGAAAATCAGAAATTACAGATTTTGCATTATTTTCATGTGAATTCATCTGCAGTTTCAGACTTTATTACCTATTTCCATCCCTACTTGGTCATGCTAAGATTGGTGGTAAGACTGAGTTTTAACCTTGACATTTGTTCTGTTCTTTTTCTAGGCATTACATGGCATTATGAAGTAGATAACTATGATCTGTCACATATGAATTTTTTTCACTAAATCCTGTAAAGAATGTTCTTTAGTAACTAATAAAACTTCACTCATATATAAAAGTGATAAAACATTTTTCAAAATATATAATCACTGCAACAGAAAAAGAGAAATCCATTCTAGGCTATCTCATAGTTTAAATAACTCAGAAAAGCAGAAATAAATGGATGGAGCAATATTGGAGTCCATATGCTCCTTTCTTAGTGGCAGTTTTAAGGATTCAAGCATGCAACTTCATAGTTACTGTGAAATTATCTTGTCAAACTGCTAAATAACAAAGTGAGCTTCATGGATATTTCATCTTGTTTAAGGAAAAAAAAAATATGCACAGTATTTCTTGGCTTTGTATAGTACCAGTTCATTTCACACAAATTATTAACCAGAAAAAATCTGTGTCCTCAGTTTCCTCTGAACTATTTTTTTTCTCCTTCAACTATTAAAATAGAATAGGATGCTATACATAATTTCATACATTATCTATGTCAGTAAGATTCATGAATCCAGTTGAGAAGTTACTCTTGGGAACAATCCTGCATCACTTACGTGGTGCAGCATTCCACAGCGAGGAACATTCCTAACATACCACAATGGAATCATTCAGAAATCTAAGGTGGAGAGGGTTTCAAGAGACTCTGGTTGATTTCTTTCTCTGAAACCAACTTATCCAGTCCTCTAGACTGGATTCTACAGTCCTCTAGATTTACAAATCTGTCCTCTTGTCTACAGCTAATCTCCAGAAGATCAGGTTGACATTTTCTGTGGAGTACAAGCCCTCCCCTTTTACTTTTTTTTGTCTGTCTTGAACAGCCTGCAACTGTCCTTTGCAGTACTTGAGTCATATGAGTTATCCCACCAAATATCTGTACTTCCAAAAGGTGTAATTCTGAGACTGCACATGGAGACTGCAAATTTCTTCTATTTCATTTACTAGTATATGAGGGTTAGCATAAAGGCACTTGAGTAATTTGTCATCTGACTCTTTGCTCCTATTCCCAAGGTACTCTCCGCTTGTCCCTGTGTCTTTGTTCATCTCTAAACTTTGGGCGTCACTCCCCAAATAACCTAGCTGAAAGCCACTTCTGTAACTTAGTTAACCTATTAAAAAGATGTCATTGCACATTTTTGATAGGTGGGTGTCATCTCTTGGCAGTAACCCACAGACTTAAAAGAGTATCTGAATAGTCATGGAGGGCAAAACCCTGCTGGAAACAATAGCTGTGCAGCCAGATGTGATATGTGTGATATGTCTGCTTCTGCTTGTCCTTCCTTCTGACTGGAAGGTTGTATTTACTATTTATAGCAGAAAATAACCTAAGGGACTTTTCCCTTGGCTTCATCCTCTATATTCCTGAAGCCCTGTTTGATTATATATGTGTATTTTTTGTTCACTACATTACTGGATCCAATGTAATTATAATATTTTTTTTTTTTTACAATGTCAAAATAAACAGTCTGAGGATTTTCTGCATATTCATGTGAATCAGCCCACAACTGGTTTTTTAAATTGCAATTTTTTTATTGAATATCTCTAATGAAAATCTGTTCTGTCAGAATTTCTAAATACTACATAAAGAGACAATAATTGGTTAAAAAAAAAAAAAAAAAAGTTAGGAAGTTCCATAAAATAAAATTCTCAGAATCAAACAAAAGGCCAAAAAGATTTCTTGGCATAGTTGCACTGTGTTGTTATTGTGACTACATCAAAGACATGAATCTGAGATACTGCCTTTATGAAACACATGTGCTTTTTTTTTTTTTTTTTTGAAAATAAGAAACAATAGGGTTTTTTTGTCTTTTCTGTCAAAAAGAAAAACAACAAGCTGTCCATGAAACTTTGAATATGTCAACACAAGGATTTGGTAGCCTAAATATAAGTATTTGTTGTTATTTTAGACATTGGGTGCATGTCCTCCAGAAGGATGAATGTATCTCATAAATCTTGTGCTGTACCTGCAGGTTTGACATAGACGTCATGGATAACTGGGTCGTTCTCACACTCTAGTACTGAAACCTTATGTGCTTCAAGATTTCCAAATTCAGCTGCATTAATGGGGAATAAATACAACTGAGGAATTAAATGTGCATATATGATAAAGTTTGAAAGAATGTCCTGCTCCTAACTTTAACCTCTACACATTTTAAAAACAAATCAGAGATTTTGCTGTAATCCCTGGCCTTCAATAGATGGGCTTGTATAAATAGCATCAAATATAGACATTAGCAGCAGCAATATAGGCTGTTTTTTCCCCTGAAACTAGATTATCTAAATCCAGAGATATTCTCTTTATTATATTTTCCTGATTGCTTTGTGATTTTGATATTTCAAAATCAGTGAAAACTAAGAATGTAAAAGATATGCTGACATTTGTGTTTTGGGATATGTGGTAGCATCAGAATTTTTTTTAATTGACTCCATCATTACCACTACACAAGTCAACTGTAAAGGCAAAAATAGTGTTGTATTCCAGAAGGTGTCAGTAGAGTATTAGAAAATAAAAATGAGAATGCTGTGTAAGCTCTACAGTATTAAGACATTACAGTGGTAGAAATGTCTGTTTTGCATGGTGATTTGTACAAAGAAAACATTTTCTATAACTATGACATGCTACTCATTTATGATAATTTTAAGGAAGACCTGTTTTTCTGCACTTTCAACTAGTGAGTTAGCTATAAGATACTGAAATATATTCTGCTGAGGAAAAGGCCTCAGATCTATTAATGTGAAACAAGGAAGGAACAGCATCCTCTGCAAAGATGGCAACAACACTTCCACTGGGCTAAGGGAGTAACCTGACAAGTTTAGGCTAGAGCATGAGAAACTCTGTGCACAGTTATATGTCACTGACAAGGTCTTTTATTGATCCCAGGGCTGTATCACAGCTTCAAAAGGAGTATAGAAATGTGGATCTTTTGATTTATATTCCTCTGTGTCTACTCCTTTGTTAGTGGTAGCCTTCCCTCTCAAGTCAGTGAAACAATTCTGAAGGATTCACTAATATGAAGTGAATTCACATGACACAATGCTACATTTATACACACATTTTCATAAATGAAATTGCAGAGCAGATAACTAGAATGTTCAATAATTATAGCAATTTAGGAGTGAAATGTGTAATTATCACTAGCCAATGCAACAACTGCATTAAAAATGAGAACTAGAGAAAGATACAAGCAGCTTAGGGTGACACCACAAAATTTTTGAGAGGCTTTTAATCTACATGATTGTGAAAGAAATGAGGCTAAACAGAAGATGGAACCTAGCTGTTTGTCACAGTTGGGATTTGCACACTGACAAAACTGATTCATTTTGTTTGTCTCTTTTCTTTTCTTCTTAGTCGAGAATATGATTAGAGCTCGGTCTGTCATGATCAACAACACTAATGACAACTAATTGTACTTCCCTTAAGTAAAGAGGGAGTGGTTGCACTGATATTTTTAGGGATAAAATTATAGAAAATGTACATATGAAGTACACTCTCGTACACTACTGAGATTGTATAACTTAACATTACCAACATTAATTTGAACTTCAAGTCTACACTGGGGAAAAAGTAGCTTATAATGCCTTTTCAAAGGCTACCACATATTCACCCCATTGGAACCTACTTATTCTGCACACCAACTTCTCATCAATTTCCCAAGAGAAAAAACAATGCAAACAAACTGCCAAACAAATTGCCAGGTGTAATGTGTGGTGCATTCCTTCCCAGACTCTTTTATAGTACTTGAAGAAAAATGGGACTAATAAGTGTCTTACAGGCAGGCTTCCGGCTCCTCAAGGCTGGTTACGGTGGCTATCCCTTAAGCAGGCTGTGCAAGAAGGGAGGGCTCTCATTCTCTTCCAGGACCACTGTGAAGCCAGTTGATATTGATGGGCATTAGGAACCATCTCACAGCTACGGCAGTGTTAATCCTGGGCAAGGGCATCCTAACTATTGGCAATTTTTTTACCATTTTAGACTGGAGACAGTTTTATTTGTTAAGGTACCCTATGATTCAATTTTTCAGCTTTTCTAAGTTATGAAGAAGGATTAATCAAATAATTTAAATGCAATGAAAATTAAATTCTTGTCTCAATGTGATTTCAGAACCTCCTAATTAATCATAAAATATAGGGGTTTTTATTTAAATACCTTATGTCACTTTTATATTTTGCTAGTGAAAATGGTGTGTGACAAGACAGGATAAGCATGGAATAAATTTAAAGTAAATAATGGACTGTAAAAGACACAGCAGAATAAGGCTATGCAATTAGCCTTATACTTTTTTATCTTAGAAATAAGCCAAATATAAGGAGTATAATTCTTATACTCCTTATACTTTTTAATCTTAGAATTAAGCCAAAAATAATTCATCCAGGCATGATGAACCATGTCACTGTTTTGCCTTTCATGCTCATGTTATGAATTTGGCCACTGAAGACAGTGCTTGTATATGATCATGCTGTAAAAAAAATAACCGTAGTCCAAATGCATTCAACATGATAAATATCTGCTTTTAAGGTTAAAATTAAAATGTTATGAGAGTATTTCCATGTTTAAAGTGCATCATGCTCTTCCATACGATTGATCTTAACATGACTTCATTCAAATATCAGAGATTTTCTTCATTATTCATTTCTAGAAAATTTTACAATAAAGAAAGATCACATTATGTGATGTTTTATTGGTTGTCATGTATCTTAAGCAACTTCAGAGCACTTGTTTAAATCATTTGAATGGGTCAGGACTTTGAAGTTTGAATAAGCTCTGAAGGGATGAAAGGATCAAGGACAAATTGCAGTTAATGATGTTTTCAAGTTTCCTCTTTAAGTGACTTTTATGAACAAAAAGTACTACAAAGATTTGCCTTTGAGTGAGTACTTTCAAGGTCTGTAATTGAAAAGAAATGTACAAAACACTTTAGAATTACGTTGGGCATGTATGAATATATTAAAGTATGATTTCTTGAAACAGAACATCTGTACTTATCAAGTATATCTACACTGTAAGTAAATTACTATTTCTTATTCCATTTCTATTTTGTGTTCATATTCTTTAAGTGAACCAAGGGGAATTTTTTGGGTTGCAAAGCACATTGCTCCCCTTACCAGTGAGTAGGGTGTTCATTCTTGGCACCTACTAATGAAGTCCTTTCCCCAAGGACTCTGTAACAAAAAGGCCTCCTCTCAGGGTGTTTGCAGGAGAAGTCAATTGAATTAGCTAAATATTGCTTTCATGCTGGTTACAAAACATTTTTTATATAAACTAAAAGCTCTTAAATTTTAACACTGAGAGATTATACATTTATACTTGGAACTGTAATAAGAAAAGAACTAGATTGTGGGGTCAGTATGAGTCTGCTTCATGTGCAATCCTCAGATCAAGGTGGAGGAGCTTTACTTAGAGGCATTGCTAAATGAAGTTTTATTACCTTCAGTGCCAAAGTTATAGAATCTTTCCTAATACAATCTCTTTTCCAAAGTAGAGAAAGTGTGCTAAATGCCATCTCATGAGGTGATCTGTCAGAGATGGATCTGTAAAATAGACCAGTGGTGAGATAAAGCAGAACTGAAATAATATTGATAGATTGTTGAGAACCTTCCTTACAGCTATTGGGTTATCATCAACTCAGCCACGATATCTAATAAAGTACAACAATATTTTATATTCCTCAATTTGAAGTCATAGTATCTCAAGAAGAAAAATTTTCTGACTCTGACGACTTGTGAAGGAGGTAGTGGGGGCTAAGTACTCCAGTAACTTGAGCTTAAAATGTTCATTTTATGTAAGTATGGTTGTGGGTAATTCACTATTTGTCAGTGTAGAGTTATATTTAACTCATCACTGGGTGATCCATGGGCATGATTAAGCTTACCATATTTTCAGAGAAAAACTTGAGCTAGTGTGATCAGATGTTCTTTGACAGTTTGTTGTCAGTTTGTTCTAAGTAAGAATTTTTAGAAACCTCATCTGACTTTTGTGGCTCACTGAAAGGACTGGGCAGAAGGAGTCAATTACTGGTGTGTATACAGAACTTTCTTAATCTGTAATAGAATTTTGCTGTGCAAAGAGAAGCAGGTGATAGGCAGGATGCAGAGTATTAGAATATAATTTTGTAGAGTACACGGTTTAGCTTTGATCAATTTTAAGAAGCTGCAGCTGTAAGGCTGACATTCTTAGTTTGGCTATTTTAGTAACTGATCATTAAGAAGTTTCAGAAAGAATTTTACACTTCTATGATTTACATTCCTGAATGACAAAATTGACTTATTTTTCTAAATCTTCTGCATTTTGTCCTCCTTGTAACAGATTACACTTACTAGCAAGATAGGCAATTTTGCAATCTGCTTTTTACTTCAGATAGACCTAAAATTGCCGTGTCTCATCCCTAATTCACAAGAGCAGATCCCTTGCTAGCCCCGGCTAGCTCTTTTCAGGGTGATAAGGCAGCGAGAGGCACTTCCTGCTGAACCCAGCTGGGCTTTAGAGAGTGCCTTCATGGGTCCGAGGACACTGCTGATCCCACCGGCAAGGAAGGAGGCGACACTCTTCTGGGGATAGGTCCAAGATTTATTGTGACTCCGAGGAGAGCCCCAGAGGCCAACAGCACTAGAACAGGTCCCAGAAAAGAGTGACCTCTGGGCCTCGAGCAGGCCCTGATATAGGGTGGGCGGGGAAACTAGATCAGCCAATGGGAGAAGACATGGGAGTGGCCCTCCGAGGGAAGGACACCTGGGGTATCCACTTAGCAGGGAGGAGGGGAGGGACCCCAGGCCATTGTCCAGTCACCCAGCGACCCCAGCAGAAGCCTCCGGACAAAGGGGAAGGATGGACAAGTCACCTGGGAGGGGTCAGGGGCATGAGTCATGGTTTTTGGGATTGATGGATACACAGGTACTGATGGGAAAACCTGGGATGAACCAAAAAGGCACAAGGGGGGTACGGAGGGATTAACCATTTTGAATATACATACAGTGGAACCTAAAAACACAACTCCACATAAAAATGAGCAGTTATTTTAGAATTAAGTCACATGAAGGACAGCTCAGAGCAGAAATTATGTATCAAACTCTAAGCATTTAATATGCTATCACGATACATATATTTTTAAAATTACTCTGCACAGATGTACATGAGCTAAAAGAGGAAGTTCAGAAGTTCACCTGAGTGTAAGAGGTTAAGAGGTCTATGGAATTAGTGAATATATATTATATATATTTATATATATATATATATATATATATATATATATATATATATATATATATATGATGACATGCATTTTGACAACTTCTCTGTCTGACTACATTTTGTCAAAACTTTTTGGTCATCCACTGCACAAAATACAAGAAGGAATATTTAAATTTTCAGTATACAAACTGTAATGAAGTAGGAGGCCCTTGTAAATTAACTTTGTAAACTAAACAGCTTAAAAAATTGTTTTCAATACAATTTATTTTCTGGGAATATTTTTTTGAACAGTTCTGCTGCATGTCTGGCAAAACTGTCAGTCAATCCTTGGCATGGGTACAGAGCATAAGATATTTCCAGGTGGCAGTATAGGTGAAGCTATCCCATTTTAAGGAGGTGTCAGATTTTAATGACATGGTAGAGAGCAACATTACACCAGATTATTTGTGCACAGACAAATAACAGAAAGAGCTCATGACCAAGCAACATGGCCCATCTCACACAAGCACTGATTTAAATAAGCTCTCTTCATGTCATAATTTCCCTGGAAAGAACTTGCTGGAATAATCCAAAAGCATGAGAGGTACTGAGGCAATAGTTAAGTAGTTAAGAATCTCAATCTCTGCTTGGTTTATTACCTTTGTTTAAAGAAAGAGCCCTTTTTATAGGTATAGCCCATGACACAAGTGAAGAATACCATCTGTATTACATCTATCATTAAACCAAACTAACAAGAGTGTACATAAATCTTTTGAGAGCTTGGAATCCCACTGGCACCCAAAAATAATTTGTAAGATGAATGTTATTCAGTGTGTTAAAATGGTGGAAGCTTGGCAGAAAAATGGATTATTTTCTTCCTTCTTCTTTTGAAAACAACTGGCAAATACTTTTTTTTTCAATACCATGAAAAAACTGAAACAGATAGATTAATTTTCTCTATTCTCCTGAAGGAGACTGCTGCTTTAAATATAAGCAATCAGACTACAAGCACTATGTAAAATTAGTAGTTGGATTGCTAAAAGCTGCAGATGGAGAACAGAATGGTCTTATTCTGCTCCACAGGGCTCCTGTCAGTCTAATCTTTGCCCTCTTCAGGCATTAACACCTCCTCATGATTATCTTCCAGGCTAGAAATGGGTCAAGCATTTTACTATGTTATATTTTTAAATTTATTTGCTTCTTCCAACAGATCTTTGGCTACATTTTCTCTCTTCATCCCTTTGAACAGCTGAGAGACAATGCTCACTACCAGATAATGTTGCTGTTATCATTAATTAGGGAGCAATCGTTATTTTTTAAATTCTTTTTTAAAGTCCTTTGACCAAATAAAAGTTCTGTTTCTAATGACATAATTTAATTAACTCTTTGGTCAGTGGGCTTAATTTGGCATCTGATGCCAAAGAGATGCGCAGACAGAGGTACACATGGAGTTAGCAACTAGATACCTTTCTCAGCTTCAAATATCTGAGATAAAACATTGCTTTTACTCTCATTCTTTAAGACTGAAAAACACATCAGGCATTTGATGTGCACTATTTTACTTCCATTGACTTGCATATTTGCTTCCATTATATGTTTGACTGTTCAATATTTGTAGCACAATACAAAGTTTTATTGTTTTGGGTTTTTTTAAATTGTTTTGTCTTTGAAAACTCAGTGGTTTGCAAGGAAAATGTAGTGTGAACTCTGTAATCTGTTGCAGAATATTTTGGTTTTGTTCATTCTCTACTAGCATTCAAAAGAAATCAGAAATATTTATTTTATTTCTGTTGGTGCAATGTTTTTCCTCTATTTTGAAACAGGCATGCTTAGAGTATTTTTTTTTTTTTTTAATTTTGGTAGTATCTTATGCAATCAGATGCCCTGAACCTGCATTGTATGCTTCTTTTGCAAGATGAGATTGACGGCAGAAGATTCCCTACGGGTCCTATCAGTATATTAGGGATAAGAATACCAATGTGGAAAACTCATCATTAAAAATTCAGCTCAGCACTCACAATCAGATTTTGTTAAAATGCAAAGCTGGCTATTCAGAATTTCTCCACAGACTGCAGGACATTTGGTCCCTATTGGTGTTTGGGACAAATGCTCCAAAAATACATGAGCATGAGATTAATTGATATGAGTCTAATGTGTACAGAATTAATTAATATGAGAGACTGAGAGATAGTCAATATGAGCATAGAGATCTATAAAATAAATTAACTCATATTTTGGGAAAATCCAGAATCTCCTTTTACTATCATCTGCACTCCATGGAAAATACATATCATACTATGGGAAAAAAATAAATAAATTTACTTTTAACTGCCTTTTAACTCTACTGGGCTAATTCTACCAGTAAACTGGATAATATTAAAATGGCAGCTTTCTCCAAGCCTCAAAACAGAAAGAAGATTTAAAGAAATAAATAAATTTCAATATTTACCTGCTACATGGGATAAATTATTTATATTTTGAACTAAAACACTTGGCTTGTGAGTTGAAACAAATATAATTTAAGTAGATAGGATTCATCACTGCTTACAGTGCTTGAAATTAGTATTACAACTAATTAGTATGAGGGCAAATGTTTTGAGGAGAAAAGACTGAAAGTATGTTTGTTAACTTTTCAGACTAATAAAACATCTTTCATACTGGCTGTATAACAAAAACATTCTGACGTCAAAAATTTACATATTATTGGGTACATAGATGTTTGGTAGGTAACTGCTCAACAGGAGAAAGAAAACAAGTCAGATAGTTAAATTTATTCTATTCGCTTTGCATTTAATTTTTTTAATATTATTTTGATAAAACTATACATGCTTTCAGAAATTAAGATATGTGAAAAACATCTACTTTTGATCATATTGATACATCCATACATCTAAACAGTTCTTTGGAAATACTCAAATAATACTGCATCAAAAGACTGAAACTAACCTCCCAGATGAGTTTAATGAGATTAATGAGTCTGAGATGCCATAGGTGTCCTGAGTAATGGATCCAAAGTAGTAAAACAGACCCACAGAAGCATGAAATTAATTTATCTAAGCATGAAAAATGATAAGATTTTGTTAATACCTAGTATTTTGTCAAGTTGAGAATCATTACAGACTCCTTATTCTCTATCATAAAGATTGATGGAGCATAGGCATCAAAACAAATACTGTGGTTTTATAAGATTTGCAAACTGTTTCTTTACCCATAGCTTACTGTTACTGAGGGTGGAACACTGGAGTAATAAAATGTCATAGGAAGAATACCATAAAAAAAGGAGATAATGTCCTTCTCTTTCTATGACACATTCTTTAAGCTGTTGACCACTCTACCCTGGCCCAAGAAAACATCTTGGACATTTTGTTAGCTTTAAGCATGTTGTCCTAAACCAGACATATGAATTTTACATAAGTGGAAGGTCTACTGCGTTTAAATTACTGCCAGCTCCTACTGGAAGGATGAGATCAGAGGAGATAATGTAGGGAGTTTTGAGTTTGTGAAGGCTGTGCGGTTTGTCTCACCATGAAGCACTGATTCTCTGCATCATTAATTTAAACTTCAGAGAAAGTCAATTTGCTATTTGCCATTACTTTTTCTTCTTTGCAATATCCCATTTATTTAAGTAAAATCAATGTTGTAAGAGCTGTACTCCATATTGTGTGTGAAGGCTGTCTTTGTAAAACCCTTTTCTAAGTAATATTTCCTGCTTATTTTATCCCTCTCATTTAGCCCTAGTCAGTAGACATATGCAACAAAGCATCTGCCCAAAAAGTTCTCTGTTCCAGAGAACACAGTTTACCTCGGGAAAAAAAAAAAAAACAAAAAAAAAAAAAACCCAAACAAACAAACAAAAAAACCCCAAACCTACAAACCCAATAAAAATAACATTTAAACTCATTCCTAGAAGTCTACATTTAAGTTATTGCTGTCTCATTTTTAAATGAGCAGTGCCCAACGAGACTTTACAGGTGTCATTCAGTGAAGGCAGTTTCACTAGAACTTGAAAATTTCTGACCATAAAGGTATGGGAAAAAAATGAACAAATATTATCTGATGATGACTTGTTCAGCAGTAGTGGCTAATTTCAATACATTTAAGATTTACACACAGAAATGCTAAAATTCAGCACCATTGGTTTAAGACATCCTGTTGCATCCTGGGTTGGTTTAGTTAGGGGTTCTAATAACTGTTATTTAGCCGGTTTATGTACCTCCATATCCCTTGTGATGGTTCGCTCCGGGTCACTTACCATTGGGGCCTTCCCATGCCAGTTTTGTGGCCACCCTCCTGTCCATTCCTGAGAGTTCTGTGTCTGTTACCCCCTCCCTGCATTCCCATTCATCCCGGAACCCTGTACACACCCCTGTCATGTCCCCGTTGGTTGCCATAGTCCACGTCACCCCTGTTGCCTGTCCCCATTGGGTGAGGGGGCTTCCACCCGTGTCTTCCTGCCCCCTATAAAACCCCATGCACCCCTATGTTCTGTCACCATCTTGTCTACGCGGGTGCTGGGACGGGTCGATGCTCTCCACCGCAGCACCACATGGCAATAGACCTTCTCCAGCCAACCGCAAGGATGGGGTGTGCCTCCTTCGCCCCTTCATCTCCTCTCAGCGTTGGTTACAGAATGTGGCAGCCCACGCCGGTGCGCTAAGCACTAGAGCCTCCGAACCAGCGGCAGCCCTGGACTCCCAGAAAATATGCAGAGCCTAGCCGGGCTCCCCAAGCCACCTGGGACTGGGAAGAATGCAACGCCGCAAGTGATGCCCAACAGTTGGGCCACAGCCGCAAGTAGCCAATGCAGGTGGAGTTTCACCGTAAGGCACCCCAGAGCCCCGTGGAGAGCGCACCGCCGCCAGCGCTGAGCCGCGCCGCCGAGCAGCAAGCACCACCGACTCCAGGCGGAGTTGCAGTTTCCACCGGAACAGTGCCTCAGCTGGACTGAAAACTGGGGCGTAGGCTTCACGAATTAGGTTAGTGAATCCATCACCCCCAAGGAAAGCACGTAGTGCTGTTCCCGCGTGGGAAGGAAGCGCAACTTTTCATGGTCGCGAAAGGTGAATAAAAGCCTTTTTCCCAGGAGCAAGGACTCTGGCTGCAGTTTTTGTTTGCAAAGATGCCAGTTTGGTGAATATCAACGACAGGGACAGACCCGGCTAATATTCTCCTTCACTAGTGTGGGCTTAGCTGTGCTCCTGAGCAAGGGGACGTGCTGTGCACAGTGCGAGCAGCGGCTGCCGGCGCCTTTTGCCTTTTTTGCTTTTTTTTCTGCTTTTCCTGCAGCCAGGGGTGGGGTCGCGTGGGCAGATTAGCATAGGGACCGTGCTAACCACCCACCAGAAGGAATTTTACCTCCAGGTTAAAGAACTCCTAAAGGTGAAGGGTAGTTTCCCCAAAAATTCTGTTAAAAGTTTTTGTTCAAACAAAGTTTTGTTGTAGTTGTGCTACTCTTTCCCCCGTGTATCCGTGGAGGATGCTCGCAAAAAAGAGTTTTGGGCGAGTGTGGGGCAAAATTAGCAGAGGTAATTGAGCGCAGAGATTCCTCCATTAATGATTGCTTTCCTAAGCTCCATTTGCTGATTTCAGAGGTTGTAAAAATGGAAAGCGCACGGGACACATGTTGGGAAGGAGAGAAGCCACCGAACGAAACTGCTGTTCCCCCGAACCCATTTCCCTACCCTCCTCTCCTTCCCCTACCTCCCCTAAACCGGGTGGGAAGGGGGGAGTACTTCACCGCTCAGAGCTACAGGACAGCCCCCAGAATAGGGACCATGCTTCTGGCTCCCCTGAGCCCCCCCCAGCATCCCCGCCTTAGCGACCTTGGCCCCATCACTGAGGACCTGACCCCAAACCCTCCTTCCAATCCCTTTTTCCCAGTTAAAAATCCCAGTTTTGGCACTACCCCGCGCAGTTCTGTTTCCCTAAACCCTTTTCTTTGTCCCCCTGAGGAAGCCGCACCGACCACATGGCGGGCGCCATTGTCTTCCCAAAATGGAAGCCAGGCACCTGAGGGGGCTTCTTCTTCTCATAACCCCTTTCTCCCCTTTGTTCCCTCCGTCCCAGCCTTTGACCCAACCCCCTCCTGCTTCCCTGTTGGCGTGGGCACCGCCCCCTACAGGGATCGTGTTGCTCCCCCTCCCACTGTTCCTCCTCGTATGGGTGTTCCCTCCAGTCCCTTGCATGTTCTCCCAGCCACATCATCAGCCCCGCCCTCTCTCACCAGGGAGGGCTCTGCTGTCTCCACCCCACTGCCTCAGGAAGGGGACAGCCCCCATCCTGTCCCCCACGCCCTGCCTCCACATTCCCATGGTCCCCGGAGACCTGGGGGGGAGGGAAGGGGGGGGGTGGAGCAAGACCCCTGCCTCCAAGTTCCCATGGTTACCAGGGATCTGGCGGGGGGGGAGGGGGAAGAGGGAATCCCCACCTCCGCATTCCCATGGTCACCGGAGATCTGGCCGGGGGAGAAGAAGGGGGAGGGGGGAGCAGGAACAAGTTTCTGAGCCTTTTGCAGATTTCATGGATTGGGTCAAAGCAACAGTTGAGAGGCATGTGGAGGGATCAGAGATCCAGGACGAGTTTGTCCCAGAAATAACATCCATGAACACTAAAACACCACTCGAGATAAAAGAGATCCCAGAAAAGCCCAGAAGCAACGTGGTTGCCTCGGCTGCTGTGCCTCCAAAGGACGCTGTTCCAAGGCAGTCTCCATCAAAACACCGGTGCTTCCACTGTGATCAGAAGGGACATTTTCTAATCCAATGTCCGTTTTTGAGGAGGGCACCACCAGGGGCAGTGGAGGTGGTGGGGGGGAAGGGGGACCCCACTTTCCAAAAAAACTGAAAGTAGAGCGCGAATCTGCCTTGTGTGAGGATAAAAATGAGGCAGGTAGCGGCACCTCAAGGGGAGCCGTGATTTATCAAGTAGTGCAGGTGGTGAGTCAAAACATCAGGGCGCCTGTGAGTGCAACAGATGACCCCACCAACCAGGGGGTAGCATCAGACCACAGGCGCTGCAAGGAGAAAAAAGATTCTACATATCTTTAATTTTTTTTTTCCCCAGAGCCAAAAAAAAAAAAAAAACAACAAAAACCTCAGCTACCTAAGTCTGTTTGTGTTCCCAGTCCACCTGTATGTAATGAAGTTGTTTTCCCAGCTCCCCCTATCCCAAACACCCAGGGAAGAACCAGCTCCAGGACCATCGCAGCAAGCCCTCTTCATCTGCAAAGGGCAGCCGTCGCAGCAGCAGAAGAGAAGAAGCGACCACATGAGCAGCAAAGTCCAAACAGCCGTCTTTTTTATATATTAAAAAACAGGGATATATGTTGCATCCTGGGTTGGTTTAGTTAGGGGTTCTAATAACTGTTATTTAGCCGGTTTATGTACCCCCATATCCCTTGCGATGGTTTGCTCCGGGTCACTTACCATTGGAGGCTTCCCATGCCAGTTTTGTGGCCACCCTCCTGTCCATTCCTGAGAGTTCTGTGTCTGTTACCCCATCCCTGCATTCCCATTCATCCTGGAACCCTGTACACACCCCTGTCATGTCCCCGTTGGTTGCCATAGTCCATGTCACCCCTCGTTGCCTGTCCCCATTGGGTGAGGGGGCTTCCCCCCATGTCTTCCTGCCCCCTATAAAACCCCATGCACCCCTATGTTCTGTCACCATCTTGTCTACGCGGGTGCTGGGAGCGGTCGCTGCTCTCCACTGCAGCACCACATGGCAATAGACCTTCTCCAGCCAACCGCAAGGATGGGGTGTGCCTCCTTCGCCCCTTCATCTCCTCTCAGCGTCGGTTACAGAATGTGGCAGCCCACGCCGGTGCGCTAAGCACTAGAGCCTCCGAACCAGCGGCAGCCCTGGACTCCCAGAAAATATGCAGAGCCTAGCCGGGCTCCCCGAGCTACCCGGGACCGGGAAGAACGCAACGCTGCAACATTCGGCAGTGGACTTACACACAGAAACTGACACAGCTTTCACAGACCATAATACAGTCAAGCTAGATTTTTATATCAGTCTATAGCCTGGAAATGTAGGTATGGAAAGAACTCCAAGAGATTAGCACCTTCAGGGAGGCATGCACATACAAGTTGTCCCTTACAAGCAAATGTATAATCTTTTTTCTTTTTTCTTGAATACTCTCAGTAAATGGTATACTTCATGCTTCATATATTTTTCCCTTTAAAGCATCTTCTCCAAATATTAGAGTTTGAGCGGTCTTCTTTCTTGATGTGTAGGGGTTACATGGAGCACTGTGTTCATCAGTTACTAAATTCACATTCCTCTGCCCCAGAGCCTGTGATCTCCCTCCACTCTGGCTTCTATTCCTACTGATTTTAGATTACTCACAGTGACCCTCCTGCCTCTCTAATCCATCCCATGCTTTTCACCTCTACTGGTTCTGCCTTACTCCATTTCCTCTTCTCATCCCCTCACTCTCAGGTGCGGCTTTTTGGTCTTATCTGCTTGGCTTGTAATTCCTACCTCAATCTACCATGCAGATACCAGTGAGTAAATACCAAGGGCATAACATGTATAAGGGAAACTGCAATTATGGCTAAGATCTAGCATATGCTGCTTTTGCAGCCATAAGGGTTTGTTGGAATTCTATGACAGGAATGTTAAATTGGAGAAGAAGTGAGCAATCACAGGAGACATCATGAAGGCAAGAAAGAGAAGATAATAGAAATGGGATTGTATGTGCCCCAGATGCAAATTATCTTTTTAGAGTGCTGGGAATTACTGAATATAAGAATAATTTCAGGGACAGTCTCACTGAGCTTCTGCTACCCTGTGATAGAGCAGGTCTAGCACAGATGAAACCTGCAGAAAACAGAGGTGATAACTCACAAGATCCTAATTAAGTGTGAACTCTGCTTCTTTTAAAGCTTAATGATTTTTTAGTTTATAGATGAATATACTGATACATATCTAGGGCAATTAAAGGACCATATTTCCTTTCCTATTTACCATATAACAAGTATGTTCTTTGTCAGCTTAGGGCAAGTAGATTTTTTTTCCGTAAAAGACATTAGATTTTTTTTTTTTTTTGTGAAAGCAAAACTAATTATTTTCCACCTATCTCCCACCAAGAGCTTCCTCATTCTACTCCATTAAAGTTAACTTAAAATAGATAAATTTTGGAATAGTCACAGGCAGTAGAACAGGATTTTTAAAAATGCATGAATACTGGCAATCCTGAAATATAACTACCATGCATATGAAGTAAATTCTTTTTGCTTTTCCCTTTCTAAAATAAAGAAATAATTTATATTGAGGCTCGTCTTGAGTATAATTTAATCACTGACTCTTGGAGAAGGTACCTAGAGCATGACTACGAGGCAAATTAGCACAGAATAATTATCTAAATTGATTATCCAAACAGCAATTATTCTGAGCTTGAATAGTTCTGATTTATATGAAGAACCTAAAAACATATTGCACAGCAGCAAACAACACTATTTCAGATGCCCATTCCTCTTGAAGATAATTTTTCATGCAGTGAAGTTAGAATGTAGGAGCAATGTTTTGTAGAAGGCATGATTAAAAATGAGATACTCTATCCGTCATTTGACATATGGATTATATTCTGATGAATTTAGCATCTGAATATATGCCATCATTGTTGGAAATTGCTGGCATGGATACAAATGAACTTATTTTTGTTCCTCTAAAAGTGAACCAAAGCAGATTTTGATGTTTCATTAATTAGGAATTTATTTATTGAATTTGAAAGTCTGACCTCAAATTAGAAATTTGACTTCAAATCCCTGGCACATCATAACCAGGGTGTACAGTGAAAATCACACTGAATGCATAAGAAAAATCATTGCCTCCCGGATGCTGAACCCTGCTTAATCATTTGAGAACACCAGGTCAGTTTCCCCTGTTCAGTACAAGGCAACACCAGCTGAAATACTTTAATTTGCATTTAACCATGAACAAACTGATCATGAACAAACAAATGAGATACTGCAAAATTTTATCCAACTGTTGTTAAGCATGGTCCTCAGATACAAATAAAATATTCTCAATGGAACATTAGTAACAGACATTTTACCCACAATACTTTTCATTTTTTCAATAATGCCTAGAATTTTCCATGTCGACTAAATACGGTGAAGAAGTTTTGATGCCATACAGTTTACAGAACCATCTGTGTACTCCAAGGACTGCCTTGATGTGCACTCAAATGCAAACTTGTTTTGTGAAAGGTTAAAGTGGCAGAAATATATATCAGAAACTATCTACTGGTATTTCCAAAATGAATCCTGCAGCTGTTCATGTCAAATTCTTTTTGTTATTATTGGAGAAGACCATTAACTTTAGAGGAAAGCTGTAAGTGCTGTGATAATAACGTGCTGTAGGCAACCAGAGAGAATCTGTCTTACTATGAAACAGAAGTAATTCTTTTCAGCTAACAGTATACATTTTTTGGGGTTCTTTGCATAAAAAAAGATTCATCTTGCAATAGTAACAAAAGTCACAACATGTCAGAAAATATTTGCAAAAAGAAATATTATTTTAAAAATTAAATTCAAGAGGATCTGGTTCTAAAAATCCAGTCTGCTGCTGTATAATGAACTCACCCTTCCCTCACAGGAACATCATTGGAACCATGTACTTTTTATAGACTTGTTGCTGGTTTTCTTTTTATTCTTGTGAATTTTTATTATTTCCTGCACAGAGCCTCATCTGCAGGAGCTGCAGATCCTCTCTTCCATTTGCTCCATACTTGACTATGGGTGTAAAACATGAGGATTAAGCTTTCCTGCTTCAGGATGAAAACTTGTAACTCCTGATTCTATCTGAAATGGTAGAAATGCAAAACTAATTCTAGCTCTTTAAAGGAATGATTGAGATTCACTTAATTTTTTCTTTCTTGTTTTAACCTCATAGATTCTTAGTGTGTTTACAGTTCATGGAGACAAGCCGTTCCAGAAGGCAGTAGTTCCTGGCTACCGTAGAGAACAACTGGATGTGGAGGAATCCAGAAGGCTGTCTTAGATTAGGCTTAATTTTTAGAGATCTACATTTGGCTATGATGAATTCCATCCTTGTTCCCAGAAAGATAATTACAGGCTGTGGATCTCAGGTAGATGAATAGAATTTTTGAGATGTATTTGGTACAATGGTTTAGTTGCAGCTAGAAATTACTGCGTGTTAATTGCTGTTGTCAGGTGTTGTTTGAAATGCATATTTGAGTCATCTATACACAACTGGAAATATGGCACAGAACCTACAAGAAATCCGCTTCTGTTTGAAGTGGCAGCTGCAGTCTTGATGAGTTATATGAGTCATCTCAAATGACACACTAGGTGAGTAGTCTTGAATATCTCCTAGTTTATAAATAAACACTTAGGGAGAAGTGATTTTCAGTCTTTTTATCTCTGTGGGCTAATTCATTTTAATTACAGATGAAGAGGACTTCTATAGAAAGGAATGAGAATGTCAGTTTTTATCTTCCCTGTATAGCAGTGCAATCTGAGAGTTCTTGGATCTAAGTTTGAATCTCTTGAAGAAAGAATTGGAGCTATGTCTCTTTTTCTCTATATAAGTGTTGAAATGGCTAACTTAGTCTATCATAAATAGGAAGGAAGAAAATAAATGAGCTTGATTACCACTGTCTCTGAATTTGGAAAGAAATATGCTGTGGTCTCTCCTCTGACTTTGAAATTACTACATATGAAACTACAAATTGCTCAATACAGAGAGACCGTAAGGACTGAAGTGAGGAAAAATTTAGAAAGCAGGATATACTCAACACTTTTTAATGGGCAGCCTAGACAACTTGGCACTCAGTCTGAAAATTGAAATCTGAGACTTGTATTTTTCCCTGCGCTTTACATAGGGATGTTGAATATGCATGGAGGTCAGATGCCTCAGTCTTATTTTGTACCTAACCCTATTTCTTTCTTCTCCAGTGATTTTCTGCTTTTTGGATGAAAAAATTCCTTTTGCACAACTTTGGCGAAAGTGAAGAAGATGCAAACAATTGGATCTGACATCAGAATTACCTTAGTGTAATGTAATTTTTGCATTTAGTTGATTTCAGTGAAAGTTTGCTAAAGTAAAACAGGAAGGAAAATTTCTCAGTTGTAATTGGCTATTCCTTAAACTTTATACATTTTCAAAATAGTTTAATTCATTTAAAGTTAAAATGCAAGGGTAAAATTATTTGCATTTAAAGAAGATATTCTTCTATTCTCAATTTGTCATACATTTGATGCAAGATTATATCTTGAAATGGTAGTATCTTACCCATTATCATGGCAATAAGCAATGTTGATACACCAGTAGCCATGACCATTCTTCCACCCTCATGAATGCCAACAGTCGTTATTACTAACAAATTATTTTTCAGCTGTTCATATCATGAAAATATTTATTTATTTCTCCCTTCTACTAAATGCCTAGCCTCTCTTCCCCACCTTTCAATTTGCTTCCAATTGAAATATAATGAATGAAATAATTTGAATCAATTAAAAGTAATATAGCTGTCCTAAGACTGTGTTGATTTTATGCCTTCCATTTCTCTTCTTTTAATGTTTCCTTATATCTTCTGATTTCTTTTTCTTTTATTTCTGTATCTTTCTCTTTTATGGCAGGGAAAAAGCATCTCTCTTTCTTTTATCCCTTTACTTCAGCAGTGATTTTTCATTGCCTTCCTAGCTGTTCTGTGAGGATTTGCAGCTGCATTCCCATGACTCCTCTTCACCCTGGCAGCAACTCACATTTTTTCGTCTTACAATTCTTGCCTGCTTGTTGTAAGGGTGGGTGTCTCATTACTAGTCTGTTGGTGTTTTTGTTAATTAGTAGAGACAATGTTAATTGAGGAGTAATTTTGTTAATAAGCGTGTTAAACCTCTTAATACATCCCATATGAAGTCAGCATTTTCTGCAATTAGAACATTTTCCCACTGAGCTGGCTCATGCAATTCATAAAAGTTTGGTGCCTTCTAGCTTGCACTCTAACAGCCTACCAAGCACTACAGTTTGGGTTTAGTGGCAAACTTGAGGGTAAAATCAGAGCAATTTCTGAAGTCTGAATGAAGAGTCAAGAAAATCTGGGTGAGCCTGACTCATTTTTAAGTGAAAGTGGTCTGCTTCGTGTCTGTTGTTGCAAATCACTTAAAATTCAGTAGTTGTCCAGAGATAGCTCAAACTAAGACAAAAAGCACTTTATTCAGTTTTGTATTGATAACTCTCACTATACTACACTATTAAGGCATTACACTGTTACTACTACCCTATTAGGGTATCCTTTAATTGGACCACAATTTCCTGTTACCATGGAGAGCATCCTGGCACAGAGGAGCTCAGAATAAAGTTGAATGCTTTTTAGCATTTAAAATAGATAGCCTCAGTTTTAGAGTCTGTGTTTAAAATATTGCATAATCTTCTCTGGTTCATTTCTAGAGTGCAGTCAGCCACACACTAGAGCTTGTAGGACAGTAAAGGCTGAGAATAGGAGGTTATATGATGATAAAGGCTTTTGCCCAAGAGAAAAACACATGTGAGAAAGGCAAAGCATCTTACCTGGCTGCTTCTTATACTTAACAAAGCAAACAACATCCCCAGAATGTGATTTATCCCACTCCTAGCTAGAGATCCAAACACTCAATGACCCTTAACCAACTAACTATGGAATATGCCGTATATTCCAACTCTAACTATGGAATATGCCAGATATTAACTATTAGCTATTAATTAACTAAGAGAGGGGCAGGGGCTCATTGGGGACCTTATTGCTTTCTACAGCTTCTTAAAAAGGGCTCAAAACAAAGTGGAGGTCGGTATCTTCTCCATGGTAACGAGACAGGACAAGAGGAAATGGCCTTAAGTTGTGCCAGGGGAGGTTTAGCCTGGATATGAGGAAAAATTTCTTCATGGAAAGGGTGAATTTCTTTTGCAAAAATGTAGCAGGGTCTTCCTATCTGTCTGACACTACATGTGGTTCCTTTAAACACCTTTCAAAGCAAATTATTTTAGTTCTTATAATAAATTTTATAACGTTTTTCTTTATCAAGTGTAATTAAAATATTTATAATGTGTGCAAATCTTGAAAGAAAATATAATATATATTTTATATTAGAATAAAAATGTTTGTGACTCTTGCTAGTTAAATACTGATATATTAAATATCAATATGATGCAAGTGAACTAACACAGTACCTGACAACACAGAAAAAAATATTTAGTTAAGATCTAAGTTACAGCAGAGATAAAGAAAGCATGAGTCTCTCTAGAAAGAAATGCTTGCAGAAAGTGATTTTCAAAGTTTAAAACACAGAAATTGCTGTAACCAAAAGAAATTTTCAGCTTCTATCCCACATTTATTATGTGGCTGTTAGTAAAAAAAACAAATTTTGCAATAGTGATGTTTCTGCCACAACCCTGTTTACTGTTAGCACATTTATGCAATAATATGTCTAATTTTGATTTGACCTATGTCAGACTGAAAAAAATGAAGTTTGTGTTTGATTAATTTACTTCTAGTCTTAAAGATGTGGAAACAATCTGCACATCAAGACCTATTAAGTGTAGGTTATTTTTTTCTAAACAGCTTTAAAGAAAAGAATGACTGACAATTTGAAGGAGGGGGTTGTTTTTTTCCATTGACAGTTTGTTAATTAACTTTTTATTCAGTTAAGATGATTGAAAATCTAAGGGGAGTTTTATGGATTATTTTGAAAACCTACATTTTAATAACATCTCTTGGCATTAGTAGTCTAATAAGTCTAATTTTCTGAAAGAACATTTATATATAGATACTTATACATATTTGTGTGTGTATGTCCTGCAAGGGATAAAGAAATGTAAAAAACATACTTACAGTGACTTTTAAGTAGAATTTTCATTAAAATAATAGTTTTAATTTCAGATATATCTTGATATTTTTTAATGAGGAGGCCATTTTCAGAGAAAAAAAAAGTTGGCAAATAGGCTGCTCACTTTAATAGAATGAACTGTAATAATTTTTTAATAAAAGTAAAATGGCTATAACTTGCAGTCATAATATTAAGGGGCTTCAGAAAAAAATAAAATGTACAATTACTTATTCAGTTTCCTACTGGAATTTTTTAGCAAAGGGATTTTCAGTTTTGGTTTTGTTGTTTGGGTTGTTTTTGACAGAGTAGAGACGTTTGATCTATATTTTAATTTAGAAATGTGAGACTATTACTCTGAATCTCACCTTCTTTTACTATTCCAGAAAATACACCTGATTTTTTGCACCTTGACTCTTTGAAGAAGTGATCTCTTTTTAATAACTGACTGAGGAGAATCTGCACTGTGCTCCTAGGTCATGCACAGGTTGTATAGCCCAGAATTTGAGGGTAAGACGGGTAAGACTTTTGTGTCACCCGACTATTTATAGAGATGCTCAGGCATTCTTCCTTGGTTTTGCCGAGATAGAACCACTATTTGCTTCTTCAAAATTTTTTCTTATATAGCATTCTCCTATTAGGTTTGACTTTATTCATATTAAAGATGGTATTTTCAAAGTAGATATTGATAAGTTGCTAAATAATCTAGCTCTCTTCTACTAGACTGGGGCCTGCTCCTGTGATTGCCTAAGCCATTTTATTTCACGCCTGGGGTCTCTGTAGGAATCATGAAACTAGAGTATTCCTAAATAATGCATAGGTCAAGCTCTGAGTCAAGGGAATAGCCACAAAATGCAATGCAAACTAGATAACATAAATATGTGATTTGACCCATACATTACAGAGTGCTCCAAAGCTGTCCCAGCAGGTTTGGCACACTTACTGCTCCCTAAATCACACCACAGCTATGCAACACATGCAAGAGACTCATGCCATATAAAAAATACTTTGGTGGATGCAGCACTGCTTTTGCCGTGTTTTGCACACTTTAAGCTGAAGGGCAAAAACAATAATAAAAAAAAAATTAAAAATACACCAAAAAGAATTATGTCTTACTGTCACAGAAATGGTGGATGAGGCCAGAAGACCCAGTGCTGTGGAGTTCGTACATAGTACATAGCATCTAATTTTCCATGGAAGAAAAAAATCCCTTTCCATGCTACAGAAAGCCTTGAAGAGTGTCATTGCAAGCTACTCCTCATCACTTTCCTAAGACTAAGAATCACTTCCTGGGACCAGTGCACTTAGCAATGTACATTTAGCTAAGGGTATGTCTTTAATGGTAGATGAGAAAGGGCATAGAGTGCTAGTTCTATTTTACAGGATGCCAGGGCCTGTTCTCATTCCCTGCAGGAAAGTGCCAATATCTACAATGTGTCCATACTACTGAGCAGGAAATCACATACACAGGGTCTACTGGAAGCAGCCTATGGCTGCTGCTTTTCCATGAACAGCATCAAAGATCATCTCAGAGACCGAAGCTGGTCCAAGTGCAATGGATGTGAGCAGACAGTGTCACTTAGTTCTAAGAAACAATGCTTGCAACCAAAAAGTACAAGAAAGGCTATTTATTAAAACAACACAGATTTCTTTTCATTATAAGGTTTCATGAAAAATGAGTCACACATTTATTGCTTATTCAATTTTTTACTTTAGCATTTTTTCATACAGAATTTGTTTACTTCAGACTCAGAGGTGGTCTCTCAAAGGAAATACCAGAGACGCACTGTCATTTCTGTCTCTGTGACTCAATGCTTCTTTTGTGCACTATTATGAGTCACAGTACATTTGCTTTATGTCATCTTGTGTTATAAGTTGATTTCAAATTTTTGCCTAACGTCACTCCCTGATCTGTTTAACTTTCATGTTTTAGCCCTCCTGTTGATTGCAAAGTAAGAGTTTCAGACCTTCATTTTTCTTTAGATGTGGTGGCTTACTTTTTTGTTTTACTTTCAAAATCTCATTTTGGTTTATATATCTGTTTACTCAATTTTTCTAGCTTGACTTTTTTTTTATATTTATGTCCTTGGTAGGGTTTGAAAGGTCCCTTGAATAAGTGCAATCTGCAAATACTATTAACATAATGGTCATTCCCTCCTAAGTGGTCTAATGAAGTTGTTAAATAAGGACAGTTGTGACACAGTTGGCAAGTTCTCCAGAGGTCCTAACACAAATTATATTATCTTGAGACACACAGTTTATAAGATCTATTTGTTAAGAATCACTAAACATGTAAACTTTTATTTTGTATTATTTTGGGCATTACGATTTCTTTGAATTAAATTCTTTTAATTCTTTTAAAAGAATTTTAAAATAATTTTAAAAGGAATTTTAAAAGAATCTCTAAATTCTTTTAATTAAATCCACTTGAAAGTTTGAAAATGTAAAAATCATATTAAACTGCACTGAACTGTTTTTAATAAATGGATGAATAAAGGAAGAGAGGGGAAGTGAGACATTTATGAAATTCCCAGAGTTAGAAGAAACTAAATTCATCATTACAGCATTGAAAGCTTTTCCCGAAATTGATTTTGTTCTAATACTCCTAATGTATATAAAAAACAGTGAAAACTCATAAACTTATTTGGTTGCCTTTTCCTTTCTTGGCTGACATTTTGGATTCCAAAACTGGAGTCCAAAATTCAAGCCAGATAGCTACTTTACTCCTACCACCCTTTGTTCATATGCATTTTCTGAATAAGGTTCTAACAAGCATGTGCAGAAATGCCTTTATCTGGGAAGTACTCAGAGACTTTTAGTTCTTTTTTTTTTACCTGACATATCTACAAATAATCTCTGCTTCCTGGTCTCATTTCATAGATACTTTCACAGAATATCTACTGGATTTAAGCCAGCAAAGGCCTCAGCCTTGCTCCTCTTTGATTGCTCAGTGATTAAGTAATCCATTTAGGATACAAGAAACCAAGACTCAATTTCATTCTTTGCCTCACCATTTCCGACGGGAATGCACTAAGGACGTGTTCTGCAATAGTGCAATTTTGGTCCACCCTGCTCAGTCAGTTCCACTGTACATTGTCTGGGAAATATTCATTAGGCTGGAGAGAGAGAACATGCAAAAGCCAGTAGAAGATTTTGGCCATTGACTAATAGACTGAAAGCACAGTCTTGGGCCCCCTGAACAGGGGATTTACAGAGTGTGGTACCTCAGAGTGGAGATCCAGGATGGTGCTACTTAGGCGAGATGCTACTATTAGCTTGACAATGAGAAATAATACAGAGTTCTTATCTTCCACAGGGAATCTGTGGCTCAAACATAGTCTTAGAAATCATCACCAAAGCAATAACAATCATTAATTTAAAGAATAAACCAGAGATTATGCTTTTTTTGCAGCACTAAATTCCAGTTAAATATGTAAATATAAATATATAAACATATTGCTTTTAATGTAGATAGGTATATTCTTGTATCTTCATATTAAAAAAGACATCTTCTCATCAGAAGACTTTTCCAAATACTATTGACTGAAGATCTAGGGACCACAGATTCACCTGTATCATGTTTATTTATTTTAATAATACTTAACTTTTTCAGCATTTTATCTACCTCAGTTACTAAAGAAAGGTTTTGTTGAGGGTGTGTGGAAACCCAACTACTAAAATCTGTACTGTCACAAGGTGGTGCTGTTGGATAAGAAAAATCTAGGGAAAGAACAGTGAGAAAGGTTTTTACAGTGAGTTAAATAAAATTAAAAGAACGACAGCTTCATTCACCTCTGTCATGTCCAATCTTTCATTTCTTCTTTTGACACAAAGATTTTAAATTAGGCAGAATCGTTATTCCTTGGCTTGTATTCTTGATAATTCACACAGTAGAGATCTTTAACATGAATTTCATGCCTCTGAAGACTGACAATTAATGAGGCTATTATTTTCATTTTTAAATTGGTCAAATGTGGGACATAAAATTGATAGTGTTACATCTCTTACTGTTACCTTTCAGTGCAAATTTTATTCTTCATCTTTTAAAACCTTTTATAATATAAGGTGAATGCCTAAATCATTGGATGATTCAATATGATATTTTCTATTGCAACAAGTATTTCACTAAGCCAATAACCTTGTTTACTAGATATAAATGGCATGCTTTGAAAAAAAAATGAATACCAGCTCAAATTACTTTGGCTGATGTAACATCTTGACATTGAACTACATGTCATCTAATCATCTAATTTACAATCTTTCTTCAGGAATGTCCTTTTCTCTAAAAAGATGTTCAGTGCAGTAGCCATAAACAAAGTCTTCAATTTGACAGTCTGTGCTTATAATACTGCAAGCTAAAGGTATTGAAAATTTCAAGAGAGCTCCATGGGATCTTTCAGTATCTTTGGAAGAGTGTGGAGGTGTCCAGTTTTAAAATTACTGAATAGACTAATTTTATCTTTCCTGATTGATAAAGCAGCAGGTAATGACATATTCCGGGTGTGCTGAAATTATTTTTTAATTGTGGAAGTCATCGTTATGTTAACTCTTTTATCAGATTTAGTGGATTTTGAACTTCTGGTGCTCCCACTAGGATTACATTATAGCACTGTATGTGAGGCCAGAAAATATGTCAGAGCTTTAGCAGGGATTTTCAATGACAAAATGAAAATTTTTGAATTGTACTTTGCCTCAAAGAAAGGGTCTCAGCAGTTGCATTCTTTGTGACATTGGTAGGCAGACACACCATTAGCATCTTTGACTTACAAGAATAGGAAGCCTGAGGGTCTAAATTTTACCCCTTTACAGTTAAAAGATGAGGCACTGAGATTATGCCTGTGGCCAACTGCTGTTTTCAATATAAGGGGCAGAGTAATCTCTCAGTTTATTTCCACCTTTCACCTTTGTGCCCCATGTGTAGTTTTTTGGGGGGCTTCGTTGGGGTTTTTCAATTTTTATCTTACTTTGGATGGAAATCCTGAGTGAGATCCTGACTATCTTTAACTCCCTTTGTGACTAGCAGAATTTGTAAATGCAAATTATGTTATCAGCACATTTTAAAATGCAGAGTATGTTATCAGGACCACTTGGGATCTGGTTCAAAGCCTTGATGTGTTTGATTTATTTTAGATGTGTTTGATTTGTATTTTATTAAAAGAAGCCCCTTCAAAGGTAATGGATAACATGGTTCAAAGACAAAATGTACTTGTGATCTCACAGAACCAGCATGGTATACTGGGTAAGTATTAACCTGGGAAAATAAGGTTGGAATTTCTCGGTATTTCTATCATCATTCATTACACTGCTGAATTGCCTGCAGCAAGTGGTTCCCTCACTGTGGCTTTGGTAGTTTTTTTGTTTGGTTTTTTGTTTGTTTCTGTCTGTAAATAGAGATGATTGATGAAAAGCTGATGTCAAAGTTTGGCATTGTTACCACACTCAGAAGAAGATAGTGCCTCTTTCCATTGGGGTAAAGGAACATGAAGAGAAGCCAGAAATAAGCGTGAAAACTCTGCATGTTCTGTATTGCTTTACACACATTTGTATCTAAATATAGCAGTGTGTTGTTTCTTTCTTCTTCCTGTGTAACTTCTGTGTTCTTCTTTTGTATTACTAAGTATTTCTAAGCTGTTGTGTATAAAAACTTTTTTCAGAGAAGGCTAAAAAGAGCAGTAAGTCCAGATACAATACAGAAATACACATTTCTCACTGTACATGTATTTTTTGTTCCTCATCCATTATTCAATCTGCTGTAGGAAAAGCTTGTACGTGTGACATGAGACTAACAAAAACATTGCAGTCATCAGTATTTTCAATTCCTAGCATCTTATTGTTTGGCATCTAAATCTGCATGACTTGTTTTTTTCCTGCTGTGGTAAACAATCTTGTTTTCTTACCATTTTCCTAAAGATTGTAGACATGGAGAATAGCTGTGTCTCTAGGGAGTGTGTACACTACAGTTGGCACCTCGAGTCTCAGAGTAAACATAAACATTTATGCTCTTATGTCAGTAATATAATCTCAGCACTCCAGCTGAGTATTCCCCTGATTATGCAGCCACATTAGCCTCTCAGCCACAGCACCACACTGGGAGCTAGCAAGATCATGTTCAGCTGTTTTTAACTTGAAGGAACAGATTGTTAGAAAGCAACATGTCCTCAGCTTCGTTGATTTAGAGCTTGGGCAAACCTCTATGAAGTGAGAGTTTGGGGATTTCAGTGAGATCAAATGAAGCCATATTCTTGCCTAAATAGGAAATATTTAATGCAGGATTACAGTTTAGCTTGCCTATTTAACATCATTTTGTAATGCTCATGTCTCCTACGACACTAGGCAGCTGATATTGTCACTGAAGTGAGCAGGAAGGAATTGATAATTAAACAGATAATGAGTAGTAAAAATTCACTAAAGAACACAGGTGATATTTCCATGTCTGTCTTTTTTCTACACTTCATTTTCTTTTTGCTCTGTTGTCTTGATGCAGCCAGTGCAACTGAAAAACTTGATTGCAGAGCTTTATTTTTTTAGAAGATGGGGGGCCAGGTTTTTGTGATGCTGTTCCTACACCAAGTACAAACTAGCCCCAGAGCTGCTGTAAACAGCCTGGCAAGTCCATTAAGTGCAGACGTGATCCAAAACTAAAAGTGAGCAGGGATTTTTCTCTCTCTTCTCATGCCTGAAGCTGGGAAATACTGGCATTACTCTAAGAAAACACAAATGGCCAGTGTGTTGCTGTGCCAGGAGTATTTTTCCTTGCAAGGGAAGAGAGTTCAAAATCACTTCCTTTTTGTAGTTTGATGAAATGAAGACTAAAGGCGTTTAGGATTCTATAGGGGTCCTAGTTTAAAAATAGCAACATCAAAACTGAATTGATAATCTAAGTCCTTGTTAGTGGGAATTTTGCTGCTAGTGTAAGCCAAAGGGACATCATGATGCTCTGATTCAACACAGAGCCTTATGCCACCCTCTCAAAATGGTTGATATCCCAGCTGATATCCCTGTATCAGCTGATGCCCAGTATCTCACCTCCATTTTTTCAGTTTTATGCAGAACTGTAACAGAACACAATGAAAAATACCTATATATTTATACTGTGGTATATTTATCTGAACTCTGACTTTCTTTTAACCACAGATCTAAAAATAATGTTTCCATATGCTGCTTCAGCAAGGTAATTTCTGAGCTCTATAGCCTGTCAAGGTCCTAAGTTTTTCCTAATATTTATCCCTTTTTCCTAACTTCTACTGTCTGAGGACTTGGGCACCCACACCATAAACTATTTCAGGGACTTGATCCAGCTAAGGACTAATAAGTGGTTTCTTTTCTTCTTTCTCTCTCTCTCTTTTTTTTCTTTTTTTTTTTTTTTTTTTAATTTCTTCTACTCTGTGAATTTTTGGCCATTCAGCTCCCATAATATTTCAATACATGATTACACAAGACACAGTGCCAGTGCAAGGCAGGAGAGTGCACAGCTGGGGATGGAAAAGGCAGCTGAGATCACAGCAGTCTCAATTTAGATCTGTTGAAATGATTATGGATATCCACCTTTCATTTCCTGAATTTTAGCTGCTGCTGAGACAAAAATATTTTTAACCAGACCAGTTCATCATGCAGCTATAGGAACTTCATGCACTTGGCATTTAGAAGGTGGCAGAAGCTAGAGGCAAGCAACTGAGGGAATGAGTGATATATCTTTAGTGACAGTTTATTTCATCTTATAACTATACTGAAACTTTGTGTGTTTTAATTGAAATTTATTTAAATTTTTTAAAATCTGTTTAATTTCTTAAGGAGTTTAACAGAGCTACAGTTGTGTTTCTTGAAACCTTATATGCTTAGCGTTTTTCCAGAGGAATTTCAACCTGGCCATTCTTCACAATCTCCCCACCTTGTTCAGTCTCTGTTCTTTGCCTTCTCAGCTCCTCCAGATGCACAGAATGCAAGGAATTATGTAGGAGAATAGAGAATGGGTTTTCATGTTGTTATTATCTAGTGATTTGCAAGATTTCAAAGGTGTTGGTCTTCAGTTCAGAGATAAACAATTCTGATTGTCTCTAATCATATTAGTTGCCTTTGAATACTATTCAAACGTATAAAACATTTTGCAATAAATTGGAGATGACACACAGTGAAAACCAAATATGTGTGAACTTGATAATTAGGAATATGTCATTATTCTTGATAAGTGTCTATCTGACTGGCAAACCCCAAAGATTACAGTACCACACTTACTAATTATCAATGAAAAAGGTGGCTTGTTTCCTAAGGTATTACACACCACTAAAAATACTGCTTTTTCTGAGTTGTGCTTAGGGCATAACAGTAACATGGTTGCAAACTAGATTTATTTTGCATCCTTCAGGCTGAGCTCCTAAACTGAAGTGTAATTGATCAAATTATGTATTGTGAACAAATCAGACAAACATGGGAATTTTTCCTTACAGAAATTTTTTCAATTTTGTTTTCATTTTCTTGGTTTAATGGAATAAAATATGATTATATCTAAAGTCCTCTATCTCACAATTTTATAAAATAGGTAATTATAAAATTGATTTTAACAAAAATGAAAATAGGAAAGTGGGAAAGAAAATATTTAACTAACACTGCAAAAGGAATCTAAGTATTTAATATGAACCGTGATACTGGTACTAATTTATAAACCTCTTTCTATTTAAAAATTAACAATATTTGATAAAATGGATGAATACAAAGCCACAATAAATATGATTTTTTTTTTCCAGAAACATAAAAGTTGGGCTTAGGACACATATAATAGAAACGGAATTCTACCATATTTTTTCAACCCTAACTAGGCACTTTAATACACTTTTTATCTTAGTTCAATATCAGGTTTTGCATTCATTAATGAAGTTTTTACTTTTTGAGTAAATTTCTAGTTCCTTCTGTCTATTTTTAGAAGGTTTATAGTTTAATTAAATTACCTTATTGATTAGCATAAAATAGTCTTCTACTATACAGCTTCTCATAACTTAGTTAAATCTTTTGCAGTTCACTTGACTTGCTATTTTTATTTAGTTCCAAAAAAAACCTGGCCTATGGCATCTTCAATTTTCATTAGCATTACTAGGTGAAAAAAAATAACATAAACCCAGAAGTGCATCTTTTATTACAATGTCAATATTGGCATTTCATTGGCTAGCAAAGGTCTCCAGCTGACTTCATCAGTGAATAGATAGGTATAATTTCTCTCTAGTCAGGGAATAAAGTCACCAATATTTTACAGTTCTCATGCATATTTGCAGGCTGTGAAAACTAAATATATTTTTTTTGCAAAAGCCCAATATAAAAGCTCTTTACAACATCTAATATCTGTGTCCTGGCTTTAGAGATGAAGAAACTGGAGAGAAGAGCCTACACATGAATGCTAGAATGTGAATAAAAGGATGTATGTATGTAAAAGAGCCTCTAATTCTTTCAGACTAGCAATAATGGGTTTTGCTTCCTCATCCATGTTTCACCTTCAAAGAGCCAAAATAATCAGTTGTTATTTTAAGAATAACACATCAGAAATCACTGGGATCACAGGAGTTAAGTGTTTGTAAGCAGTACTGAATGCTAAAAACCATAGAATTTTATAGTACAAACTTGGAAAGTTATAATCTGTCAGTATAAGTTCAATTCAGATTGCTGAAAGCACTGCTGAAGAATTTTGGTTGGAACCAACCACTAGACCTTAGCCGGTCCAACTCCTGCTCCAAGCTTTTTTCAGAGCTAGAGCAGTTTGCCCAGGGTTTTCCACAGCTTCTCTGGGCACAGCTGGGACACAAAACACAGCTGTTTACTCAGGAACAGTGGGTCATATGGAGGCACACGTGTCTTCTTGGCAGGTGTTTGGTAGTCCCTTAAGGGATCTTTTGTTTGGCAAATGTTTACATGTATTCTTACAATCTTTGTCTGCCTAGAGAAGCCGCTGCTGTCTTGGAGGTACTCCAAGGCATAACCTTCACTGCTGATGCTGGTGTGTGCTGGAGGCCTTGGACAGGTTGAGTCCACTTCGAGTGCTCTGCATGGATCTGTTTTTGTGGTTCAGTAGCACATTACATTGTGGCAACACGTTACACTTCAACACATACTTCATTTTACTTTAGTTTGGTTTCTTTATTTTACTTTTTCTGATAACTACTTCTCACTCCACACCCATAAGTGCATCATAGAAGATATTGACATTAACTTTCACTTAAAGGTGTTTTCTGACATTCCCTGCAGCCTCAGGTAGAAAAGTCCCAGGAAGCCCAATTTGGCTGAGGACACTGCTATCCCTGAAGATTCCTGAATCTGCCAGAACAAGGTATCATTTTTCCTAGCACAGTAACACTGTCACCATGATGACATGACCATCTTCAAGCTCTTTTTGTATTCTTTTGTCTGCCACTCCCCATGGTAATGCCTTGTTCCTGTCTTTGTGTCCTTCTTCTTCTGCCAATGATTGCTACAACTTCCTGTCAATTAAGTAGGAAACCCATCATAAATCTACTGGGCCCCCAAAACCTTCTGCTGAGTATGGGTTGTTTGTTCCCCTTTCAAGGTTCATAGCCCTGGTGAGTCTGTCTCATATTTCTTTCTCATTTTCTATGCTCCAAAGGTGCCCTTTTTTCATGATTGCACCTTGCCATAGTCACATGGAACTTTTGGAATACACTGGATTTCAAAGTATAGTCTTCTTGAAACTTACTCATACAAAATATCCTAACAGATACAAACCAGACCCTTCCATATAGAAAATGTACATCAGCTATGTAGATATTTTAATTTTCTTTTAATCAATTTGCTTAGGTTTTTTGTTTATTTTTTTTTAAATGCCAGTCTTTTTCCTTCTTTTATCTAGCAAGTAACCTAGGCTAGCTATTTTATACATTTTTTTTCTTAATCTGCACCTGCTTTAACAAAAAGAAAACCAACCAACCAACCAACCAAACAAACAAACAAAAAACCCCACAAACCACAAAAAAAAAAAACAAAATTAAAAAAACAAATAATAGCTACTTTTTTCCCTGGCCTGTATTGAAGTACTACAGTTACATATGCAGACCCCGCTGAATTCTGAGCAACAACAGCTGAGCAAACAATTTGAAATAAATGCCTCCCTTAATTAGTCTTATCCATTTGCAAAATGTCGACAGGAAAATCCTTATTTCTTCATATTAATTCAGTATTTGAATTTTCTCAAAAGTTTTTCACTTAATTGATTGAATGGCTGGAAACAGTTCAAAGTACCTGTATTTCGTTCAGTATTCAGCTTGGCTGGCAATTAAAAAGCTGTTTCTGATCTTTAACTCATCTATAGTTTCTTCTTATCAAACATCTCTTCTTTTGGCCTCTATATCACAATATCTGAAGACCTTGCAAACTTAAATAAGCTTACTCTTATAGCTTATAAATTCAGGATTTTTTTTTTCTGTTTTCACTGTTCTGTGGATGAGAAGCAGCATATATAAAGCCAGGTTTTTTAAAGGTGCTTAGGCATAGTTCCACTAAACTAGAGAAGCAACACCTCATCTACTGCCAGCTTACTTCCTGGAAAATTCAGCAGCCAATAAATATTTTGGCTCCCAATAAGGTATAAAGAAGAGCCAAGTGCCTAAGGAATGGATTTTTCAGAAACCTGCAAGCTAAGCAGAGTCTACATCAGTTAGATATGAGACAAATCCATACCAAAGGACATAAATAAAAGCTGTGACTTACAATCCTTCCATTCCAGTCGTCCAGAAAGCAATTGATCCAACAAGCTCAGGTATGAGCAACTAATGCTGTTGAAAAAATAAGGACATATCAATCTCTTCTAAGTACTGGAGAAGCATAAAATGCCCACCTTCCCCTTGGGGATCAGTGGCAAGCTACTCATTTTTTCCAGATAGAAAATGCCTTCTGTTTCATATAGGAGCATCAGGGCCCTAGAGACATCAGTACACCTTAGTGTCCCCGACAAGCTTCACCCAGGGCTTCCGCTCCCATGGTGCCAGGAGTTCATGACAGCCCTGAGTCAGGCATCTAGTCCCTGCCTGAGCTATGTGTGCTGTGCTGGAGATTTTACTGGAGCCTGGCACTGCCTCTTGTGCTCAGACCCTGTGGGACTGTGACCTATTCAGGGCATGCTGGGGTCACCCTCATCTACCAACTTGTGTCCTTGGCTAATCATGAGAAAATATCAACAGAGCTGCAATCTACAGCTCTGTGATAGAACTGACAAGTGCAAAGACTTTGACTGGACAGAAAACTTCACTGGCATATTCTTTTCCCTTTCCTTCCTCTTCCAACTTGCTGTGTTCTTTTATGTCAATATTGTCTCCATATCAAAAAAAAGTTCCAAAAGCAACCAGTTTTCTGGAACAGCTTTCCAGGAAAAACAAAAGAATAAAAGGAAGACGAAAATCATACCTACCTTTCCCTAGGACAAACCCATGAACCAAACTGAGAGTTCTACTTAAAACTAGATTGCCTACCATTTTTTATCAGCCACTTTCTGGTTGTTTTCACCTAAACTGTTGAAATATATTAACTAAATATTTAATTTTTATTACTTATTAATTAGATAATTATAAATTATCTATATAATAAAATGGAGCTCTGAAAACATTCACAATGCAGTCAGGACTGTGTATAGTTTGTACAAAAGAAATCTGGAAATATAAGAAAGATTGCTTATAGATAGGATTCATTCTGTTTGATCTCAAACATGGGATTCAAGTACAGCTTAAGAAACTAATGTTTTAATGTTGACATTTAGATGTCTCCTTATAATTTTAAATGTTTAATTGACCTAAGTGTCAAAAACTTATTCAAAGTGATGTAAATCTTCATGTGTTTGGAAGGAGGGTGTTACTTTGTTGTTATTTCTTTGTTTTTTGGTGGGATTTTTTTTAATCTTTATGATATTAAAAAAGGCAAAGAGGAGTCAGAATTTCCATACTCAATCCAGGTACATGTACAATCGTATGTACACTTTTATGTTCATAGCTTGACAGCAAAAAACATTCTGAAGAGAAATGTTATTTCTGTTAGCTTTTTTATTGTTTAGTTTTTTAAACATGCAGTTAATTGTACGTATTTGTTGCTGTTCTCCTTATGTTTAGTGATATTTGATAAATGCAAGATGGAAAGACTTGTTCACAACTTTAACTTGGTGGGCTAAAATGAGCAAATATATAGATACTATGAAAGAACTGCCTTGTTTATATTCGTATTGATAATTCCACACCTTTTCAAATAAGTATCTTTTAAAGTCACAACAAACAAAGCTGGAAATCTTAAAGTTATTTAATAAAGAAACCAAAGAAAATTAATTTTGGTGAAAGTAGGTTGAATTGATAACCCAGTAGATAAATTGCAGTGACTCCAAATAAAATATCATCTTATGAATAAAACACAATATCAATAGATGTTATATTTCTTAGTCAAAGCTTGAATCTCAAGAATATATAATTCATTTAAAAAATTGCTTTTGAAACAATCTTTGACATAGAACAAGAATAAAAATAGGGTAAACACTTCACTATTACTTATAAGCTTGTATAATTACATAGAAGCATAGGTTCAAATTCTCACGTGAGATTCCAGTGACCTGCCCAATTAAAAATTTTACAGGGGATGTGAAAGAAAGTAAAAGAAGCCTCTAATAAATCATGATGTTTTGGATAAGTGCTGTAAAAACACTACAGTTCCAGCACTTTATCTGCCTGTGGTGATTTTATCCTGTGATTCTAAATTTGTATTTCAGAGAAATTACTATCTTACAACTGATTATTTTTTCAGATTAGTATCTTACAACTGATTACTTTTTCTTTCCTGAAAATATTGAGATACTTCTTTGATGAAGTTTTGCAAAGTTCTGTATTTTTCTTGTTCTGTTGCTCCAAAATGAAAAGACTATAGTAAATCACTATAATGAATCAACAGAAGATTCCCTGTAGTAATTTTCATGGGTGTCCTGAATCCTGTAAAGTTTACCCTGTGAATTCTTTCTCATCAGCAAATCTGAATGAAAAAAATTGAATAAGCCTTTAGTACAAGTAGCTTTTGCAAATCAGCGTCCCCATCAGAACTTTCCCCTTGTTTCTTACATTTCATTTCTGGACTTGAGGTGGCTGTATAAAGAGCTGATTTTTGAAGATTATTCCCTCAAAAATCCAATTCTTCATATACACAAGGAAGGAAAACTAAAATTAATGATTACTCTGGTTTTATAATTTATTAGTAGCATTAATTGATCTATATGTGAATTTCTCTATATATGCTGATTTCTCGATCAGAAAAGTTTTTATTTTATTAACTCATAAACATATCGTGAAATAACTAGATGAAGATAGTGCAGTGCTTTCTACGACACCTACATAAAAGTCTGACTGAAAAAAAGAGAAATAATGAGTAGCCATAATCGTGAGAATTTTTGTAATTTAAGGTTCTAGCACTATTTATATAGATTACAATATTTTAAAGTTTAATAGTAATCATACCTGCTAAAAAAAAGGAAGAAAAAGAAGAAAAAAGGAAGAAAGCTCTTAAAATTACACAGCTGCAAAACATATCTTCTAGATATAAATTATCAGCTCTGTCTATAATTCATGTTTTTTTCAAATCTGAGAGTTTTTCAGTACTATTAGAGAATGACTGGTAATCATGAAAAGAAGATATTTGCTAAAAAATGTATGTGTCACAGGTGTGTTTGCAATATGTATGTTTGTTTTCTAAATCCTGTTTTTTTTTTCTCTCTGCTCTAGTGATATGGAGCATATAAGGATGGTTTTGGAGCAGGCTACACATTATTTCAAATTATGTGAGATATCTCACATCCAGGAACTTCACTTTAAAGAGGTAAATATTGTGCTCAACCTATGAGAGACTCACTCTACCCTTGGCTGGCACCTTAAAACTGGCTGAGATATTTCTCACATAGTCATTTAAGTAACTGAACTGAGTTCCTCCATCTTCTCAAAAAGTCTGTAGAAATATTTGAATCACAGGGCATAAGAACCTCCTCTATTTTTAGAATCAAAAGGAGCTACTGTTTCCAAAATATTCAAAATGTCTAAAAAAATATTGAATTTTGAGAACAGCAAATTGATGCAACAAAATTTAGCTATTTTCTTGTAACAAAATATCTGAAAAATATATATGGGCCCACACCTGCTTAATCCTATAGCCTTCACCTAAGAAGTTGTACAATCACATACTTGTTCTAGCTGAGGTCCAAAGGATGTCATTATCAGAGAATTCACTATTATCTTTAACACATAATCCAGGGTGTGGCATCATCTAAGTTTGCATAATAAATTTTTCAGATGACTCTGGGGATTTTTAAAGTATTCTGTAAGCTGTGGAAGGTGCCACCAAAAGGATATTTCAGACCATATCGTGTCATGCTCAGCATTTAAAGTGGGGGAAGAAGGAAGGAGGAAGTGGGTGGTGCTCAGATTGATGGTGTCTTCCCAGGTCACTGTTACATGTAATGGAGCCCTGCCTTCCTGGAGATGGCTGAACACCTGCCAGCCCATGGGAAGTGATGAATGAAGTCCTTGTTTTGCTTTGCTCACATGAGCAAAGGCAAAAGCCTTTGCTTTACTTGTTGAATTGTCTTGATTTCAACCCACGAGTTTTCTCACTTTTACTCTTCTGATTCTCTCTCCAAGCCACCAGGGGTTATTGAGTGTGTGTCTGTGTGGTGCTTCATTGGCAGCTGGGATTAAACCATGGCATGCTGAAAGAAGCAGTATGAGTGCAGCTCGTACTTCTCAGCCTTCACTGGAGTCCTTGTCTTGCAACATCTGTTTAATTGTTCAAGGGCTGGTAATAGAAATTGGACAAAGCATGCTGGGGATGATCATTTGCTGAATGCCTGCAATGCTCTTTGAAGACAGCAAGTGTCTTGAATACTTAACACTAGATAGGTGAAAAAAAGTCCTACTCTGTACTTCAGTAGCGATTGCTATGGAGTGAGGCTTTCAAGAAGATCCCACAACACAGTGAGAAGGTGCATTTGGCAGCATGCACCTAATTCATGCTGTATTCTTCCTCAGACCCCTGACCAGCTCTTTGTTCAGGTAAAAAGAGAATTTGTATTCTTACTGATATTTCTGACAGCACTTGGTGCTGCAGCATTGTCAGATCTTGTATTCTTGTTCTGCATCTTTTGATACATCGTATAGTTTATAAAGATTCACATGACTATCTGATGCTCAGTTTCCATGAATTGAAAAACTATTATTGTTCCAGCTGTCAATCTGATTCCATTTCCTAAAACAGCAGCAAATAAACAACACAAAACAAAAAAGCCAACCCAAACCTTTTTATCAGTTCTGAAATTAGGAAAAAATAATTACACAAAACTGTACTTTTTAAAAAATAATCTCCAATTTTTAAGCCAGTGTAGTTCTTCAAACTTGCTTGCTGTTCTGGGTTAATCCCAATGGGCAGTCGAGCACCACACAGCCTGTTGCTCACTTTCTCCTCATGCCCCCAGTGGGGGAACAAGGGAATATTAAAAGGAGAGTAAAAGCAAGGAACTGGGAAGTCAAGAAAGGAAAAAAAAAAAAAAAAAAAAAGTGAATGGTAAGTGGAAAAAAAGAGAAATAAACAGAATAAAGAGAAATAAACAGAAGTGATGCAAAAACAATCATTCACCACCTCCCATAAGTAGACTGATGCCCATCCTATTTCCTAACAAAAGATGATTAAAGCCCTCAAAGCCCCTTCTTTCCCCTTCTATTGCTGAGCATGACACTATACAGTATGTATATCTCTTTGGTCAGTTCAGGTCACCTGCCAGGTTGTGACTCCTCCCAACAGACTGTGCAACCCCTGGGGGACAGAGAGAGAAACAGAAAAGGTCTTGATGCTGTGCACTGGTCAGCAAACACTAGAACACTGGTATGTTATCAAGACTCTTTTGGTTTCTTATCCAAAACATAGAACCATATGAGATGTGTGGAGAAAACTAACCCTGTCCTAGCAAGGCCAGTACACTGGCATAGTTCTTCATTGATTTTGCTAAGTGGATTTACCAGTATCAGATTGAAATTTCTAAGTCAGTCAAAGCTATTAGGTTCCAAATCTTTTGCTTTCTGTTTAAACCTGTGTACCTGAATTTTTGAGTCTTTTTATAATTTTCAGACAACTTGCTATTGCTTAAATGTGCTGTTAATTAAGTAAAATTTTAAATCATCTTAATGAAACTTCAAATTACACTTTCAAAAATAGTTGACTGGGAACAGGGGGGGAACCGAATGGGAATGGATATACTCACATAATCTAATATCTTCCTTCTGTAGCCAAATGTGAATGACTTAGGATTGATTTAGAGGACCTAGAACTGAGAGACATAATTTTCTCTTTGTTCTCAGTGTAGAAGATAGAGAGATGTAAACAGACCAGCAGTCATGAAGATGTTAACCTCATTCAGAAACGTAAAGTTATGCACTTTGTTTAATCATTACAATTTAAATCGCAAATTTACCTCTAAATTTCCTATTAATTATTTTATTTTATCTCTACATGAATTAGTTTCTGACTTCTGTCTATTATTTTCTTCTGATATGTTTTCAGAAATAAATAACATACTGTAGTAGGCTATAATATAGTATGCTTTGACACTACACTTGCCTAGCAAGGTTTTTTAGAGGCAATTTATGCTGTCTGTGTCTGAAATAATTTAAGTGTCTATATTGTGCTCTCAGACTGACATGACAACAACAACAAAAAAAAATTATAGAAGGTAGTGGTGACTCAGACTTGTTTTAAAATGCTGACTTTAGCTAATCAGAGTCACTTTAAACAATAATTCATCTCACTAATTCATCTTCTTTGCAACAATCTGAAAATTTTTACAAGAAATGAGCCACATTTAAATGAAAGATGATCCATTTCTACATCAAAACTCATGCCCAGGCTTGATCCTGTTGCTGCACAGTAACATAAATGAAGCAGACACAGCATAAAAGGAAATTGGGCTTTTTCACTTACATCAGTTGAAACACAATGGCAGTTTCTCACTGCATGCAAAATTATTTAATTCAGTATATGTAATTCTGTCTGGCTAATTACAGCAGGAACAACTGTTTGTCTTATAAACTATCAGTAAAATTATTAGATGTTTTAGGAATATTGTCAATTATATGCAGTTACCTAAATATATGTGATTCATTTGAATGTTGTATCTATGCATGTTCTGGAGTCTTGTAATGAACAAAGATTTAGTTTCTAACTCCTCTTTACTCAGTTTATTGTATGAGAGCATTTACTATAAGTAAGGTGAAGTAAGGGTTCAAAACTTAGACTAGAATCATTTTTCCTCTGTGATAGCCCAGTGACTATAAGTCATCACTGTGGTCTCATTTGGAGGGGGGAAGAAATATTTTATTACAGAATTCTCTTGATAATTTAAGGGTCATTGCGCTAATATTTTCTTCCTCCTTCAGTTCCACCTACTTGCTAATATAGCTATATATATCTTCTTCATATCTCAAGTTTTCCGGGATTTTTTCACAGAAACACAGAATTCTTGAGGCTGGAAGGGACATCTGGAGACCATCTAGTCCTCCTGTAGCAGTATGCAACAGCTCTGTGAAAATAACAGAAACAGTTAAATAAAACAATCAATCATATTTTTTTTTAACAATTTATCTTCAGGTTCATGATCAATAAAATAAAATTGAAATCTAAGAGATGAGTTGAGAGATTAATGATGCATTTTTAAGCCTACTTTTACCTTCTGTGAGCACTTGAAATTGAAGAACTGTCCTGTTACCAATTCTGACCTTATGTGCATGTCCTTGGTGCACAGTAGTGAAATATCAAAGTTTGTTTTAGTTTAGCTAACCTGGTTGCTGGAATATACATTATTTCTGGCAGTGTGTTTATTTAATCCAGTTTCTAGCTGTAAACCATGCTGCAGTAGTTTTACTGTGCACTGCGTGATTCAGAAAGGCATAGCCAGAGTTCAGGAGACCGAAGCATGGGGAGAAGTCATCTCTTTCTTCCAGATTACATTAATATCATCTGTTCATTCTTCATAAGGCATTGGCCTGATTTTTCCTTGGACAAATTTTGTCAAGCTCTGCTCTGTGTGTTTTGATTTACCCCAGTGCCGTTGAAGAAGGGTAAGGTTACATAGTTCTCATGAGGCATTTGTCAAATTCTGTAATTATAAAGACAAATTGTTGCACGAGTTTATGGTTACTATGCCACCAGGCAAGTGCTTTGAGTCAACTCAGCCAGCGCTATTGTGAGAAGAAGAAAATCTGTGTGTCTTGATTCAGCTTTACTTGAAAAGGAAATAAAATTGCTGTATAAATCTCCCTTTTCCAAAACCAGAATTGCAGAAATGTAATCTACAAATCTCTTGTCAGAGTTCACTAGCAAATTACTGGGAATGACCATGTTAACTTTATCCAGGAGATGTCACTCAAGACACTGGTAAATGTACATTTCAGAAATTTGCAGTAGAAACACAGAATGAACTATGGCATAAAGATCTGTTCACTCCAAAAATACCTTGGCCTATTTCAATATCATTACTGCTATATATACATGCCAGGAGCAAGAAGCAAAGTTTTGTTTCTGTTCCTTTGTAAAATACACTTGTTTGCATCAGTCTGTTAATGAGTCATCATTTATTTACATCCACAAGAGACTGATGGTCCAGAGAAGCTCAAAGATTGAAGAGAGATTTGGGACAAAAGGCAATTCTAACAAGAGTTGTTGCAGCCTAAAGGAAACAGATACTGCTGGCAGTTTACTACATATGCATTTTATATACCAATTTATATTACTGTTGCATTAAAATAAATAGCCTGTAACTACTGAGCACTGTTTCATGTTAATGGGCATTCAAATCAGACTGGGAAACCACTTTTAGACAGAAAACACATCTCTTTTTTCTTGTGAACAGAGAAAGGTAGGGAAAAAGAGAAGAGGAAAGGAAAGGAGAAGAAGAAAAAAGGAAAAAAATGGTGGGGAAGAAAAAAGGGAGAATGGGGCAAAAAAAAAAAAGGAAAGGAAAGAGGTAAGAGGAGATATTAAACACTTAAGTGCAAGAAGACAAAGATGGGGGTGTATTTCTTGTTATTTTCTTCTAGTTTTTTCAATGCTCTCAGAAAACCTTTGAGCGAGCAGTAGAGAGAGAAACTTGATAATTAGCCATTTAGTCATTGTTTGATAGATTAAAAGCATTTGAAAGAAATTGTATGAAGGAACAAAGATTTATGGTGGGTTGACACTGGCTGGATGGAGGTACCCACCAAAGCCACCCTATCAATCCCCTCCACAACTGGACACAGGCGAGAATATATAAGAAAATGTTTATGAGTTGAGATAAGTGCAGGGAGAGCTCACTCACCAGTTATTGTCATAGACAAAACAGACTCAGCTTGGGGATAATAACTGGATTTACTAAAAATGAAAATCAGAGCAGAATAATGAGAAATAAAATAAGTCTTGTAAACATCTTCTGCCCACCCCACCTTTCCTGGGCTCTGCATTCTCCCTTATAGTCATGCAGGGAGACAGGGAGTGAGGGTTATGGTCAGTTCATCACAGGTTATTTCTGCCACTGCACAGGAAGAGGAGTCTTTCCCCTGCTCCATCATGGGATCTGTCCCATGGGAGATAGTTCTCCATGAAATTCCTCAGTGTGAGTTCTTTCTACAGGCTACAGTTCTACATCTACTACTCCAACTACTCCAATGGTCGCCTTTACACAGGATGCAGTCCTTCAGGAACAATTTGCCCCGTGTGGGTCCCTCACAGAGTCAAAAGTCCTACCAGGGAACTTGCTTCAGCATGGTCTCCTTAGCTCCTCTCTCCACGAGTCAGCTGGTCCATCCCAGGACCCTGCTCCAGCACGGGCTTTCCCATGGTGTCAAGGTCTTCTTTTGGGCATCCATCTGTTTTGGTGTGGGTCTCTCTGTGTGCTGCAGGTAGATCTCTGCACCCCAGCAAACCTCCACGGACTCATTTGCACAGCCTGACTCACCATGGTCTGTACCACAGGCTGTAGGGGAATCTCAGCTCCAATGCCTGGTGAACTTCCTGTCCCTCCTTCTGCACTGACCTTGGTGTCTGCATAGTTCTTATTTTCTCACATTCTAACTTCTCCCTTCTCTGAGTGCAATTATGTTTGCATAAAACTTGTTTATCTTCTTAAATATGTTACCACAGAGGCATTACTACCAGCTCTGATTGCCTTGGCCTCTGACAGCAGCAGATCTGTCTTGGATCTGGCTGGTATTGGCTTTGTCAGACATGGGGGAAGTTTCTGGCAGCTTCTCATAAAGCATGCCCCTCTAGCACCTCCCTGCTACCAAAACTTGGCCACAAATGCCCTGTATATTAAATAGTGTGAAATAAGGACAGAAACTGGGGAATGAAAGAAGCAGAGAGAAAGGGAAAACAGAAGTAAGAATGTCTGTGGAGATTCTCCAGAGAATAAAGAGACTGGACCAAGAAAAGTGCAGTGGAGATTTTGCATGGCCATAAGTAGAGATACAGAAGAGGACTAAAGTTCTCAGAAGGAGAAAGGAGATGAACTGAGAGCAAGCAAATTAGAATAAATGAATCTATGAGGGATGGCTAAGATAACATGAAGGAAAGACTAACACATATTGGTCTTAGAATCTCTGCTAGCTCAAGTGGGAAGAGTCTGGGTTATTGATTTATAACCGACAGTCTTGGTGGAAAACAAAGGTTAACATCTAACTTTCTACTTTTATGACTATCATGTATAGCCCAGAAGAAATTATTATCATACAAAAATAAAGAGCTAAAACTGTACTAGTAAACAGAAGCATGGAAGGGATCCATTTCCTAGTTCTAGAGTTAACTGACACAGTTTGGTTATATTCACAATGTTAAAATATCTAAGATTCCAACACAGTGTACTTGAGAGCTGTTTTGAAAATTGTGCTCTGGCTTAAACCTCTCTGGGAGACTGAAACTTGACCTGGATCAAAACATTGGCAAGGATTCTTTTAACTGCCTAGCCATAATGAGAAATTGGTTTGACAGCAATTTTCCCAGTACAGGTATAGTAAATATTTACTATATGCAGTAAAATAATGGAATATGGACTTAAACAGTGAGAATAAGTTCAATGGCTAAAAATTATAAAAGTATAAAATTATAGTTGTATGTTATATCAGAAATAGTGTGGCCAACAAGACTAGGGTACTAATAACTCCCTTGTAATCCACACTGGCGTGGAGGCACCTTGAATCCTGTGTTCAGATTTGGGCCCCTCACTACAAGAAGAACAGTGAGGTGATAGAATTTGTCCAGAGAAAGGCAACAAAGCTGGTGATGGGTCTGGAGCACAAGTCTTACAAGCAACATCTGAGGGGGCTGGGCTTGTTAACTCTGGAGAGAAGGAGGTTCAGGGGAGACCTTAGAATTCTCTACAACTCCCTGAAAGGTGGGCGTTGGCCTCCTCTCCCAAGTAACAAGTGGCAGGACAAGGAAATCACTTCAGGTTGCTCCAAGGGAGGTTTAGATTGAATATTAGGAAAAATTTCTTCACAGAAAAGTTTGCCTAGCTCTTGAATAGGCTGTCTAGGGAAGTTGAATCCAGATTTTTAAATGACACGTAGATGTGGCACTTAGGGACATCATTCAGTGGTGGACTTGGCAGTGTCAGGAGTTAACAGTTGGACTTGTTAATTTTAAAGGTCTTTTCCAACTTTAAAAAAATCTGTGATTCTATACAGTTATATAGTTGTTATGTAGCCTGGGGGAATTTTAGGTGTCCCCATTAAAATTTAAAAACAAAGTCATAAACCACAAGATTTCCAAAATATGTTCTGATTTAGTGAGAACTGGTATGCCTCTTAGTAGACTTGCATTTGTGGTGAAGTAAAATTGTACAAAAAAGATTAAAGACAAAATAGAAATTTTAAGTTTTAATTAAAATTAATATTTGGCTAGGCCTTTTTTTTTTTGTGAAAATATACACTTGTTTGGCTGTAGTATATGTAAGATGTCCACACAAAAATAGATTCATGCTCATATCCATATGTGTATGTTGAACTGCCCAGGCATGTGATAAATGGTTTAGTATAAATTAGGATATGAAACTATCAGTGGTGTCTAATTTTCCCAAGCTATTGTTGGGTGCATTTGTTTTAGCATGTTGCATGGCACGATAATATACATGGATTATTTTCTGGATTATTTTCTGTGAGACATGGTTATAGTAAGAAACAACCAGGCATCCTACAGGAACAAATCCTAGCACAGCTGAAGTAGTCAGACTCTCTAGAGAAATAATTAGCAGGGATTATAGACCAATCTGGCAAGTTGTAGGTGGAAAGTGAAATTTAAACTTCTGGAATAGTTGTGTTGAGAATGGATTGGCTCAAAAAGCCTGCAAAGGAATCTCCTTTATAAAAATTCAGTATGTCTTAAATCTATTTAAAAAAAAGATTGTTAAAATAGAAAACTTATTAATATTAAGGAACTTAGAAGAAAGATAAATTAACACAGTACCCTTTTACTCTTACACAGAAAGACTTGTGTACAAAATATTGATGTTATTAATTCCTCATAATGAAAAAGAATCATCAAAAATTCATCACATAAATTGTAATTTCCTTGAATGTTTAAATTTATTGTTTATGAGCTCTACAGTTCTGTGAAGAGCTTTTTTCCCCATTCTTTGTTTAGCCTAAAGAAAAGAAAAGTCACTGTTAGATTCCAGGAAACTTTCCCATGTTGTAAATCATTTACATCTAAATGTTTATGAGTGTTAGAGGTTGTAGCTCATACTATATCCTAAAATAATATATATATATCTATATTTTCTTTGAGTGTGAAAAAAATTAAAACTATCAAGAGAATCAGTCTTGTATAGAGTGCTAATTGCTCATAAAGTAGCACAAACATCACGAGCAATATAAATAGTCTTTAAGTACCACAGGCTAGCTCCATTAGATTAATGAGCCAATGGCTCCAGTTTTGATGCCTTTTCTAATTATGCATTATTCGCCATTTCTTTCAAAAAAAAGACATCTAATTAATTAGGTACAAAATGTCATCTATAGGTCATTGGCAGCAAGGGAGATCACCATTCACTCGGTTTAGTCTTCAGGCAAAATTATTACTCCTCTGGGATTACCACCAAATGTCATTATTGAATCAAGAAGAGTTCCTGCAGTAGGAAGATTAGGAAAAAGAAAGGGAAAAAAAACCACAAATCCTTTCCTTTTCATTCTGACTCATACACAGAATTATCTATTCGACCTTAAGTAGGTAAATACAATACTCCTGAGATGCTACAAATTAAAGACTCCCTTTTAATCACATAAAATAAAAGGATATTACAAAGTCAAAAGTGTCCCATAAAGCTCTTAAACAGTAATGCTAACTGCTGAATTACCCCAGTAAAATTACTTATCTGAAAGTTCCTAATTTTACTCAAACTTTCAACTCCCAAACTGCCATCTTGAAGTTAGTTTCCACTTATTTTACAAAATGTGATACTGCAGCATCCTCTGAGATGTTTGTAAATTTTTGGCTTGATTCAGGGCATAATCCAATTCCCACTGATTTCAAGGCCACAGTCTGGAGAAATGCAGGATTGTTTAATGATTCCATCATTATACAGCTGCAGATCTGTTAGATTACCTTTAACAGAGTTATTTAAGGTGTATGACTCTTGATACCAAAAAGTAAAACTGGTTTATTCCAGCTGTTCTGTCTACAAATGAGAAGAAATGCTATCACTTGTAACTTGCAAGGAGATAAAAAACATTGTCAGGTGCTTTCTCAGTTTGATTTATTCTCCTTTTTTCCAAATGTAAAAGCTTAGATTCTTGATAGAGCAGTCCTAGTTAGACAATCTATAGGCCTTTAAAAGAAATCTCATGATCAAGCTGACTGGAATACAAAATTTGCATTCAGCAGTACAGTGTGAGGTATTAAGATGCTCTTTTATTTTAAACTGAGACAGAAAGTTAAAATATTTATTTATTATTTTTCTGGGTTTATCACTCTGTTTATCTTGCGGGGGGATTTTGCTTAGATTAAGTCTTAAATTTTTGGTTTGTGTTCATCACTAAATTATACTATATTTAATACATATTGGAACAATACAGTTGAAACTTTGATACTAACCTCCTGGAAATTAAGATAAAATGTGACAGTAAAATATTTTAATTTCCTGGGATGAGCATTTTCTGACAGTAAATAGGCTAATTAGAAAGAGAGGAAAGAATTCTGTTTTTTCTTAACTTATCACCCCAAAGATATGATTTACACTTAGTAGGTGCATAAAGGAAAATGCACTGTTTTGTTTTTTTTTTTTTTTTTCCCCTTATTTTTTGTTTGGTTCACATTTTACCACATGGAACAGAATGGGGCAGAATGGGCAGAATGGGGCAGAATGGGGCAGAATGGGGCAGAGGACAATCCTGTGCAAAGTCTTCTAGCTTCTAAACACAATATGACTTATTACTATCAAGAAGACCTAGAGTAAATTTTACTCCTGAGTTCGTGCCACTTTGGGTTTCATTGCTGGGTTTCAGTTTGCCCCAAACTTAACTTCTGTTCTGCTTCATAGAAGGCTGATACAGAGACCCACATAACAACAGATGTCTTGCCAAACCAACCAAAAGCTAACCATTCTATCAGACTGCAACCATGTATGGATGTAGAAGAAACCTTGTTCATGGGACTATGGACAGCTCCAGCCAAAGCAACCGCAAAGTAACCTCAGAGGAATGTGTGGAATTCAGGCCTTCCAATATTTAGAAATCATAAAGCAAGTTGCTGGTTTCTCTTTGGTCTTGAGTAGTAAGACAGTTTGAGTTAGTGGTAAAAGTAGAAGGAAAATTGGAGGAAATTCAGAATGACTGTCATCTAAATTCAGCCTTGAACAAATATAACCTAGACATAAGAGACTGATTTCCTTATACATAGATCAGAAATGTCACAATTCTCTGGGTGGTCTGGGAATTCCCTGTTAATCTGTGCATGGACAATGAGTGAAAGACTGAGTTCATAGCCACTGACACAAAAAAACATTTGACTAGTGGCTATAAGAATTCTTCAAATAAGAATTTTGGACTGGCCTGGAGATTGTCTCAGGTAGTCCCTGCTGTGTCCACAGCACTTAATAGACACCATTTGTATTCTTCCAAGAGTTGGGTGGAGAACCTGTCCATCTCAGAGATATTTCCAAGATGTCTCTGCTGTATAACAGAGCAAACTTAGACAGAACACTTGTAAGAACTCAGTAAAAGCTTTGCTGGAGATGCAGATATGGTCCCGTAGGACAGTGTTTTGTACACAAAGTTAGGACATGTTTTGTATATTGTTTAAGGTGCTCAACATTGATGGATTAATTCTTGCTGCAGGGTACACAGGGCAGATGGGTATCAAGAATTGGCAAGATATTGGTTTTGGACTGTCACTCATTCTGTCTAATGAAACCATTGTGAAGATGTTTGCAAGAAAGACTCCTGTCATTGTATGGATTAATAAGAAATTTCTTTCCTCAAAAAGTTGTTATTCTGTGCAGAGATTCCTGTATGTTTTTAATGAACACTTTGTTGGTGCTTGTACAACAGCACCGCTCCCTCATGCTATTCTTTTACTTTGCCTATAAGACTCTTTTCCTTGTTTCCTATAGCCAGAAATTCTTTGAATGTGGGCCAGGTTGCTCTTTAATATTCAAACAGAGATAGAAATGCAGTAGGTCACATCTGAATATGAGGAAAAGCTTCCTTACTTTGAGAATGTTAGAGCACTGGAATAGGCTGTTCAGAGAGGTTGTGGAGTTTCCTTTCCTGGTGGTATTCAAAACCTGCCTGAAGACAATTCTGTGAAATGTACTCTGGGTGAACCTGTTTTAGCAGCAGTGTTGGACTAGATGATCTCCAGAGGTCCCTTCCAACATGAAACATTCTGTGATTTTGAGAATCTTTGATGCCATGATTCTGTGATCATTAAGCCACATACTATCTGTGTGCCATGGAGCCACTTTCTAGTCCAGACACAGACCAGATTAATGCATATATGTATGTAAATGTGAATATCTCTGTATAAGAGCTAAATGAGTTTATGAGCATAAAAACTTTGTTATCTCAAATTAGATCTTCAAAAAACCCTCCTCTCTTAGCATCACCTTGTAGAAAATATCAGTTCTGATGTTGATGTCTAAGGTTTCTTAAGTGTTTGTAATGAAATCTTGCAAATTTGCATGTCATTACTTGTTCAGATGGGAAAGTGCATGTGAAAGTAGATAAGTAAACTGATATAAACAGGCAGCAACAGCATTATTATTATAGTACTATTATTAATGTATATAGTTGTAAATAATTTGCCTGTGTTTTCTCATCCTGCACGACAAGAATTTTTTATTGCAGATAATTAAGGTGTTCAGAGCTCTCAGTTTCTCTTCAATAGGTACTTCATGCAGTTAATTTGTTTTCTGCATTCCTGTGTAGTGATTTAAGTGTTTTACACCTAGGAATATATATTTGAAGTTCTGTTCTTTAACTAGAACTTTGTGATATTCAGAAATCACTTTTATCTGCAGGGAAAAGAGATGGAAGTGAGAAAAGAAAAAAACATTACATGACAAGCTGGGAACCACTGACTGGAATCCTCTGCTGCATGAGGCAAAGATGATATGATCAGCTTAAGAATTTTCATGATCCTAATGAAGAGCCAAAACCCCAGTTTCCTAACCTGACTTCAGCAAAATATCAAAGACTTGCAAATCATTTAGCATCTGGACTTTTAAAATTTAATCAGGGATTTACAAGTATTATTAAATTAGGGCCTGATCTTTCAGACCTTTAAGTCAATGAGAGTTTTGCTATTGAGTTAATTGGAAGCAGAACTAAGTCCTTTCTAATTCAAGGTGTCATAGATAACCACATGTTGAAAACAAAATCAGAACTCTTAATCTGTTTTAAAAGACTCCTTACCTGATCAATCACCATTCAATGCACTGTTTTGGAGTGGCAACCTTGTCTGAATGCAAATTGCCAAAACCTTCAGCATCCATTTGTCTCCATAAAAGAACAAAGAAATAAGGAGGAACATGTCTGTGCTGATATAGGGCTCATTTGTATTTGTGCTGAAAAGAGAGTTAATAATACAGAAATGTTTTCATTTTTGCTGAGCAGGGCTTACTGAGTGTCAACGCATCTCACCACACCCCACCAGGGAGGAGACTTGGAGTACACAAGAAGCTGGGGGGCAACACACCCAGGCCAGCTGACCTTGACTGACCAAAGGGATATTCAAGCCACATGACATCATGCTCAGCCTATAAAGCCAGAGGAAAAAGGAGGAATAGGGAGACATTGAGAATGACAGCATTTGTCTTCCCAAGCCACAGTTACATGTGATGGAGCCCTGCATTCCTGGAGATGGCTGAACACCCACCTCCCCATGGCAAGTGATGAATATATTCCTCGTTTTGCTTTTTTATTGCATGGCTTTTATCTTACCTATTAAGCCACCCTTATCTCAACTCACCAGTTTTCTCACTTTTATGCTTCCCATTCTCTCCCCCAGACCACTAAGGGTGATTGAACATGTTGTTGTGTGGTGTTTAGTTATCAGCTGAGGTTAAACTACAACAATATCTAAAAGAGGTTTAGGAATTACCACAGGTAGAGACCACAGAAGAAATAAGTAGAGGGAAATGAAAATAAACTATGTCTCTTGTCCACCTTTTCCTATAATCCTGTTTTTAGCATGCTCACATAACTTACAGCATGATGTAATATGTATTCTCTGGTGGGCTACACATCACAATAGATTCCAGCAACATTCTCAGCTGTAGCTCCTAGTGAAACCTTGATTCTGCTATAATCTTTATGTAGGTAGGTTTATGCGTGGCAAATGATTCAGTCTGTATGTACCACTCTTTACAGACTTATAGATCAATGCTGAGAGGAGAGGTATGTGTTGATCCTCAAGAGACAACCCATCAGTTAAGAAAGCAGGTGGAGTAGGAATTTCAGGGGACTGGTTTGCCATGGTGCATAGTAATGAAACACATTTATATGCCTCTTTCTAAATGAAAAAAAAAACAAAAAAACCAAACAAAAAAACCAAACAAAAAAAAAAAAACAAAAACAAAAACAAAACAAAACAAAAAAAAAAAACCAAAAAGCAAACAAACAAAAAAAACACCACACCACAAAACCCCACAAACCCAAAACAAAGCTTTAATTTTAACTGTGTTGAGCCTCCTCTTCTGAGATACTCTGTATATGTGATTGGAGATTATCATGGAGCAGTTGTCTTCATTGTGCTCAACCTTAGGTCAGAGACTAATGCTCTTTCTCATCTATCTCATAAGTTTTCTGTAACCTGGCTAATCTCAAAAGATCGAGAACATAATTTCTTCACAGTAAAGGGAGCAATTGCACTCACAGATATAATTTACAGGGCAGATTATGCATTCAGAGAATATAGTTCACACAATATAGCACAGAATATAGTACAGAATATAGAGAATATAGTACATCACAAAGTACCCTTTGACTGCCTCCATTAACTGTGAGGACACGGTAGAAAACAGGGAAAATAAGAATTAGGGTTGATTAGATCCTCACATTACAATAAGCCAAACTCAGGATACAACCACCTTAGCTCCCAAAATTTTGTTGCAGCTTTAAGGAGGGACAGTTTCTCTACTCCCTTGCAAGACAGTTGCTGTTTTTCTGTAATCCAAAGTAAAAGTCCTGGTTGTGGACAGGAGCTGAGATACTGCTTACATTCTCTTCAAATGGAGGATTTTTATAGAAGCCAAATCAATTGAAGCCCAAGTGAATCAGCTATAAAAATTGCTTCATATTTTGTAATCTTTCAAACGAATGCACTAACAACTATCTGGGTTTAAAAGAAAGGAGTCAGAAATGATCTTGCATTTGTTTAGAATTGTACACAATGTGTTAGCGAAAGCAATCAATACCTAATTACAAACCTATCTCTGAGACCATAGTCCACTCTATTCTAATGTTTTCCACAGAGATAAACCACTTGCTGCATGACCTGACGCATTTGTTTTGACAGCTTTGCTTCAAACATGACAGTGAATGTCATAGTGTAAGAATAGCCTCCATCTTCAAAAACTCCCCATAATTCTATAGGTTTTATTATGTCAACTGCAAAAGTTTTCATGATGAACTCTGGTTTGTTTGATTCCTCTTTTGTCCTTGAACAATGATTCCAAAGACACATTTGCACTAAAAGGTTTTTAATACTACTGCCAAGTTGTTCATAAGCAGTCAAGGGTTTCCAAGGCCTTTGCCGAATTGAATTCTACCTGAGAAAAGCTAGTTGTGGGATGCAGATTAATTCCATCCAGCTTTTGTAAATAAATCTAGACTTACAAGACAACAGTCTTGCTGAATTTTCTGTCCCAAATGCATCCAGAGACAGCCATCTCTAAACTCAGGACTGGATTTCAGTTTCCATTTCAGGAGCCAAATCACAGCAGTAGGAGCTGCTAATGGCTTAACTGTAATTAGCTCAAGCAAGTCAGCAAAATGAAAAATGTGACAAGGAATCAAGGTATAAGCATAAATTAACCTGTGCATACATAGGTGTCAAATAGATGTATAAAGAGCAGTCAGGCTATTAAAGGTTTTATTCCGGCTTGCATGTCTATTTTCCAAGAAGTAACCTGAATAGAAATAATTGTAATGAGACACCTAGGCTAATAGTAAAACCCTCCCAAATTTCATGCATGCTTTATTACTTTTCTCACTTTTCATGTAAAAACAAAATAAAATGAAGCTGGACTTCCCAAGATCAATATTTTTTACCATATTCAGAAGATTGAACATGAAAGGCTGCATGTAATGGAACTGACCCAGCAAAATGTGTCATAACAAGTCTTCCACATTCTCTGATCACCAGAGGGAACTAAGAATTATTCTTAGCTGAATCCACGAATAGTAGTGTCACACCTATGCAAACTAAGCATGTAATTATCTGATAAATTGCATAGGAAAATAGCTAATTTGCAACCTACTAGTTAATATTTAAATGTGAAATCTTTCAACTCTTCTACTTTCCTAACTTAAATCATCATTTGTCTGTGAACTCTCTACCTTGAAGACAAAAATTACATTAAGATTTTGGAGTCACAGTACTTATAAAAAAAGGATACTGGTGTCTAAATGTTTGAAGCAACTAAATTCATGTCCAACTTTAAACACTATCAGTACTTTATTAAAAAAAATACTTACTAAGTAAGTGAATCACTGCAATTGTGTCTAAGTGTTCTAAGCTCGTAGCTGAATGACTGAGTTGCTAATTATCATGGATCAGAAGACCCTGAAATAATAATAATCATCATCATCATCATCATCATCATAGAGAATAATAGGACATGAGAAACAGGGTGTTGACATGGATCTTGGATGTAGTTAAGATTTGATCTAGAGTTCAAGACACCTGAGGATATGAATGTGACTGTGGATCAAGACAGGAAGATGCGTTTGCCTGCTAGTGAACTTCAGCCTGTATCAGCTGGAGAGGACAAACGTATTTGTGCTGTGCTGCTCAAGTTTTTGTAGTTTTTGTGACTGCTGCTGGTGTTAATGTGGGTAGCAGTAAGGACAATGTTCACTACTTCTCTTGATTTTTTTTCTGTGTATTGGTTGTATTTGTATGTCTGCATATGTGTTTGGACCTCCTGCTGTAGAATGTATGCTCAACCTTGGTACTGTCTGGATCTACAAAAAAAGAACATCAGCAAACACTGGAGAGTAGAAACCTCCTGAATATTGAAGTCTGCTGGATTCAGGTTCCCTCAACAGATATATATAAAAAGTATATGATAACTGTAAGAAGGTGATCTTACCCATAATAAACTTTTGCTCCCCAAATATTGAACATGAAATGGATGCTGATTCTTGCTGATTTGCTGTCCTCCAACAGCCTCCTGCAGGAAACTCTAGATAAGGAGGAAGTCCCTAATGTCCTCAGAGTCACTGCTTTCTCAGGGCAATGGTTTTATTTCAATTTTTACAAGTTTTCCTTACATGTATTTACTAAAAGAAGTAACATAAGACATCTTATTCTGGGTGTTTTTACTGAAAAGGCTGGATTCACCTATTCAGCCATTAATATATGCATTCAATGTTCTTGCTTTCCTCTCTTGCACACATCCACACCATAAAAAGACAAAACACATGCCCTTAATATATTTTAGTCAAAGACAGACTGTTCTTGAAATAAATTTTATTCTTCACAGAGTAGCTCAAAAATTATAATTGAGTGATTTCTTTTACCAATAATTACAGCTTATGTTTACATTAATGATGGGAGAGATACAATTGTTAAAGCCCTTCAGCATCATTCCAGACTTTGATCTTTCCTCCCTTATTTTCATGCACTCATTAGTAATTATTGTGCAGTTTTTTTATATACAGTGGGTTTTTTATATAAAGTGGGTTTACTTTTTTCTAGCCTTCTTGAAAGGCTGTACCATTAAAAGTGAAGCTCCTTGACACTTCCATTGGAATGTCTTAGAGACACTAAGTATCTTGCAAGATATATTTATAACAGCAATCTTATCTGTACAAAAGAAGAAATGAGATTTAAGTGTTCTGTTTTTCATATTTAATATACTATTTTTTTCAACTGCACTTTACCCTGGTACACAACTTATTTGGTACTATATTTACTTCACTTAATCATTTCTAACAGCAATTATGAAAACTCCTCCTAGCATCTTATCATCTGATCTTTCATTTGCGTATTTTCTTTCAGTGTTGGCAGTAAAAAAGAGAGGTTTTTCATCTTACAGATACCTAGAGTATTTACCTCTCCATTTTAACACAATTTTCTATCAACAATCTTCTGAAATATTTTTATCTTTTGTTTGCTGGAAACAAAATACTTCAGAATAGCTTGCTATGTAACTGAATAACTCCTGTCATCAGCCTCTCAAATATGAAGTTTCTGCTATTGTTCATTTTCCATTGAATCTTTTGTATCTGTCACCAAGTCTTTACGTTATCATTTTTAGAATGAATTTTCCTGCAAAAGTTGGATGAGCAAAACATACCAGTTTGTTTATGCTTGAATTAATTTTTCTGATTTTTAACAGACAAAGCTATTGCTGTGCATTTTCACAGTAGTTATGAGTTAACCCTGGCCAAAACACAATGTCGATGGAATATTCCCTTATCCAATTTAGGTCCAATGCCCAAGTACTTTCCCTCCGAACTTCCTCACCCCTAGCCTACTCACTATTGGGGAAAGAGCAAGAAAAATGAGAAAGCCTTGATACTGTGCAAGCATTGTTGAACCATATTCAAAACACTGGTGTGTTACCAACACTGTTAGGGCAACAAATTTAAACTGCAGGACTGTACAGACTGCAATGAAGAAAGTTAACCTGTGTCAGCCAGACCCAGCACAGTGATCTTCACAAGACTACACAGTGGTGAGCCTCTCAGAATCTGAAAGAGCTTTGTGGCAATTAATTATGCTTATGAGCTGCAAACTGGTAGATACCCTATGTCTTCTGCCCTTCAGAAGACCTCTGAATAACCTTTGTAGTACATGAGAAAGAAATGTACTTGAAGAATGTTTTAACTGCTAAAAGAACTCATGCTTTTGAAAAGGTTACCAATGGTAGCCCTTAGTACTTCTTCTCTGTTTATGTTCTACCCTTGCAGCTGAGGGAGAGAATGAAAATTTTTTTGTCATTATGCATCTTTGGGAAAGACCCCAAACTCTGAAATATGTTGGCAGGGGCTCATAAACCCTCCTGTGACCATTTTTCAAAGGGTTAGTGGATGGAAATGCCAAATCCCCTGTCTTTGGTGGACTGGATGAATGCACTGTGTCCCTTAGGTGTGCAACCAAGATTTTATCCTTACTTTTATTCTACAAACTAAGTTTATGCTTGACTGAGCAAAGCAAACAAAAATAAAAATAATAATTACACCCTGGCCTTTCATGTAGAGTAAAAAGACAAACTATTACCTGCAGGATTAACATTGCTGAAACCACTACGAATTAAACACAAGTTGCTGTAACTTGTTTGACAAAAGGAGTATGGCTTTTCTTTATACAGTATTATATAGATACTTCAAAACACTTGTACTTTGGGTGACCTACCCTGAGAAGAAGGATCAGCTGTGGTAGAAGCAAAAAAGCTAATTTGATAACTGTTGGGTTTTAAAAGAAGTTTGGAATCGAGAGATAAAAAAGGTGACCACCCTGTTCTGGCACTAGTTTAGCCCTCACAATTAGCTTTCAGACTGATATTATTTCAAGGACTTTTTGGTGCATTGGTCTCTACAGAGGAGTCTTTCAGTGACTAGAGGAAAGGTAAATCTTTTTTTGATTCTGTCTGTGATGTGTAGCTCTGTGTGTCCATGCTAGTCTTAGTAGCCTTTTTTTGTCTACTACACCACATTGCTTGTAGACCTCTCACTCATTTGGAACATTTTTCCTTCTCATCCTGCATTATGCCACTTGGTCATTTCTGTACAGTCTAAGTTGCTCCCTGAGCAGGAGTAATTTCCCTCTCTTAGAAAAGGTTTCATACATTGCTTTGATAAATATGGTACATTATAAATTGTAGGCATGAGTCTGAGTAAATCAGTACTAGCTGCATAGTGAACCTCCGTAATCCCGCACCACAGCCAGAAGAACATATATTATTGCTGCTCCTAGTTGAGTTCATATTGAAGCACACGAGGTGTGCTCACTTAATTTAATCTTACGGGAGGGCTATAACCTCTAATAGAGAGGTGGCAGTGAGTATCTTAAGGTAATTTATTTAAACTCATCAGTTAGATTCAGAAGAGGGAGACTAAGCTGTCTTGGGTAATGATAGTGTTTAGCATGTTGTACAAAAGATCCTTCTCAATATCCTTGAGATAAATGACTTAATAAATAGCTGAACTTTGACTTCACAAATAAACTCTGCTTTAAGCCAGGTGTGAAGTGTTAAGTCCCCATGTTCCTTGAATTTTTCAATATTGTCTTGAGTGCATTCTTTCACCTTTTTTTTTCCTTCAGCTGCTGTGGTAGAAGCTCTTATAGCAAGGTCAAAAACCAGTTGCATTTATATCTGTGAGTGGAGCGCAGGTGTAGAGATGAGCTCAGGAGGGCATTGCAGGAGCAGTAGCACCTCTGCCCTAAGATGAAGCCTGCCATTGCTGTAACTTTGTGCTAGCTGATTCATGGAGCAGTAATAAAGGTTATGGCAGTCAGTAAATAACCTGTCAAATTCCTACTGCTTCCCTTACCCAATTCAAAGGTTTCATCAATCTCTGTACACACTTTTGCTGCACATCTGGGTTGCTTATTGATGATCTGGATCATATTCATCAGTTCCTTGCTCATTTAATGCTTCTATAATCACCTCAAGCCTGTGTAAACCCTTTCAGAACCACTGAGGTGTGAAATATCTTCCCTTTTGGTGTTCAAGGTGCCACTCTCTGCAATCTGACTATGCACTTAACAGCACTATAGACTGGTATAAACCCAGCTTCCTTTCCCTCTGGAAGTATCTTTATTGGAGAGCAGTAAGTATCCCTACCTTAAAAGATGCAAAAACAGAGACCCAGGCACACACACAAAGTGAAAGTATCCTGTCCCCCTGCACTGCCCCCGACTTCTTAATTAGATTTTTTAAATGCTATTTTAATGAAAAAAATAGAGGTTTTTTTGTAACATAATAGGTGTTTTAAACATTGCTTTTAGGAATAGGGATAAAATGATTACTTTTTGTTTGTTCCATTTTTCTATGAATTGCTAACGAGGAGACAGAAGCAGTGTTGATTGAGTTTTTAGGCCTGTTCACAGAATATTTCCTTCAAAAGACTAACATCCAGTAGAATTGAAACATTTCTTTTCCTGTGAGCATTTAGTGTAATGGCATATAGGTTATAAAACCAAAACCACGCTATTTTTTTCTGTCTTTTGTGAAAGGAAAAGTCATACTCCACTAAGAGATGCGCTAAACAGACAAGAGAAAAATACGTGAGTATATTTTCTGGAGAGTACCCTCACAAGAACAGTATTCATGCCATCAGATGTTTCTGTCTGGCTTCCCCAGGATATAGTCAACCTCCAGTGGAGACTCCTATAAATCTGGAAAGGCAGAAGAGCCAGGCATTCCATGACATCCATTAAAATCTTCGGTGTAATCAATCTGTTTTGTGTAGAATGTAGCTGGTGCAAACCCCCTAAGATCTATATCTAAGTAAACTGATAGTGTGTACCTAATGTGTTTTTCTCCTCTATGTTCATTGTCAGAAAATTAGCTTCCTGTAAGAAAACTGCTGTTGGTAAAAAGCCTTAGTAATCTTCCTTTGAGTGTTGCTTTCTAGTTAACAAGAAAAAAAGTAACTGCAACTGCTTCCACTTTAGCTGCCTACTGTTTGTTTTTCAATCTATTTTAAAAGGAAACCCCGGAGCTTTGTGATCTAGACATAGATGTTTATTATAAATTAAATTTTAAAAATAGGGTATGACTTCTCAATATTCTGTTGAAACTCAGATACTGAATGCAGTAGCTATGTCTTTATTATTAAATCTGAACTTTGAATATAAATCTATAGAAATGTGGCCTTCAGCTTTTGCAGATATTTTTGTGGTTTTTGGGATTTTTTAAAAATTCAAAGTCTTACTAAAATATTAAGACTCTTCTTGAAGCTATGAATGATACATATTCATTCATTGGAATTACATCATAACTACATTTTTGGCCTGAGTTTAATTTGAAGAATGCTTTTTCAGAACTGAATCTTGATATTAGCATACAGATGGAATTGAACAGTATGTCAATACAGACTGACAAAGCAGATAGATTTCTGGTTGTTTTATTTTAGATTAGTTCTAAATTTTCTCATGTAGAATATAAAAATGTAAAAGGGCATTTCAAATTCCCATTTCATTTAAAATGAGAAGAAAGCAATAATTCAAGGAAAACTAATAAAAGACTGATGTTAGAATATGATTGACACGTGGCTAAAATGTGTTTCAGTTGTAAAGACAGTCTAGTGCTAATAAAACAACATTGACTGACTTGTAACCTTCGGGCCCCCCTTGCTCACATATAATTGATTTTAAAACAGCATCCAAAAAAGATAGGATGCTGTTCTATGTCTGCATGGATTTTTCCTGTGTTCTTCTGTCATTGTTAGGAAGCATTTGAAATTAAATTACAACATATTCTAGGGCGAATATAACTAGTTATTTATTTCTTTGCTATTTTATGAAGAAAAAAAAACAAAGAAGAAAGAAATATTTTGAGTTCCACTGTGAAGGTAAAATGCTTTATTTGTGTACACTTCCTAATAGGTGAAAATGCAGGAGAGGAAGTGAGATAATCTGATTATCTGGATGAAACAACTTCTAAAATATTTACAATGCTGGAGACAGAAGGAGCACTCAGACGTACCTTGTTATCAGGGTAAGGTATACTAATTACTTTATTTGTTTATATGCATTAACATCTCTCTTTTTCTGAGTCCAAGTACGTGGAAGCAAATCCCAGAAAAGTAAATATTTATATTCATAAATTTGTTTTAGTGGCTAGGAATTGTCTCATAACAAATTCAGCCACCTTATATAATCAATAAAGAGAAGCATTCTTCTCATTCTAAACTAAACACCACACAGATGCTCAGTCACTCTCCTCTAGTGGGATGAGATTAAGAATCAGAAAAGTAAAAGGTAGAAAACTCGTGGGTTGAGATAAAGGCAGTTTAATAGGGAAAGCAAAAGCTGTGCACACAAGAAAAGCAAACCAAGGAATTAATTCACTGCTTCCCATGGGCAGGCAGGTGTTCAGCCACCTCCAGGAGAGCAGGGCTCCATTCCATGTAGTGGTGACTTGGGAAGAAAACACCATCACTTTGAATGTCCCTCCCTTTCCCTTTCTCCTCCTGCTTTGACACCCTGAGCATGATGCCATATGGTCTGGGCTATCCCTTTGGTCAGCTGGGGTCAGCCACTCCATCTGTGTCCCCTCCTAACTTCTTCTGCACTCCCAGCTTCCTCACTGGTGAGCTGGGCTGAGAAGTTTCAGAAAAGGCCTTAACATTGTGCAAGCACTGTTCAGGAATAATGTAAGCATCCCTGTGTTATCAACATTGTGTCCAGCATAAATGCAAAATATGGCTCCATATTATTATGCAGAAAAATTTTCATATTATTATGAAAATAATATTATGCAGAAAAATCGGTTTATCACAGCAAAAAACAGTGGACCAAAGGACTAGCTCTATAGAGCTAGTCCAAAAGACCAAAGGAATAGCTCTATAGAATTCTGTTTTCTGTTTAATGCAAATGAGGTGATTAGTTCAGAGGCAAATGGCTGCACCACAGATGTCTGAAGAACCTATAATAAATCAAGCAAATCTGTCACTGTAAACCAGCAACTCAGGCTGTACATACCAATGCAATCTCTCAAAAATGAAAGGATTAAATATGAGACTTTTTTCTTTTTTCTATTGCTTGTTGGGATTTTTAAAACCCAACATCACTGAAATGAACAGTAAAACTCTCATTTCTTCCTTTCTATTTCAATTTAAACCTCAATGTGTGATTAGTAATTAGTATAATTACAGAAATGGCAATCAACAGATGCATAGGCTTTGTTTTTATTCTATCTCTTTCCCACCATTATGGATATATATGCACTATAGAACAACATAGCTCTTGAGAAGACTCAAACACCCAGTCTGATGCATAAATTTTAACTCGGCCTTGGGATCCAAGCTCAAATGAACTAATGTTTCCTCAAAGTAAAACTTGAAACCGGGTCTGCATCTGGCTAATGATATTTCCTCAGATCTGCATCAAAAGACATTATGAATGGGCTTTCTCTCCCTCCATTCTTCTTTTCCAGGCTACATAGGCTGCATTTCCTCAGCCTTTCCTCACAGGCCCCATGTTCCACCACAGGTCACTGTGGTGAACTCGTTCACCTCACACGTCTTCCTTATTTTGAGGATACAAAGGCAGACACAATATACTACACACAATCTTAAAAGGTGTAAGTAGAGAAAAAAATATATTTTTGTCAGGTGGGTGTATTCCCCTTAAACAGCTTGGAAGGCTTTTGTGCTTCCTCAGTGTCATGTTGCAGGTTCCATGTCCTTTCTGCAGAGCTGCTTTCTGGCCACTCAGTCTCCAGTCTACTGATGCAAGGGATTCCTCCTTTCTAGACGAAAGACTTTTTATTTGTCCTTGATGAAATCCATAAAGTTCCTGCCAGCCCACTCTTGCTGCCTGTCAAGTTTCTGAATGACAACCATGATACTTTGACTGCACTGAATGTGCTTTTCAGGGCAGTATCATTTGCAAACTTCACACAGGTACATATCAATAACGTGATTTTGCCTCTTTGTTCAAATTAACTTCATATTTGTACACTATTGTACTCAATTTGCTGCCTACAAGTCTTGTGCTAAGCTGATAACCAGCGGCAGTGCAGTGGCCATTGGAAGGAACTGAGTTTCCTTACCTGCCTGCAGTCAGTCAGCTGGGATAAAGCGAGGCTGAGAGGAACTAGGAACTTCCTTCACAATCAACTGCTATGAGCAGGTAATACCATAGGAAGACCTAGGAGCACTTGTAGCAGGAATTTATAGACCCAGTCTACAGCTGAATAAATTCTGAATTATTAAAAAATATTTAATAAATTCTCATTAAAAATTTGGGGGATAAGCAAGTGGAGGCACAGATATACCCCATTTTCTTTAATATCTTTCTCTCTATAATATTATTATATTTGAATGCATCCTCAGATTGCTAAACAATTCCTGGGTTTAATATCTCTTCCACAGCTGTGATGGAGAATTAAGGGAAAATTAATTGTTTGGAGAGAGGTAAATATGGTAGATGAAACAAAATGATTAGGGGGCACTTGCTGGTTACTATACAGTTAAAGGAATACTTACCAGGGACTCATTGACAAGAGAGAAACTAATATTTGAAATGTGAAAATATGAGGTTATTGAGAAAGTGATAATTTCTTTTTTTTTTTTTTTTTAAACTGAAGTATTTCAAAATCAAAAATCACAGGTTTCCCAATGATTGTTCCTGCTCTGAATATATCAGTCAACCTATAGTCTAACCTCAGAAAAGATTAGAAAATATCAATGACAGAATCAGGACAACCATAATTTTGCTCTTTTATAAAAAATACACCTGGAGATAGGCAGCATGGATCCCTTTCCTTTTAATCATGAAGAGATATGATAGTGTCTTTCATAATACTTTATACATGACTGTGCTGTTTCTTTATTAGAATTATGCTGTATCCAGCCCCTTGCAAGTACAGAAGGCTAGGGCTGGCTCATTGCACCCAGTTTTCATTGCGTGTTTAGAGAAAATCTTGCCTTTAGGATGGTCATAGCATTTCTCCTCTTTTCTCTTCTCTTCTCTTCTCTTCTCTTCTCTTCTCTTCTCTTCTCTTCTCTTCTCTTCTCTTCTCTTCTCTTCTCTTCTCTTCTCTTCTCTTCTCTTCTCTTCTCTTCTCTTCTCTTCTCTTCTCTTCTCTTCTCTTCTCTTCTCTTCTCTTCTCTTCTCTTCTCTTCTCTTCTCTTCTCTCCTCTCCTCTCCTCTCCTCTCCTCTCCTCTCCTCTCCTCTCCTCTCCTCTCCTCTCCTCTCCTCTCCTCTCCTCTCCTCTCCTCTCCTCTCCTCTCCTCTCCTCTCCTCTCCTCTCCTCTCCTCTCCTCTCCTCTCCTCTCCTCTCCTCTCCTCTCCTCTCCTCTCCTCTCCTCTCCTCTCCTCTCCTCTCCTCTCCTCTCCTCTCCTCTCCTCTCCTCTCCTCTCCTCTCCTCTCCTCTCCTCTCCTCTCCTCTCCTCTCCTCTCCTCTCCTCTCCTCTCCTCTCCTCCTTTTTTCTTTCTTTTTCTCTCTCTTTCTTTTCCTTCTTTTTTTGAAACCTCCCTTCAGTTGTTGCTTCCTCACCATTTAGAGGCACAAAAGCCTCTTTCTTCCTTTCCACTTTCTGCCACCAGAGGGGTAGCTACATGTTGTTAAGTCACAGAAATACCAAACACTTCAGAGACATGATTAATGGCAATAGCTACTTTGCTTGATGGATTTTGATCCCCCAGCAGAAATCTGGCATCAGTCATGTAGCTGAATTCCTCTCTGCTGCTAGATGATTTAGTGTCCCATGTCTTGTGTTCTACAACTTCCATTTGGAGCTGAACAATTTCTCTGTCACTTTGGAAGTGTAGCAATAATTTCCACTCTGCTTTAGATTCCAAGGTGTTGGCAAGTCACTGCTTTTAGCACATACTACAAAGGGGTTCATTCGAACTATGAGAATAGGGAAGACAATCCATTAATTATCCTTCGGCCAGTAATACATACTCTCCTCCCAACCCCATTATAGACAAAACAGAATTGCTGTATAATTTCAGATATATATGTGTTCTGTTTAGCATTGCAATTTACTATTATATTAATATGAATTCTGAGAATGCTAAGTAGGCTTCCATCTAATATTAGTATTATACAGTAAATTTAATTAGCCAGTCAATAAATTGTTGTAATAAACTATAAGCAAGTTAATACATAAAACTCAAACCAAGTGGAAAAAGTTTTGACAGGAAACAAAAGCTAAGAAAAAATTCACCACCAGACTCCAGATAAGTATTTTGTAAACTGAAGTATTAGCAAAATTAATTGTTTGAATATCTCTGTGAAACAATGATACAAATAGAGAGAATTAATTATTAAATGGCTTTGATCAGGCTCAGGGAACTCATGTATGGGAAGTCATGTCAAGAACTATGGGACTGAGTTCAACGATTTACAGAACCACTTTATTTCTCAGAATGCACAAATAATAAGCTGTCCTGACAATGTAACAGTTCATCCAAATAAATTTTAAAATTGTAACTCTTGCAAAAAATACATTAGTATCCCTTTCTGTCAAGAGAAATGTCTTACACTTCAGACCCTGAACTAAGCTAGGATTACTGGGGTAGCTAGTGTACTGTAGTTCTGGTTAAGCTATTAAGTTAGTACCAGCCTAAATCAAGATCCCAAGCATAACCATTTATATAACACAAATTATTTGACGTTAAAAAAAAAAAAAAACCAACAAATCAAGGAAATTCTCTATTACACGTTTTACTTACACCCCCCCCCCCCCCTCTGGCCAATATACACATATAATATCAGATTTTCCAAGCATGAGCATGCCTATCTACATCTCCTAGCATGTGTAACTAAGCAGCACCACCAACACCTGTGAATCCACAGATCACTGCACTGTAGTTTGCTATCAATATAAAAAGACTTATTCCTTCTAATCTGAGGAAGCCTGGTGGAAGCTTTCAGGCCAGTGCAAAGTTCCCCTTGAGAGCTACAGCATTAATTAATCAAATCCTATACTGTTAAAGGTGACTAGGAGTTCTCTCCATCATCTACTTCATGCCAGTCCTTTGTCTCAAACCCATCCACTGTCTCATTGTCTCTGTTAGCACTGTGACTGTAGGAGAGACCTATCTCACACTGATTACTCATAAATTAAATTTGGTAGTTGTTGCCATAGGACTGACCTTCTTGCCATGTGCAAACTGATCTTTGGGCCAGAGTCAGTAGACTTACTGTTGTACCTACAGGGAGTAATTTTGAGGGGCACAACAAAAATAAGAAATAAAATAAAATAAAATAAAATAAAATAAAGCCTTTTTCTCAAGTTAACCACCAAATATTTCCTCTTTGGTAGGCACATTATTAGTCTATTTCTTCTATTCTATCAATATGAAATGCCTTTTGGTGTGAGACTGTGTCATGCTTTGAACAGATGTACCTATGACATTATCCCCACTAGGAACTGAAACACCTTCAGCAGTAGGGAAATCAGAGTGCCAAAGTGAGGCCCTTAGGTCTCCCATATGGTCTCCAAGAAAGTGCTGGGTGCCTCTGGGAAAGAGTCAAGAAAGCTTTTGGAATGTAAACAATCTTCTGCCTTACAGCAGATATGCTTGAACTATGGGAAAGCTTATTGAAGCTCATGGATTTAAGGCTATTCTATGCTCATTGGATCTAGTGTTTGCAGTTCCACAGATGGATTTTCTCCATACAGAAAATCACTCCTGTAAAGAAGTTCTTGAGTAACAAAGAACAATAATTTAGTTCAGGGATTATAATTTGTGGTCCATAAACTGCTGCAGGCATGTAATTATTCCTAAATAGTCCAAAACAAAATTAAGAAAAACAATATTATTGTCAGTGGCTAAAATTCTTAGTGCAAAAGTCTGCACTTGCATGCAAATTATTTCAGAATCTGTAAACTGCAAAAGTTAGAAAAAATATTTGTTCATCGATGGAGACATTAACTCAGGAAATGGAAGACTTTGGTTCTGGTCTAACTTCAGAACATTGCACCTACAATTCTTATATCTTGGACATCAGCGGTGGTTGTTAATTATTTATGGAATAAGCAGGAAAGCTGGTTCTCTTCCTCTTCTATTCAAAATGTGTAATTCTGTAGTCAGGAATTAAAATGTCAAGAAACCAAAAGAAGAGCTAGAACAAATGACATGATTGTCATACAGAGTCTGGGATAAAGAAACTGCAAAACTGTTGAGTGGTTTTACATCAGTAAGACACTGAATAAAAGATGGGAACAGTTGATATAGAACAAAATATATTGCATTAGGGCCTCTAAACAGCATTATTAATTTCAAAATATTACACAATTTCTAAAGCATTTCAAGCCATATAAAGAAGAGGAATCAAAGCACTACATGTTACCTAATAGATTATTTTGGATTAATGAATATGATATAATACTGCAATATCCTGTGATCCTTCCAAAACTGCAAGAATCATTTAGAAAACTGGAACTCCAGTTAGTACCATTTTATACATCTTTGCAAGGAATCTTGAGACAGGATATTCAAGAGAAATGAATAAAAAATTGTATTTATGTTCTTGTGGAATGATCCTATACAACTGGCAGATTGCTTTTTTACTGTGGAAAGAATCTCTATATCTCTGTGTCAGTGATTTATCTAGTGATTGTGTGTTTGCTAGCTCACTAAAGTACCACCTGTAATGTAATACCTTCTACTAAAACAGTATGACTTCCCAGAACATATTTTTTTGTAACATAATATTTGCAAATATGTCATTTAAGACAAAAATAATTTTTCCAGATTGGTAATAATTTCAATTCAATGACAAATTATAATGTCTTTTTAGAAGTAATATACATGAATGAAAAGGAATAAATCTGATGACCCTTCACTGAATTTTTATTATTTTGTTATATCCTCCCAGACAAATGCTTTGTTTCGAGAGGTAACTTTAAACACTTGATTACCAGAATTTTAGTAACTGAGACTTCAAGCAAGAGCACCCTCCCTCCAAAATCACTGCATGAACTTTTGTTAAATAAGGATCTGTTTTCTGTTAATGACATCAGTGCCTAAACTATTTTCTTTCTGTCAACAAAGTGAAAATACAGATGAAAGAAATTAAGGCAGGATGTGGGTAAAGAACAAATTTAATAGCAGGTATCATATGAAAACACAGACTCACAGGCAACAAAATCAGAACAGTGTCTGCACAGAGCACCAGCAGCCTAATGCAATCTGTTCCATACTGTTCTACCAGCAGGGTTCAATCTTGGCTCAGAAGAACCATCATAAACTCAGATGGAATAAAGCTATTTCTGTGCAGTCCCTTGTCTGTCCAATGAGATTGGTAAGGAGGCTGTCAGTGAGTATTTGTTGGAATGGTGGCAATAGGGACACCTGCTGAATTGATGCCTACTGCACATCTTCCTCTTGAGTGTGTTCTGGAACTCAACCAATGGCCTAAAACTGAAATACTCTGATAAAGAAGCATCTGCATCAGAGAGTTGAAAACTATTGGCAGCAAAGGAAAATAGAACATGATGGAAAGAGAAAAACAAAACAAACAAGGTGCATTCTATTATAAAAGGTTTTCTTAGTATGTGATGTAGCAATCCATAGCTCACATGTATAATAGGTATGGGTCCATCATGATTATAAATCAGAATTAATATTTTCCAAATTTATAATATAAAAACGGGTCAATACATGAAGACAAAAAATGTTATATACTTATATTATTTACTATTATAGCCCATTTTACTCCTTTGCTCTTTATTTCAAATCTTGGGTAGTATTTTAGGCATATCTACTTGAGCAAGAGTATGAAAATCTGATTTAGGCTTTGCTGTACATAAAATAAAACAATGTGTTCTACAGCTGAGCTTATAAACTTTGAAAAGTAAGAAGCTATTAATTTCCAACATAATACATCATTGATATGGTTGTGATTTGAGATTAGAATTGTCTTATTTTTTTTGTTGTTATCAAAACATTGTTCAGTTTCAATAAGATTTGTAGTTTTTTATTCCTCTAGTCCTAAAAAAAAAAAATCACCTTTCTCAATCATTTTGTACACAACCAAGAATATTATCAGTGCAAAATCTGGATATTATCTGAGGTCCAGTGTTAATCAGCTGCTGTGTTTTCTGTCATTCAACATATTTTAAAGAATCTCTTCAACTGTTTTTTATTATGTTTGTACTTCTTAGCCTTATTTTACAACAGTAAGTATTATCTAGCCATTTCTGCATTACACTCCACTTTGTCCAGCTTTGTTTTCAGAAATCGAATTTAAAAAGCATAATGGAATATTGAACTTGAAAGGGGCTTCTAGGTCATGGGTCCCTTCTTCCTCTCTTTACATTTAATCACTTAGCATAATTCACTTCATAAATTAGCCCATTCCTTTCCTAGCAGTACCTAGGGTTTTTTCTCTTTTTTGGGGGTTTCTTTTCTTTTGTTTAGGAGCTTGTGTTTCCTTCTTGGTTTGGTTTTGTTTCTATTACTCCTGTAAACACTTTTTCCAGGATTCATTCCTCAACTCACACACATACATTCTCTGTCAAGGCTCCATTGATTATGCATGGATATTCTATACCCATCTATGCTTTTGCCAACATTGTCTGTTAGCTAAATAACTCTTTTGTGTCCCTTAGGTTTACCACTGGTTTATTTGTAGGCAACAATTATATTCCCCCTCGTCCTTAGTTTTTCCAGACTTGTTCATTTTGTGTCCTTTATTTTTCTAAAGGTCACAGTAGTCCTCCTCCTTCTTAAAATAATTGGATAAGGTAAAGATACAGTGATTGCCCCATATTTACTGGATAGTTTGAAGGATGCATAACATGTTGGTAGAACATATTTGTAAATAGGAAATAATGATTGGGACTTTGAATGACTGAGTTATCCAAATATAGCTATTTGCTGATGAACCAAATAATATGATATAAATAGTAGCAGAATGTAGGAGGCCATCAGTTGGTATTATAACATGGAAAATCATGACAAAACTGTGCTCCTCTCATAGTTTTAATTTTCTGCGATGGACATTCACTATATTTGAAACTTTAATAATTACCAGGGACATAAGAATTTTGTGAATTTAAGCACTGTATATGTTTATTCCATGCAATGTAATTAAGTATAATCCTTCTAGAAAGTCATAAAAACTGTGTAGGAGCTCTGACAACTGAAAACCTACTATTTAGTTTGAATTATTTCTCAGACCAGTGTATACTTCTATGCTGACAGGTAACTGTTATGAGGAAGAAAATGATATATTACATGAAGTTTTCCTGAGAGTCTTTGTATATATTTCTTTTACCAGGGACAGTTGCAATTTAATAGTGCGTTAAAAGACCATGTGGTGTGCCATTTGTCATGTAGTATTTTTATATAATCTAAGTTATAATTTCCTTCTTGGGCCCTAATTAATCTAATGACCACCTCATTAACTTTTAGGGAAGCCCCACTCTAACTTAAGGTTAATTATTAAGCACTTTTGTCATCATTGCTACACTACCTACATATGTGCTTGTTTTTTGCTATTTATAAGATCCATTTGTAAGTGAAAATAAACTAATGAATACAAAAGTTTTACTTAGCAGAAGGTGATATTAAGTATATGATTTTTTTTAACAATCAGAAGAGAAAGAAGAGACACAACTATTGTAGGTTGGGTTAATTTAGTCAGGGGTTTTATTAATGTTAGTTAGGTTTGTTCCTTGTACTTCCCTATTTTTCCCTCACAGTGGTTTGTACCAAGTTGTTTCCCCTGAGAATTCCTGCTACCCAGATCCATAGTTACCTGTCAATCTCCTCACCTCTCCCTGTTTTCTCCTTGTCTGGTTCTGTCAGTCAAGGTTTGCCACTCCCTCTTGAGTGTCAATCTTGTAACCACCCCCAGCTTCTTCATGAAAGTTCTGTATCAATCACCCCACCTTTGCCTTTCTATTCGTCCCAGGACTCTGTACCCACCTCTGTTATGTTACCATTGGTTGTTATAATCGATGTAGTTTCTCTACTGTTTGTCCCCATTGGGCGAGCCAGGTTTCCACCCTGCTCCGCAACCCTTTGTTCTCTGGCATTTTGCACTGCATCACTCTGAGAGCATTTTGTTCTGACCATGCATGGGGGAATAAAACTCTTAGGGTTCGCAAACAAAGTGTCCTTCTCTCATCTCTTTGTCTCCTCTCAGTGTGTGAAGCTACCAAAGCTGCGTAACCCACACCACAGCACTCAGCACTACCAGGCTGGCAGACGCCATTACCCTGGAGTGCCCGCACACACATGGCGGCCACCCGGCCTCACACGGACAGTGCTAGCCAGTGCATCTCTACTGCTTGAGGTCATGGCAGGTAGCCACTGCAAACTATGACAAGAGGATTTATTTATCACTACATACACAGCCTCAGTGTAACCTTCCTTAGTCCCCTCAGCCTCCTTTCTCTGACAAAGGACAGAACAGACACTGTTAAGGGGCAATCACCCTCTACTGCATTCATCTGACACATTGAATGACTCATGCACTCTCTGCAGCTTGGAAAATGATAGTAAAATCAGATGTATACATCTACAGTCCAAAGTATGGGAAGATCACTCCATCGAAGTTGTGTTTATCCTCAACATATCATATAAATTATATGTATATTCATACACACAAATATATACTTATACTTGATATACTTAATTAGATCTTCAGCTAGTCAAATATTACAGAAAAATAATTTTAACAGTAAATGCTACTACTTTAAACAGAGACTAAATTTGAATTTAATTATATTGATAATTTATTTAGAATCCTTCCTTCCTTCCTTCCGCAACTTCCGCAACTTCCTTCCGCAACTTCCTTCCGCAACTTCCTTCCGCAACTTCCGCAACTTCCGCAACTTCCACAACTTCCGCAACTTCCGCAACTTCCGCAACTTCCTTCCGCAACTTCCTTCCGCAACTTCCTTCCTTCCGCAACTTCCTTCCTTCCGCAACTTCCTTCCTTCCTTCCTTCCGCAACTTCCTTCCTTCCGCAACTTCCTTCCTTCCTTCCTTCCTTCCTTCCTTCCTTCCGCAACTTCCGCAACTTCCGCAACTTCCGCAACTTCCGCAACTTCCGCAACTTCCGCAACTTCCTTCCGCAACTTCCTTCCTTCCGCAACTTCCTTCCTTCCTTCCGCAACTTCCTTCCGCAACTTCCTTCCTTCCGCAACTTCCTTCCTTCCTTCCTTCCTTCCTTCCTTCCTTCCTTCCTTCCTTCCTTCCTTCCGCAACTTCCTTCCGCAACTTCCTTCCGCAACTTCCTTCCGCAACTTCCTTCCGCAACTTCCTTCCTTCCGCAACTTCCTTCCTTCCGCAACTTCCTTCCTTCCGCAACTTCCTTCCGCAACTTCCTTCCGCAACTTCCGCAACTTCCTTCCGCAACTTCCTTCCGCAACTTCCTTCCGCAACTTCCTTCCTTCCTTCCTTCAACTTCCTTCCTTCCTTCCTTCCTTCCTTCCTTCCTTCCTTCCTTCCGCAACTTCCTTCCGCAACTTCCGCAACTTCCGCAACTTCCGCAACTTCCGCAACTTCCGCAACTTCCTTCCGCAACTTCCTTCCGCAACTTCCTTCCGCAACTTCCTTCCGCAACTTCCGCAACTTCCTCAACTTCCTTCCTTCTTTCTGCAACTTCCTTCCGCAACTTCCTTCCGCAACTTCCTTCCGCAACTTCCTTCCGCAACTTCCTTCCTTCCTTCCTTCCGCAACTTCCGCAACTTCCGCAACTTCCGCAACTTCCGCAACTTCCGCAACTTCCGCAACTTCCTTCCGCAACTTCCTTCCGCAACTTCCTTCCGCAACTTCTTCCTTCCTTCCGCAACTTCCTTCCGCAGCTTCCTTCCGCAACTTCTTCATTCCTTCCACAACTTCCTTCCGCAACTTCCTTCCGCAACTTCCGCAACTTCCGCAACTTCCACAACTTCCGCAACTTCCGCAACTTCCGCAACTTCCGCAACTTCCGCAACTTCCTTCCTTCCGCAACTTCCTTCCTTCCGCAACTTCCTTCCGCAACTTCCTTCCGCAACTTCCTTCCGCAACTTCCTTCCTTCCACAACTTCCTTCTTGACTGTCTGCCCGCCTTCTATCCCTTCAGTTTCTCAGTTTAAAAAAAATGTTTAATTGTATTTACTAACCTTTTATTTCCCTATTTTGACTTTTCATATTTATAGAAATACCTTTGAATAGCTTTTTTTAATGTAACATGGAAACCCCTCCCATAGCATAAGAAGCATTTTAAAAGGTCAGCATAAATGAAACAAACAATACCAAGAATTTTTTATATATTAAGAAACAGGGCTTCCTTTGTTGCAATTTTTTTCTTTTTGATTTTTAAGAAGAAAGTAACTAATTTTAAGTTCATAAAATGATCAATGAAATAATACTTGCTAGCCTTAGTATTTTTCCTACTATGTGATCTGTTCTATGTCATTCAATCATTTAATCTAAAGACAAACTTAAATCTACTGGATACAGGGCTTATTTGTATATGAAATTTGACGTTTTGGTCTCTGAGCCATAATGATTCCTGTGACTACTCAGGCTAATGGGACTTACAAAGCATTCATTTTTATTAACATTTTAGCAATTCTGCTTGGCTCTTATAAATTAATAAAATCATGTGAATGTTCAGTACATATATATTGTGACTAAGTCAGCAAAAGCAGGGCAGGCATGTGTAGCTATGCCTCTCTTTCAAATCTGAACCATCTATCAAGTTGGCTTATGATTGATTTTCTCTAAAACTTTCTGCATTGCAGTGCTGTGGCAGCACTCTGTTTTTACAGCATCTTTTTTTTTTTTTTTTTTTTTTTTTTTTTTTGTGCTCCAGACTCAGAGGACAATTCAGCAGCTGGTGCAAATTGTCATTCCTCCCCTTGATGGACAGAATGATGAGAATAGACATTGAGGATTTGTCCTTCAGACTTTGCCTCAGTATCTGAAGCTCAATTTTGCAAGAGCAAAACATAATAATTCACATTCCTCCATTTCTCCACTCATATATTGAAACTTAACTGAGGATATTTTCAGATATCTAACTCCTCTTCTCTTTTTTGGGTCTCAAGCTCCTAGTAAAACATCATATTTCCAGGATGCATAAAGCTCATTGTAATATTTTCTATATGACTTGAAATAGTCATACAAAAATACCTATTTTGTTTCACACTGGATTAAATTGTTTTTACATTAATTACGCAAAAGGGTTCTTGCTGTTTTGTGATTTGTTTGCTTTTTCTTATATATATAACACAAACTCTATCAATATTGCTACAAAATCCACAGTATTATATAGCTACTACCACAAAGAAAACTAAGTATATATTCATACCTGGAGTGCACCTGAAGAACTCAGAATAAATTGCTTGATGTTTTTTGGGGTTTTGTGCTGCAAATCGCAATATATATAGCTGCTTATTTTGCATATACAATATTTTAATCTTTTATTCCATTTAAAGTTATAAGTAGTAAAATCCTCCCTTAGATGCTTTAAAGTACATTTGCCATCTGCATGTGACTGTCAGATCTAATACAGGAGCTAGGCAACCCTCTGGAACACCAGGCAGAACTTGGGCAGAAGGTTCTGGAAGAAAATCTAGACCTCAGATACTTGTCTCTATGAGGTATTTGTATATGTCTGCAAGACTGCTGGGCAGGGAATTTTCAGGATGCAGGGAAAGAATTTAATGAGTTTAAACATGCTACTACAGTAGGTAGCAAAAGCCCAGCATAGAAAATTTAGGTGGATCAAATTTTACATTTTTACTTTCATTATTTAGGAAATTGCAATTAAAGCTGGTTAAGTGGTATGTATGGAACTGTGCAAACTGCAGGTCAATATATATTATAATATCTTTAATCAAGCAATGCTTTTCATTTTGGGAATATATGTGGAAGAAAATCCTGCTGAATGCAACTTAAACTCGTTTTTGACTTAAGAAAGATTGAGGGAAATATCTTCAGGAGCATAATCTTTCTGCTTTTCTTTCACAGAAAGATACATGCATTCCTAGAGATATTCACACAACAAAACCCACACTAAATCATGTTCTATATCTAGACACACACACACAGACAAACATTAAATATCAATAAGAAAGTAAGAATTCATAGTCATAACTATCTTGAACCTTGTAGTTTGTTTCATTCTCCAATTAGACTACTTGCTATCACTTTGTGAGCAGAAGCAACCATTTCCATTCCTTCCATCCAATTTTTCCCACTGTCAACTTGAAATATTTCCTCCTTTCCTGGATTTAGACAGGGCATCTATTTGGTTGTCTATATAATCAACAATTTAAAATAGTTTACAGATTTACATCACAAGAGAAGACAGCAGAAGCCAACAAATTCAAGTTCTGCAACTGAAAGTGTAGCTTTTAAGAACAAAAACATGAATGTTTTGACATTCTGAAAATAATACATTTTTAAAGTATAAGTGACAAAAAACTGAAATACTTACAGGACATGAATTACCTACTACTAGTGTCTTGTGATGTTCTTTTATTCTAAACAATTTAATTTATGGAAGTTATGCAAAGAGAATATCAAACAAGTAGTATCTAATCGTTTTCAGAGCCATGAGACTTTTAATAAAAAGTAAATTCTCCTATATATTACTTGACAGTACAGACCAGTATTTACAAAATGCCTGCTTGCATTTAGAGCAAAATGATGACATTCTTTGTAATTAATCACGTTTCAGTGCAAATATATGCAGCTTCATCCAGTTTCTGAGTCTGTAGGAGGCTCTGATTAGAAACTTGTCTGGTTAACTAGCAGAAAATAAATGAAAAGACCAGAAATGGTTATGAATCCAAAACGAATGAATGCCTGAGGTACATTAAATAATACTAGCAACAACTTAAATCAAAATATTACAGTCCAGGACTGATTAAAAACCCAGAAGTGCTAGAGCTGTTCTCAGGCTGCCAGAGGTGTCCTTGTCCATGGAGGATGGAGCAGATCCCTGGCAACAGCAGTGAGCTGCCACACTGCAGGGAGTGGGGTGACACTGACGGTTGCAGCATGGGGGTAACTGTAAAATCCCTCAGGGGGATTATACATCCTCAGGGATGCTTACTTGACAGCATATGTATTAGTCAATATCATGTTGCTAATAAATTAGTACATCGCTTTATTGATGTTTTATTTAAATTGTCTAGTTTTTCCCCTGGAACAATGTTGCACTTTATTACTTTACAGTGATAGATGGGAATAGATGATGACACTGATTCTATGTTACTGCTATGGTAAATCCCAGGTTCTATAAACTGCCAAAAAAGTGTGTTAATCTGATCAAATTATAAGGTTTTCTGAAATCTCTGTGAATGGATTTGCAATGGAAGTCTATATTACATTGATGCTGAAACTCACCTCAGTGTAGTGTTTGCAAAGTCTTTGTCACTGGCCTACAGCCCAGCAATTGCTGCTGGTAGGTGGTGTCACTGCTGAGAGTTCAAACAGAAAAACTGGGACTAAGGCCCTTGGGACAGAGAATGAAAACTACTGCATTCCTCTCCAGACATGTGAAAGACAAGAGGATAGTCAGGAGCAATCAATTCATATTACTGAGGTGACACCATGCCTGATTGCCTTTTACAGTGATCTATCAAGGCTGTACAGATGACAGTAGGACAGTGGATGTGATATATCTTAAATCCTAAAATATTTTCACAATCTTTGCCACAGCATTATCTCTTGAAAACCAAAGAGTTGTAAGTTATATCAGTGTACTGTCAGATGGAATGAAAATTGTCTGGATTGGCAGGTCCAAGGGGTAAAACTCCAAGGTTTGCTGTCCTTGTGACTGCTAACAAGCAGAGTAGCATGAAATAAAGGCCTGGGCTGATATTGCTCAATATATGGCAGTCGAGATGACAACATGCACAACAAACCTATGGATGATAACAGATATAAGTGTTGTCACACAGAGGAGAATACACTGATCTGCAGGCAACCAGAACACTTTCCTTGTAAGAGAAATCTGCTGACAAATACTAGAAGTCTTGGAGGTATTAGGAAGGCCATATGAGAATTTTAAGAACACAGTGCTTACTAGAATGGTTTTGGAACAATCCTAATGGCTTATAAAGTTGAGGGACTCTCTTCTCCCACTTCTTGAGAATACTTACTGGACTAAAATTTCCCCAGAAGTCATCCTACAGATTTTTTTTGTTTGTTTGTTTTGTTTTGTTAATGAGCTGATACTTATTTGGAGTGGAAGGCCAGGGGACCAAAATGCAGGAATTAATTAAGACACTAACTTTTAAGCAACAATGTCTCAATTTCCCTTCTTCTGAAATTGTGGTAGAATCAATCATGAGTCAAACATAGAAGAGTGAAGAGCACAATTGGGGATGGCAGTGGACATAAATATTTCCCCTTTCTCCTTAGCTTTTTCCCTTCTGTTTTTCCTTGACCTAGTTTATGTGACAACAGTCACACTAGAAGCCTACAGAGCTCAAAAAGGTTTCCCCCTCCTTTTACAGCTACATAGGGGAAGATTGCCCAGCATGAGCCCTGTTCTCACACAGTTCTGGCTATAACTTTATAAAGGATACTGGCAATTCCCCTCTATCAAGAGCAAACATTCATAACGGCATAACAGTTTATGCTTTCCACATGCAATATAAAAAATGTGCCCATTTTATGTCCTTTGTAGCATCTTATTATAATATGCAAATGTAATTTTTTCTTTCTGGCTTCTCAGTGAAAAGTATGGAAGTACACAGTAAGTAACACAGCCCTAGTAAAACAAAACACCAATTTAACCAACTGGCACACCAAGCAGTGCAAAAATTATTCTAATCCATTCCGTGAAATTATTTTCCCTGTGGAACAAATACTCTTCAGAAGTTACACTATATTTTCTGACAATGAATTCCAGAAACTCACTGCCAATTACTGCAAATATTTTTGTTGACCTACTTGGCAAGCCACTAGAGATCAAACTACACTTACAGCAAACAAGCCATAAAAAAAAAGGTTATTCTTCTCTTATCCTTCCTCTCAAGCTCCAATTCCTCTGCTAGCTAAATTGATGTTTACTTGGGTTGCATTAGGTTTACCTGGAGCAAATCCCTTTGTTCCACTGTTTGACAGTCCTCAATCGTACTAGGCTGTTCTGTCCTCTTCCAAAGTGATTAGAAACATAGACACTTTGCAAGGACATCATCCTTCAGAGCAGACTAAAGCAAGGCAATCACAAGTGCCATAAACTTTATAGATCTGTTTTGCTGTCTTTTGTTGTTGTTTAGGCAATATTTGTGTCATTTTAGCAGGAGTCTTAAAGTGACAGGATAGAAACAAATTTCTAACCCTTCAATCAGTATTATCTCTTTACTCATCTGGAATAAAATCTGTTTGTATAAGCATATAGTCTTTATATTTTGCTAGAATTTGGGGTACTGTTGTGTTTTGCTGGATTTTTTTTTTTTTTTTTTTCCTGGAGCATTATGGCCTTGAGGAACCTTTTTCCTGGAAAAAAAAGTATTCATAAAATACCAAGTATTTTTAAGCACATATTTAACAGAAATAATATTACAGAATATTAAGTAGAAGAGAAATGTTTCTTCCGTGCCAAAGGCATTCCCCAAATCCTATTTGTAGAATAAGTTTTTTTTTTAATTTTGAAATTGCCTTTTTATGAAACAAGTTAAAGATCATAGACCAGAGATATGTTTTATAGTTAGTCAAGCTCTGCTGCAAATTTTATCCTAATTACTCATAAAGTAGGGATTTTTTTTTTTTCAATTGCAAGGTTGACCTAGAATAAAGAAAAATGCAAAACCCCCAAATGTTGGACATAAAACAAGAAAATATATAAACAAATTGGTAAAAGTTGCAATATATTCACATGCTTAGAAAGCTTAAAGCAAATCAAAAAGTAAAAACAATAACTACAGTTTGAAAAGAAATCTACACCTGTAATATACTTACAAGAATTCAAATATTTTTATTATTTTAAGTGCTGTTATGATTTTTACATTCCAGTGATAAATTTTACAGTTGAAAATTCAAAGCTAACAATTCAGATATGGTTTTCAAGGCTAGCAATTCAGATATGTTTGAGAGATTAAAGTAGGAGAGGGAAAGATCTGTTGTGACATTGCTGAGAAAATGTTTTATAAGACAAATGTTTCAATGCTAATATCTCTTACTTGCTATTTTCACTGTAAAACAATAAACCATGGCAAATCTGAAAATCTGGGACAACCACCTCAGTCCCATTTGTAAAAAATAATACAAGAATTTAATGCTGCTTATTTTTTTGCAGGATTCAGATTTATTTCACATAACTTTGTGCACCTAAAATATAAAAACTAGGATGTGATTTTAATTATATCTTAACTTCAATTTTACAATTATGAGGCCTCTAATCTTACCTGGATGTTGTTTCCTTAAACAGACACTAAATATCACCTCTATAAAGCCATCTGTGTCCTCTGAGGAGACCCCACAACAAAGGCTGGAATCTAAGTTAGACCAGAGAGAAGTCATTTGCTGTCCTGTACCTGGGTCCCCATCTGCCTTTTGCATATCTGGACTTGTACAAGTAAAGGAAAGATTTACCCTTACTAAATGGCATCTAAGGGCTTGTTAGAAATTCTGTAGTACCTAAAATGACTGTAAAGGCATAAGTCATTGAAATTAACTCTATTCAATATGTAATGTGCCATAATTCTGGATAGCTAAACATTAATGTCTACTTATGTAGACTCTTTCTACAAAACGAGAAGAACCACTTCCAAATGGGAACTCATTCTGTCCTAAACTAACTGAAATGGTACAATCCAGCACTTTGTTATGGGATAAATAATCTTCTGGAGTGCCTAGAAGTAAAGGCACTCCTAGGACTAACTTAAATTAGGCATGTAATTTTGGCTTATTTTGTAGACTGTGATAAAAGTCTATGATAAAATTGCTTTCACTTTTGATATTCTAATACAAGTCTATAGAGTGGTGTAGGATTAAGAGTAGCTAGTTGCCTGCAGGAAATAGGCTGCATGCAATATTATAGGTGTTTTATTTTTGCTGTGCTCTTATCCTCAGGTGATGAGGATGGGGGGGTCACTGTTTCAAAGTAGGAACTAACATAAAAATACACTTTGTATTTTATTTATATATTTGTATTTACATAAAATATATGTAAAATTTGAAAAATATTTAGTATTAGATTAAGATTTTTCTGAGAGGGAGCAGAGACTGAGTTTGCTGGGATAGTAATATGAGCTGAAATGCTGTACTTGAAAGAAAGGAAAATTAGTATTCAAGATCTTTATTACCCTTTTTCTTTCAGCAATATGTTTTTTTTCTTTCAATGGGAATACATGGTGAATATCTTTATAGCAATGTTTATAAACATAATTTGATAATTAAAAAATAAAATCTACTTTATTGCATTCACTGGAAATAATTTGTGGAATACAAACGTACAAACACTGGTATTAAAAACATTTGCTTTGCTATTAACCGCAGCCACAACAATTTTGTAAATCCCTTGGCATATATAAATCCAGTTTTTTCCATTTTGCTGCAACAGAGAAACATTCACTACTAACTTGCAACTATTTAGGACATACCTTAAAAGAAAGAAACTGGTAAGGTATTTCTTCATTCTCAAAAGGACAATCATGTAGGCAGGTGAAAACTTTCTCTTCAGATGAACTTAAACCTTCAAAGAGGAGTATATTGATTTAGAAAATGAGGCAAATACTTTTCTTGTCATAGATAAAAGGGAAAATGTTTAAATATATGCACATGATTAATTGCTCACTGACTCCTTTGCAAATGTATAATTTACCAAAATGGCTGCCTATCTCTTTTTGAGATGATTTAGAAAAATACTTTTCTCTTGCAACAATCCTTTTACTTCCTCTTACTCATGGGAGATATTGAATCATAATACCTTTCTTTTGTGAAAATAATTGTGGCTAAATTTGGGATGCAAGAAACACTGTTTGGAAACCTCAGTTGATCTGTGTGTAACTTTCTGTTAGTGGTTTGTCTTCTGCAAGTATTAGCTGCTCTGAGGGGAACACATGCACACAGGTGTGGATTTAATAATCAGATGTCATATTATATTTTTCACTGCCTTTGCACACTTGAATCATGCATATTATATATCATTGAGTCCAAAATTGAGACAAGAAATCTAACATGATGAAACAGGTACACACTTTTTTATAAAATAAAAAAAAAAAGGAAAAATTATTATATACTTAGTGATAACATAACAAAGGTGAGACAACCTTGTTTTCAAGGGATACAGAGTTTTTCATACTCTGAAATAATAAAGCCTTGTAGTGTGAATAGCAAGATTCACACATGCTAGGTAGGGTTTGTATAGCCTGGAGGTCCCCTGTGGCTGAAGATTTTCCAGCATTGTCTGAGTACCACAGTGATTTGTGAAATGACCAACTTAATTCTCTCTGCTCAACATCTGTTTATTAATGCAAAGCTTGCTTTCTACAGGAAGCAACGTTAGCAATTATTTTCTTCTTTTTTTCACTTTGCATTTAATAATTTTATAGATGTGGCATGGAAGAAACAGTAATTTCCTTCTCCTGTCCATCACCCTTTTTTTCCTGCTGCATATTGTTGTTACTGCCAAATACAATAGTAAGTTCATGTAAGTTCATGATTGCTACAAAAAAGAAGCGCTGAATCTCTTGGAAGAAACCCTTGATTGCTAAATATATGTTCAAATTCACACAATTTCTAACTACATATGTTCAATTAAAGCAAAAGATGAAATGTAACTGGCTAAATGTGGTTCTCTTACAAACCACATTTTGGGAAAGAGAAGAAATGGATGCAAAGAGGGAAGCAGATGCCATTTTCTCTTTCAAGTGTTGCAATTTTGAATTAAAAACTCTTAAATTGTTGAAGTGAAATTTTAGCAAAACTATTGATCATGCTGCATGTGTAAATCAAACAACTGCTGTATATGTAACGTGTAGGATTATCAAGGAGCCTGGGATTTTTTCCTCAACCTATTTTTCAATAGTAGAAAAATGAAAATAGGGACCAAACTCAGAAATTCCAATTTGCCAAGAAAAATGTAACAGAACAGCTTAGAACATTTTCTCTATTATAATATTTTTACTAAGCAAATATTGTGAATATGTATATAAACTTGCATTTTGCTCTTAAATATTTATGTGTGTGTTAAAACTTCTATTGGAAGCTATGTGAATTGATATTATATTCTGAAAATTCTGAAACATTTGATGTAATTACTTGTGCTCTGCTGATTATAAAGATGAACTACATGTCCTTGAATCTCCATGATTTCTCTATGGAAAACATTGTTATGTTGATAAGTTAACCACTACTGTTGTAGCAAAGTTGTAAAATATGTCTAATTAGACAAGTCTTAAAAATATTGTTTCACTAAAAGAATATTCTTTTATCTATTTTTTTTATTTTTGAGAGCATTCTGTAAACTGCAGTGCAAAGAGAGAGAAATATTTTGATGTATTGCTTTTACAAAGAAATCATGGCTATTTTAGTTTTGAAACTTTGAAGTAAATATTTGGATCTAATTTTTCACAGGTAGATAATTAATTACCAGAGATTAAATGTGTTGGTGGGGAATGAATGGAAAATTATATCTGTGTAACATTTGGTATGCAAAATTCTGTAGGGACTACTTTTGAATATTACATAAATGTTTTCAAATCAGGCATCTCCAAATGACTTCAATTTATGATATTCTCTTAAACCTAACAGCTGCATCGTTTCTGGAATGAGTCTCTCCAGACTCATCAGTTTGAATAAAATATTCAGATGACCATTAATTATCTTGAATAGAACCTGGCAGTTCCCTTTTTTACTGGACAAGTCTAGTGGTGAGACAGAACAGCTCTACTTGATTAATGACAAACTACAAGACACACATAATAGATCATCATAACAAAGACATGCTTCTTAACTATCTATATTAAGTAAATTTTAAAAATTAGTAGTGCTTGCGCTGAATCTCTTTTTATATGGTCTATCCGGAAGATTTTAAGGCATTCCTTGATGAAGTCAGGAGAAGATCTTTGGGTTTCTAATGCAGTTCTGCTTGAAACTTACATGCAGGTCCCAGAAACACTGTCTTGGTCATCATAATGCTGAAAGGAGCTTTCAGATCAGACTTAAACGTATCCTACCTGAACAGAAGCCCACTGAAAAGACAGACAGTTCAGCTTTTATTTCAGTGTCATGGTAATTTAGAAAAAAAAAAAAAAAAAAAAAAAAAAGCAGAAGGGCAAAGTCTATTTTTTTCTGGTTTTCACCTGCATTTTTGTACCTTCAACCATATGCCATTCTTCAAGTATCTTTTGAGCTTAACACCTGAGTGGCATTTCAATTAAAAAAATTCTTAAAAGCTATGTTTCTGCTTTCCACTATTGAAAATATTTCAGTAGTGTTTTTGCACTCTTAGTAAGCAATGTTCTAGAGGTTAAGGGACTTTAAGGTGTACAGGACAAAGAGGGAAACTGTGCTTGAATTTTTTAGCATCAAGAACTCAACTCACTTCTCACTGTAGTCTCCTTAATAGACACTCCAGCTTGTACTGTTCCTCTTTTGTAAAACATCATGCAAGTGCATTTCACCCAAAGAAGTTCACAAAAAACGAAAAAAAATTGTTGAGATTTGAACAAACAAAAAGCATTAAAAGCTGCCACTATTACAATAGCTTCGTAAAAGCTATCACTATTATCCAGATTGTAGACATCTCTGTCCAGCACAATACCTTATTGAGGAAAACGACCCAAAGCAGTATGAACAAAAGGCAGTCACTGCTTCATGGCCTTGGGGACAAGGTCCCACTTTAGTTTGGTAATATAAGCATAATATATACAATCATGTGTATGCAAATTAGAAATTATTGGTATTGAAGATTATTTAAAGTATGTTTTTGCTGTTGGAATGCCTAAATCTCACCTCAAGTCAAAATAAACACAATATTGTGCAGTGTTTGTTAACAGAAGGGTCTTATGCCTTGTCACAGAAGGCAAATTTGATTTCATCTTACTAAATGTTCCTGTCTGAGGTCAGCCTGACGTGTATCCTCCTCTACTTGCTTTGTAATGACATAACTATCTCTGTGCTGTCTATATGTCCTGTGAATTTGGCATAGTAAGTGAATTGCTTAGAACCAACAGTATCCATTAGTTTTCAAAAAGCTGAGTTTTTTAAAGCTGATTCTCACAATCACTAGCACATAGAATAAAACAATTATGAAAAAAATAATATATTATATTTCTCTATAGCATCTACTAAATAATATTCCTTCCATTGTAATATAAAGGAAAACAAAGAAGAGAGAGATTCAAGTCTTTGTCCTCAGAATAATTCTCCAAATCTAGAGGTTTGGAGTTTTTATATAGTTTTCTAGTTTTCTTTTCTTTTTATAGATGTTAACCTAAAAACAACCCCAGAGGACATTGAAAAATATGTCTATTACTTGCATGGTGATACATGCTACTCCCTTAAAAAAAGTTATTAAAAGCTTGAAAATATGCAAACCATTGTGGATGCCATACACTTCTTGATTTTTCTAATATAAACAGTCAAAATACTGTTTGTTTTTCTGGAAGATTTTATTGTAATTTGTGAGCTTTTTTTTTTTTTTTTTTTTTTTTTAAACATGATTAAAATTTTACTTACCTGCTTTATACTAATCCCATAGAATAGGAGGATAATGAAAAGTAAGGCTACAGCTGGTGAAACATTCTTAAGCAAGTTCAAGCTTTTCTGAGAAATTTGAAATAACATGCTATTCCCATTAAGATCTTCATTGATTTTGGTTTCAATAGGCCACTTTTTGGAAAGTGAAAAGTTACATGAGGAAACTTTTTGGTGTATACATTCCTCAAAGACATATATGATAAATAAATTGCTTTAAAATTTATATTCTTCGCCAAAAAAAAAAAAAAAGCCTATGTTTGTGTTTGTTACAAGATATATTCCACTAGGAAAAAAAGGAAAATTACCATAATTTTATACTAAGGAAACATTGAAATCTAAAGTAAATACTTCATTGAGAGCTACTGTTACCACTGGAAGTTTGTAACTACAGAATGCGAACTTTCCTCTTTTTTTGATAAAAGAAACTCTTAGCAAAATATTGTAAAATTACATTAAATATCAAAAGTAGATTTCTTGTTTATCTACATATAATCATCTTTGATTTTTTTTTCTTTTAGATATGATGCAACAAAACACATCTTTGTTCTCAATCAACATAGATTTTACCAAGTATCAAAATTCCATATTCACAACTTCTATCAGAACTCCTCAGAGAGAAGAATGTATGGTGCTTTTGTGTTGACATAAGAGGCAAGAGAATGTCTAAAATGTGTAATATTAATTTTATTTACTCATTTAAGTAAATGGCATGACCATCACAGAAAAATAAATTCTGAACCATCATTTTTAGAAGGCACATTTGTATGTCAGCTTTGATTCTTTTGGTAGAATACTTCATCAGTGATTCAGCTTTTAATGAGTTTTCTATTGTCATTCTCTTTATCTTACTAAGGTTCTTGCTATTTTTAAATGTTCTCAAAACCCATGCATTTCAGTAGCATAGAAGAAGCAGCTATGTGGCTGTGATTTCCAAACAACTTCTTTTAAGAACTGTCAGTTGCATTCTTTTTCTTTTTTTTTTCTTATAGTCAAGCAGAGATTAACTTTTATTTTTCAAGTATGTGACCTCTATAGTGAAATGTCTTTTCAGAACCCATTTATGAAATAGTTCTCTCCCAGCCAATATTTGCATTTCAACAGCAAATTATCATATTTTTGTGAGTTCCCATATTAAAAAGAAAAAAAAATTACAAGAAAATCTCCTATATTTTCTTGGATGGCTTTAAGAAGTGCTAACAATATGCAGCTATGTTGAAGTGTGAAATCCCAATTCAAGGCCCCAAAGGCTTTACAACAGTAATTGTAACACATAGCATCCAAAGGTCAGGATATATTTTGTGAAAGTCCATCAATGACAGCTGTCTTTACAACTTCACTGCCAAGAAAACTGTAGTTATGAAGGCACTCGTGGGAAATAGAAGACATTTAACTACCAAAGGTTTATTGCTGATGTTATTTTTACATGTAAGTTCTGCTTACAAAAAAGGCCAGTGAACAGGATAATTTAGGACAATGTCTGTTAATGACTGACAGCTCGTGTTCTTATTTCAGCTTTAAATTAGTCAATTTAATTATTCAAGCACTAGAGGTGATTCATTACAAGGCAGGCAATAATAGAAGCTACAAGATACTTTTTTGGCAGAAAGCTGATAAGCTGATCAGTTACCTCAACAACTTCAAAAATATTGTTATATGTTAGCAGAGATTTTGAAAGAAATACTGTGAAAATTAATGCAGCTTGGTGTTTCAGTAATCCTGTGCCTCACTGGTCAGCATCCAACCCTGACTAACATTCTGTTCCTCTCTTGCTTATAATAATAACAACAACCACGATTCTTGTAATTACTGTTGCTATTAAAATGACAATTATTTCACTTTCACTTTGATGGTTCCTAAACACTTAAAAAGAAGGAAAGAGGCAAAAGGGATGCAATCACCAAGGCAAACCTACCTTAGATGGAAGTTTAAGTAATGCTGGAATTTTTCCACTTCAGTCTTTTGTAGGTGCTTACCAATATTTCTTTCTAAATCCTCTATTGCCTTAATTGCATGGATTCTAATATAAAAAAATGGTCCTTCTGTTATTCAATAGTAAGAGTGTTTTCACTGCAATGATCAGCTATTATTCTTGTTATTTTTTTTACTGTTGTTGTTATTATAACTTCAAATGTTAGCATTCAACAGTTTGGTAATAAATAAACATGCATACTGAATTTCCTTTTACATCATGTTTCCTGAGCTCATAATCTCAGGAAGAGTCTGCAGTGAAAGACCCACCTTCCCTGTCTCCTAAAGATATCACACATAGTCTTCCTAATTCATGCTTCTTATAATAATTTTTTTAAATCCTAGAGTATCTTTGTATTTTTTCTGTAACTTTGCCTGTGACAGTGATCCTTTCTCTGACTTGCAGTCTGTATTTTTTGTATAGCAAGTACCAAATAATTCTAACAATTTTGTAATGATATAATATTTAGAGTAATGTGCATAAACTTATCTTGGGCCAATTCAGTACATCCCCATAATTAAACTTCTCTGGGATCTGGCTAGATATCCTTTATCTGAGGCTTATATATTTTCTGTCACTTATCTTGTCCTTAATATATCTAGTACAACATAATTTTCAGCAATAAAATGGTCAGCTTCTTTTCCTTTTCTTTTTTTTTTGTCATTTCCTTATGCATATGTCACTTTCCCAAATGATTATTTTTCTTAAAAATCTGGATAAACTTTGTCCTCTTTAAATCCCTATACAATACTTTGTCCTCTTTGTATGATGGTTCACTTTGAATAAAATTATATTTTTCATTTAATTTTGCTCCAACATCTAATTGGACTGGATAGAAGCCTCTCTGTTAAGTTTCTGAAATCTCTGCAGATGAAGTAGTCATCCAGTTTCCCCTGCTCATAGAAAGGGAGAAAAAAATTATTTAGGGAATTAATCAGAATACACATGTGTACTCCTTTAGTGTGCAATGAGTTGCTCCCTCCAAAATGCATATTTCTCTCTTTTGACTAAGGGAGCTAAGACTGATCTACAAGCTGGATAGTTATATTTGGTCTGGTGAAGTGCACCCTTATCTTTCACACAGCCTAACATAAAAAAAAATTAATTCCTTTTTAAATTCTCTTAATATTTTTATATCCACCTTATCTGGAAATAAAAAAAAAATTCCATGAGATTTTAATGTATGTAATAATATCCTTCTCCTCTGTTATTTTTGGTTTCTTAAAAAAAAATACAAAAGACAATGCCCCCCCAAAACCCAGATAAAAAATGCACAGAACCACAAACAAAATGTCACTAACTTTTATCTGATTGTCAATCTCATGTCTTTCTGAAAATCAACATACTTGAAAAATTAATAATTTCAGGTCATGGATATGAAACATATTTGCAAAAAAACATCTAAATGGCTATTATTTTAGGTTACATTACTTTAAATAGCTTAGTATTGACGACAATGATAAAACAAAGATGGCATAAAATCTTTAAAAAAAGTCTCATCATGTCTGATTCTTTTTGGTACAGTTTTAACCTGGTAGTTAAAGCACAACATTCACCTTCCTCATCTATCCAACAGAATTTCTTCCAATAGTGGATGGCATTTTATAAATTTAATACACTTGTAATCCAGGAATTTTGCCTGGGTTTTTTTTGTTGTTGTTTTTGATAGCCTAGACAATTTACATGCTGAAAATTTTAATGCAGATATCAGTCATCAGATAGACCTCCCAGAACTGTAAAATTACTTCTTCTCATCAGAAAGACCAAAATTAGTTTAAATGCATTCAGTTGACATCATTTCAGAGAGTATATACCAAACTATAGGCAAATCCATGGGTCCACATTTAGGAAGTCATGTTTCCTCTTCCTTAAGAAGGAAAATCTGCCTTTCATCTTTCACAGAACCATTAAGGCTGGAAAAGACCTCCAACATCACCAAGTCTAACCTCCAACAGAATATCATCATACTCACTAACCATATCACAAAATGCCATGTCTACTTGTGTAGGATATGTGCTGATATGGGCCTGTGTTTAGGGTTTCTGCTGAAAACAGGGTTGACAAAATAGAGATTTTTGTTATTGCTGAGCACAGAGCCAAGGTCTTTTCTGCTGTTTGTGCTGCCATGCTGGCAAGGAAGCTGGGTATGTATGGGAGGTTGGGAGGGGACAGAGCCAGGACAGGTGACCCCAGCTGACCAAAGGGACATTCTAGACCACATGGCATCATGCTCAGTTTATAAAGTGTGGGGAAAAGGAGGAAGGGGAGGTTGTTTGGAGTTTGTCTTCCCAAGTAACTTTTACCTGTTATGAGGCTCTCCTCTCCTGGAGATGGCTGAACACCTGCCTGTCCATGGGAAGCAGTGAATTAATTCTTTGTTTTGTTTTGCTTCGCTGTCTGGTTTTTGCTTGCCCTATTAAACTGTCTTTATCTCAACCCATGATTTTTCTACCTTTTATGCTTCCAGTTCTGTCGCAGATCCCACTGGTGGGGCAAGAGGCAGTGTGTGGCTGCAATATTCTTGGTTGCTGGTTGTTTTGTGAGCACTTCTATTAGGAAGCTCTACCACTTCCCTGGAGAGCCTGCTGAAATGCTTAACTAATTGTGCATATATAATTATTTGTACCTTTTTTGATGATAAATCTATTTAAAACTCAAAATATAAATTATCTCCACTCTCTAAGCAATGATTATGAATTCTATTCCTTTGTTGTATTTACCACTTAGCTAATTTTCTCAGTCTGCTTTGTGAATTGTAATGATTTTGATTAATAACCTCTTCATACTCACTAGTTTGTTTTCAGTTTACCTTGGATTACATGATGCCTTCTTTTTCAATCTTTTTTTTTTTTTTTTTAATAAATCACAGTTTGTTTATTTCTTGCTATATTATTTTTATCCCTGTGGACTGATTGCCTGAAGAAATCCCTCTGGTCATTTTCCAACATGTTTTGATATTAATATTGTTTGTCTGTGCATGTCTCAAGTTCTCTAGACTGTATCAACAGCTTGTGTTTCAACTTTTCATTAAAATCTTTATGTGATTCATATTTTCTCAACAGCTCTATTAGTATTACTACACTTTTCAGTTTCCTCTTTATCTCATCCGGATGGTGTAACATTCAGTTAACAATTGGATCTCCAGACTAATTTACTTGTTTTATAGCGTAGTTCATTTTCCCATAGATCCAATGTCTTTCAGAGCTTTCAAATTAGACAATGATCAAGTTTTCCCAAAGTTACTAGGTCCTTAAGATTACCATTTTAAGGTACTTATAGGCTTTCTGGGTACATTTCTAGACATTTTATTTCTATTCCATAGAAATAAATATCACGTTTTCAGTAACATGATCAGTGTTTACAATGGGGTTTCTTTTTGTTTGATTTGGTTTTCTGTGGTGTGCATACCAAATAGCTATTTCAGGGTCACAGTATGCATAAAATTTTCAATTAATCACATAATAGAGTGTCATAAGGGCACAATCTATTCCACTCTAAAGAGCTACACAGGAATCTAGGGCATAACCATATTCTGCATTCTGTGGGGTGGGGATGGGGGAGTAATTTAGTAAAGACTTCAGTATTTTTTTTGCAGAACAGTCCCTCATCAAGAGTATTTTTGTCTAAAAGTACCTCTAGAAGAAATTGTTTTCAATGAAAAATGTCTTTAAGCAGGATCAAACAGATACTTAACTGTCACATAGTTTATTGGTCTGACAGTTCATTCTAATATTCCTCATTTTTCTAGACAGGACATCCTTATATCCATTTAATGTCACCACTCTTTCCAGATGTTTTAATATTAAAGAGAAAGAATATTGAAGATAGGATTCTGAACTATAGATCATGTCTATATAATAATAGTATATTATTTTAAAAGTCTTACCCTTTGAAGAGACACTATCAGTGATTGTTTGGTTATGACTGAGATCTTCCTTTCATTATAATTTTTCACTTTTAGCAACAGCCAGGACTTGTAATTCCCAATGCCTATTAAATGTTTTAAACAAGGCATAGCTCCCAGTTTAAAATATAAAGTGTCATAAAGAACTAAAGCAGATTTAAGAATATATAAAATGTATTAAATATGTATAAAGGAGTCTTTATGAATAAAAGTGTTTGCTTATGATCAGGTTAGTTATTTCCTTTGAAATTTATCACTAGACACTACCCATCATAATTAAAAATTCATGGCACCCCAGTGAAATTCTCACTGACTGGAAAAGGGGAAATATTACCTTCATTTTTAAAACAGGAAAAAGAAAGAACAGGGGTACTACAGGCTGGTCAGTCTCATATAGGTGCCCAACAAGGTCATGAGGGAAATTCTCCTGCAAAATATGCTAAGGCAAATGGAAAACAGAGAGGTGAGTGGTGACAAGCCAACGTGGCTGCACTAAGTGCAAATTTACCTGCCACACTTGGAGTCCTTTTATGATAGAGTTTTAGTGCCGATGAATAACAAAAGAGTGACTGATGTAATCTACCTGGACTTTTTCAAAACATTTGACATTGTTCCACAATGTGTCTAAACTGGGCAGACTTGGCTTTGAAATGGACTGTGTGATTGCTGTGGTCAAGGGCTTGGCGTCCAAGCAGAGAGCAGTGATGGGTAGTGTTCCTCAGGGAACTGGTATCAGGACCGACACTGTTTAACACACTTATTGGGAATGTGGACAGTGGGATTGAGTGTGGCCACATCAAGTTTGCAGATGACACCAAGCTGTGTGGTGTGACTGACATTCTAGACAAAAGGAATGTCCTATAGAGGCACTTTGACAGCTAAAGAATTGGTCCATGAGAACATAATGAAGTTCAACAAGGCTAAATGTAAGGTACTGTACGTGGGTAGGGGTTATCCCAAAAATGAATTCATGGTGGGTGATGAGGGGATTGAGAGAGGTCCAGTGGAGAAGGACTTGGGGTGATTGGTTGATGAGAAGCTCAACATGACCCAGCAATCTCTGTTCACAGCTGAGAAAGCCAACAGTATCCTGGGCTGCATCAAAAGAAGCATAACCAGCAGGTTAAGGGAGGTGATTCTTCCCCTTTGTTCCTGTGAGACCCCACCTGGAGTGCTGCATCCAGCTCTGAGGCGCCCAACATAAGAAGGACATGTACCTTTTGGACTCAGTCCATAGGAGAGCCACAAAAATGATCAGAAGGTGGGAACACCTCTGCTATGAGATCAGGCTGAGAGAATTTAAAGCATCTTTCCATGGTCTAAAGTGGGCCCACAGGAAAGATGATGTCTTTATCATGGAGTGTAGAGATAGGATGAGGGGTAATGATTTTAACCTGAAAGAGGGGAAATTTAGATTAGATATTACCAACAAATTCTTTACTGAGTGGGTGGTGAATTATACAAATAGGTTTCCCAGAGAAGCTGTGAATGCCCATTCCCTGGGAATGTTCAAGGCCAGGTTGAATGAGGTTTTGAGAAATCTGGTCTAATGGAAGGTGTCCTTGTCCGTAGCAGGGGTGTTGGACTAAATGATCTGTAAGGTCTCGTCCAACCCAAACCATTCTATGATTCTGACATTCTATGACTAGATAACAAAAAAAAAATATTCTAATTATAGCATTTATTAAGAAGACATAAGCTGACACAATTACTTTTTTCAAGAATTGTATGTCAAACAAACACATGAAATCATTGTGTGAATTTTGGTAAGAATGTAGACATCTGTAGAGACCTGGTTCAGTATGTTAAATCCATCAAAAAAAAACCCAACAAACTAAAACTAGAAGTCCAGTCATTGGAATGCCCCTGTTCCTAAGAAGCAGGAATGTGATCTTACCCATTTTGTGTTGCTAATAACTCCTCCCTTGACCCGAAGCCTAACTCCACCCCTGCAATACCCCATAAAAAGCCTACGACCCTGCCTTTGCCTGGTCTGTCATCTCCATCCCACCCCTCCTCCCCGGGGGTAATAAATTGATTCTTGAGCTTTCTGAAATGAGGACCCATCTCATTTGTTCCCATGCCTGGCATCAGCAGCTGCACTCTCCCTGGACACAATGAACCCAGTTGCAATGCAAAGCAACACAATCATACACAGAGAAAGATTTTGTTTTGTATAGTACAAATATGTTTTACAATGTAAATCACTTATTTACATGGCTTAAATTCCTAATAAAAATTAGGCATTTTTATTTTAGCTTTGTGTGTGCATGCATTTTGAATTTTAAGTGTGACGTAAATTTTAACTCTGAATTTAACTAATAGTAAGGAACAAATGGATATCACAATTTCCATTTCATATACAAAGGCACAGAAAGACATGTATGGAAACATGCGCAGACACACATAAACTTAGAAACTAGAGTCTTTGAATGTTCTGTGAATTAAAAAGAAAACCAAATTGTATAGCATAATCTGGATATCATAATGCTCACTAAAGATGTTAAAAAGTTGGTGTTTTGTTTTCTTTGCTGTTTTTTTTCTTTTGTTGTTTTGTTGTTCTTTTTTTTTTTTTTTCCAAAAGTGATAAAGTTGCATTTGCTTCAAGGTTGCATACAAAAATTCTTAATTTCCCCTACTTTGAAATATTGCAAGTGTGCCTTCTTGTATAATTTTTACAAGTTGCTGCAGACGTGCTTTCATTGTATTTTATAGAAACCAACACAATGCAGTCTTGGGTAAAAGATAATGACTTTTTGTGTCACCTAAAGAAATTTAAAACTATGATCCTACTTTTCCCTGAGGCATTTTAAGACTTTCTAATAAAAGTGGATTGCAGTTTTTCATTTTGTTATTAAAGCAGCTGCAGATGAACCATCTAGCTTTCTTGTGTTGCCTTTGGGAATTGTGTCTCTAACACATTTCCAAAAGTTGGGTTTAATGTATTGAGCTATCTAAATTGTTTTGTAAATATCACACCAGATACTGTGTGACAAGGAGACAGAAGAAACCACATATATACATATTTTTCACTGAGAAATACTTTAGTGTCTTGACGTTTATTTCTTCTATGGGAGCAATACTGAACAAATCCTTAGTCGATATTTACTCTATCCCTCATTATGGCAGTTATTTATGTTTGTGGGTCAATGATTGGATGTCAGTCAACTTAGTTCTTATACATCTTCACTGTATTAAAAATTGACAGTTCGTTAAATGAAAGTAATAAGGCAAAGAAATTATAGGGTTTTTATTAAGATAGAAAAAACTTGATTGTCTTAGTACCTATTTTAGATATTGGGAAACTTATAATCCCTTTTTAAGAGCATCTAGGTGAACACTGAGATGGCAGAATTCTCACAGCAGACAGTAGCTTTTGATTTGATCATTTTTGATTTGTATAAAAAGTTTCTTGGGGGTCAGTGAACAGGCCAAAACCCTCTGAACTGAGAGGGATTCTTTACCTTAACATAGGAATTAGCTGTACCTCTTCAAGGAGAAAAATTTTATAAGACATAAAAAAAAATATGGGAAAAAGTGAGTCACAGAACTGAACCAGGGAGTAAACTACTTATGAGAGGCCAAATATCTTCACTGAGTTACAAGAAGCAGAAAGTCATATTTCAGAGGTGGCATAAACAGAAGCTTTCAAGGACACAGGGAGGTCTTACTACTCAGATGTAATCTGAGCTGGTTGGTCATCAGAACGGAAAAGAGAAACTATATTGCAAAGACATAGTGGGCATGGCTAGAATCTTCAGATTTTCATTATCTGAAAAGTTGAATATCCTAGTCTACAATCTAATGAAACTTGACTTCTTGAGTTTTAGGCATATTGATCTTCACTGAGGAAAATACCATAAGGCAGAACCACGTCAAAGCTTTGTCTGCCTAGGTTTCCTCCAACAGATCTTTTTCTTGATGCTCTGAGACCAGAGCTTGTGATCAGCCAAGATGTCTTCAGTGTACAGTAGTAATTTCTTCCAATTCTTCCACAATATCTTCCTCAGAGAACTTTGGAAAACTGTAAGGAGAGAAAAAGTGCTGTTTTACAGTTTAACTTTTCAGGAGGTATAAACATAGACCGTTAATGACTGACAGTAACTCTTGTTGTTCAAAAATATGAGGTGCTTTGAATCTATGTAACCCAGTACATCAAAATTAGGTTTTCAATCACTTTTTGGACAAATTTTCTGTAACTAATCAAATTTCATTGCGGAAGTAAGAAACATTTCAACAGTAAAGATTGTCACAATATTTACAGAAAGAATTCTACGATAAGACTTTCACTGAGAGCTAAAATCAAGGAAAAACTATTATACATTTTGTTCTTTGGAAGGTAATTTTTGTTAGCCTAGCAAGCCTAAAATATTGACAAAAATATAAGTAAAATCAACACCATAATGCTGATATTTGCGTTAAGTAACACAAGTAAAAAAAAAGTTATTTTCAAGAGCCAGTTGAATGTAAAGTTTAAATATATGAGCAATTGATGTGATGATTTTTTTTTCTCTACTAAAATTCACATTTTCATTTTGATTTTGCATGGAAAACATGGCAAGTAGCTTCTTTATTTCCCAGTATGCTTAATTATTAATATATCATAATTTTCAATAAATAAACTTTTTTTGACCAAATACTGTTTTCTAATGGTTGGGAGTTACACAAATAAGCTTCTAATTGCATAATCACGGTCTTGTAAGATATTTCAATAAAAATACTTTGGAGTCAGACAGTTTTCACCTCAAATCTATACTCCATGTGCAAACACTAGTGAACTCTGCTGTCCTACTGCCAAGGCCCTATCCTAAGCCCATTTAGGCTAACCCATACCTCCACCTTAGCGTTGATCAACACATCTTTTCTCATAACTCTTTCACCCACACTGTAAACTCTCAAAATCTTGGGGTTTACTGATACTTGCAGATATAGTGAATGTTTTCTGTATATATATATGGTTTTGAATGTGGTATCATTAGTTTATTGAAATGAATCTGGTTTTGATGGAGAAAGCTTTGAAAGCTAAGATGACTTCATTTTCTTGCCCAAGATACACATACATACTTGGAGCTCTTTCACATATCACAATAAATGGAGCAATACAGTAAGATTGGGAAAAACGTTAATCTTACTATGCTTTGTCTCGTCTCCTGATGCTGGCACCAAAACACAAAAGAGTCTTTTTCTTTTTGGCTATATTACAGGTCTTCCAGACAACTTTGGTCAAGTCAGTTTTCTTCTTTGGCTCCTGTTCCCCCAGCCAATGCAGATAATGATCCTGACCTGTTTTCTAAAATTCTTTGACATCCATGGGTGAAAAGTTCTTCCTAAAGCAGGGTAGTTTTATTATTATATCCATTATATAGTTACATTATTCAAGGTCAATAGACCTATATAGCTGAACAAAAATGAGATCATATGACCATTGGTACAATGCGGTAATCGCACTCAAAAGAACCCAATTGAATGTTTAGTCCAAATGAAGCCATATTTAGTATGGCTTCATACATTGTTATTGAAAGTTTGATATTGAATCTTGAACTTTCTTTGATGATAATTCTGCAGTGAGACTTCCTCAAAGTTTTTAATTCATTGACTGTAGCCCCCAGGGGATTAATACGGATTGGGTAAAAGAAAGAATGACATCAACGGCATATAATGAAATTTTATCCAGGGTGTCCAATATCTTTATACCTTCAACTCTTATTGTTGTGTTGGATTCTTTGACTGATTTGTCCCAGAATTATGGTAAAAAGGGAGGGCAAAAAGGGGCACCATTACCTTTTTCCTGCTAGAGAAAGCAAAGACTTCTGAGTGATATCCATTATTCCTTACTATAGGCTTCACTACAATGTCTTTAGTTAAGAAAGTTTCGGACCATTATGTGAAACTCCCAAAACTTTCGTCAAATATCTTCTTTTCAGCAAATCAAAATATCTTGCAGCATTCCACGCTAATAAATATAAATCCCCTCTTACTATTTCTATTTTGAAATTATGTGTAAGCTGAAATTTGTGTTTCTCCAACCACTTGCATGGCATCTTACAGGTATATCCTCATTGCTCCTTCATTCTTCCAGTTGTTGCCATTTCTATTTCAAATATATACTGTCTATTGTCTTACTTTAGACAATTTCTTTGGTATTAGACAAGGTCCAGGAAAGCTCTTCAGTAAACACTTAAAGATAAGTCAGCAGCTGTCTTGTTCCAAGTTGATGTCCTAAACCGGGCTTTAAGGAAAATTTTTAGTTCTTGGGATTGAGTTTCCAAGCAACTGCTTCTATTCAACTCGAACATGTGGTTCAGTCATGACACTATAGGAAAGAGGTAAGGTAACTGACCTAATGTTCTTGGTCTAAGTTCTCAAAGATTCTTCTTCAAATCCTTGTCTATAGTTCTCAACTATGTATGAAATGTTTGCCCCTTAAATATTTTTTATGAAAGGAAAACATTTCACTAAGGTCTGTTTTTAAATCACATTTTTATTATTTTATTTTTTATTTGTTGGATAGAGGAGTTTTTATTTTTCATTTCCATCCTCTGGACCATAAGCATGAAATAAAAGTGAGATGCTGTTCAAACTTATAAACACTTAGAAACAAGATGAATCAATAATGAACTCTAGTATTATACTTTACAAACTTTACAACAATTGCAAGGAAAGGATGTGTTCTGGTCCATTACCTCAGTGCCAGGCTCTCTGAAATGTCCTGTTGATTCTGGGCTGGGATAGAGTTAATTTTCTTCACAGATGGTGGTATGTGTTTTGGATTTTTGCTGAATCCAGGGTTGGTAATTTAGAGATGTTTTTGTTATTGTTGAGCAGGGCTTATGCAGGGTCAAGGCCTATTTTGCTTCTCGTACTGCTCCAGCAACAGGGGGACTTAAGGCGCTTGGGAAGCTGGGAGAACACACAGCCAGGACAAGTGACTCCCACTGACTAAAGGGATATTCCAGACCACTTGGCATCATGCTCAGTATATGAAGTGGAAGGATGAAAGAGGAAGCGTAGGATGTTTGGAGTGATGGTGTTTATCTTCCCAAGTAACTATTACATAGGGTCCTAATCTCCTGGAGATGGCTGAACACCTGCCTGTCCATGGGAAGCAGTGAATTAATTCCTTGCTTTGCCTTGCTTGTATGCATGAGTTTTGCTTGCCCAATTAAACTGTCTGTATCTCAGTCCACAGGTTTTCCAGCTTTTACTCTTTTGATTCTCTCTCAATCCTGTTGTTGGGGGAGTGAGTGAAGGGCTGCTAGCTGGGGTTAAACCATGACATAAACAAATTTGGGTTACAGTGAATATATATGTTTTACAATGGATTTTGTGTGCTTTATTATAATGAAAATTAGCATGATTTTCCATGATGTTAATGCTAATAGATAAGAGCAAAATTAAATAGCTGCATAATTGTTGACTTTGCAAAGGAATCACTTTAACAGTCTGAATTACTTTCAGTTTATTCTGCTGCTAGCGATTACATGGGGTACTTTAAATATAAGTGCTTTTTGAGTAAAATAGGCTTTGGTCATTTTATATGCATAAAGACATAGTAATGCCTGATAAATTAAGAGCCCAAGCCATCAACTCCTACTCAGAAGAGCTGTTCTGAGGTAGTCTTTGGATTCAGACAAATTACTTATTTAAGCAGTCTGTACCAGAATTCAGGCCTTATAAAATACTAGAGGGGAAAAAAAAAAGTACCAAAATCAAATCCCATCTTAATTCCATTTCAATATGTATAGTATGATTCTTTAGTCCCTTTTTTCTCTTTCAGATTTGCTTCCCAAGAGACATTTCCAACAAGTGGAAGTGAATAGTTTTACGTTACTATGAACTACAGAACCGGAGTGTAGGTGGGTAGTGCAAAGAGTAGAGGCAAAATGCTCCAGGTGGATATGTACGTAACTGCCTAAACTGCCAGCTAAGAATCTATCAGTTATTTTTTTTCTCACAGTTTCACTGCAACAGCAAATTACAAACAGCCTGATGCCACATTGCAAAATGTAGGTTACTTGGAAGAAAAGATTTAAAACAAAAATCTAACAAAAATCTATACTTGTCCAGTTCAAACAGTAGAGAAACATATTGATAGGGAATGGAGAATACACTTTGACCTTTCTGACTTGTGAGCTATACTCATGTGGGATTTAGTGAATAACTAGCCCTGCAAATTTTACTGCTCTTCAAGAGTATAATTTGACAATTGTCAAACAAATTGTATTGAATTGTGTGCCTCTGTTTTAAAAATTTCAGATGCTGGGTTAAACTGCTATACACTGATTATCAAGGATGATTCTTTCATTATCCTCCATTATCTTAATCACAACTCTTGTATTAGAATTTCAGTTTTTAAAGGCTTGGTCAACTGTCTAATAATTTGATTTCAATCTACAATATTGCACAGATGCTGTGAATTAAATGAAAGCAGAACTGTCAGTATTGTTATCAGAGCAGCTGGAGAAAAATGCATTACAATCACAAGATCTGTTTCCTACCAGTTTTAGCAATCTATCCATCTCTCTATCAGTTAGTGGTTTTAATTTATATGTTGCTTTGAGAAATAAGTTTTTAGTTCGTACCAAGAACTGACTTGTATGTGAAGAATTGCTAAAGCCTTAATCAAGAAAATTGCAAGTTATTTTACTAGTTATCATCCCTGTATTCAGCCATGATATTAAGTTGGAAGGGGTGTTGGAATCACATACAGACAACCAGATAGTGCTGGAAACTTTGCTTTGCAGATTCACTTTAGAAGGTGTAATTGTGGCTTCAAGGAATTGCTCAAGCTACCCAAAAAAAAGTAACAATTGTAGTAGTATGACTGGAGGAGTAGCAGCTCTTTTTGTGTCTCCTGGGAGAGCTCCCACTGAAAAGGACTTTTCACTACTCTTTCAATAAATATACTCTGTGTTTCCCTTACCTTTAAATTTCATGGTTTCATTGGCAGGGAAGTAAGTAGGGCAGTGCCATTTCCTCAAAGGCATAATTATCACCTAGACCTTTGTTAGCACCAAACTGGGAAAGTGTTTCTGAACTGCTTTCCTCGACTTCTGACTGCTTTCTATAACTGATTTTCCTCTCGTAATATTTGTCCTCTTCTTTAGGTAAATCATGCACATGAAGGCCTTCAGGGTGCCACTGCAAGAAAAAAAATCAGGAGTTTCCCAAATGGTGAGAGGTCTCAGATATTTTTAGCTATCCAACATGGGACCCTTCAAAGTTACATGATATTAGAAGAGTTAGGAGCATTCTCTTTGAAGACTTACTGACTCTAAGAATTTTTTATTAAAAGTGTAAATTCAGAAGCTACATTTCCTAATAAATTAAGTACAAATGTTTGTTTCTCACTAAGCATTGCAAAAGACTAAAAATATGCATCAACCTGTTCAATCTTTTTGGAAAGAAGACCACATGAACTCTATGTAACAGGGGGTTTTCTATTACTTCTGATCCATATGGTTCATTACCCCTGTACCTGGCACCTCAAATCAGTCTTCAGCTTTGGAGAAGCTTTCCTTTACAAGAAGGATCTCAAAACACCAGGAGAATGTCCAGAGAAGGGAAACAAAGGTGGTGAAGTGTCTGGAACACAGTCTAATGAGGAATGGCTGAGGGAGCTGGGGTTGTTTAGCCTGGAGAAAAGGAGAGTTAGGAGGGGCCATATTGCTCTCTATGACTCCCTGAAAGGAGCTTGTAGCCAGATGGGATTTGGTCTCCTCTCTCAGGTAACATGTGGCAGAATGAGAAAAAATGATGTCAGGGTACACCAGGGGAGGTTTAGATCAGATATTAAAAAAAAAAAAAAAAATCACAGAAAGGTTTGCCAAGCATTGAAACAGGCTGCCTAGGGAAGTGGCTGAGCTACCAAGTTACCATCCCTGTAACTGTTAAAAAAATGTGCAGATAAGGCATTTGACAGCATGATTTAGTGGTGAACACAGTGTTGGTGCTTCATTGATGGTTAGGCTTGATGGACTTAGAGATTTTTTCAACATTAATAATTGTATGATTCTATGATACTAATTGTAAGGAGAGATTTGTATTTTATTTGTAAGCCCTACAACCAAGTACATAAGACATTAAAATGAGGAAAAGCAAAAGAAAATTAAATTGCTGAGGAATAGCTGCTGTAATCTCACATACTTTTTTGCAATGCTTTTCTGTTTTATATCATGATCTTTTCTCTTAAATGAAGGATCTTTTATTGTATGAATTTTGTTGCTTAATTTATCTCTTTGTCACTATTTCATTTAAGCTCTTTTGAACATTCATTCTGTTACTCTACTTTAAAAATCAATGACCTTATGGAAAACCCTGATCTACTAGTGGCTCAGCTTCTTAGTACTGCATGATAAACAACAGATCATCAGCAAAATTGTAGTTTCAGTTCTGTGAAATTGCACAGGAGGATAGTTGCTCTGAGAACTACCTTTCGTATGGTAATATAATGCATAGTTATAATACTAATAACAGAATACAAAATCTCCTTTAATCATGTCTTTACCACATACACACTTAGGATAATGCTTCTGAATGAAACACCCATTAGTTTCTGAGCATGAGATTCACTTCACCTGCATAATGACTGCAAATTGCAATGGGAGCCTCTCAAAAATCACTTTAAATGCTCTTAGGACTGCTACTATATTTGACTGAAAGCTGCTCTGTTCTTGACCTGTCTTTCAAGCAAACTGAATGCTGTGTGTTAAACCCAACTGGAGCACGGATTCTGCATTAACAGGCCCTCTCCTTTGATAGAAGTGCTGAAAAGGTAGACTTGTGTGAATACTTAGGGTGTATTGACCTTGACTGGCTGCCAGGCGTCCACCAAGGTGCTCTCTCATTGCCTCTCCTCATCAAGACAGGGGGAAAAAATAGCAATGAAAAGCTCATGTGTCAAGATAGAGCACTCATCGGTTGTCATCACAAGACAAACAGAGTCATTGTGGGGAGAATTGATTTAATTTGTTGCTAATTAACCACAGAGTAGAAAAGTGAGAAATAAAAAGAAACAAAAGACACTTTCCTCTCACCCTCCCTCTTCTGAGGCTAAACTTTGCCTCTGGATCACCTACCTTCTCCCCATGAATGGTGCAGGCAGATGGGGAATGGGGGTTGTGTTCAGTTGATAACGCTTTACTGCTACAACTGATTCCTTTTCAGGCTTTTTCCCTGTTCCATTGGGGGGTCCCACCCACATGACACTCCTTAACTGCCTGCTCCAGCATGTGTAATTCCCATGGACTGTAGTCCTTCAGGAGCAGACAGCTCCAGCATGGGCTCCCTCCAGGGTCAATAGGTCCTGTCAACATTCTTGTTCCTGTAAGGTCTTCTCTTCATGGGCCAGAGCTCCCACCAGGATCCTTCTGCTTCATGGGCTCTCTGTAGATTGTAGCACTGTGGGGTACTCCATGGGCTGCAGGGGAACAGCTTGCCTCACCATAAACTTCATCATAGGATGCAAGAGAATGTCTATGCCAGTTCCTACAGCACCTCCTCTCATTCTCTTTATTTACCATGGTGTCTCCAGAGCTGTTTCTCTTTCATATTCTTATTCCTTTCTCAAATGCTGCTGTGCAGATTTCTTCTTTAACCTTAAATAGATTTATGCCCTCACAAATGTCATACTAATGTCACTGATGGACTCAGATTTGGCCAACTGAAAGCCTGTATTGGAACTGGCTGAAATTGTCAGAAAGAGGGGAGACTTCTGGAAGCTTGTCACACAGGTCATCCCCACAACCCCCCCACTACCAAAGTCTTGTCATGTAACTAAATACAACACATCATAAGGCAAATTACATGTTGCAATTAGTTTGCATGTAAAGCCCTTATTGCCCCACTGCAGATCAGCCTTTTAAAAAAGACATACTTCTATTTTACATGCACATGTTCACAGAAAGGATAACTAGCTGAGTCACAAATGTTTTTTTCCAGAACATGATGGTTTTGGTCAGTTTTCTAGACTTTAGGGAATAAGTCTCATATCTTCTCTGGGCTCTGGTAGGGCTGCCTAAAGACTCAGTACCTCTGGCATCTTCACATAAAAATAGATTCATACTACAGCTTTTGCCAAAGTTAGTGTTTAATATTCCAGTGTTTCAGTTTGTTCAGTAAGTCAGGCCAGGGAAGACCCACTTGCTGCAGTTGGAGCTGTGACAGCGCTGTCTGGAAGCATTAACTCTAGCTGCAGCAGGACATTCTGGGATCTGCTGCTGCAGAGTGAAATCAGTGCACATCTTAGTACACATCTCAGAAGAAAAATCAGTTCAGAAACACCATTTTAGAGAGTTCCTCAGAATTTAATTGCACTGAAATTATCAATAAATTGTTGGATTTTATCTAATTCAAGACTAAACTTTGATTTTTCACATGTTGGAAATCTCTTGCTTTGGATAGGAGTCTACTGAAATAAGTGTTATAGAAAAGATTAGAGAAATTAAATTTTTCCTCAACTCTTTTTATTGTAAGGCATTTGCTTTATGCTCTGGTGTATAAATGCTATTTATTCGTTTTGAAGTCTGTTTTGTAATCTCTAATATTGGCTGTTATAGTCTATTGATATGATTACTATCTGAAATGTCAGCAAAAGTAAACAATATCAAGAAACAAGCACTGAATACAGCACTCAATGACCTTAGGTCTAATTAATGCCATGTTGTCAAAATTAGCAACAGACTGGCCTTGAGATAATGATGACTAAATACATTGAGAACATCATCCTCTAGCAAATCTTAGCACCTTCCATGAGGAATATTAGAGCAATTAACACCAATTTTGCCTGACCACTGGGTGTCACTATTAATTCATGTTTAGATTTGAACATTACTAGGTTTTGTTTGATTGTTTCATTGTTTTAATAATGATAGAGAGGTTTTTTTCTTTAAGAAAGCTGTTAAGGCCAAGTAAGTAAAATTAGAAAGAGAATATACTTGCAGTGAAAATCTTAATCAGGATATTTGAACATCATGTCTGCATTATGGTTCACAGTGTAGTCAGCAGTGCTGTAACACACCAGTCAGTTCTACATATAGCATTTACAATTTGACATCTAAAATCAGTGCCCCATATGGATCAAGAGTGCACTCAATGTCTACTATTATGTTTATTGTAAATTATTCTCATGAGAAAGGCATTTTTTACTGTTTTTGTTTTGTAGACTGTTGCATCCCAGGTTGCATTCTGATTAGGGGTTTTATAATGTTAAGTTAGCTGGTTCTGTGTATCCCTTTGTACACCCCTGTTCCCCCTGTGATGCTTTGCTCCAGGCTGCCTGCCATTGGAGCTTCCCCACGCCACTCCAGTAACCACCCCCTCTTCATTCCTGAAACTTCCTTGTAAGTTGCCCCATCCCCGTATCCTCGTTCGTCCCAGAACCCTGTGTCCGCCCCTGTCGTGTCCCCTTTGGTTGCCGTGGTCGACATCACCACCACAGTGCCTGTCCCCATTGGGCGGGAGGGCTTCTGCCCTCCTCGTCCTGCCCCCTATAAAATCCCACGCCAGTGCCATTTTAAAGTCCCAGTGCCATTTTGTCCACGCAGCATTAGGGAGTGAGCCACGGTTTTCCATCGCAGCTCCCATGACAATAAAAGCTTTCCAGCCAACCACACGGGCAGACTGGTCATTCCTTCACAGTATGTAAGCAAACATAAAGTAATGTTGAGACTGACCATTACGAAAAATTGTAGAAAAATATAAAGTAAATTTGTATACCATTCACAGGACATTTTCCTTCTTTAAAATTCAGGAATGCGAATTATGACGATGCTCTCAATTCAAAGAACCAGAAAGAAAAAGAGAAGGATACAAAGACACATCTCACTCATTTGACTTTGTTCTCACTACAATTAAAAAGAGATTAATAGTCTTATTACTAGTGTTCAAAAGGAAGCAATACCAAACATAATCTTTCTTTGACCTCTTCTAAAGGAAGAGATTTAGCTCAAATGTCTGGATATGAGGAACTAAGGCCAACTTTAAGGCCAACTCTGTACACATTATCTCTGTATAATTCCTTATATATCAAATGATTCTGAGACAAGGCATAAGTTGCTTCCCTTTTTGGATTGCAAGGACAGTGTCCTGCAAATGCATTTTGCAACATGATATTAAGATCCTTCGTGATTATTTGTGATGGATTGGTAATAATAATAGCCAGTCTATTTAGGAAAGTAACTAAGATAAAGAAGAAATATCTGGATTTGTTCAAGATACATGAATGCAAAGATTCCCGTTTCCATTTCTGTGAGTTGTAAATACCATCTTAATGGTGAAAAATTATTGTATTCTGGGAACTGTCAGTAATATGTTGGCTTTCTGTTCTCAAATACATCAAAGCAAGCTTCTACCATGTGTACTCCTCTTTCACAATGGAAGTTGAGTGTGGAGAAGGTTTTCCTGGTTAGGTTTTTTCTTGTTTTTGTTTTTGTGGTTTTTTTTGGTTTTTTTGGGGGTTTTTTTGTTTGTTTGTTTTTTGGGGTTTTTTTTGTTTGTTGTTGTTTTTGTTTTGTTTTTTTTGGTTTTTTTTGTTTTTTTTTTTTTTTTTTTGTTTTGTTTTGTTTTTGTTTTTTTTTGTTTTTGTTTTTGTTTTTGGTTTTTGTTTGTTTTTTTTTTTTACCAGGAGGAACTAGAGTATTCAAGAAAAAAATGTGGATGCTACACTATGACACTATTATTCTTTTTCATTTGTTTTTGGTTTTTTTTTTTATTATTTCACAATGGCAGTTTGTGATAAATAAGAAACCATTTTGAGTTTATCTATCACACAAGTTTAACATACAACAAATGATCCATCTAAAGGAGAAGTTTACAGCTCAAAACTTCCATCCAGCTTGTATTGAATTATAGACATTTTTAGCAAACAGCATTATTTTAGAATTTTCTGCACTAAAAGCCCTCAGTCCACTTATCACAGCAGATACTCTCACTCAAAAGTATTTCAAGTGTGTGATGCTTTTATATTTTTTGGAAGAAAACATCTTCAAAAGCATGCTGTGCTAACCCCAAAATAGCTCTAAAATATTTCTTATACAATATCTTCAAGGAAGAACTTGCCAGGACTAAGTTCTTCAGCCTGTCTGTATATGTACTTGTACCAGTCAGCAAAGTATTATCTGCTAGATAATCTTACCCTGTTACACCTGTACCTCTCAAAGCAATGTGTTTACAAAACAAAATATTGAACAAAATGTTTTTTGCAATAAGAAGTGCCTTCACACTTGTAGCTAACATCCACTATCTTATGGAAACAAAGGAAATTCACTTGATGCCTTGGAGTGGCTACGTAGAACAAAGGCTAGACAAGATTAAGAGAATAAAAGTAGGAATTTATTAAAGGCCTTCAATAGGTACACCTTGGGCAGTCAAAAGCCTCCGAGGGGGGCTACACCCAGGATGGACGATGGTCACCAGTTTTTCAGACAGATGTAAGTTTGGTACATTTACATATCAGGGGTTAATCTTCCAGTTACAACTTCAGGTTATGAAGTCATATAGCCCCAGTTTGTTCCTATCCCAACTCACTTTTGTTTATACTTTTCAGGGCCTGAGGCAGTAAGATGTCCTTGGATCTCAGGCCTAGAGGGATTGTTTTGTCTGACCAAAATGTGAAGAGAGTTAACTAACACTCTATATGGAGTTTGGAGTTATACAGTAATGCAGTACAGGATTTGAAAAATATGAAAGCTAAAATCCTAAGGCATCACACTCACAAGAGCAATTCTTGTGCATATGTGCTTAATAGTTTAAATAAATATAGAGAAAAATCTTATTACAGATACTAGCAGCACAATGTTAAATCAAGCTTTTTGCCTTAAATAAGGCTTCTTGCTTTATCAGCTGAAATTATGAGAAATTCATGTGATTGGAATCCACTTCACATGTACAGCTTAACAACTACCAATGTGAAAAAATATTTCCAATACCAATACATTTAGTGAAACCAGCAAAACAAATGATCTTGTAAACTATATATTGACTTAATTCTGAAAGAGTTTGTGTGATATCAGTGGTTTTTTAATAAGCATACAGTTGATTGTATTGAACAAAGTGCTCATATTTTCTCACACTTTCACTTGAAAATATTTGCACAACTTTGAATTCATATTTTAATAGTGAGGATCACATATATTTTTAGAATAACTTACATTTCTCTTGATATGACTGTTCAATTTGTAAACTCTTCAAGGCTGAGAATATTTCTTATGTACATATAAGATATTTATATATCATTGTCTGAACACAGAGAGCTATTTGACTTTAATAATAGAAACTAATACATAAATGTATTAGTTTTATTACAAACATAAGGAATTTGTAATGACTGTGTACATCTCTTGGCACATCTCTTGGCACAGACATGCATAAACATATACACATGCAAATTATCTTTCTTCTCTTCCTTTGTGTTTAGTTCACATTATCAATCTTCATATTTCCTTTCTTAAGAATGTAATAGAAACATAAAAATACAAACCATGTCAGAACACTGATTTCTATGAATCAAAGTGTACAAAGTCATAGTGAAATGGACTCCTCATACCTTACTAAGAAAAAGCTCTTCCTAATGTCCCAGGAGCCCTTTAGGCCATTGATTGAGATGTCGATGGACACTATATTAGCAGATTTATGTCATTCTGATAAGGTGGTCCACTTGAGCCTTTGAGCTAAAGCTAAGACATTAGGTGGAAGAAAGCAGCAATTTAAAGTTCCTAGTGTAAGGATAATTAGCAACTGGCAGGTATCCAGTGTCATTACCAGGAAACTGCTGTAGGGCAAATGCAACAACTGCCTGCTTTTTGCAGTGCCGCAAATATGGATTTGTCTTAGCTCTAACTGGCTTTATTTTTAGCTTACATCTGCTTCCTAATAGCTTGAGTTTTTCAGAGCTGTTCTTGAACTTGGACCTCTTCAGCTTTCAGTTGTTTAGTCCAAACTTCAAGTGAACTGTTTTCAGAGTTCATGAAATGCACTTTTTTGCAGCGGCAGAACCTGTTGCTGTTTTGGATTAAGTCTTGGTTTTGTTTCTCCATATATTTAGCCTCTCAAAATCCTGTTTTCTTCTGCATTCTTAACAGTATCTGGTGACCAAATACCTACACTATCAGCTTACATGTGATTAGCAAGGCTTTAATTTACCGTGTTCTTAAAGCCACATGGAAATGTCCATGCTTGAAACTGGATCTGAAACCAAGAGCATCACAACCCTTATGTGGTATTGACTTTCATTTTGTAGATAGGGAAGAAAAAGAAAGGAGTGTTCTCAGAACTAGTTCATATAATGGGAGTAAGCTACTTGTGGGGTATACACTGAGAATAGTGTAAGGAATGCTCTAACATCTTCGTCACTCAAGAGAAACAATGCTACATCTAGAAACTGCAGGCAACTTCTAAATGTTGTCAAAGACCACAGGAAATAGAGGCTGAAACCTTGAGGATAGTTTGCAATTTCTTAAGAGCTTAAAATGATGGAAAGGCCACAATCTTAGAATGGCTCCTAATGAAACAAAGCAAACTTCAGTAATTTTTGAGCCAAATAATGTAACTAATGGATTTTATGCATATTTATTTTTAAAAGTTTCTTGATAAAATAATAAAAAATACTATTCCATTTAATAGTGCCAAAGAATTCTCCAGGGTACAGAATAAAAGTATGGCCCGCTACTCTAACTGTAACAATAGTCCTTTGATATGTTTGTTGCCCATGTCAAAGTTCAGCCTTCCAGGCAATTCTTGAGCAATGTTTGGGAGTTAACAGAGGCCGCAGAGAACTTGCAAAAGGTGATTTTCCATCCTGTTTTGGAAAATAAATGAACAAAAATACTGACAGGGGTTATTCTATACCAGTTGGCCTCACTTCCAGTAAAATACACTGGAATGTTCTGGTGTCAACATAAACACTGAATCTGTGAAAAGCATGCTGGTAGCTGTCAGGTCACAAAGTATTCATAAGGTAAAAAATAAAGTATTAACAAATTAAAAGTTAGCTTCGTGGTATTAGGAATGGCTAATGAGAGATGAAGCCAAAAGTCTGTGTTTATTTGAGAGAGAAAGCCTATATGATGGGATGTCATGTCCCACTCCTGCTTTAACCAGGGGTGTGCTATTAAGTTTTTGAGCTGCATCTTCAGGGCATCAAAGAGGCCTGGGATTCACCCTGGGGTCACCCTGATTTTCCTTCTGTGAGTGCCCTCCTCTTAGACAAGAATTTGTGGTAATACTTGACACTCACAATAGTTAATTTTTAACTTTTTGACTAAGTCATAAGAAAACGATTTCTGAGTAAGGAAAAAAATCAATGTTGTAATAATCAAAGTGACTGAAATACAGCATAGATTTCCATTCAAATAGATAAGGTAACAGAAACAGTCTTCCAAAACTGAGTGGAGATCATACCATTCCAGTTTACTCTTGACAGTGCTTGATTGTTTATTGCATCAATTCCTGCTTTCTACAAGCTACACTGGACTTGTTTTTATGTACTTTGCCTGATGCAGTGTATATAAGAGACAAAGGAAACAGATAAGGGCAGACAGGCATAAGGATGAAATTTCTTCTAGTTCTGTTGGTGAAGTGTACTAAATGTTGGAAGGGAGTGAGAGGAAACTTTAACTTGCTGTCCAAATTCTAAATCTAGGAGTTCAGAGGCTGTGCCAGATCTCAGCATCCATGGCATATGGTCTACAAAGCTATTCTGGGGTAAGACTGCATTTTGTTCTGTGTGTAAATGCATGAGTATATATTTGTATGTATATGTGTATATATTTACATATATACAAATGTATACATATATGTTTACATGTATATATATGTGGTAGACAAGCTGGTAAATATACATGGAACACATACAGAGTAAATAACTTTCTCAGCAAATCCTTATAGCCTGCTAAACAGCTTCTGTTCTGTGGAGTACTGCAAAAATCAATGTGTCTAAGGCATTCTTTTGATAGAGAAATCAATCATACTTGGTAAAAATATGGAAGGGGTATTGTGACATAGAGATGTGAATAAAAAATATTTGGCTTTCATTCTATAGATTTGTTTTCTCTCTGCAAATTTGGACTAACCATATTTGAAAAAAAAGTTCCTGTAAGTGATGTAGGTAACGCAAGTGTAATTTAAACAAGCTTTACAACCTGCTGGGGGAAAATAATTAAAGAAGAGCAATGTTTTTTAAGAACTTATTTTTTTTATCATATATTATGTGGCTTTTTTTTTTCATGATTATATTATGTCCAGGAAATGTCCTTTTTTTTTTTTTTTTTTTTTTTTTTTTTTTGGTTCAGTTAAAACACCTATAAAACTCTCTTTTCAAATCTTCCACATTCCCCTCTGGAATAACAGTCAGGAACTCATGGCTCAGAATCAAGAGCAAAGTGCAGACAAATGAGTGATACCAGGGCCTAAACCAAAGTCTTCATGACCAGATTGTCTAACAGACTGGAGTAATAATCTTCAGAGTCATCAGAGTCACCATGCTGTCTTGCAGATTGCTGTTTTAAGTGGCTTTGATTATTATGGTGATTTGGCAGCTTAAATTGGAATTTGGGCTTCTGCCCAAATAAGTTCAAATATATTACCTGAACTTAATTTAATTCTCCTGGATGGAGAGTATTCAAGCAACAGAAGAAATTCCTCCAGTTAAAGTTGAATTTAAAACAACAACATGACTAGTTTAGTTTCAGAATTTGTTTCACAGAACCTTATATGCCTAATCAAGTCTCCAAGAGCAAATAACAAATCAGATGATCAATTTATATGTAATAATGTGTATTATAAAACCACATTGATTGCTATTTATGAATCAAAGGGTGCTAATTTCTACAAAACTTCAGTATTAGAGTATTGAGAAATAGGAAGCTGATTAGTGGAGAAATTAGTATCAGTGAGGCATGCAAACACTAAGTGGTAAACATGGTTTTATGGAGAAACAGAGTGGAAGACATACTGCATCAAAAAAAAAAAAGAAAATATAAGACTTTATTAAATGTCTCTGACACTTCAGATTCTCACGTGTGCAAGAATGACGTAGTTAATATCAGAATTTTCCCAGTACATGAAATTAGTCCAGTAAGGTGAATAATGTTTATGTTGTTGCTGTCTTAAAAATGTGTATGGAGGTTTATGGGCCATGTGGGCATCATGAAGGTCAGGAGGACTTGAAGACATCCATTTGAGTGCTAAGTGATTTTACACTGAAACAAAACAGAATTATGTTGATCTGATTGGTCCCCTCTCCATTTTTCACAGGAAGTGTTGACATGGATATAATACCTTTGGCACAATCAGTCAAAGCCGACCATAACCTGATTTGCAGATACATGGAAATAGTTTACGATGTAATTGCTAAAAGGGAAGGTACTGAAGGTATACTTCACTGCCACAATAATAGTGGCTAAAAAAAAAAAAAACAGAAAATGGGAAACAATAATAAAGACATACATTGATGTTTTGTGACTTTTAAAAATAAGCTGCTAAAGTAGTTGGAGATTTGAAGAGCAAAAGATATTTTTTTTCCTTCTGTAACCCTGAAGTGAATGAAAAGGATTTTTTTAATGCAAGCAGGTGGCCTACACATTCTAGTTATTATGCATAATCCATTATACAGAAAGCAATAATTATCCTGTAAATTGAATATCACAAAAATAGAAAAGTTATCACTAGAATCAGACAAAAATATCCTCTATTACCAAGTACCTTCGGTGGGAAGTATCTACTTAACTGCACACCACCAATATGAATATCAAACTAAAACCATGATGACAGATCAGATTGGCTAGCAATTAAGCACAAAGACTTTGCCATTGTATGTAAATGCTATTAATTTGAGCTCCATGGAAATGCCTACTGGCTAAGTGTGATGTATGGTCAGCTTGGATTGAAATGGCTTTGCTTAACAATTCACTAGCTCTGAACCTAATAAGAGTGTGGCTTTATTGTGGATATGAGCATAAATGTATGTACTTGATCTTAATCAAACTGGTAGTGTGGTACTGAAGAATAATGCAAATTCATAGTACTGAAATTACTAAGTGAGTTCTTCATCAGGGTGCTATCTTTAAATATGCACCCTGTATCTCACCATAAAGGAAGCATGGATCTAGCTATATGGCAATGTTATTACAAATTACAAGAAGAATAAGAAGAATTGCATGTACTGACAGTGATGAATAGACATAACTCACCATCTCAGAAAATGATGTCCAATCATCTGCTCTGAAAAAAAAAAAAACTACAACTTCTCTTAAAACAAGAAGTTCACTTTTTTTTCCCTTAATGATTTTCCAAAATAAATGAAAAGTGGATTTGAACAAAAAAAGTAATATATGTTGGGATCTGTATTAACTGATATGAATGGGAGAAAATGTTACAGGATTAGCCTAAGGTATGTAAAACTTTCAAATAAATTGTGAAGTTGGATTTCAAATACATGGCAAAATGCATACATCTTCAGCTAAAAGAAAAAGATTAAATTTAAGGGCTGAATATCCTTTCCTATACACAGTACAAAATTAATAGTAATTCCATTGCAGATAGTGGAACTGTATCAAGAAAAAAACAAGTACAAATAGGATCATGCCTATAGCACCTAAAAGCATAAACCAGCCTATAAGCTTGTTTAACATATGACAGGGCTAGAGGCAATTTGGAGTCTGCCAGCACTGCTCCCCCTGGAATATGCAAAATAGCTAGATTTTACTGCACAAAGAACATTTTCCACAGTTTAGCATACGGTTTAAACTTTCCAAAGAGAATATGCAGCATAACATGTTGCTTTTTTTTGTTGTTGTTTTAACTTTCATTATGTAGAATGTGTTCATTGATAGCAGCATGTCTCTAACTAACATAAATCCTAAATCCTAACTTCTTTGTGGTCAGTGGGTTACCTTCTGTTTGTGTCAGTAGCAACAGGATTTGACCATGCAGTGCTTTATACAAACAACATTGTTAGAACTGACAGAGGCAATATCAAGGTAAATATACCTTGATATTATACCTAATATACAATTATCAAAACTAAGAACATGTTTGATTCTGGATGTTTGTTTTTCCTGAAAAATATCATAGCTAATCCTTTGCAGGGAAAATATTTTGAGTGTATTTTTTTCAATATTGTGAATGTAAAATCCTGTCCTTTCTTTGGTCTAATGTAAATAACAGACTGATTATTTAATGAGAAGTTATTTGAATATTTTTAGATTGCAATTTTATTTCAGTTTATTATATTTTAGCTGTTTTTCTTATACGCTTTTGCTGCTTTGCGTTCTTCTCCCCGATCCGGGGCAGCTCAGGAGCCCAGCTAAAGGCGCTGCTTCTCGGCCGGACCGGGGTGCCGCGTGGTCTGGGCGCTCTGATGTTCAGCGCACTGGCGTGGGCTGGCCACTCTCTGTAACCACGCTGGGAGGAGACAAAGAGGTGAAGGAATGACCACCCTATTCTGTGGTAGGCTGGAGAAGGTTTATTGTCACGTGGTGCTGCGATGGAGAGCAGTGACTGCTCCCTAGCACCGCGTGGACAATGATGGTGATGGGACCAAGGGCACATGGGATTTTATAGGGGGCAGGCAGACGCGGGCGGAAGCCCTCCCGCCCAATGGGGACAGGTAACGTGGGAGGTGACGTGAACCACGGCAACCAATGGGAACATGACAGGGGTGTGTACAGGGTTCCAGGACGAATAGGGATACAGGGATGGGGTGACTGGCACGGAAGTTTCAGGAATGAATGGGGGTGGTTACAAGATTGACATGGGGAAGCTCCAATGGTGAGTGACCTGGAGCGAACCACTGCGGGGGGAGCATGGGGGTGCACAGAACTGACTAACTGACATTATTAAAATTCCTAACTAAACCAAATCTGGGATGCAACACCCTTTCGCGGCGTGGGTTTTTGCTCTCCCCGGCTGCACGCGGCTCTTGGGAGCCCGGCTGTGGCGTAGCTTCCACGTGCTGCCGGGGTTTGCTGCCGCGGGTTCCCGGACACGGCTCCGTGTCTCGGGTGCGTGGGCTGGCCAACCGCTGTTACCGTGCGCTAGGGATCCGGCAAAGAGGAAGGAATTTGTCCATTTACTCCGTGCTTGGCAGGAACGGTTTATTGGTCACGTGGCGCGGTTCGATGGAAAGACGCAACCGCTCCCGGCACTCGCATGGGAGAAAATGGCGTCTGACTGCCGGCGGGATAGGGCTTTATAGAGGGGCGGGGCGAGAGGATCCACGGCCTGCCGCCCAATAGGGGCGGCTGCCGTGGCGATGATGTCAGCAACCGCGACCAACCAGAGAGCCCCGTAGGGGCGGGCGCCGAGCCAGAGCGGGCTGAGCGGGACCGTGTGGCCAGCACGGGGTTTCCCGGGGCCGGACGGCAGGGTGGTTACAGGAGCAGCACAGGGGTAAGAGCCGGCAGCAGGCAACATGGGGGCAGAAACCGCGGGGGGGAACAACGCGGGGGAAACGCGGGATTACAGAACTTGACTTATTTTAACATAAATTAAAAACCCTAATCTAAACCCAAACTCCGGGATGCAACATCTCCCCGCTTAATAAAATATAAAAAGAAAGCAGTGGTGTTGATTCAGTCTCCCAAGCGGTGGCCTCTTCTCCCAGCTTCTTCTGGTGCTTCAACTGCGGTGACTGCTACGCAGGTGGAGAGGGCCTGGAGATGGTGCTGGGGTTGGTTCTTTTCAGGGTGTTTAGGGATAGGGAAACTGGGACAACTTTATTACAAACATGGGGATTTGGGACACACACAGACTGGGGCTTTGGGGAAAAACATTTTTTTAAGGAGATTGTAGGGTCCTTTTTCTTTTGCGTCGCCTGCGGTTTGATGCAACCCCCCGACTGGTGGGGTCATCTGCCACGCTCAAAGGCACCCTGATGTTCTGAACTACCACCTGCACAGTTACTTGATAACTCACAGCTCCCCTTAAGGTGCTGTGGCCTGCCTTACTTTTATCTTCACGCGAGGCAGGTGCGCGTTGTTTCTTCAGTTTTTTGGGGGAATGGGATCTCCCTCCCCCCCTCTCCCCCCTCCCGCTGTCCCTGGGGGTGCCCTGCCCAGAAACGGACATTGAACCACAAAATGTCCTCTTTGATTGCAGTGGAAGCACTGGCGTCTTGCTGGAGGCTGCTTCGGACCAGCGTTCTTTGGAGGCACGGCATCCAAGGCAGCAGTGTTCATGGATGCCGCTTCCAGGACAAACTTGTCCTGAACCTCTGATCCCTCTACATGCCTCTCATCTGTCGGCTCGACCCGTTCCACGGAATCTGGAAAATGCTCAGAAACCCACATCCCCCTGCTTCCCTCCCTCCCGGGTCTCCGGGAACCCTGGGACTGCAGAGGCAGAGGCTCCGATTCCCCCCCCTCTCCTTTTCCCTCCCGCCCAGACGTCTGGGGCCCATGGGAACTTGGAGGTAGGGGTTCCCGTCCCCCCCCCTCTCCTCTTCCCTCCCGCCCGGCTCTCCGGGGCCCATGGGAAGATGGGGATAGGGGTTCCCGCTCCTCCCTCCCCCCTCTTCCCTCCCGCCCGGATCTCCGGGACCCATGGGAAGATGGGGACAGGGTACGGGCAATAGGACGGGGGCTGCCTCCCTCAGGCAGCGGGGTGGAGATGGCAGAGCTCTCCCCGGTGGAGGAGGGCGGAGTCGATGACTCAGCAGGGACGACATGCAAAGGACTGGAGGGAACACCCATTCGAGGGAGAACAATGGGTGAGGGAGCAACCTGAACTCCCGAGGGGGCGGCGCCCACGCCCACAGGGAGGCAGGTGGGGGTTGGGTCAAAGGCGGGGACACCAGGAACAAAGAACAGAAAGGGGTTGTGGGAAGAAGAGACCCTGCCATGTGGCCGCCCTCCATCTTGGGAAGACAAAGGGATCGACCACGTGGCCTCGGCCTCCTCAGAGGAACAAAGAAAGGGGTTTAAAGAAACAGAACTGCGCGGGGTAGCGCCGAAACTGGGATTTTCAACTGGGAACAAGGGATTGGAAAAGGGGTTTAGGGTCGTGGCCTCAGCGAAGCGACCGATATCGCTAAGGCGGGGACGCCGGGGTGGCTTGGGGGAGCCAGGCGCACGGTCCACGTTTGTGGAGCTGCCCTGCGTCTCAGACTGACGGGGTGCCCCCCCTCGCCCACCCAGGTTAGGGGAAGAAGGGGTAGGAGAAGGGGATGGGGAAACAGATTCAGAGGGAGTAACAGATTTTCCGGATGGTTCTTTCCTTTCCCCAACCGAGTTTCGCGCGGGGTCTGATTTTACTACATCCGTGATCAACAAATGGAATTTAGGGAAGCAGTCATCTATGGAGGGATCCCTACCGATCCCCTCTGCTAGCCTTTTTCCCACTTGCTCCCAAAATTCTGGTTTGCGCGCGTCCTCGGTAGACAGACGGGGGAAAGCAAAGAACAACCACCGGACAAATTTCTTAACTAAATTTTTTGGGTATCGGCCCTTCACCAAAAGGATTTCTTTAACTTGGGAATAAAATTCCTTTTGTTGGGCAGATAGCACGGTCCCCATGCTTTTTCCACCCAAACCACCTCACCCCTGGGGCAGTAAAAAAGAGAAAAAGAAAAGCAAGAAAACGCAGGCGACTCCAGCGGCTGCCGTTCGTGCTGCGCGCTGCACGTCCCAACCTCGGGAACACGGCCAGCCCTCCCCGTATTAGCTGGACACGTTTCCACGACTAATACTTACCAGACTGAAGTCTCTGCAAAGAAAAGCTGCTACCAGGGTCCGGGAGTCCCGGGAAGTGTTCTTTCTTCTGCCCTCCTGGCTGCGAAAGTTTGCACTTCCTGTCCCACGCGGGACACACTGTCTGGTCCCTCGTGGGCGACGGAGACTTCACTGACGTACTTTGGAGAGCCCCTGCTCTCGGTTTCCGTCCGGCACGGAGCTGTGGTCTGGCGCGGATCGCTGCCCGCTCTGGCTTGGCGGCGGCGCTCCCCCCTTGGCGGTGGCGCGGCCCCTGGCCGGCGGCGGCGGCTCCTGGCGCTGTTCCTGGAGCTCCGCGGTGAACCTCCGTCCACGCAATCAGCTCAGCGCTGGCCTCGGCACCACGTTCGGGCGCCAATTGCGGCGTGGGTTTTTGCTCTCCCTGGCCGCACGCGGCTCTTGGGAGCCCGGCTGTGGCGTAGCTTCCACGTGCTGCCGGGGTTTGCTGCCGCGGGTTCCCGGACACGGCTCCGTGTCTCGGGTGCGTGGGCTGGCCAACCGCTGTTACCGTGCGCTAGGGATCCGGCAAAGAGGTAAGGAATTTGTCCATTCACTCCGTGCTTGGCAGGAACGGTTTATTGGTCACGTGGCGCGGTTCGATGGAAAGACGCGACCGCTCCCGGCACTCGCATGGGAGAAAATGGCGTCTGACTGCCGGCGGGATAGGGCTTTATAGAGGGGCGGGGCGAGAGGATCCACGGCCTGCCGCCCAATAGGGGCGGCTGCCGTGGCGATGATGTCAGCAACCGCGACCAACCAGAGAGCCCCGTAGGGGCGGGCGCCGAGCCAGAGCGGGCTGAGCGGGACCGTGTGGCCAGCACGGGGTTTCCCGGGGCCGGACGGCAGGGTGGTTACAGGAGCAGCACAGGGGTAAGAGCCGGCAGCAGGCAACATGGGGGCAGAAACCGCGGGGGGGAACAACGCGGGGGAAACGCGGGATTACAGAACTTGACTTATTTTAACATAAATTAAAAACCCTAATCTAAACCCAAACTCCGGGATGCAACACCCTTTTCTCTCAATTAGATTATTTAAAGTTTTGTGTGTATACACCCATTCTATAAGTGTTCTAGTTAGGAATTTTTTCAAATAAATTAAATAAAACCAAATAACTGAAAACAAAACAAACAAACAACAACAAAAAACTTATCATAAAGTTATCATTAGCAATAAATTATTTTAAAATAATCTAACTTTCTTTAAAACATATTTATTGTCCATAAAAGGTTACAGGCATGCTTGCCGGAGCAGAATAATACTCTCAAATTGAATCTTTAGTCATGACAATCTTCATTACTATTTTCACAGATAAGATGAAAGCATTTTTCTGAATTTAAAGTGATGCCTTAAGTTTTAGTTTTCATATTTTTCAGTATAAACAACAGCGAATTGAGAAGAGTAATCTGGGAAGCTGGGACTTCATAGCCTGAAGCTGTAAATGGACAATTAACCTCAGTATGTAAATGGACCAAAACTTACAGAAGTGTGAAAATGTGTGACCCATCTTGGGTGGAGCCACAGCTGGGGTCTTGTACTGCCCAAGGTGCATCCTTTGAAGGCCTTTTTAATAAATACCTATTTTATTCTTTTAATACTGTCTAGTCTCTGTTCTAGGTAGCCTTTCAAGGCATCAAAAGCATATTTTGAACTATTGATATTAGAGAAAGAAGCAGAATTTAATGGTAAGGAGTGTCTTGTCACATTGCTGAAAGTGCTGTTTATTAAAAAGGTTAAACAAAGAATTTGAGTAAGTTATAGTGATTAATATCTTCTCTCTATTTTCATTTTCCTCCAAATTATGCCACAACAGCATTTCCTGAGATGGCATCTCCACTGCTAAAACATTTTATGTACATCCTTTTAATTGCACTTCTCAAAGAGTGTCCTAATAGTTCACCATTAACTCCTTGGACAGCTGATGACTGAAAGTACTCTGAGTGACAGACGGTAGTCACCATGTGGGTGTGGTTTGTTTTTGTTTTTGTTTTTGGTGGCTTTTGTTTGTATTTTTGTTTGGTTTGTTTTTTTTTGTTTTTGTTTTTGTTTTTGTTTTGTTTTTAAGATGAGAACTACAGAAAACAAATTCTAGTGGGAAAAGTCCATTAAAATAAAATCCTGCCTATTTTGCATGTGCATTGAAATCAGCTTAAGGACCAACATTGCATTTATATTAAAACAACAGGAGACATGAGCAAGCAGAACTTGGACCTAAAAACACTTCTGTTAACAATAGCACTGAATATTCTTCTAAAATTACTTTCTTTTAAATCATTAGAATTTCCATTTCTGAATGCCTTATTCACTGACTAATTCCCTTAGTTATTACAAACTGCACTGAGAGGGAAAAAGTGTTTCTTAGCTATCTTTGGAGTTACTCAAGGCATCACCTAACTTTTTTTTTTTTGCTATCTTCCTCTGATAAGCATGTTTCTTCTTACTAATGAAACTCTTCCCTTAAAAATCTCTCTACAGGACAGAATTTTTAACCAGTACTTTCTACATGGTTTTGAAACCTATTTTTTCAAGGCAATCAGAATGATTATGAAAGGCTGAGCCTACAGAGTTTCCCTTAAATAATGTCCCCATGCTCTAAAGCTAGGGAACAGGAAAATCTATTTAAAAAGATATTTTAAAAAATAGAAGATCAATATTAGCTGTGCTCTAGCTAAATAATAAAAAATGGAACAAATCATGTCACTAAACCTAGTTTTGTTCTCTTTAAGCTGTGGGAAATTAGTGGTTAGCAATGACACAGTCTATACTGCATGACAATCTGTTGTCCCTGTGTGGTGTAAATGTTAGACTGCCAAGGTGATGCCTGCAGAAAACAAACAATAAAAAGTACTTTACAGCAAAAAATAATGTAGAAGACCGCAAAGGAACTTTTCCCAGGAACTCTTATAATATTTACATCAGTAATTCTCAATTTAAGAATTGAGAGTGGACATCTCTGTCTCAGAAAACTGCTTCTGTTTGCTAACATAATTTCTAGACCGGTATAGTATTCTTTCCTGGTTGTTTGGTATACTTCATTTTATTTTGCAAGAAAATTATGCAAAATAAATTATTTAAATGAAGCAATAATCATAAGCTAAAGAAAAAAACCCAAAAGTTCACTTTCCATTCTAGCATGAGCACCATCACTTTTGTATCTCAATTACTACCTAGAGATAGCAGTCAAAACTGCCTGCAGGTCTTCAAGCTCAGTTATGAGTGTAACTCAATCTATGGTGTTTCCAGATTGGTGAATTGCACCTTGAGATATTACTTGATATTATGCACTCTGGGGTTTTCTATTCATAGAGATGGTTGTGGTTATCATAATGAAAGCCACTGAGAAATATCTTTTGAATGTTTTTATCACTTCTGCCAGGGAAGAAATTACAGCAGTGGTATAGGATGATAAACCTGAAAGATTGAGAAAGACCTGTCTTTCCTCTTAAAAATATATTTAAAAAAAAACATGTAAAACTAGGATGCAACAATAAAAAATGTTTCTAAGTTCAGTGGAGAAAAGTGAGACATATATTCACTACAATTAAGTAAGAATAATGTTTGACACAGTCACTCATTCAGATATGTTACAATATTATTTTAATCTAAAACAGCAGTGATTTGTATCCAAAAAGTCCCTAAGATTTTAGGGAATCATTCTAAGAATCTTAATCTGCATTTTGATGACTAAGTACTATAGTAGGCCTCTTGAGTGCAAATATATGCATTATATTCCAGCAATAAAAATACTGCATTCCAAGACATAATTAAATAAAGTTTTAAGTGCTAAAAGCTGCTTGCACTTTACCGACATAATAATGACAGATATTTCAATAAAAATAGAGCAATAGAAATAAACCAATAATAGTTTAGTAGTTAATGCAAAAAAAAACCCTTTTTTTTTTCCTATCAAATGATTTTCCATCTACATAAGCTTTGTGGATAGAATGTTGTAAAACTTGTCTAATCTTCTAAAACATAACTGTAGTTCACTATTTTCTTTGAATAATATCTTTTATACCTACAATAGTTTCTTTACTCTTAGCATACACCTTAGCTTTCAATTTAGAAAGCTCTTACTGCAATTACAGGTCTCAGAAAAGAATGGAATTAAAAGGAGGAATCCTGGACTGAGAAGAAATACAGATAGAAAAAAGTCATCAGATTTTTGAAATTTCACATTTTTCAGTTCTATTTTGCAAAGAAAATTCAGGGATAAAAATTATGTTTTCCATCTTTTCAAAAGTCCATGAAGAACACATAAATCTGATGCAAAAGGAAGAGCAATAAAACCAAATGAAAGTTATCAAATGTTACCATACTGCATTCCACTGAAATGTCATAAACCCTTTTATAAAGACAAATTTCCCCTCAAGTGCAGTAATACAGTCAGAGTGGAAAACAAAATGATCTTTGGTTTATATACTTCTTACCCTCAGAGGAAAAATACCAAAAGGTGTTCTGATGTTGTTCATAAAAGATAAAAACATTCCAGAGGGGAAATTTTCTCTTTAGTGCTGGGGCATGGTAGAATTGGAAAGCAATACGAGGAGTAATGGACAGAACAAAATGAAATCAGATTTTAGAAAAGAATACGTTAATGTGAGAGTTTGGGTGTTTTTCCAATTACAATGCTATCGTTTTATTTCCCAAGCCCTGACTTTTACAGGATCCTCCTCTCTCTAGGGCAAGTGAAGTTTTTTTTGTGTTTTTGTTCCTGTGCTGATTCTGCAAGCTGGTATTGATTAGCTTACTAATGAAAAAGGCCTCAGGTGTAATCTGCAGAGGTTTATTTTGTTTTCTTTATCTTTTGTATAATGGTTATGACCCTGGAGTCATTCCAAATTCTGATACTTCTTTTGAAGATCATATCAATCACGTACTTAAAGTGTGTTGCAGCTACCTTAATAAGTCTGCTAGACTGAAAGCTGTGATCTTTGAACACTTGCTGAAAATCAGTGCCATACTGTTTCTGCCCTGATTTGACTTGTGAATATTTTTTCTAGATGTTTTTTTCTTGAGATTTTTCAGTTAGTACTTATAGCAGTCTGCAGCTACTACAAACCAAATAACTACATTACATATTGTATTGAATTATGGTAGTCATACTCAGAAAGTTACCATAGTTTACATGATGCATGCTAAAATACAAATTTGTTTCAAGATGACATTAAAGCTGCCATACTATCAATATATATCCCAACAATTTTGGTAAGTGAAGCTCATGACAAGTAACAAAGAGAAATATCTACTGAGAACAGTGATATTTTATTAACCTTTTAAGAACAGATTCAAACAAATAAGATATTTCATTGTCTTACCTGACCAACAGTGACATTATAGGCCAAGACAACCAAACAGTGATGTGACAAAGGGCCAATTAGAAAAACATGTCTTTCCAAATAGGAAAAAAAAAATATTAGAGGGACACTAAGGAGCCTCAACTCCTAGATCCCCTCCCACAGACAACTACATAAAATTGTTTTTGCCACTGGCATATTTTCCATAGTCATAGCTGTTTTAGTAGAGACATTTATAAAATAAAAAGTGTTATGGTACTTACTGCTCTTATGCTGACCCAAGCATCAAAATACCAAGCATTACAGCTATCCTGGTGGACATTTTATTGAGAAAAAAAAATAAAGGCATGCTTTATTTAGTGTTAGTTTCGCCCTCTAGGCAATGTAACAGTCATTTTTGATAGGCAAATAATTTCTATAAAGTTTACTCAAAACACTAAGTTGACAAAGTCACTGTGGATACAAAACAATTAAAACTTCATGATGGTATTAATGAGGGAAACAAAATGTAAAGGGAAAGATCATTTGAGTAAGCAATACTTTTCCTTCTCTCATTTATTCTCTTTTCTCATATCTGTTTTCTCACGTTTTTCTATATGAGCTGATGAATAGAGAACTATTTCTCATACAGAAAACCTAAAAAATACCCCAAGCACAGACGTCATCTTGTTTAGATCATAAAACATGTATTCTGTTTGAGCAATACATGACACACCTTATAATTATATTAGTGCTTGGAGTGTTTCAGTCAATACCTAGATGTCTGGAATCACAAAAGATGTTTTGGGATAGCAAAGATATCCACTACCTAGTAGATATGACAAAGGACATACTTTCTGGGATGAAGATGGAGATGAGTTGAAATATTCTTTGTCATTTCAAAACCCACAAGGCACCAGTGTGTGGGCAAATTAATTACACTCCTAATCCCCTGGGTAAAATTTTAGATTTTCTTAAAGTTGGACGTTCAACACAAGGTTAGGCACTGTTAATTATCTTGCCAGTTCTCCATCTATCTTCAGGCCTAAATCTGTGTGTTTCTGTGGGAGCTAGGTATTTGAGTACCAGGGACTACTCTAGTCCCTGGAGTAGTTGGCCAAGACAGCTAATGAAAGTGACAAAGCATGTCTGCTCAGCACCTCAAAACAAGATTTGACCTGAGAATAGGTATTTACTGCCATTTGAAATGTCTTAGAATGCCCAAGAACTCAAATTTTGATGAATAAATATGACAGAATCTAAAGTAAGAAAAGTTTATAAAATTGATTTGTGGTCCCAGATATGTACTAGCTGTCTTACTGATTATATTGAGTGCTATAGAATATTTTTGGGATTGTGTTTTCTCTTCAACTATAAACTATTTTCACCATCCCTTTGCACTATAATAATTTTGCATGTATAGAGAGAGAAGTTAGTCTGATGAACTAGTTAATCTCTATTTTAAGATGTAAGATATATGGAATTTATTCTTTTGGTATGGTTTAAATGCATATTATAAATATAAAATTTAAAATAATTTCTATTTTTAGAGAATCTTTAACCAAGCTTTCATTTAAGCAATTTAACTGCTAATGCAATATGCCATCAGGCACTGTTCTGGGATAAAGATAGGACTGGAATATTAAAGTAAGTATATCATACGGGTGACTCAGTCTGCAGCTATCTAACAATAGCTGAAAGAAAATGTTTAAACTATTACATTCAAAAGACTGTGAATATTATTCTGCATTTCTTAACTCTTAATCAGAATCACAGAGGACAATGCTCAGAATCTAAATCTATGACAAAAATGTTGAAAGAAAATTCCACATTCTTTTTATCTAAGCACTACACAGAGTACACTATATTTGTAGTCCAAATTTAAAAATATTACCTTTTTTCTGATTTTTTTGATACTTTTTAAAGTTTAATTTGGTCTATTTTATCTTAGTTACCAAGGGTTTCCTTAGAGACATATATCACAAAAAAAGAAAAACTGGGGAAAACCAGAAGGGATAGAACATATACATACTTAGATTTATCTTCTAAACACAACCCAATAGCTTGTTTCTTAGAACAATGTTATGAAAGACAAAAAGGTAAAGAAGGAAGAATAGCAGCATGATTCTAATATGGTATCTTTGATTTAAAATCATCCTTTAGAATACTTTCTGGATAATTTGTTAGACAACCCTCAAAAGAAGCTTCCATTATTTGCCATCACATACAAGCTTTTTAGGAACAAGTGTGAATATAATTTCTTTAGTCACTTTGTGATTATAGTAGTGACATTGATAAACTATGTCCTTGGCAGACAACAGTGATGATCGAGCTGCTTTTTTTCTTGACAATTTATCATATTACAACGCTGTCTGGAAGTGACAAGTTATTGTTTTTTGGTTCCCTAAACTTAGTAGTGTTTGTTGTGAACATTAACTTTTTTAATAAACAGTTTCCTTATAGTATTGATTGCTATTGTTCAACAAACATTTATTATGCCTGTACCACTGGTTTTCCACTAAACAGTTGCACGCTGCCCATTCATTTTACTTTAGTGTGTAGAAATTGCATATAGTATATGGCATATAGAATTCATTAAGCTCATAGTCTGCACCCGAGAAAAGGACTCCACTCTTCACACAATTTTCTTCTACAGACAAATGAAAACTCAAGCTATAATATAAAATGAATAAAAACCACACAATTGTTAAAATAATTATGAGTCAAAACTATTTTCAGAATACAGGCCTTCGTGCAGACAATTCAAGAACCTCTGCTGGCTCTCATGTACCCAGAAGATTTTAATATATATTGTGATTAAATAGATATTAATTTTGGATGAAATGTGAAGGAAGTTTGAATACCTATTAATGAATTCATCATAGATTTAACATCTTTGACAATAAATACAATATTTAGGAGATTTACGTAAAAGATCATATTTTTTACTTAGATAAACACAATTTTTTTTTTTATGCATAGCTATTAAATTTAGCAAACTATTTTATTTTTTATGCAGTCTCAGAGAAAATTTTCACTTCATTCTTATAGCAGATATGGTATATTTGACATTAAATCTTTAAAATCACAAATAAAATTAATTTAAATAATGTATAAAAAAATACTTCCTCTTTCAATTTAAGTGATTTCTCCTTAACTATGAAGAAAATATGGCTTTACATACTTTTTACCTTGCTAAATTGCCTCAACTACTTATCTGTTCAGTCAACCATCATTCAGTGTAGACCTTTCACTTATTGTGGCACAAATAGTGTTTGAGAATTGCTGCTTTCACATTTGTTGTCTCATGGCCATGTGTTTCAGAAACAACTTGTTCTAAACCTTCAGAACTTTCTGAATAATTTATATTTTTATTTTCCCTGAAGAAATTTCTATAATAAGAAACATAATGTCTTTTTTAGTGTTTTCAGATCATCTCCATTTGCTGGGGGATAGTTTATGGCCAAGTGCTTCATGACAGCTCTTAAGCTACCAGGAAAAGAAACTATTATTTCTCTTTTTTTTCCTGCTTACAACCTCTCTCTCTCCAACCAAAAAAAAACAAAACAAAAAACAAAACAAAACAAAACAAAAAAACCAAAAAAAACAACAACAACAACAACAAAAAAAAAAAAAAAAAAAACCAAAAAAAAAACGTGTAAGCAAACAAACAGGCAAAGAGGCAAAGAAGCCCAAAAGATGTCATAATATTTCTTGGGTGATTTGTGACAATCCTTTACTTAGAGAAGTTTATATCCCTTGTGATGGTTTAGCACAGTTTCTTGAGACCAAAAAATGTAGGGAATTCCTTTTTTGCAGCAAAAGTATAAGAAACCATAATGTAAATCTTCACTGCCCAGGGCTAAAAGCTCATGTAGAGTCTTTCCTTTCATGCATTGTCTCATTCAAATAACTTTTATATATTTTGGGGTAAAATTCTTCTCTAGCTAAGGTCCCTAAAAAGAAGCTTTTCCACTACTCATTTTCTCCTTAAGATCTTCAAGTAAGTGCAGCAGCATCAAATATAGACACAAGTGCCTGAAGAGGAATAATTTTCTCTCTACATGAGCAATGATTTCTTGTGATAGGAAAGTTTATAGGACTTGGCCCCTATTAGATTATACTCTGTGCTGGAATAGAAATTGTCATTAGCTTAATGCCTTATCAATTGATGCCTTAATGCCTTTATCAATTTATCAATTTATTGCTTATTTCTCTGTGGCTCCTAGCTTTCATGAGCAATTGGTATTCTAGCTACTCTTGTTTTCTTTACTGGGTTTACCATACAGTTATGCAGAAATGTGTATTGACCTGATGGACATTTGATGTGATGCATTTTAGGGCTGAGTTGTATTTGCTGATTGAAAAATGCAGTTGTCTGGAAATATCACATCAAAATACATACAGATTTATTTGATTTTTTTTTCTATTTTCATTTTTTCTCCTTTTTTTATTTTTTTTTTTCTTTAAGGAATGCTGAACTTTGTTTTCTCTGTCAATGGATTCAATAAGTGGTTGCTTAAGATAATGGGCATGATAATCTTCATAGGTAAAATGATGTACCAGTTTACTTTTGAAGCAGCACAAAGATAAGGAAAGAACCAGCTCAAAAATCACCTCACATGTGTGATTGTGCATAGTACTCACAATAATTTTTCTTGCTTCTAAATTTTCTTTGTATATCACATTTTTTAAAACTTAGCATTCAAAAACTTCAACTTTAACAACATGTACTTCTTTACACGGAGATGAGTAGGAAGGATGAGGCAGTGAGGAATTCAAGGCTAAGAACCAGCACCTTATTGACAGTACGTTGTACAGTGGCTCATAAGACAATTGGGGTTTGACTTTGACAGAAAAGCCATGTCATAGCAGGAAAAATCTGAAGGCCTGTAAGGAAAAAGTTGCTATTATTTCATGGAATTATGCAAATACTTTTACACTAATAAATCAGAGCTAGTGCATTTGAAAGATAGGGTGTTTTGAGAAGTTGAGCTAGAGGTCAAAAATTGAATCTGTCTTACAAACCTTTTGAGAGACTTGAAAACTTGAAAGGCCTTGCAAGAAAACTCCTCAACAAGTGCATGGAGAAAGCTAAGACACACAACTGATAATAGCAAAAAGTGAATCAGGGGAAACCTGAACCCCATCTAAATTAATGGAGGAAGCTAAATAGTCTGAAGTTAACACATTATAGTCTGAGTAGTACCAGTTAATGGAGAAAAAACAAAAAGGAAAGCAACTCTTGGAGAAAATACAATGTTTCTGTTGATGGTAGATCCAATTTGACTTGCGAATTTAAAGGCAGTGCAATTGTTTTACCCTTCTGCATTTCACCAATTCTGCAGCAATAAGAAAACAGTTGTATAGTATATGGCTTTGAAAAACCCAACCCAACACAAAAATGACAACCAAACCCACAATGTTTCCATTCTGGCATAAATTTCCTGGTTTTGTAGATCTGTTTTGGATTCTGTATGCTATTCTTATAATTCAGTCCTGCAGTGTTTGAATCACAGAACTATGGAAAATGAAGATTTAAAGGCATGACCTGATTTATTTCAACATCCTTCTCAAAGCAAAAATAGACTCCAAGTTAGATCAAGGTACCTGTGAACTTTTCCAAATGAACTTTTTAAATTTCCAAAAATTATCAATGTATCTGAATATGTTATTGCTCCTCTCACTGTCATTTTTTGCCACTATATGCAATAAGAATTCCTTTTGTAGCAGCCTGTTGCTTCCACTATGAAAACCTGAATTAAGTCATTTTCTATTCTCTCTGTCATCACTTTGTTAGGTAGGGGAAGGCTGCATTAATATTTTTTCTGAGCTTTCCCTTCTCTAAGTTAAACAAACCAAATTTCTTCAGCCTTTCCTTGTACATAATTTGATCTGGAGCCCTCACTGCATTATGATTTACTTTTAGGTTGACTCAGATTTGTCAATCTCTACATTGCATGGGGAAGCTGAAACCTGGAGGCAGCATTACAAATGCAACTTCACTAAGGCTGAGGAGAGGTGATTTATCAGTTCTGTCAACCTGTTTGCACTAAATTTTAAATTGTCATTTGGCCCTCAGTTCCTTTCTGCAAAAGTCTGTTACTAAACTGCACTGATGTCAGGAGATGCTCTGCCTTGAGCAGCAAGAGTTCACATTACTCTTTGCTGGAATTCAGAATGTTTCTGTTAACCCAATCCCCCATCTTTTTGAGTTATGTCTGAATGGCAGCCCTGATACCCAGCACACTAGCCATTCCCCCTAGTTTGGTTTGTTCACAGATGTAATGAAGATGTATTTTGTCTCATATTCCAAATTGTTGATGAAGAGATTAAACAGTGTTACTTCCAATACTTACCCAGGCATGACATTCATGGCTCACTACCATTTAAAACTTCAAAACTATGATCTCTGCCCTTTGAGTCAAAGAGTAGCTCTGTGAGTTTTTCATTCACCTTGTAGTCCACCCATCCAATCCTTATTTCTTCAGTTTTACTAGGTTACTGTGTCAAAGCCTTACTAAAGTCAAGGTAAATGATATACACTACTCCCTTTAGGCAATCATTTTATCACAAAAAAGAAATAAGGTTTATCAAGAAGGATTTACCTTTCCTCACTATTTCTCATTTTTCCTTTGTATTTTTGCTAAGAATTTACCTCCTGATTTTCCCCATGACTGGCATAAATCTGAATTGTCTGTTAGATCAGATGGTTTAAAATGAAATTTCTTATTAGATAAATTTGCAGACTGTACTCCTGACATAGGTGGAATTATCAAGCTGTACAAGATGGACATCACAGGAAAACAAGAAATTTAACACAATAATTTTATACTGGCATAAATGGTGACACAACGTTAACATTCTCTTGGAATGAGAGAATATGTCAGTCTTCATAAGCAGTTGCCTCAAGTAGCCCTCCTCAAAACAACCTGAGAAACACCTTTGGCACTACAATTAGGATAGTAACACAATCATAAGTCAACAAGAAATAGCTAGCACTCCGTCTGAACAATCTCATACTGCATTTGACTTTTGCTCAGGCCTTAACGTTGACATCAAGAAGAACCCTGGCAGCATGTACTCAGTTTGGTTTCACAACAGGTATTCAGGTACAATTCCATTTTTTCTTTACTTTTTTTTAGCATTTTACTCCTCTCTGTATCATAGGAACATGACCCGTCCTTCTTTGAAGACAGGAACAACAGGGATCAGTATGTAAAAGTATGCCTGAATAGCTGCAGAACAGGAAAGAACATCTTTACTTCTTTAACTGTGATAATCTCCCAAAAGGACTGGAAACACAGCCATAAACTCTGTTTAAGAAGCTTACTATTAATAAATGTGAGTATTATGGTTTTTGGTATTATGGTATTATCTGGTATTATGGTTTTTGTTCTGTTTGTGAAGTGTGTCTTTATGTTTTTTGTGAAGGTGGTGTAAGATTTTTTACAGTAACAACTTGCAAAATGATTTTTTTGAGTCTATTGGTATAAAAGCACTGACACTCAATTTACCTGCATGCCTTAGAAAGCAAACAGTTACATAGCTTGATGTAGTTCATATCTCTTCAGGTCACCCATTCTTTATGAAGTTCTCTCATCATGCCATGCATTGAAAGATCCCTATTCATGCAGTACTTTGTATTTTGGAAGTAATCATTATGTTGGGTGGCAATATAGTTCTAAAAGATGCAAAAGGCCACCTGCTTGTGAAAAGATAGGAATGTAGGTCAGGACATTTCTTAGAATTAAACTTTTTTTTTTTTGTACAACATTAAAAATAGTTCTGACAATCAGATATGGCTCTTTCTCTTACGCTGCTTTGCTAGTATTTTTGACACATCTCCTTTTCAAATGTCAGTGACCCTTCCTACAACATTAATAGTTTGGACTTCATACTTAGGGCAATCTGCATTTTGAAAAAGAGTGCTAACATTTTAATTCCAGCACAATTGTCCACTTCTTTTGTGTTCAATTGTAATTTCTTAAGGCAGAAATTTGCTACTTGAGCTGAATATGTTAACTGGTTGTCTGGTTGAAGACAAAACACTTGCACTTAATTTTTCTTACTACTAGAATAGCAAAAAAAAATGAAAAGATAAACTTTATAGTCGATACTCAACTGGCTTTTTTCCTTTTTATTTCCTGGCAAAGGAAGGATTTTATAAGAGTAATAATACAATACTAATTAGAAGAAATATGTTAAAATATAACTAAAGCCATTGGAACCACGAGCAAAACAATATTTAATCCAAATCTTCACTTTTAAACCAAGTAGTATAGAAAAAGTTACTTATTTTTTGAAAGATACACTTAACACTACTCTGATTGCAAGATTTTTGAGGTTTTGAGTCAGGGGACAATTTTTTGCTAATCCATTGCAAATCTGTTTAAGCACATCCTGTCAGAAATATATTTCTGGAAAAAACCCAAAAACTAACTTTAGTGTGGACAAAGTCAACAGAAATGCCTGTTAAACTCTCCAAAATTTTGTTTGTATTAAGCATTCTTAAAATTATGGCAAAGGACAGAAATTCTGTTCACTACTCTAGAAACTGAGGATTGGATTTAACTGACCAATTAGGAGACTCATTGGAAAAATGCAGCTTTGCATAAAAGGTCCTGGCATCCTGGCAGACAGTGTGTTGAACATATATCAGTAGAGCAGCCTTGCATCAAAGAAGGCCAATGACATACTGGACTGCAGCCATCAGGTCCAAGGTAATGATTCTTTCACTCTATGTGGCAATTGTGAGGTCACATCTGGATTGCTGTGACCCATTTTGGGATTTCCATAGAACAAAGATTTTGGAAGGGGTATGCAGGTGTGAGGAAAGGGTGAGAAATTTTGGTTTATTTATCTTTGAAAGAATAAGTCTTTTTGCCTGCATCTGATTAGACAATACAAAGATAGAACCAGATTCCCTCAATATGCACAATAAAGGTGATGGAAACAAGCTGGAAAGTGGGAAGGTCTGAGTCACTATAAGGATAAAACAGAAGGTGGTTGGACACTGCAAAAAGTTACTCAAAGAGTTTGTAGAGTGTCCATTCTTGGAGATATTCAAAAGTTGATTGAAAGTGTTCTTGAGAAACTTAATATAATTAGACCATAGACCTTCATTTTAGAAGGGATGACTATGTGTTCTCTGGATATTCCTTTCAACATGTATATTTCTGTGATTTGGTTGTTAACCTTATGGGGGAGTATAACAGCCATTTTTCATGGAATCAGAGAATTGTAGAGCAGCCCAAGTTGAAAGGGAGCTCGAGAGATTGTCTGGTTCAACCTTTTGTGTGAAATAGAGTCTAGATGAAATTACCTAGCCCCCCATGCAACGTCATGGTAAAACTCTTCAGCAATGAGAAAACTACAATGCCGCTGGGGAGCTGGTTCCTGGAGATTGGTTGTTTTCACTGTAAAAAATTCCTTCCTTATATCAAAATTAAATCTCTCCCAGTGCAACTTGAAGTTGCTGTCCCTTGTCTTCTCTATGTGGCTTCTTACGAAGAGATAAAATGATCTTCATCTTTGTAGCTGCCTTGAATACTGGAATACTTTGATTAGGTCCTCTCCTGAGCCTTTGCTCCTCCAGGGAGAAGAGATGCAACTCTTTCAGGTTCTCACAGAGAAGGTTCTCCAGACCTCTCATCACCTATGTGGTCCCATTCTCAAACACCACAGAAGTAATTTCATACACCTCATCCAAGATGATTTGGTATTTGGACTCCCAAATGGAAAAACAGTCAGTCTTGGGAAGGTCTGAAGTATATCGCTACCACTTAGTGAGATAATCAGAGAAAAGGTTATTTAAATTCTTCTCCCCTGTGAGTCAGCGTACTTGGTGTTTAATGAACTAAGTGCTTGCTTTTCAGTAAAGGCAGTGTCTAAACCATGTTAGCAAAGGAGATGGTCCAAATACACTTTGTCTTCTATGTCTACAGGAATAAAATATACTTTAGTACTAGCAAAAGTACTAGAATCACTGATTCTACATAGACATCTCACAGAAAAAGTGTATCTTAATTCTTTGTCACTTATATTTCATCATTGTAAAATATTACTGTTACATCTTCCCAGTCTATTACACAATCCAGGTATTTCCCTACAAGTCACTTCTTACTTACTGTTGACTTTGTCATTGATGATTTGTTATTTTCTTACAAATAACCAATAATATAGAGTAAGGCAAGAGTTGATTATGACATGACACCAATATATGTTTTAAATATTTTAATAATGATAGCCTATTTGGAAAGACCTTCTGAGGTTTGTCTTATGCCTGTTCTTTAATCCATTTAATTTATATTACATGAAATTTTATCAAAATTTATTCATTAAATTAATACTTTTTATAAAGTTTAATGCCTTGCAAAAAAAAAAAAAAAAGTGGGTGCACTACATGAGTGATATTATCTAAATTAACTTTAAATATCAAAGCAAACAGAAGTTGTTTAATTCACAATGATAAGGTGATGTTTGCTCACTTAGTTCCTTGCTTATTCCAATTTCAGTAATTCTATTATTTAATATCAATAATTTATAGACAGCACCTTTCAACTCAGAATCTCTCCTATAAAAAGGGAAACACCAAGGGAAACATGGAGAATAACAATGGGAGCTAGGAGTCCCAAGTGTTATTCCTTCTATGGCTGATTCTGTGACTGAGACATCATTCAAACAGTCTTTCTTATTTATAAATAACACTTAATTCATACTAAAAATAGTAGGTCTTTTGAGCTTGAAAATTTAGGTTTCTTCAATGATGTTTTTATTTAACATACAAACAATTTTTCTGTATTCAATTGTCCACATTTCAACTTGCAGCTGTAATGGTATTTATACCTACTATGAATAGGCTTGTAAAGAAAACCATCAGCTTTCTCAAAGTTTGATAGGGAAGCACAAACTTTCATAAACTTGACTAAATAGAATGTTTTAAATTAAGACATTTTATAGTTAAATGAATGTGTTTTTCTAAATTTGAACACTTTCATTTTTTATTAAATATAAAAACAAAACAAATATTCAAGTAAAATTTTCATGAGTAAATTATTTCTAAAATTGAATAGGTGGGATTAGGAAGAAAAGTTAGATTTGTTTTTCCAAATTAAAAACATTCCAGCATTTTATGAAACAATAAAAAACCCTCCAAAGTAGATAAATAAAGTATTTGTGTTTGCTAGATCTGTGTTTTTCATGAGAAAAGTGTCTTGATTTGACATACCAAGAAAGAAAATGCATCTTAGAAAATCTTTGCTAGACTCCCACTTATTTTGAAGTAAATTTTCATTATATCGGTAAGGATTTTTAATGAAGTGGAAACAAAACAAACACACTGCTTCAAATGGTTAGTAAAAAAATAAAAGTCACATGATGCATGGAAAACTGCATGATTGGCATTATCAACAGAAGTTGAAAAAAATACTGGTGGAGAAAAACTTATGAGTATCAAGGATATGAAAAATATTGTTCTGAGACACATGGTGAGAAAAACAAAACCATTCAATATATATTGCTTTTAAAATTTTTATATACCTTTAATAAGAGATTCAAATGATAGCATCATAATAGTATAAATCCTTGAAATATCCGCGAAAAGCCTTAGGCTTTCGAAAATAAATTTGGGAAATATAGCTAAAAAGAAGGAAATGTGATTACTTCTAAATATTAAAATCTGTCATGGTGACCCAGATGCACTAAGAGTGTCTAAAATTATTTAACTAAAGAGTATCTGGAATGCATGCATTTGAAATAGCTTTTTTTGTTTGTTTTTTAAGAGTAAACATTAGAAATTGCTGAGCATTGAAAAGATTTAATTATCTAATGTTTTAAATAGACTTTTGAAATATCATCTTCTAATTCAGCATAATGGCATTATGAGATATAGATATGAGAGCCTAACAAAGTATTAATCATATTTTGTGTTGTTTTGAAGCTCCTCTGACTGGCTTTTTTTAAATCATATTTTCTCAATTGTTTTATATTTCAAAACAAGTTCAACATTTTAACAATTGAAATTGAATTATTTTCCTACTTGACTACAACTAAAAATTGTGAAGAATTTGCTTGCTAGATGTAACATATACACCTTTATCTTTCTTTTTTAGGTATTTCATAAAATGTGTGTCTTAGGGTAGTGAAGCCCACAGAATAACCATCCAAAGAAATCAATCAAATCTTCAGCTCTCATGTGTGTCTTCTGAATGATGGTGCTATGAATTCACATAGATTTGATCAGCCTTCAGTAAAATTCACTTAGACCTGAAGTGAATGTCAGTTATAACGTGTTAGATGTTATGTGCGAATAACAGGCATTACAAGAAAAATATATTTTTAGGGTTTCAACAGTCCAAAAGTTATTTCCCTTCTATCTGCAACAACTCTTCACTCAAATGTTAGTATTTCTTTTTCTCTGTGCCACGCTCTTCTCTGAGTGGGAGCTGTGAGCTCTCCTTGGCCTCTTCCATAAAGAGTTTGCCATGACATGTGTTAAACTGTGAGATTTTGCACTCATGCCAAGTATGCTCACACTCCTTCAAACCTGCAGACTTATAGGTTTGGGTCTGCTATGAGAACGGTAGCTGAGGACTGAAAGTGAGGAATTTGGGAAAGGAAAGGAACAGTAATGTATTGCTGCTCTTGGTAATTTTATACTTATTTTATTAAAGAGATACAATTAGGCTGAAAAAGAACACTAAAATAAATACCCTTTTCCCTATTAGGTTTTAATCCAAAGTGGTGTTGGGATTTGTTGTTGGGCTTTGTTTTTTCTTTCCCTTTGTTGGGGAATATTAGTACAAATTATTGACCTATATAGAAATTTGGGAAGAGGTTAATATTTATCTAGAGGACCATTTTCTCAATCTGGAAAAGAAAAAAAAAAAAGAGACACATATCTTTTTGATAATATGTGAATACCTTTTTCATGTAATCCCTAGTAAAAGTTACTAGGAAATTCTCTCCTATTGTATACTGAAATCCCAAATAAGAATTTCTGTTGTAGTCCCACTTCTAATGCAATCATTGTGGATTTCTTAAAAAAAAAAAATACTCCTATATTCTAGCAGCCCCAGCAGCATCATGCCACAAGGATCCAGCCAAATTCTGTTGTTGTTTGTTAAATTCTTTATAGTGAAAAATTTCCTACTTGCCATTTCTTTTCTGAAAATAATCTCTGAGATCAAAATATCAGAGCTTAAATGTACCACAGTTTGACTGAGATTTTCTTTCTCTTTGCTTTCCTTTTGGTATGCTCAAAGCTTTGTCCATGCTCAAAGCACAAAAGTTTGGAACTTTCTTCAACCTGAATATAAATAGCAAAGATCACTGACCTGTAGTCTGCTCTTCTCCCTTTATCAACATTAATGGAAAGCGGGGGAGGGAAAGGGAAAATGCATGCTGTTAGCTATTATCTTTACAAATGACTTGCTAGCCTTTTATTAGTCTTCTTAGTCTTCTTAGGCTTCAAACACTCAAAGGATATTTTCAGAATTTCACTAGATGGAGGTTCAGTCCTGAGATGACTTGACAAGCTGCATCTTCCTTAAGAGATTTTGACATGATATTAAGCCATAGTTACAAGCCAATACTTGAATGTGGAGCCCTGGGGAAATCTTTCTAAAGTGGAACACAACATTTACAGCAGGAGGCAGGTGTCTGCACCACTGAAGCAAACAACAATATGATATATTTAGTATCGAAAATGGAAGCAAAACTACTGTCTCTTTACCACTGGGGAAAATGGAAAGGGTTGAATGAGAAAGAAAGCATCCTTTTCAGCTCTGGAGAATTTTAATTCACTGACAGAATGAAATATAGTCTCATCATGGCAGGTGCAGCAAGTGCCAGGTGCTGTTCGCAATATTGTCTTTGAATTTATGTGTTTTTGAAACATTGAGAGGATGTGAAGCAGCTGCAATGGCCATGTGGAGAGAAAGCAAAGAGCTTTTAATTAGCAATAAGAGGGCTGTTAATTTCTTTTAGGAGCTGACTTTGCTTTGCACTCATATCAGAACCTCAGCAGGAACTCTGTGCAGTCCCAGACACACGAAGAAAATCAAGCAAGCCATGTGCTACAGCAGATTTAAAGCAGAAGTGAAATTAGGCTTTGGCTGTCAGCTAAAAAAAATCTTGGGAATTTTGATTTTCAAATTGAGAAATGAGATTCATAGATGAGGGACTGCACAAAGATTTTAAAATTTCAGTGCAATCACTAACCCAAGCGGTGCATAATAAAGCACTCAGAGATCACAGTAAAAAAATGTATCAGTCCTGCTATGGGATTCTTGCTGAAACCTAATACAGTAGTTTGAACTGAAGTAAATGCTGGAGACCAAATACTGAGATAAATCAGAATCTGAGAAATGTTACATGAGACTACATCTGAGATACTAAACCACTGGCACAAATACCAACTTTGACTTGGATGAAGAATTTAAGGTTTTTGAAGTCTGACACACAGTTCTGCCAAGGTTCAGTCTCTCTGGAAAACATACAGATGACTTGCCATTAGAGAAAGCCAGAACTTTCATTGGTTTCAATTCTGTCAACCTCAAAAAGAACAATGAAATATTCATTTTTACAATATATCATTTATTTTTATGCTAAGAGTACTAGTGTGTGGCAATCATAGCTTTTCATCATTTAAGAGACATCAGTGATCTACTCATCCTTAATTTAGGGATTTTCTCAAATGAGATTGAAAGATTTGAAATCTGAAGAGATATTTCTCCTCCTGCTGAGATAAATGTTAAAAATGTGCAATATGTTATTGAATGACAGGGAAAATGAGTTATCAATGTCTAAACAGTCTAAACTCATTGGGGTAAATTGAGACTTTTCCAGTAAGTTTAGTAAGTTTGCTGGTTTGTAAATCCCAGTATGCTCAATAGTTTCTATTTAATATCCAAGGAAATACAGAACCACTTACTGTATATAGGAGATGTCTCCTTAGTATTTTCTTTGGATCCTATTTTTAAATGCAATTTATTTATATGTTTACCTTTATGTTGCATTAAAGATTATTGAGGCAAAGAAAGTTAAACATGTTCATGAGTCTTTACAGAGCAGGCAAATATATATTAAATTCATGCAAATAAGAAGGGCATAATAGGTCAGGACCACAGTTTTTAATTTAATCTTTCATTATGCATCATAAATTATCATGCCTAATTTATGGGGAGACAAAAAAATTAAAAGAAGGACAACTGATAATGTGTCATATCCCTAAAGACAGCCTTTCAAGATAAAACAAGACTCACTCTACTTTGTCAAGTCAAATGTCCACCTATCTTTACATTCTTATCTAGTATATAGTAGTAATGTGCTATTTAGACTTAGTTTCTCTTTTCAATATTAGTAAATAATAAGAAGCTTCATGTATTTATTTTACACCTGTATCAAATACGTATATGGATAAATTAATCAGGATCAATTAACTGGCTTCCTGATGTAATGTAACAAATGTGGAGTTTTTCATCAGTGAAATGGAACAGAGGGATACAACATGAACTGCTAAGTATTTCTCTGCTGTTATGAGATGGTATACAAAATATTATATATTTATAAACAGGACAAATGAATTAGAGATTAAACATTGTCTGTGAGGAAAAAATCTGTGTATTTTTGACTGTTGCCAATCCTCTGCCTGCTTTGGGAAGTAGAATTCCTGTGTAGAGATAACACACTCTCAAATCCATGCTTGAGCCTCCCTGCTAGCTAGGATGAGCTGAGCCTAACCGAATCTCTGTGTCCCTGTGTGTCTCTGGTGCCCAGCATTGTCAGTGAGGAAATTAAATAAATCTACTCTTTTCCTTTTAGCTGGGGTTTGATGGTTGCCTTTGGTTACCTGTGTTTGTCAAGTCACACACCTACCCATGTATGGGTAAGACTTGAGAAAACACAGCATACCATTTCCTATTTTTAAATTTTAACAGTATTTGAGGTAAGGTATGCATAAAACAGTAGGGCTTATTTTTACAAAAATCAATGTGTTCTATATTTATATTTTTATCTATTTTTATGGTTTTTTTTCTCATTTCTCAAAATGGCTGAGAAGAATTCAGTCATTTATTCATCTCCAAATACATACAGAGATGGAAATTTATGCTAAGTCCTTATGATTATGTACTTGTTTAGAAATCAGAGAAATATCATTCTCAGTGGCAAGACTAATTCAAAACTGATTTTCAATGTTACAGACCAATCAGTTCCACTGCTGTCTGATTTCTCCATATTAAGATTCCCCCCTTGACTCACTTCTTCAATCTGCTCTTGCTAAATGAATCACTAACAGATCTGCTAATGTTTTCAACATATGGTCAAATGAATATGATTCATCTTTTAATAACTGCTGTCTGTTATGAGGAAATCACACTATGACTAGTGAAGAAGTCACATCTTTGCTTCACTAGGTGGACCACCTCCAGTATGAAAGTATAGGTCAACAGTTTTGGTAGGAATAGGAAGTTTGGTAACTAAACAAACATTTTCAGGTACCTCATCTCTCAGCACATCAATCCCTGTCCAATTTATATTCTACAAAAATGCTTATAACATAGCATCTCAGAACATACCCTGATCACCTCTACTCTCATGCACTAAGATATAAAAGAAAAACTTTATCACTTTACTTTTTTTAATATCTTTTGTGCTCTTTTGTGTTACAAGGACTTGCATTTACCAGAACCTATGAAACAGAACCAAAGTGAGATCCTTCAACAATTGTCAGTGTCTCTGAGCTCTTCTCAGAGAAGACTGACAAAATTATCATCTTCAACTATCTGAAAAGTTCATTTCTAAGCATACAACTCGTTATTGTACTCATTAAATAGGAGGAATTCTTAGATACGGAGCATGGGGAGTTATTCAATCAAGCTAGGTCTATCATTAACTTATAATTTTGTATTTGGTTCATGGATTGTTTATTTTTAACCCAGAAACAATTTACATCAGGCAGTGATTGTCTCTGCATTCATTCACTGACAGCCAGGCAAGCACAGGCAGGGTTGCACGCTTTGTTACTCAGCCCACCTGCAAAGAACACTTGCATTCACCAAGTTACTGCTGCAGCTCTGTTCATTCTACTTCAGAAATGCAAGATGAGTGTAGTCACCCCAGGCTCCATTTAATCAGTAGAAGGATGGCCAAGGAGATGGTGCAAGTGTGTGGCAATTACTGCTTCTACATCACAGATACGTGGTTATCCACTGATTTAATGGCAACTGTACACAACCCTAATGCTACAGCTTGTCCTAGTGAAGAGGTTGCATAAATATTAATGTGATTTCTAAGCCATAAGCCATGTACATTTTTTAAAATTAAATGTATATACTTGGTGTGTGCTGATTCTGAAATACATCTATTATATGGTTAGCTGCTGAAATTCTATTGTAATTTTCTGTGGCTCAGTTAATTTCAGACATTTCAGCTCAAGCTGCAGTAATCTAAGGCAGAGGTGAAATTCAGGCCAAAGAATTCTTAGTGAATGCTAAAACATCATGTACTGTTAACTTTGCAATTAACACATCTTTCTTTGAGCTGGAAGAGATAAGTTGGCCATGACTCTGTGGACAGAAATCACTGACCTGTTTAATAGTGTGAGATGAACTGGAACAACTTGCTGTCCTTGTTTTGTTTTTTAACTGTGTTCTCCAGGATTTATGCCTGTAGAACCATGCACTTTTGTTTAATTCAGTGTTCTGGCAGCTTCATGTGCTGATTTCTGTGTTTAAGCTACATCTTGACAGAATTAAGTTAAGGATTTCCATGGAGGCTGGAAAGGGAAAATAAGAAATTAATTCCTTCAGGCTATGGGGGAACCGTGCTGTTATTTCTTATCTTTCTTTGCTTAACATATCCTTAGTATACTTTTGAGTGTGAGCTTGTAAGCATTATATTTAACTTGGATCCTAATATGAGATATTAATTATTTAGAAGTAAATACTTCTTTTATGAAGAAAAGTGAAGAGAGTCTGCGGTAAGAACACTAGTTTCTGGTTTTGGGAATAATAATGCTAATCATTTGTGCTGAAGCATGCAAAAATTAATACAAACCTTAGATACAGATGCAGAATGGCTAAAGGATGAAGGACCTGGACCAAAAGTGAAAAAAAGGATTTTTAATACTATTAAATACTGTTTCCTCTTCATTACACACTTACTTGCATTTGTATCACAGGTCTTTCTAAAGCTTTCATCAAGATTATCCTAAACCACCCACTAAAGTCCTGTAAAGGTAAATACAGCTCAAGTCGCAACAGTCTAAAGAGACTGGCAGTTGGTAGTTGGTGTAACTGAGAGAAGGAATAAAAAGTCTAAAAACAGCTCTTAATCATGTCATAGTCTACATCAGTTGACACACCAAAAGATTAGATATCTTCTTGTGGGTCACCCAGAAAGAACTATAAGTGCAACTTAAATGATCTGAAGGGAGAGAATTTAAATTTAATTTGCTTAATAGGTACACGATGCTTTTGGTCCATGGGTCTTATGCTGCATGTGGCTTGCAACTGAGTTCTGCTTCTATCTTCTATTATTTTATGGCCAGGAATGGGAGGAGCTTTCCCTCACATGGGATGCTGGATAAACCAAGTTGGATAAACCAAGTTTTCAGCTTTGGAAGACAGTGAAGTGCTTCAAAAGTTATCAAAAGGTGAAACTGAACAGAAGTATTTGCCCTTTTCCCATGTACTAGATATTGCCATCTTTTTAACCATTGTCTCTTTCCACTTTTTTTTCAGAGGATGACACAATCTAATTTATTTCATCTGTTATATAATGAACATGACATAGTCTTCCATCAGTCTGTTACAGTTATTCTGGCCTTAAAGTGAATATCTAATTCAAACTAATTTGGAAGAATGAATAAAGGGACATGTACCTTTCGCTTCTAGGTTGGTGAACTGAGATCAAGCCAACCCAATGGAAAATGATAGTATTTTCTGAAAGAGACCATAAATGTGGCATCTCAGTCCCAAAATTAGTTAATCTTCATTTCTTTGACATTCATTGACACTGCTGATGTGGGAAAGAAAAGAAGCTAAATTACTGAAATAAGGAGAATGGGCTAAGCAGCAGTTAGTTTTAACATTTACTGCTGGTAGGAAAATGTAATTCACTAATATTGCTGGACATTTCTTTTCATACATACAAAAATTTAGGGAAATATGAGAGTAATTGAAAATATTTTCAAACTACAAAATTTGCTCATGCAACCTAAAGCCCTGCAGTACCCCAAAAGGTGAAATTTTAACATGTTCTTACTAGAATGGCCTTCTGTGCACGTTTATCTCTTTCTGTAATAGTCCGCTTCATTATCCAAATTGGTATTTCCATACCAGTGTTACATTTCAGTATAAAATAAATCTTGAGGCCTAAGGAGATAAGGAGTATGAGAGAAATAACTGTCTTTATGGCTTCCTTGTTTTTTGCTTTTCTTTTTTTCAGGTAGTTTCCTTGGGATTTTGCCTATTCCCAAAGACAAGCCTCTAGTCTGAGAAATGTAGGAGTATCATCAAGGGATGTCTGTGCAGCATTTCTGATTGATACAAAAATATCTAAGGTAACAAAACAAAGAAAGACTTTGATAACCTTTCCTCAAAGCATAGTCCTGCAATAGAAAACCCTTTCATGTCCTTGCCTTTATCTTGGTCTTTTAATTCCTTAATTGATTTGATAGAGATGGAAGGATGGATGGATGGATGGATGGATGGATGGATGGATGGATGGATGGATGGATGGAGATAGAGAGATAGAGAGATAGAGAGATAGAGAGATAGATAGATAGATAGATAGATAGATAGATAGATAGATATTTTTTTAAATCAAACATGTCTCAGAATTAGGTACTAGTCCTCTAAATAGCTTTCCAGCTTTCCAAAGAGATGCCTTTTTATGGCTGCAGAGAAGACCATTGAAGTCATTGGGCATTACCCTAGTTTGTAACCAACTGGAGACTGGATGCTTTAGACTTAAGATCTTTTCAAGCAACATCCTCAGTTTCTAGAAATTATCTAGGTGCTAAATAATGTTTAGTAAATGAAATAATCTATTCAATTATTGCTCTGATTTGAAAAGTTCTCTTGTGAACCATAAAATACTTGTGTATCTAATATCCTCCTCCTTGTGAAAATTAAAACTCCAAGCTCTGTATGAAGGACGTCTCTCCATCTGTGCTGTCATATGTAAAATTTAATTCCAAGTCTGTAAAGGAATAAATTAAAGGTGTTAGTTAATATTTCTTAGCATGGAAGGCCTATTGCTCATTTAAGGATTCAGTATTCTTAATTCAGGAACTTTCATAAACTATTAATTTAACTAACTACTGAAAATCATTTGAGCTACAGAAACTGAGGTTCCAATAAATAGACTAGATCTCAGTGGCAAATATCTAACCTGACACTGGTACAGGTATGTGTGTGTGCCAATTTTGCATCTTCCTTGGAAACATCCTCAAATGGGTGTTGAGCTCCAGATTAGCTAATCTGGACATACACATATGTAGATAAATTCAGGTCATCACACTCAAGGGAAAATTCAGTTTACCCTGAAGGCTCAGTTCAGGTCAGGCAGTGGCTTAGTTCCATTCAACTGCTTAGCAGCTGACAGACAGACTCTCTGAGAAACTTTTGGGTCAACCAGTGCTGCTCCTATCCACCAAATCAAAAAGACATTTGTTTTCTGTGCAGCTTGTATCATATCTGTATTACTTATTCAAGAATTCAGAACACCATAAGACATCATAAATTATACAAGACATGTAAGTTTAAGCAAATTAGTTTAAATGCTTTGTGAATTATCAGTTGAATCTCTGCTCATACTACTTTGAGTGCCCTGTTTAGAAATCATCACAGAATGTAAGACTGAAATAGGGGTATTTTCACCTAAATGTCTCAGTAAGTTTCTGGAGGCTGGATCAAAAAAAATGTCTAAAATAGATGTTGAGTATCACCTAAAATGAGATATCCACAAGATCCATATAGGCTGGCAGATATGATTTATGAAGTCCTCAGTATTTTGAATTTTTATCTGAACTGACTTCACTCTCAAACTGAAATTCAATTCTCATGAGTGGCAAAACTAATATGGATATCTTTAATAGGTAGCTACATATTTGTCTTCTCTGGCATAAGAAAAAAGTCAGGATGAAATTACAATTAAGATTAAATATTTTCTATGAAGCTGAAAAAAGTTACTTTCTTAAGTTTAGAAATGCAATTATTATTCCCTTGTGCTAATTTATAGAGACATTCTGGTATCTATTATTTGTATGGTACATTTTTAATGATTTTCCCTAAGCTGCAATGCAGACTAAAATCTTGATCTTCCTTGTATGTAATAGAGCATTTTTTTAGGAAATTCAGAGCCAAAAGTGAGTTTAAAGTAGCAGGTGTAGAACTCTAGAAGTAGGCAGTTCTCCAGCAACAGTATGTATGAAAATTATTCAAATTGCCCAAAGATATTTTCTTAGTGTAATCTGTTTATATATTCCCTCTTTTTAATATTTACACTGATAAGAGCTTCAGAGATGTGTATAATCATTCTCCATAGAAATAATCAAGATAATTAATATACTTATTTGAAAACATGCAAAAATGCATCGAAAAATGATTCACTAATGTTTCTATCATGATTTTACATATCAATAATATATAATAGGCCTGGTTCTGCCTATTTTGAAATCTATGGGAATTTTGCCATTAAATTCAATAGCAAGAACATCAGGTCCAATATGAATATTTGAGTATTAAGTTAAAAGTTAAACTCTTTAGAAATAAGATAATACCCTATGGTATTTCTAAAAGGAAAAAAGGAAGAAAAAAAAAAAGACTATTTAATCTGCTTTCTTAATCTAATATTCCCTTTTTCAATGTTAAAAGTATTTGCCTTGATTTGCTTTTTACATTAAGCCTTAAAGTTATTTTCAGTTTCTGGAAATTTGAAGGTAAATGAACAACAAATTTTTTTCTACTGTATTAATATGATGCATTCTTGGAGACAGAGGAAATGTACTTGCTGAACATCTGAGACTCAAAACCTAGGCATTTTCTGGGCAAAAAGAGACTTAAAGACAAGTATCTCTCAAGTCCCTCTGATTTCTGAATTAACATACAGCATGTTACCTTTGAATACTTCCTAATGTGGCACCTTGCTAAGCATTTATTTCAACATATTTTCTCTCCGTTAGGCTTTTTGCTCCACATTTTCCCTGGGAAAAGGACATCTATTTTCCAAATTCAAGAGCAGGCTTCTGTGGCTCTTTTTGTCTCTCATGCTTGTTTCTTGCTATTTTTAGTACATTTTTCTCACTATTATGATCTTGTTTCTGGATTTATCACTGATAGCTTTTCACCTATTACAAACTGAGATTGATCATATATTTCTAAGATGTCCTAATGGCTTGGCTGATCTTATTTTTAACAGTAATTTTTCTAACATTTATTAGGAAAACTGAATAATAGAGATGTTGATGAAGATGACTGGATTTTTATTGAAACAAAGGAATTGTAGATTTGTCCATCTTTCCAACATTTTATTTTTAAAGGAATGCTCAGACCATGAACACACCTTTACAGCTCCAAAAACTCTACTTACATTTGTGTGCATCTATTATGGCTAAAGAACTAAACTCTGCTCTTATTTCAAGGTTTGGGGTGGGGTTTGGTTTTTTGGGTGTTGAGGTTTATTTGTTTGGTTACTTGGGGTTTTTCTTAATTTTTTAAGTCTGGGTTGTTTTTTGTGTTTGTTTTTGTTTGTTTGTTTGTTTTTGTTTTGTTTTGTTTTGTTTTTTGTTTTTTGTTTTTTTGTTTTTTTGTTTTTTTTTTTTTTTTCTGACTAAGCATACAATTACTCCAGTGTATTAAAACTTACAGAGGATTTCAAGTAAGATAAAAAAATATTCACTTTTTAAGCAGTGTAATTATCTAGCAGAAGTCAGTGCACTGACTGTTCACATGAATAAATCTATTTTATGTGTGCTGGAGTGTTGAGAAATTCCAAGAGCAATGTCCTCAGTTCCAGCAGAGACACAGATTTAAAAGCTTGTCTGGTCTTTCTGATCTTTCCTGCTCTCAGAAAGATATTCACAAAACCATGTATGAACATACACTTACCAGGCAACCATATTTGCTCTTTTTCAAAGTAGTATAGATTTTTCCCTTATGAAGACAAATACTTCCCGGTATTCTGTTAGCAAAGAGCATTTCTGGATTTTTTTTTTTTTTTGCACACATGCAATAAAAATATTATGATAATCTAGAATTTTAAAATCTTTTTAAAATCAGAAGTATTCTAAATTATTATAATCAGTGTCTCCATACTCTGATAGGAAACCAAGTCCACAGTTTTATATCAAGGATCACATTTTACAAAACTTGTCACAAAATTCTTTTTCATTGTTTACATGGACATGAGTTCTTGAAAATTACAACTTTAACTTCCTGTCTTTGCCAATTTTGAATGTGATGTCTGCTGTATTTTCAGGGTGAATTTCAGGGTCAAAGCAATGATGAAAAATATAAAAAACAAACCAACAAAACCCAGCAGAAGATAATATGGCACTTCTATCTTCCTTAGATGTTGTTATAGTCCCAGTTCTTCAAATCAAATTATGGTTGCTTATGGTACTGCCAGTGTAAAAAGTCCTCCCAATTTTCTCTTTATATCAACTAAGTGTTTGGGGCAAATGACTGGTATTTTGTTATATATTCTTGCCACATTATTTAAACTAATGCAATGTTCTCTGTATTAAAAAAAAATACTTAGTAGAGATTTTACCTATGCTATCTCTATCTATATCTATATTTACTTCATATAGTCAGTATGAGGATTTGGCTCTTGAATTACTCGATCTCATGAGGTTATTTTTATACAGAGTAGTAAGCACACAGATTGTATGCTCACCATTCCTCTTGCATAATTATAGTTGTGATGTATATTCTTAGGACATCATTGATAATAAGTAAAAAAAAAATCAATCGACTGTATATATCTATCTTTAATATCTTGATTTCAACTCTCCCTGGATCACAATCTGGAAACAGCATTTTGCATCCTCTTTTTGCTTGTTATCCGTAATAACACCATAGGTAGAATTTTACAAGGAAAAACAAACAAACAAAAGCAAAAACAAACAAGAAACCTACAACAAAACAAAAACTAAAAAAGAGAATTGCCATTATTACCTTTTCATAACTTCAATACAATCTATAAACTTTATTCTATTTGGTGTCTAAATCCATTTCATGATAGTTTGCTTTTTTATTTGCATGTCATTTCTTATTCCTATTTTTTTCAAAATCTTTTTTTGTTTTCTACCTTTTTTTTAACTTAGTTTATCCTTAGCTTTTATTTTTCTGTCCTGTTTGTTTCTAGATTTTTTTTGGTATTGTTTCTATCATCTGTTGCCCCTCTTATTGCAACCTTGTCTGGAAACAAGCCAAAAGCAAGAGTATTTAATCTAATGAGATTGGTGTCAGTTATGAAAGGTTTGTGTGTTAAACCACGCTTGGATGTCTACTTTTCCCCTAGTTCTGTTGTGCACAAGTTATACCATCTGACAAAGTCTGAGTTTGAATAGCTTCCTTGATTTAACTGGCAACAGTAGTTTTGATCAGATGAGTGCCCATCTTTTCATCCATTTGAGCCATCATTGTCTGTGATCTTCTAAGCAGACTTAATCTGTTTCACTGTATTCTATACTTCTTGAGAAATACTTACACAAATTTGCAAATACTTAAATTATTTTTGTATGAGTGTGGTGTGCATGCATGTGTTCATGTGGGGGTCTTTGGCATCTACCTACCTTTAAAGTAGTTATGAAGTGAATGATACAAAGAAGTAATTTTAATTTTAAAATTCTTGATGTTTATATTCCCTCTTTACGTATCTTGTTGATGTTAAATACTTCAGGTCCAGCTTCTTCATGAAGAAACCCACCTGAAATTGCTTTCCAATACAGTTAGTGATATTGTCTAGTTGCTTTGAGAGGATGCAGTCATGAATCTTTGAACCGTTCTTCAACCTTCAAGTTATTATCAAGTGTAAAGAAAAATTTAACCATTGGCTGAACTAATATGCTGTGGAGTTTTCTTCTAAGAAAAGTATTTCAAAATGTGAGGCTTTGCTTTCTAATTTTAACTGTAGATGCTTCACATTATTTATCAGTGTAGACTGCTTCCATGCTTTCTTCCCCAATGTCCCTTCACAGCATCTATTATTACTGAGACAACAAAAGAAATTATGAAAAAAGAAGCAATAAAAAAATTTCCTCCTTCCTGTTAGTAAGAACAGCTTACATTTCAAAACAGCCTTTTCTTTAATTGTGTATGAAAGGATTCTGAGAAAATGTACTATCAACATTTGATTTAAACTTCTGACAACTGGAATAATTAAACTGATTTTTGTTGTGTGATTTTTATGATAGAAATTTTTAGCAATTAGTAGATTTTTATGCAGTTGAATTTTTAATGTCAACATTTTTATCTTTTTTTTAATTTCATTTTTTTAAAAGTTTTTCGTATGGGAAAAGCCTTTGGGGACAAATGATATGAAGAACAGATTTGAAATGAATAGACATAGTAATTATAATGTGTCTTTATACAGCAATATGGATGCTTTCAATGTTAATTTAAAAAACCCCACAACAACTGAAAGGACTTTTGTAACACAAACAAATATCTAAATAGCTGTTTTATGCAAATAAAATGGAAAATAAGTTAAAATAGTTTACAAAGCCACAAAATTTCAATAGGAAAATATATGGATACTTTTTTTTTTATCCTTAATGAAGAAACATGCCAGCTTAATAAATCCAAATTTAAGAAGGAATGGATTGGCAAGAAATAAGCTGTAAAAAGCAAGACAACATATCAGGACAGCTGTAATGTAGTGCTTTATTTAAATGGGGAATTGCACAATCTAATAGTGCAATATAGAGAATGCAACCATGAATACTAAGAGGCTAAATCCTCTCCTGGATTACAGTGTCTCAAAGGAGCAAAAAGAAATAAATGAATAACATGTAGACAAGAGCTACATTTCTCATGGGGCAGAGATGCATGTCTAATGATAAAAGATAACATAGCAGTAAAATATTCCCTAGCACATTTTGGGTTATTTAAGAAATCTTTGATATTTACAGCTGAGAATTACTAAACCATAGGAAAAGAGGAGAAGGGGTGGGAGGAAGATGTGCTCACAAACAGAAGTCTTTTTTAAATAAGGTGTTTATATCTTTTCACAGATCTGTGTGACACTAAAAAAGGTATAGGACATGTCTCACCATGTTAACATAACAGCAAAAACAGGTGATCTAATCATAGATGCAAGGTTCCCATTTAATACATAGAACATATTTCCACACCTGATACAAAGAGATACAGATTCTGCATAGGCCCAAGACTCTTATAGAAGTAGATCAATAAGTCGTGTTTAAACCAAAAATGTATTTGTGATGAACCTGGCAGAAAGATGCAGATTGCCAGCTAAATTTCTTCCTTAATTTCAAGTGACCTGATAGACACAATCAAATATTATTGTGTTACTGAATGAATGCAAGGATTTATATGTGTGTGAAAAATTATCCTGCTCAGTGAACTGCTTCATATCAGAGGGCAAAAGATGTAATCAGAGATAAATGGTCTCATCTGATCTTGGGTTAACAAAATCTGGAAGGGAAAATTTGAGGCAGAAGCTACAAAGCCCAAGGAGAGTTATTCTAATATTTTCCTGTGATTACAAAAGAAAACCTTCTAACCAAAACAAACAAACAAACCACAAAAATAAACAAAAACCCCAAACCCCAAACCTAAAATAAACTTTTAGAGAAATAGGTCAGAGAAGAAAAATGGGACTTCTGCAGTAGAAAAGATAAATTAAAAGTTCCAAGCTATTACTACATTTTAATTTGAATGTTTTCATAATCAAGATATTTTCATAGTCATTATTGTTTCATGTCAAAAATAAGAATGAGAATAAAAAGCTCAATGCGTGTTCTTCCACAGATTTCTGAGAGGTTTGGAGAAAACAGTTGTAAATAGAAACAGTTATTATTCAGGTGTGATTGCAAAATTTTGAGGGAAATATAACTCACCCACATCAGACATCTGAATTGGTAAGAATACTGGGACTGAATATAAACATTCTTCTCCATCTAGCAGAAACACTTCAGAGACATGCTTTTCTTTTAGGGAATAACTAATAGAAAAGTTGCAGACCAGCAATAAAAGATACCAATACGGATACATTTTCCTTGTCTTTGGTGAGCACACAAAAAGAAATACTAAATTGAGATTTTCTTCCTGAGACATTTTTCTGAATATGGATAGAAAAAATTAAATTGTTTTCAAATGAGAAAAGAATTTTTTTTACTCTGTTAATAAATTTTACATTTTGAGATTTCTTGCAGTGTGTGACTGAAGATTGCAGAGTAATATTATATAGATTCAGCATACTGGTAATACACATTGAAAAAGTTTCTTCCTGTATTTTAAAAATAATATAACTATGCATGGATATGGTGGCACAAAAATAAGTTTAAGAATAAACAATAACTTAAAAAATAGCCAGCAGTCAGTTTTGTCAGGTATTTTTAAATTGTAACATAGAAATAAAATTAGTAAATCTGTGTCTAGACTTTTCTGCTGGAGTGAGCCCATATATGCTCAGGATTTTTGTTAGAATGCTTGTATAGATGTTTATTGTTCTGTTAATCACTAAATACTTGTGGCCTCCTCTGTTAATCTCTATGAATGCATTTACAACCCTCGACTGTTAGTTGGAAAATTACTATAATTTGCATGGGAAGTAGAAATCTGATAAGTAATTAATCTAGTTAATAGAACTGACAAGTATAACCAGGATTTGTCACCGGTTTCCATGTTACTGCTGTCTGACCAGCTGCTTTATGAGTTTGGCAAAGAATTGACTGGCATACACTTCACTGAATGGAAGTCAGGCAAGTTGCGAAACTACTAAAAATATTATACCATTTTAATAAGAATGCTGAATGCTTTCTAAGCCCCAATAAGGACAAGAATATGTAGCCATGTTGATTTTTTTCCTTCCTCCATCCAAATGGATTGCAGTACAATCTGCAAGAGCCATCAATTTTACAGTTTACCTGGTATTACTCTTTCATGAAGCATTGCCAAGGAGACAGAACGCTTTTTCCATTTTACCTTTTCTGCTCCCAAAGAGAAAAATTCTTATTTTTTGACCTCAATTAACTTTAGATACCATTCTTTTTTTTTTAACACATTAAACTAGTATTTTATTATTTCATAGTGTAATAAGATATTTCATGAATTCACAATTACTATTTTACCTTGTAGTTTAGTAAACAATCTAAGATTGACAGATTATAATTTTAGCTAATCTTTCACTCCCAAGAAAAGTGAGCTGAGATGATCAAGCGATTGCTCAACATTATGTACCAATGCATCCAGTCCTACTGCTTCTGCTGATAGTCTTGCAATTATTTCTCTGCCTCGGATGTTAGTTCAGACTATATGTCCTGAGTCACACTTTTCTTTTTGTTCTGGGACATTTTTGAACGGAAAACACACAATCTGTAAAACACTGCCAAGTTGTTTGGTTTAGGCTGATTTCAGTCATAGTTTCAAGGCTTTGCCGAATTTCCATTTAATGAGAGAAAACCAAAATGAACACTATTTCATTATGGCTCAATATCTACATTTTAAAATGGAGAAGTAAAGTCACAATGCTAACATTTCTTGGCTTTTCATTTCCTCCAGTTAGAATCTGGTCATACTGGCACAGGTTTTCCTCATAAGTAAAATGTTTGTACAAAACAATTAATTATGTCAGTGGGCTAGCTGAAATCCTTAATTATTTTCTGATGAACCTTGTAAGAAATTATCTTCAAAATTGGATCATCCTGTCTGCTGTAAAGTATTGTGGAAATCACAGGCCCATTTTAAGTTAGGAATAACTGTATAGTGAGACATATTTACAAGTGCTGAACTGCTGTGTCTGCAATAAACATTAAGACTCTTTCACCTAAAGTAGAGATGCTGTGAATTATGTATTTTATCCTTTGATATACTTTTTTTTTTTCCTGGAAAAAAAGGAAGCATTAAAAATAGTGGCAGTAAAAACTGAACACAAAACAAGGAAAGATAAAGATTAGCACAGATGATTATATAGCTCAGAGGACATTAGAGAATTAACTTATGTTAATATTTATACACAGACATACACATTACTGCATAACTGTATATGCACATGCACTCATGCATGCACATACATATGCACACATGTATGTGTGTGTGTGTGCCCATTAGACAAAATCTTACTGGCACAATGAAACAATGAAGAAATATGCAATCCTCTCCCTGGTTCTTGAAAGAAGCAGGGTTGAAACACATTTCCCCAAGTAACCTTTCTGGTGTTTTTGTGCTTATATTGGAAAAAAACCCCAAAACTACTTGTCCTCAGAAAAAAAAAATAGGGAGATTTTACACTGACAATGACTCAAACCACATCCTTATTCTCAGTCACTTCACAGAAATGAGTTTGGACTGTTAAAGGATCAGTATGCTGATTGTTTTAAGAACTATTCTAGCAAGCAAATCTTCACATGAACAGTATGGGAGGTTGGGGTTGATGTCCTGTACTTCTATGACCCAAAACTAATTGCAGATGAAGTTTCTTGAACTTATGTCATTTGTGAATTTAACTTTGACTCTTCAAAGAACACAATGAAGAGATAATTTTAGCTTGTTTCTTTTTAAGAAAGACTTTCAGTTACATCTGTTCATCTATCTATCTCCTGTCTTCAAAGGCTTTTGAATACATCAGTCAAACATAACCTAATTTGATTAAAAAGTATGAATGAGAATTACTGAAACTGCACTCTGGTTAAATGAATGATCAGACTAGTGATCAAACAATGGTGTGAAATTAGAAATAATCTATTCTCTTGCACTCCAGCCAGAAACACAAACTTGCCCTTGGCCAGTCCATACCCCTACTGGAATCTATTGATGACATAGACAGTTTACTGTCTATAGCACAGCTTACTATATCCTCCTCTTATTGTTGTCTTTTAGGAATGATTGATTGTTGACATGACAGCTGGGTCAGAGAGCGATAAAGCTAGATAAGTTTTCCCAGAATTGGCCTGGGAGATTTTAGGGAGTTGAAGAAAAATGATGTTGGCCAATTATTAAAAACAACCTGCAGGTGTTGTTTTCCTATTATCTATTTCCTTGTTATTCTCATAAGATTATTTATAAATGGGTGTCTTGTTAATTAGCCAATCAGGTGAAATGTATTGATTAAATGACTAATCAGGTCTACCTGTATCAGAACAGTGTATAAAAGAAGTGGTCTGAAGTAAAGACGCGTGCTTTATGCCACTCAGCCTTCTGACGACTCTGTGTCATTTCTTACTGAACTGTGACAGTTGATGTCCTAACATATATTCAAATTACAAAATAGGAAGAGTTTCATGGCAGAAATCTGGCAGTTCAGCTTCATTAATTCTTCTCACAAACAATGTGTTTGGAAATTCAGATGTGCATCTAGAACCAAACCTAAAAAAAATCATGCTGGCATTAGATTTTCAGCATTGGTGTAGGAGCCAGAAGGCTTCCTGTTATAGTTCGCTTATCCTATTACATCGTCTATTACATGATAAAAAGGGTTTCTAAATACAAAAGAGAACCAAATAAACAAAAGAAAAATAATAAAATGAAGGTTTCAACAACAAATAGATAATTAAACAGACAAATTCAGTATTTCACTCATTATTACCATTTTTCCCTGTATTTATTTTCTTTTGTCCCCTTCTGTTTCTCTTTTAATAACGTAGTTTAAGATAAGACATTTTTACATATTTTGGATTTTCTCTTTCTCAGAGAGAAACGTGTAAATAAAACTCTATTGTTCTTCAGTAATATTCAACATTTCCTATAAGGTATAGATTTTCTTTGCTAGTATAGCAAAGATTCTGGATGTCCATTACTGTCCTTTTTCCTATGAGAAAAACAGAATTAATAATACATATATATTTTCAGACTTACTCTGAACATTTAAGGTGATATTAGCTGTTCAGATACACAGACATTAAAAATCTAGTGAAAAATATTTGTAGGTTCCTAAAAAGCCTCTTAAACTAAGATGCAGATATAAAGTTAGGAGCATATTAAAAACTTGTAAAGGTTTATGAAGAGGAAGTGAAGTTAGTCATTAAACTGCAAAACCTTTTCTGACTTACTGCTCATCTTCTTTATGCCTCTGTTCCCAAGAAAAATCTTCAGGACTACGTGAAGAACAAGCAAACAAAAAGAGCTATGTGAGCAGAACAGAGAAAAAAAAACCCAACCTGTTTGTGGACTTTCCTTTGGAATAAATCTAATGAACCCTTGAAATCTGCAAGGGTTGATACAATTCTAACCCTTTAGAAAAAGAGAAGAATTATTTGTGGTATTTAGATCATGGGTTCTTTTTATTATTCTAGAAGGTTGCTATAGACTTATAAATACTAAATATTTTAGTAATCATTTTTATGTTCAATAAAAACACATAAGTAAAATATTCTCATGCTATAGAAACCCATAAACCATTAAAATATCATTTTAAACATTATGTTAGATGAAAATTTACATATATCATGCCAAATCTAACATTCTGAGAGAGAAGTGAGGCTGCTGTGATTCCATGCTCCTATTTCCAACCAGTAGTGAGACTGACGTTGCATTTCCAGCAGGTACATATACACAGAACACATGCACACAAATATTTACAGATACACTGAGGTGGTGGCAGCACAGATCACAGATGGACAAACTCATCAGTCACCCAATCTGCATGAATGACCTCATCCTGCTCCCCTCTCTGTCTGAGCAGGATGAAGATAAAACAGTGGGGGAAAAAATATGTGCACGTATATATGTATATATATATATATATATAATATATATGTATATATAATATATATGTATATATGTTGGATACCTTTGTCTACTGAGTTCAGATGCTCAGTCTGCCCAGTGAGTATCCCTGGTTTCCAGTCTACGCTGTTTACGCTGTTTCTAGCTCCCCAGGTCCCAACAGCCAGATGTGTACTGACCAGAAAAGTATTTGCATTCAACTGGCCTTTTTTTCCCCCATAGCTTTCCATTTTCCCTTGCTTGTTCTTCTGTTGCATCCTGGGATTGGGTTTTAGGGGTTCTTATTTCTGTTAGCTAGCCGAGTCCTGTGTACCCCTGCGCTTCCCCCGTGTCGTTCCCCCCACCACGGTTTCTGGCCCCATGCTGCTTGCCGTTGGGCCATCCCCTCTGTCGCTCCTGTAACCACTCCCCTATCCAGCCCCGGGAAAAACCCCGGGGTTTTTGTCTGCCGCCCCATCCCCACGATCCCACTCAGCCCGAGGCTCGGTGCCCACCCCTGAAGGGTTCTCCGGTTGGTCGCTGTCCTACATCATCATTGGCAGGGAGGCATCTGCCCTCCCTATCACATCCCCTATATCATTCCACTCCCTCCCAGGTCCCAGCGCCATTTCCCCGACGTGGAGTGGGAAGCGCGGGCCTTCCGGCTTTCCTCGTGGGCGATCTGGACATTCCTTCCCTCTTTACCTCGGATCCCGTAGCACGAGCGACAGAACCCAGCAGACCTTGACTGGCATGCCGGTGCCAGCAGCACGCGGGAGAGAAGCGGGAAACCCGGAAGTCCGGGGGGAGGCAGCGCCGGAGGGCATCGGAGATGCCCTGGTCCGGGGAGAAAGAGAGAGCGCCGCAAATGGCACCCAAGTGGGGCCTGAGCTGGCAGAGTCGCCCTGCGCAGACAGAGACTCACCGTGAAGCACTGGGAGATGTGCGGAGGGCCGTCGCTGCTGGCGCGTGGCCGCACTGCCGATCAATGGCTGCCGCCGCCAAGCCAAGCGTGTGCAGTCCGCGCGGAGAGCTGCCGCGCAGACGCAGTGCTGCGACGGAACTGTGCTTTGTGTTAGACTGAAAACTGGAGAGAAGACTCCAGTAGGTCAGTGAACTCCCCACTACCCACGAGGGAGCATGCAGATGCTTTTCCCCGCGTGGGAGGGGAAGTGAAACTCTTCACAGCCACGAAGAGCCAAAGAAGAGAAACTTCCCGGGACGAGGACCCTGGTGGCAGCTTTTTGTTTGCAAAGATCCCAGTTTGGTGAGTACTAGCAACGGGAGGGTACCCGGGCTATACTCTCCTTCACTTGGGAGGGTACGGAACACGCAGCGTGCAACGTGAGCAGTGGCCGCCAGGGTCTTTTGTGATTTTTTTTGTTTTTTCCCTCTTTTTCTGCACCAGGGGTGAGGTTATGTGGGTAGAAGTAGCATGGGGACCGTGCTATCTGCCAACCAGAAGGAATTTTATACCCTACTTAAGGGAACTCTATTGGTGAAGGGCCCCTACTCCAAAAGATCGGTTAAACAGTTTGTAAGGTGGTCATACTTTTCCTTCCCACGCATAACCACGGGGGATGCTCGCAAAAAAGAGTTCTGGGAGCAGGTGGGAGCGAAATTGGCGGAGAGGATTGAACACAGGGATCCCTTTGTGAAAGATTCCTTTGCCACCCTCCATTTGCAGATTTCAGAAGTGGTGAAAGCTGAATCCGCACGAGAAGCAAGCAGGGAGGGGAAAGAGCCATTGTACAAAAATGTTGTTTCCCCTGAACGTGTTTCCCCATCTTCCTTTCCTACCCCTTCTTCCCCTAACCCGGGTGGGTAGGGGGGAGTCCTCCGCCGCTCAAAGGCGCAGGGCAGCCCCACAAGCATGGGCCGTGCTCCTGGCTCCCCCAAGCTCCCCCGGCACCCCTGCCTTAGTGAAATTGGCCACTTTGCTGAGGAACTGACCCTAAGCCCCTTTTCCAATCCCTTTTTCCCTGCTGAAAATCCCGGTTCTAGAGCTGCCCTGCACTGCTCTGTTTCTTTAAACCCTTTTCTTTGTTCTCCTGAGGAGGCCGAGGCCACGTGCTCGATCCCTTTGTCTTCCCAAGATGGAGGGCAGCCACATGGCAGGGCCTCTTCTTCCCACAACCCGTTTATGTCCTTCGTTGCCGGTGTCCCCACCTTTAACCCAACCCCCACATGCCTCCCTGTGGGCGTGGGCGCTGCCTCTTCGGGACACCAGGTTACTCCCTCACCCATTGTTCCTCCTCAATGGGTGTTCCCTCGAGTCCTTTGCATGTCCTCCCTGCTGAGTCATCAACCCCACCCTTCCCCACTGGGGAGAGCTCTGCCATCTCCGCCCCGCTGCCTGAGGGAGGCAGCCCCCGTCCTGTTCCCCGCACCCTGTCCCCATCTTCCCATGGGTCCCGGAGACCTGGGTGGGAGGGAGGAGGGGGGAGGGAAGAGCGGGGACCCCTACTGCGGCGTTCTAGTGTTTGTCCAGGTCTGGAGCAGCCACTGTGCCCAGTGGGGCACTGCGGCTCCTCCAGTCCCGGTCCTGCTGCTGCTCCCGGGCTCGCGGCTCCGGGAAGGTGGGTTGGCCACTTTTACCGCCGCGCACGAGGGACCTCAATAAAGGGGGTGAAGGAAGGACCACATTCCCCACAGTAGGAGCTGAGAGCATTTTATTGGTGTGCTCTCAATCCCTGTGTTGAGAAATATGGCCGCCCAGGTCCTGCCACATGGGAGTTTTATGGGGGGGTGGAGCGGGAGGTGTCACGTGGTCTGGGAAAGCCAATAGGGATGCAGTAGGGGATGGCACCGGGGCCGGGGCAGTCCCGGGGCTGCGGGGGTGTGGTGTGGAAGACAGGAGCCAATGGAGAGGCGGCAAGAGTGGCGCCGGGGGTCTGGGGTGGCCCCAGCTGTGGGGGAGGGGGAGGGACCCACAGGACCCACAGGAAGAGACGGGGGGATGGGATCCGGGCCATATGGTAAGGCAACTCGGGAACCGGGTACTGCAGTGGGGGGAAACCTGGGGGATACATGGGGTTACACAGAATTTGCTAAGATACATCAGAACCCTGATCTAAACCCAAAGTCTGGGATGCAACACCCTACCCCCATCTTCCCATGGGCCCTGGAGAGCTGGGTGGGAGGGAAGGGCGGGGGGGGGGGACGGGAACCTCTACCTCCAAGTTCCCATGGGCCCCGGACGTCCGGGCGGGAGGGAAAAGGAGCAGGGGGGGAATCGGAGCCCCTGCCTCCACATTCCCATGGTTCCTGGAGACCTGGGAGGGAGGGAAGAGGAGGGAGGGGGGAGCAAGAGCCCCCGACTCTGCAGTCCCATGGTTCCTGGAGACCCGGGAGGGAGGGAAGCAGGGGGAGGGGGAAGCAGAGGCAGGTCTCTGAGCATTTTCCAGATTCCGTGGAACAGGTCAAGGTGGCAGCTGAGAGGCCTGCAAAGGGATCGAAGGTTCAGGACAAGTCTGTCCTGGAAGCGGCATCCATGAACACTGACACACAGCTTGAGATCCCTAAAAGGCCCAGAAGCCACGTAGTTGCCTTGGATGCTGTGCCTCCAAAGTACGCTGGTCCAAAGCAGCCCCCAGCAAGACACCAGTGCTTCCACTGTGATTGGAGGGGACACTTTGTTGTTCAGTGTCCATTTTTGGGCAGGGCACCCCCAGGGACAGTAGGAGGGGGGAGAGGGGGGGAGGGAGACCTCATTCCTCAAAAAACTGAAAAAACAACACACGTCTGTCTCGCGTGAAGATAAAAATAAGGCAGGCCACAGCACCTTAAAGGGAGCTGTGATTTATCAAGTAATTGTGCAGGTGGTAGTTCAAGATATCAGGGTGCCTGTGAGTGCAGCAGATGACCCCACCAATCGGGGGGTTGCATCAAACCGCAGGCGATGCAAAAAGAAAAAGGACCCTACAATCTCCTTAAAAAATGCTTTTCCCCAAAGCCCTAGAAAACTTTCCAGCCACCCCAGTCTGTGTGTGTCCCAAATCCCCATGTTTGTAATAAAGTTGTCCCAGTTCCCCTATCCCCAAGCACCCAGGGAAGAACCACCCCAGCATCGTCGCAGCAGGCCCTCTCCACCTGCAAAGGGCAGCCGTTGCAGCAGCTGAAACGCCAAGAGCAGAAGCTGAGCAAAGAAGCAGTCAGACGAGCAGCAAAGAAGATCAAGCAGCCATTCTTCCTTTTTATATTTTGAAAAAGAGGGAATTGTTGCATCCTGGGATTGGGTTTTAGGGGTTCTTATTTGTGTTAGCTATCCAAGTCCTGTGTACCCCCGCACTTCCCCCGTGTAGTTCCCCCCACTCTGGTTTCTGGCCCCATGCTGCCTGCCGTTGGGCTATCCCCTCTGCAGCTCCTGTAACTACTCCCCTATCCGGCCCTGTGTAACCCTGTGTCCGCCGCCCCATCCCCACGATCCCACTCAGCCCGAGGCTCGGTGCCCACCCCTGCGGGGTTCTCTGGTTGGTCGCTGTCCTACGTCATCACTGGGGGGTGGCATCTGCCCTCCCTATCACATCCCCTATATCATCCCGCTCCCTCCCGGGTCCCGGTGCCATTTCCCCCATGTGGAGTGGGAAGCGTAGGTTGCTATCCCCACTGCAGCTCTCAGCGACAATAAAGCCTTCTGGCTTTCCTCGTGAGTGATCTGGACATTCCTTCCCTCTTTACCTCGGATCCTGTAGCGTGGGCGACAGAACCCGGCAGACCCCGACCCACATGCTGGTGCCAGTGGCACGCAGGAGAGAAGCGGCGAACCCGGAAGTCCGGGGGGAGGCAGCGCCAGAGGGCGTTAGAGCTGCCCCGGACCAGGGAGATTTTTCCCCAAATCACCTAAGTCCCTCCCTTTTCCCACTTTTAGTTCTTCCCCTAAATATCCCATAGTAAGTTCTCTGCAACCATGAACTGCTTTTCCCCTGCATTCCTTAATGTATCCCACACCCTTAGACATCCCATACTTAGTCTGACAGGTGATCCAGAGAGTTGCTCCTGATGACATATCTTGATGGGTTTCAGACCTGTACAACAGGGCTGGTGGCTGTCATGGGACAGTTCTGGGGGGGGGTCTGTACAAGGTGTTTGCTCATATTTTATGAATCTTTAATATGGGATCCTGCCTGCAACTGTGCATTGCTGAGCTCCTCTGAGCTTGTGGAAATGGGCTTTTGATGGCCTTCCCATAGTAAAAGACCAGTGTGGAGTCAGGTGACGGCATTATTTGGGCTCCCACTCCTGTTTATCTGAACCCTACTGTGGCTGTTAAGATGAGTTTGTGAGCATAACCTACCATTGTCCCACACTCAGGCCTAACCAGAGAGTACCACACCATCCTCTCTCCTTGCACAGCACTTCCCATGAATCTGTTTCATGTCTTGGCAGGGCTCTGCTGCCAGAGCAGAAATTCTAGTGCTCTCCCAGATACATCTCTGAGGATTTGTAGGTCTATGTGGCTGTGGTCTGCCAAATCTTATAGATTGTTTGTACTTCCCACTTGTGAAAAGAAGGGAATCAGAGACTATAAACAGAGGTTTATCACTTTCAATGAAACACTGCATAAGAATAGAATCCTGTATTTGTGTGAAGTTAATTAAGTCTCTACAAAGGTGTATTTTTAGTATGGTGAATGGGAATTTGACATTAGGTAATACTAATATATGACAGCTGGTTTCTCTATACCACAGTGAAAATGTTCCTATCAGTGTCCCTAATGACTGTGAAGATTGTCAGCTCAATCATTAAAGGGTTTCTATTTCCTTTCCTGAGAGATAATGGCCATTTTTACTTTAATATCACAATAAGCCTCTAGTTTTGCTACAACAGATCATAATGGATTATGTTGTTACAATATCTGTCTGTCCAAGAAAAATGAAGAGTACATTAAATATTGCTCAAAACTGTGTTGTTCATTCTTTTCACTTTTTCCATCAATACAAATCCAAATTCTAGATTACAAAGCAGGTCAAATCAAGGAACAAATATATTTTATGATTTTATATGAGAAGAAGTTTAATCAAATTTTGTCTTTAAAGTGCTATAGAAAATTAAACTACAGGAAAAAAAAAGAATTCAGCACTGCTTTGTAAAATAACATTCAGTCCTCAGCTATGAATACATAAATAGTATCTTTCTGTTATTTCAGGATGTTTTCCTATTTTTTCATTTTCTCATGATCAAGACCAATCTTAATTTCTTGTGTCTACAAATATGTGAACCTTATAACTTATTTAGCTACACATGTTTTTCCTAAGGCAGTTTTGAGCTCTAACATGTTAGAATTAGTTTTTCATCTCTTTATATTTGTTGAAAGAAACTCTTCAAATTTATTGAAAGAAACTCCTCAAATGTCAATGGCAGATGCCAATATGTCCTCAGAAGACAAATGAAAAATCTTGATTAGGATGTGGTCATATTACACACCCTTCTGATATGATCAAGAGTTTATGTATCTCTCAGCCTCACAGCCAGTGATACCAGAAAGTCTGAAAAAGCACAAAGTTTTTTACTCTCTCAATAGGCTGCTGAACTAATCAGGTATCTCAAATGCAACATTTACTGCTAAGCAACCCCCCAGGTACAACATTAATTAGCTGAGAAAAGAAAATGCTATACTAGTTCACAGAAACTGATCAAACCCACAAGACTGCAAATATGTATAACTTATATTTTCGTTGTCTTATATTTCCCTCATTTTGTGATTCTGTAATTCTGTCATAGGCTAGAAAGAAGTCTGTCAGTTGAGATAGACCTTATGCTGGGAGAGAAACAATTGTAAGCAATAGATAGATAGATATGGATACAGATATAGCTTATAAACATTTCACCTTATGCCAGCTCAAACCATTAAGCATGCCAAAGCTGCTCTAGTGAAAGCTTTGGTTACGTTTTAGCCATCTGAATGCTGCCATAGAGACCACTTTTTTACCTTCCTTGACATCTTCTGGTTCTCTGGGTTGCAAATCAAATATCAAGGAATACCAGAACCTATGACCATTACAGAGTTTGTTCAACTGCTTTGCAAAATTCCTTAAAGATGTAAATACATATGTGGAGAAGTCCAAAATATTTCAGTAAAAACCTTCTTATGAAAGAAAATGTTGTTTTCACTTATAGTAAGAATTAAAGTGGATACCATGGCAACTTATAGAATGTTTAGAAGATGTATTAAAAAAAAACCAAACAAACAACTTTTAGATAGATAAAATTAAGAGGAAACATTAAAAATTAATTTTACTGTCTTTTTACTAAAGTATTACATTCCAAATCTCCATTGTCATGCTATGTTTAGATTTTTTTTGTCTGTTTTTGAGGTTGTTTTAATTAACAAATAGTCTGGGCAATGTTACGGACAACCTGATCATGTATGTAAAATAACCCATTTCTGCATGATACAAAGATGTTTTCTGTTGTCTTGGGCTTGGAGACAGGGAAAGTTGACCGTGGGGAGCAACTGCTAGCTTGTCTTTGTCTGGGAAGTCATGTGGTGCAGCTGCCACCTTGTCTTTGTCCCAGGAGCCGTGGGGAACTAAGTCAAGGTGGTGAGCACCTTTATTGTGGGCAAAGAACCTTCTGTTTTTGTGTACTTTTGTTATTAATATTGCTGCTGTTCCATGCATTCTCATTCCATTGCTGTTTGCTTACAGTTAATTGTTATCTCAGCCCATAGTCTCCACTCTTTGCTCGCTCTTGAGCAGGGACCTGGAGGGAGTTGAGTGGCTTATTTGGAGTTTAATTCCCAGTTGTGTTAAATCACCACCACTACATGCAATGTGCAATGTGCTCTGGAGACAGTATATATGCAGAGATGCCTTGTGATGTAAGCAAGATTGTACATGACTTTGAAATGGCTGATATATCACAAATCTGCTGTGTGCAATTGTTGGAGGACCTTGTTTCAAAGCAGAAAGCAAGAAGCCAAGATAGTAAATAACACTTTTAGTGGTGAAAACACTATATTTTTAAATTAAAAGATCATTTTTTACAGTCTATAGAAGCCTACCAAAATATCTCCTCCTGTCAAAGAAGCAGTCAGTGCAATAAAACAGAGATAAGCTGAATATAATGACCTTATTTAGGTTGTGGAGGAAAAGGGTACAAATGCATAAGCAAACAGAATCATTATGTTTAACTCTTTCACATTTTTTCACAATAAATGCTAAGGAAATATAGAACAATTACACTCAGAAAGGGAACAGAACCATATCTTTTGAAGTGCTGAAAACACAATTGGATGAAACATTTGCAGGTTTATTTAAAAAATACTATAGTGGTCTGGCTGACTATAAAATCTAGTAGGATTTCTTAATTTTCTTTTCTATTATGCAGTCATCGGTGCATGTGTTGTACTCTTGATAAGCAAAAAATTCAACATAGAGAAATGTAAAAAGATCCTTTGGAGACAAACATGATGGTTATATTATATATGAAACTCTATTCCAATATTTATAAAATATCTCCTTCCCTTTTGATCTGCTATTATATTCTAGCTTTTCTTTGAGTTCAGTTAAAATCAATTAATACTAGAATAGGATATAATGTAAATTGTTCTAAATAGTTTAATTAAACATGTTTTCTTTTAGTACTGACTAGTTTCCAAGTGATAAAAGAGATTACAGAATACCATTAAAATACGATTCAGACAAGTTATATTTTCTTGTCTTTATTTATTCGGACGTGTCTTACTATTCACAGGTAAATTTTGTGTGCAAATTTTGATTTTCATTCCAAGTCCCTTTAAGACTCAAGTTTTTTGTGTAATTACAAAGCCACATACAACACCAGTCTGCTGAGCATTAACGAAAATGATTATTTTGACATCATTTCCCTTCTAAATGTTGACTGTGTGAAATAAGTTCTCCTGGCCATCTGCCGATAGTGTTTCTAAATTGGAAAAATATTTTACAAATTTACTTTTAGGAAATGTATTAAGTAAGGGATTCCACAACAATTAAGACAAAAATAGTTTTTATTAGGATGCATATTTTACTCTGGTTCATACACTTAGTCAGGACAGAAACTGGAGAAGATTTTGAGGCAGAAAGATAGATTTTGTCACAATAAAGTAAATGATAATAACAATTTTTATAATTCAACAGTCTCCTCTTTAGAGTCTAAAAATTTTCTACTGCTTATCTTTTCCCTGTTTTTCATTAGGAAAATGATACTGCTTTTGTTTATTATTTCAAGAATATTATTTTACCTTCTATATATTCCTGAAGCTTTATCATAATTTATTATTAATTTTCTTTCCATAAGACTTAATCACCTATATGGAAACTGACGATTTTAAAGACTTAACTAAAAGGAAAAAGGCATGATACATTTATTCTTTACTTCCAATCCATCTATAAAATTTAAGTAGAAGGGGCAGTGAAGAAAGAATACAAATCTTTGTCAGAGTATGACACAAAACTGAAAGCAAGTTTTCAATTCATATACTTGAAAGGAATATTAGATCATCTTTAAAAATTACTGCATACAACACTACCTTTGTGTTACTTACCAGTAGAAATGTCCAAATCTTATTCAGTTTATGTCAGGTTATTCCTATTTTCAGGTAAAAGTCTAGTTACACTAAAATGGTTCAGCATAAAAGAAAAAAAAAAATAAAGTAGGACCTGCACTCCTATTCCTGAAAAGTATTCTGTGCTCCCTGATGTACAGTCCTGATGGTTTTTGTGCTAGAATAATGACGACAATTTGTGTCGCTTTTTTTTTAGCCCCAGTTATCTTTGTCATGTAATTACACATGAAGAAAAATGTAATTCTATTGGTTCGTGCTAGCTACACTTTGACAAGGAAAGAAATGTTATTTCATGTAATTTCCGTTCCCTGCAGAATTTAACAGAATTTAGGTGGCTAGCAGCTAGGTCCAGACAGACTTTGTATAGGCTTAGTAATTTAAGACACTAGACTCAAGTAGTATTTTCAGATGGTGCCTCTAACAAACAATTATGGTCCATAAAAACCTTGCATTAAAGTTACTTTTTTTTCAAAATTAAAAAATCAGGAGTGCAAATTTTTGTGTGCTTTTTTTTTTTTTTTTTTTTTTTTTCATGTAGTTAGAACATCCCATACAAATGTTTGTATGTGCAGAAACTTAAAACTATTATAGAAAGTGACTTCTAGCTTCAAAGCCTAGGGGTTCCTTCCTTTGTTCTGAAAGTCTACCTAGAATGCATTTTTTTCCAGGTTGTTTCCTGAGTGTTCTCTCCTTCTTCCCACTCAAATATTTGCAACATTAAACTTTGAAATTATTATTTATTGGGAATAGAGAAAACATCCTCTCCAGAAAGAATGGATGTGTTGTCATGGCAACAGATAGGAAGGGATTTTGGGAAAACTGTATGCAAGAGGCTCCCATTGAATTTCTCCTTGATGTCAATAACATATTGGACAGAAATCTCTGGGAAAGATCATAAAACAGGTCAATAAAGGGACAGTTGAAAGACATAATTTAAAATAGAATAAGGAGGTCTGTGCTACCAATTTATTGCTTTGGTTAATTCTTCTTTAGCTGTAGGCTAACTTTATTAATCTACTTATTATAGGATTATTTTCGTAATTCTACTCAGTTTTTCTTAGCTGTAGGCTGACTATGTATTATAAAAATGTCTACCAAATACCTGTACACATTGCTCAACTGACTGATTTCAAATTGCTAATTTTAAATGGCTAGTAATGAAAGATTTTTCTGCCTGTTTGAAATACTCAGTGAAGTAATGAAAAATATTTCTGCATAAAATCTAAAATGGCTTCTGGCATGAATTTATACTTAGGTTTGATGCTGGAAGAGAAAAAGAAAGGAATAAGGTTTGTTGACTTAATTTCTGTGGATAATTCAGAGTTACTGGCACCAGCAACTCACCAAGAAAGATATTGTCCCAGCAATTCTCTATAAATAATTTATAAAGCCATACTTAGCAGTATGGCTTTTTAAAAATGGTCCTCGCAAAAAAAAATGAATTGCATCATTAAACAGAATCATTGAGAGTGGTCAGGTGCTTTTTAAGCACAGAGTTTTCAGGGAGTGCAGAATAAAGCAGTTAATCTGCAAAACTCTCTTAAATCATTGCCTGAGAAAGGTCATGAGCACATAAGTATGATTTAAACATGCTTTTCTAACACCTAGAGGAATTACTATTCTACAGTAGCCTATGCATTACATCCATGCAAGGAAATTATTTTCTGGGTAGACTGATGTCAAATAAAGACATTAAAGAGAGGTCCAATCTGGCTTTACAACCAAAATTAAAGAGCAGCTGCAACAAAACCCTTTCATTTAAAATACAAATTGGTACAGTATGAGATCTGATTTATTTTTACAGCAAGCAATTTTTACAGTAACTAATAAAAGCTGCTCTTCACAAGAAAAAAAAAATGAAAATCCAGCATTAGTTTTCAGGGAGGGACAGAAAACCCTCCCTGAGTTCAGAATACAAATTAACACCATAAGGTCCATCCAAAAGTAGCTACCCTCAAATCTGCTGTAGGCAGAACACATTAGAAGTGCACTCGCAAAAGGCTGATAGCATTTTAATTAATGGAGAACACTTGTAGGCCATTTACTGTTGCTAAAAATTAGGCAAGCTAATTGATCCAGTACAGGTGTGTGTAATTGAGAGATATGCCTAAGATGCACAATTAATTTATTCTGGGAATTTTGCAGATACAGTGAAAATTTAGTTCACAGAAGTCTCTAAAAGGAAATGGGTAAAAGAAAATAACACTAGCTTAAAGAGAAAAAAAAAACAGTTTGACTAGGAAGAATTAAACTAGGAAGAAGATATGTAGCAAGTTCAGTTATACAACACCATGCAAGCTAGAAATAATCTTTCTTATTTATTTTATTAATTCACACATGATATCATTTAGGGATACTGAACTATAAAAATTGTATAGTGGAACTTCGAGGATTCAGCTAAAGACTTTCATAATTCAAAGAACACTAGGATAGGGATACATAATGTATCATTAGCAATTTTAAAATACACTTCTAACTTAATCTTCTTGGTAGTCAATAATGATTTTTTAGGAAATAAAAAAATGTATGTTCCCTGGTTATTTTACCTTTGGTAACTTTTTTCTTTTGCTATGAGTTTCGTGATTTTTACCATTTAAAATAGATACAAAAGAGTTTCAAAATTAATGATTTGATTTCAGATTTCTAAACAGATACCCACATTTTTAAAATCACCAATTCTGTACTTGTTGATTTTATTGTTAGGCATTTCCATTGAATTCCTTATCACCAGCAGTTCTTTTCTTCAGTAGTTACTTACAGAGAGAGTCTATGATTAGGAATTCTTTCTTTCCCCCACACAGGACTAGGGTCTAGTGCTCTTATGTAATATCTAAGGAAACTACATACAGTGTGTTGCAGAGATGAACCTTTATTTATTTTGGCAGATGTTTGTTTTCCAAATAAAATCTGTAGGTTCCTAAGTGGTAAAACAGGAGCTTTAAACTGCATGAAGAAACCTCACAACAGTCAGTGCTTAAACTAGGCGACATAAAATGCCTAGGAGTGGTGTACATATTAATGTGGTGTACATCCAGCAGTTTGGAGGGCTTAGGCTTAGATTCCCAGAGGTAGTTAAGCCTGTAACTTCAGCAGGGATCAATACAAGAGAGGGACCTAAATCCCACAAGGCTTCAAGTGTCAACTCTTCTGAAAGATGACTTTAAAGTAAGACCATCAAGACAAGTAATCAGGCCCAGCAGTTAAAACCATTCAGCTGCTATCAAGCTCTTTACTTGAAAAATTAACTGAGAGCAAGTTCACCTACAAAGATGCCAGAGCCTGATGTTCATATTGCAAAGAGAGGTTATAGAATCAGGCTTAAAGGGAAAAAAGGAAAACACAGGAATGAAACATGACTTTAAAACATACTGATGCCTAACATCTGGAGGAGTAAGGGGCAGCCCCTTTCACATGATAGGAAGACATTTTTTGTCTACTGAGAAATAATCTTATAAACTACATTTAAAAACCATGGAAAGTAGGATCCAAGGTCAAGGAATTTCCAGTTTTTACTGAATAGCAACCATTACAATAAATTGATGAGAACAAAAAAGACAATTCTTTACACCAGAGTAGAACAAATGTAGAAGTAAAGGCATATAACACCCTCAAACATAACATGTAATATAGCTCTGAGCTATAGCAGCTAGCTCTTATGTTTTCAAAGAAGACTTCTTCTTTTTCTGATCATTTTCCTGGAAGTTAATTTACCAACATTATGGAAAAATTTTGATCAACATGCACCATTTTACATTGCTCTTGGAGGATTCTGAAAACAGCTTTAAAATTGTGCCAGAGCTTTCTCCAACTTTTCTTTGTTGCTTAGCTCCAGGCAGCCCTGTGCTGAGAGCAAGCTGTATTTTATTTGATTTTGTTCTGTGACACTGTCTTCTTAATTGAATAACAATGCAAGACACTTAAATAAGGTCTCATTAAATCAGTGCTAAATTTTTGTTGTACTTGTATCATTGCTGCAGTAAAGTTCAGCTTTTCTCAATACCTGCAACTGTTTGTGCTCTTTGCTCATATTATAACTGTACTGCGATATACTGAGGTAAAACCAAATATGCCCTACCCCTTTTTTCTTTCCATACATACCTTTCTTTCCTCAGAAATTTGAGAAGATAAAATGGAATCGAACCAGTAAAAGGCTCCTTATATGTATAATAGCTTATCTAGGTGCAAGCACAAAAACTTAGCTGCAAAACAAGGGTTTACATCCTGTCTTGTGCTGTTAAATATATTATTAGTGGTGTTTCTAAACTTAGGTATAAACTGTTGTCTCAGTATGATGTTGATATAATATCTGAAGCCTTTTTATTTACTTTACAAAATTATCAGAACAATATTCATTTTACTAGGTTTTACTCTAATGCATGGTTTTAAGATTGAGATTTTGTACCATTTCTGGTGGGTAAACTTTTCATTGCTGTTTCATCCTACTGACTTTCTCTGGTATAAGCTCTATATGAAACCATCTGTTGCTGTGAGAAGCAAGCTATTGATGAAAATTTCAAGAAAATCCCTATGCCATTTGCAATGCCTCAAAACCCTTGAAGATATGTGCACCTCATAGTACATAAAAATAACAAACAGAATTCATTATCTGAAGTATTTCTCCTTGCAGTTTCTTTAAAATAAGAGATACATTGTAGGTAAAATCTTAATGTAGAAGGTATGTCTCCACAGGCTACCAAGATGTAAAAGCCAAAAATTTTTAGAAGCACTTTTTCTTTCTTGAGCTGCTCTATTCTTGATGTATTGCACCTTTCTAACTGTTAATGATAATTCAGAATTATATAGGGCATTAGCTCTGCTGTTGTTATGATTGAGAACACCTTTCTGTTTAAAGGTCAACCTAAGTTCTCTGAAATTTGCATGTTTACTCAGATTATTCTAAAACTTTCATCACTTGATTTAGCTGCAGGAAAGTGTAAGGTAATCAGATTTGGAGTCATTGAGGTAAAAGTCCTTATGAATAAATTGCTTTCAGCCCTTGTATTCTATCAGTGATCTTCTAATGAATACATTGGGCTCAAAGAAGGTCATATGGCAGCTGATCTCAGCTACTCAGAGTTCATCTCCAATAAGCATGCTACTTAGCATCCCTCAAGCAAAAGTAGTATCACAGTCATTTCTGTTGTAATAGTTATACTTGCCAGATCAGTGCATGTCAAACAATCATACCCAAGACTGATGACTATGTATTTAAGAAGACACCCTTCAGAGAATTTCTGGCAATGCAATTTCCTGTGTTTTGGGCAGTGGAATGGATGTTTTGTTGCTGCCATAAATCCTGAACTCAACTACTGATCTTGAAAGTCTCTGACTGTATCTATCTACTCTGACTGTATCTATCTACATAGTCTCTATCTACTATGGCAGTGGGATTCATCTAACCAATGCTTAAATCTTGCAATCCTGTCATAGTTTTGTCAGTGTTTGTGCAGTGAATCAAATCTTTCAAACCAGATGATTGGTCACTGCCTGGATGTCAGACAAGAGTCTTTAAAATGACATTGTCATCTGGCTTGGTGAGACTCTCAGAACCACTATTTTGCTGAATTATGATACCTGGTTGGTCAGTGCAATCCAGTACTTGCATGTTGTATTGCTATATCTTATTTAAAATTATATTAAAAATATCTTCTTACCATCTTACCTACCTACAAGACTGTCTGATACAATCATATCTACATCTTTGGGGACAGATTGTACTTTTCCTGAAGACTATTCTTTTTTCTGAAAAGAGCTTATCTTTCTATGGAAGTCAATTTTCAAAGCCTGAGGAGTCTCTGCAATGGCCAGATTAACCTTGCGGAATGCTAATTAACACATGTAAGCATATAAATTAGCCTACGTACATCCAGAACTGCCCAGGGAAATATCCTAAACATTCTGAAGTTCCCAACAGGAAAGTTCCTGTAAGAATTATTCAAACACCTACTTGTGAAAATGGTTGGAAATTCAATCAATAACCATGTCTCAGGCCCTCCACTTTTTCAGACTGATCCATTACCTCATCCATGCAGATGATGGGATAGGGAGTGTGACCACATAGGGAATAAGTGACTAAATATCCTGGGTGTGCATACAGGCAGGCTCAGGTGCAGCATGGGACAATCTAAAGCTTATACATTAAAGTTTTATATCTCTTGCCACACAGGTTCTCCTTATCACCAGGAAGCATAGATTATGCTATTCTAATATAATTTTCCTTATCTTGAGATATGAACTTGTATTTCATCTGTAGAGTTTAAGAGAACTCTTCACTAAGAATAGCCATTTCTCTCCAATAACTATAAACATCTACCAGGAAGGATGTCTAGCTTGTATATGACCATGAGTCTGAAGAATCCCTTTCTTAAACAGAAATAGGCTGAAATTAAAATATGGCAGTACTGACTTCTTTTAGAAACAGCAAGTTTTAGATTTTCCATTTTTTAAGCATCTGTATTAGTCTTTGTTAACAAGATCCCCCTCCCCACCTTTGTTAATAAGAGAGAGACCGGGGGGGAATCTGGAGCAATAGGAAAAGGAGTTAAAGTTTTGAATTAAAAGAGGGTGGAGTCAGATGAGATATAAGTAAGGCATTCCAGGCCCTTTCCCTGGAAACATTCAGGTCAGGCTGGGCAGAGCTCTGAGCAATTTGATCTAGTTGAAGATTTTCTTGCTTGCTGCAGGTAATTTGGATGAGATGGCCTTTAAAGACCCTTTCCAAAACAAACCTTTCCATGATTCTATGCTACTAAGATATGTACTTGGTGGAGAAGGATCATGTTAGGGAATACTTTAGCAAACTGTACATATATAAATCTGTGGGCCCTGATGGGATCAATACTTATAAGTTGGCTGATGTTCCAAAATATGCCAGCTGACCTCATCTTTGGAGCATAGATCAAGAATGAGTATTTCAAACCAATGGAAACGTAGCAAAAGTAAAAAGATATATAATTAAAAAAAAAAAAAATTACATGTAACATTTCCTCTTTTATATACTCCCACTCCCTCTTTTCTATATTCCCATCACCTCTGATGAACGAAACAAAAGAATGTAACTGTACTATTTATCAAGAGGATGTAAGTTACCTCTCCAAATAGGCTGAGCCAGCACAAGGAATGTCATAGCTCACACTGAGAGTGTTGGAAAATGTTGGAGAAACAGAGTTACTTCCAGTTGTCTCAGAGTTAGAATGTTTTAAAATAATAATAATTTTAAAAAAATCAATCCAGTGCTACCATTGCTTCCTCATTGTTTAAGATATTTTATGCATATTCAGAGACATAATTTTTGTAGTCCTGGTCAGGAATGGTAGGTGAAGTAAGATTATGTGATAAATCACCATGAAAATGTGTTACACTAATGATTATGTGATAAATCACTATGAAAATGTGTTACAGGTGACAGATATCCAGAGCAAAAGAGAAACACATCTCTTTTGCTAGTGAACATCCAGATTTCAAGATACTAACACGAAATACCAAGCTGTAAAATAAGGGATAGTGTGTCAGTACCACATGTATATTCACAGCAAGCAACAAGCTTTCATTTTCTAAGATCTCGCTGCACAATTCACAGTAACCTCTACCATGTACTGCAAAGTGCTTGTCATGCAGATAAATATTCTGCTGTTTCTTTTGGAGCTAAGATTTCAACTGAACTTCAACATGAGACACTTTTGTCCCATTATCTAGCTTTTTCTGCACTATTCTAAATTAAATAGGATATGTTACTGTGTAAATTTACTACGCCAACGAGGCTAGCACATAGTATTTAAATATGATCCCTACACAGGATTTCTAAATAGATACAGATGATAAACAATGGTATAGAAGGGTTAGGATGAAAGAACAGCATCTAAAAAACCCCTAAAATTTAGCAAAGATGTGAATACAATATTTTATTGATATTTAAGTTTTAGTAATGTTTATATTAATAAATTTACATTAAATATTCATGCAAAGCTACCTTGGATGGTATTCCTCTCACTTATCTTTAAACACAATTACTGAGGTGTTTAGTGAAGCTGCTTACTGTGGACACCTCCATCATAGTCTCTTCTTGAACGTGATTAATCTGGCCTATCATGGATCTCTCTTGCCATCATCAGGCATGAGAAGAAACATCCTGTGGGTATGTCTACATCTTTCTCCAAGGGGAGCTTTGGCTAGTTAGCTCACATACAAACATTTATCTTTGAGGTGTTTAGGGAAGGAATAATAAATTCCAGCAGACTGCATTCTGCATATATGATATGTGAACAGGAATTCATAAGCCATTTTTTCCCCAATAATATCTTTCAACAGATCTATTTCTTTACTACCTGTTTCTTCAAAGCCATTTTATTTCTTTTTGTCTCCTTATTTTATTTTGAGCAACTTTTCATGACAATCCCAAAACATTTAATCACTTCGTATTTATATCAAGAAAATATTCCCAGAGGGGTATTCTGTTTAAGGGTTGCTCACTTAGCACGTAAAAGCAATCTCAGCATCTTTTCAGTTGTTTTGTGTGTGATTTTTCCTCACCTTTATTTCAACTTCTGTGTCATTTCAGTAGCAAAATCTCAGGAATGTATCTACTGTTCTTGTAGTGTTTTCAGAAGTGCTCATACAGATTATGATATACATTTCCTGTAGGTGCAGCCAAACCTTAGGTGGTCTATTTGTGCCTTCTTATTACACTGCAAGCTCAATATCTAATTTACTGTCTACTATCCATCATTTTTAGATTTTTTTTTTTTTTTTAGCATTACAGCTTCCCAAGGCTTTCCCTCCCTTTGAATTGTATTGGAGAGTATTTTCTCCAAGATGTAGTATCTTACATCTTTCTATTCTGAACCACATTTCATTATTGCTCAGATGTCTCTAGATAATGCAGATGCAGATAATGCATCTGCATTATCTTGTTCCTTTCATTCTTGCAAATCCTAATATGTGACCATACACATTTGAAATCAGGAGGTAAATTTAAGTAGAAATATAATAAAAATTTTGTCTTTGATTACATCTTCCTGTTGTCATGAATACAAAGCACCATATTGCAAGTTCATGGTGCATCAATATCCATGTCCACAGATTGAGCTGCTGCTTTTTACTAAGTTACTGCTTTTCACTTTACATAGGTTCAAGTGTTGAGCTGCCATTTTCTTTGGAGAAGATTTACAATGATTAATTTAGGTATGTGAACAGACATAGAACACTTACAATTTTGTATCTTAACTCTGATAAATTTGAGAGTGGCCCAGATGACCTTTTTTTAAAATAAGTATACTTGGAATAAAGGTCTCCAGAGTTACAGGTCAAATTCTCAAAAGGTATGATTTTTTTTTTTTTTTGGTAGTTAATTTCCTTGAAGTCTTCAGTCAATGGCATATCTTCAATCCTACAAAGGACGGACAAGAGTCAATTGCAGTTTTGGTTTTGTGAAAAAAAAAACCAAAAAAAAAAAACCCAGACTCACGAGGTAGCGTCTCTAACAGAACTGTGGAACAAATTTGGGTGATTTCAAAGATTCTAACATATTAGGAGACTGCTCATGTACTGTCACTTAATAATCACTTTCTGACAGAGAGACTAAGCCTTTTCTTACAAACAAAATAGTCAGGATTGTTTTATGGTGAGTTATATCAAAGCATATACTGTCTTTCCATCAATTAAAGAAAAAAAATTCTGAGATTAAGAAAGAAAACAAATGGTCTTAACTATTATGGGGTTTACTTGTTTGACAGGGTAAAAGTATAATAATGTTGCTTTTCCTTCTCTTCTACTTCTCATGCATTCCTTGATCCTTAGGTCACATTATTGTTAAGGGCTCCAGGTAAATTTTAGGATTTGAGCAGGTTTGAAGTTTGACATTGCAGTTTCTGTTGAGATTGGTAAAATGAAGACTGCGTTTTGAAGGCAATGGAAATACACGCCTATTATAACCCAGAGAGCACAAAGCTTAAATGACCTCTGCTGTAAAAAGTGGCAACATCACATCAAGATGAAAGTAATTGCTTTAAAACCAAGCCCCCAAACATTTAATGTTTGCCATGTAGAGAATATGGAAGCATGCAGAGTTCACCTTTTTGATGTTTGCAAAATGTTGTGCTGTGCAGGGATAATATCCAGAGAAAGGATAAAAATCTACATCTCCAGTATGCTTAAAATAGCTCTGTGTATTAATGAAAATGTACTTAATGAAAACCTGAGACAAAAATGCAGCATCACTGCAGAGGATTGTGCAAACTCACAGATGCAAACTCTGAAACTAAACAGTGAAAGCTCTCTTTACCTTAATAACTTCTGGCTGCATAGCATAGGGTTAGGATTTGGACTAGCATAGAGATTATTTACAATTTGGAATGTTTTCCATCAATCTCCTTATGTAGGTGAGGGAAAAGAAAAATCTGCTGAACAGCCAGAACTTGAAACAAGCCAGATGTACTTCATTCCATTTAATTCCTTTCAGCTGATCAGGGTTCTGTCCAGCCCAAGTGACAATGGTAGGCCCCCTATCTTATATTTTTTTTCTAAAAAGGATTTGAAAAAGTCAGTGCATTCATGAGGATCTTCTCTTAACAGAAACAAGCTTCAGAAGGTAAATATATATTTGTTTCACTTTAAGAAAACAAGGATAAGTGGAAAAATTAAAATACTTAAATACATTAAGTCCGTAACTTCCAAGTTCTTAATTCCTCTGCTATATTTAGTGTCAAAGCAAGAAACGGTGTAATTATGGCTCATAAGCTGTTTCAGCTGTTTGGAAAACCTAATATTTTCTCTTCCTTCTATCTGGCTTAACATTTGCATCTGCCACTGACACTTCAGCATCAGTGAAATATAACTCCTTCTGCCCTTCCAGATGGCCTGGCATACATTTGGATTTTCTTACTCTGACCATCAATGGCAGTACCCCAAGTTAAGTTGGTGTGGACTTACCATAAAAAACCCAGAATGAGCCATGACTAGCACCAGCATGCTGGCATTAAAATACTCAACATGCATCACTTAGGAACAGTAAACTATCAAACAGAAAAAATAGCAACAATTAATCCTATGGGATACGCAGTGAGAAATACCCCTTGGAGGTTTCACATCTATTCAGGGAAGGGATTACCCATATCATGGTTAACAGAGAGCACTGATCCAGCATACATCTGTAGCAGCAAGTGGGTGGCAACAGCTACCACTAAATTACTGCAATTCTATATATGCATGGATGAAGAAACCAGTTAGCATTCATAATGCCTAGTGACAGAAGCTTCCTCTACAAGATGTTTTATATGCTTATGTGGTCAAAGTACATAGAGAGAGACACCCACAGTGTATATTCATCAATTAAGCAGAACTGGTTTGTAAGTTTAAAATAAAAATCTGAAGAGGTAAAAGAAGAGAGAAAAAATAGAACCAAAAAATAAAATGTCAAGTACCCTTGTGTTCTGGAAAGATAAAACAATGGCATTGAAATCAGAGAATCAATTCTGCTATTTTAAAGCACATTGATTCAGTCAGGGAAGTTATGGCAAAGATCCAAGCAGACAAGAAAAGTGACTGAGGCGCTGTTGTTCTCTTCTCGCTGGAGACTAGAGGGAAATAAATTTTTGCTAGGGGAATTCTAAGACTTTGGCAATACAGCAGCATCAATAAAGACTGAGTAGTCTGAAGTATGAAATTAAGACTGCAACACTGCAGCTAATTCAGAGCATTTTTATCAACTATTAGGCTATAATTAGCCTGAAAGATAGTGATGATTAAAACTGCAGCACCAACTCCTAAACCATGAACTGATCCTTTTCAACATGTTTTCCTTGCATAACAGTCATTGTAGGGATCTGCACAATGCATGAATTTAAGCCATTTGTTTTTACTGATTATTCAAATATTTACAGCATGATCTGCCAGCTTCTTCCCTTCAGATACAGTCATGGAGTTTTCACTGCTTTGTGTGCTATTTGGATATACAACAACAGGGAAGTGAGTGCATGTGTTAACAGCTGTTAGAGGCATATGGTATTTTCAAAGCTGGTGCAAATATTTACACGCATGTGGATGGATGCATGCAGATCTTCAGCTGACAGCAGTCATTGCTATAGTATACAGTTTTTGTTGTGCAGAGCTTGTGGAAAAGACAGTTTACAGTACACTTAAGTCAACAGAAGGAAATGAAAGCACTCACTTGTCTTTCCTTTATAGAATTATGTGCATTACTCAGAAATGTAGTAAGAACGCTGCTTTAATGATATCCTAGAAAATACATTCAAGACTGCAGGTTCAAAAGATACAAAATATCAGAAAAATATTAATGCAAAAATAAACTGAAGCTGAAGTAGTGCTTATCAATATACAGAACAAATAAATTAGATCAGTAAATCAATTTTAAAGCAAGCCCATAATAACAATGCTATTAATAGTGACAACAGTATTTACATTGACATTCTTACTAATGTCTATTTCAATCACTTTTCCAACTTGATACCATTTAAGGAAAAATTGGATTACTTATTCATCTTAGGATTTGAGCAACTTTTGATGTACCACTGGGATAATGAGTCATGAATGAAGTTTAATAAGCCTTGCTAATTTTCTGTCAATTCAAGGGGCTATTGGTTTTACCCATTTTACATATTTGGATCAACTTTTAAACAGCTTCATTTGTGAAACTGAAAAGTATGTAATTCATTAAAATGGAATGCTAGGCTTTACTCTAAGCAAAACAAAACTTGTCCTAAATTAATAACAGTTTCATGACCCAAGTGCAACTAGCCTTTGGATTACACTACAGAGTTATTCCAAGGCTTACTTAGAAATTATACCCATTATCTGTGGGGGGATGGATTGTAGGAGAATAGAGATAGTGCTGAAGGCAATCTTACCCCTGAGGAGTTGCAGCTGTACTAATTACCAAAGAGTAGGAACAGCCTTGCCTTTAACAGGTCACAGCTGTGTCCAATAAGGATGGGTGTTATAAAAGGGTGGGTTAGCCGGTCAAGAGGAGAGTTGGAGTTTGTTAGTTGTGCTGTGAGGGGTTGGGGTCATGTAGTTGTGTTCAGGACAGTAAGGGTTAGTAGGGACAGGAAGGAGTGAGCTGGCCATGTGGAAGGAAGAGAAAAGGAGTCAGTGTTGTGAGGAGCTGCCCGTGGGAACTCACAGGGAGAAGGTATGAAAGTCTTACAGTAAGATAACAACTTAACAGTGACAGTCTTTCCATCCACTGTTGATTGGTGCCAAGCAATGATGCTGACAATTGGTGGCTTGTATGGGGATGAGTTTTGACAATTGTCCATGTCTCTAAACCAAAATACCTTTGTTAAAAGAAAATAGTATTTATATTCTTCAGTCATAAAGATGATAATATAAACTTGGATAGTTTATTTGGGCTTTGGCATTATCCATGACACCAGCTGTGATATGATTAGAGGTGTTTATCAGTTGTTGAATGTATTCACAGGTCCCAGTACAGATCTGATTTGCTCTATTGCTGTTTTGCGAAGATAGTGTTTCAGTCCTAACTGGGATTGTCAGTATAGGGCCCATAGGTGCAAATGGTCCAACAAAAGGGGAATCTTAATCATAAATACAATGTTGGTCTTTTTAACACAGAGAGCAGACCAGAAACTATATTCTGGTATACCTTTCTGTTGACTACACCACAGGAAACAAAGTCCTGGATATTTCATCTCCAAGATGGGGAAGTAAAAACAAGAGGAGACCTATTTTCCACTGAAATTTTAAAAGGCAGTTCCTTGAGAAAAAGCTTTCACATTTGCACTTTCTTTGAAAAAAAAAAAACAAACTCATCTTCTACAAGAAAAATGCATTAAGACATTTTGTTAGATTATATGACTGTAAATGACAAATGCACGCATGTAAATTGGTATTTGCAAAGTAAGGTTGCAGTGAAAGTTTTCCTGAGTGCTCATTTCAAATTTCTTTTATTTGGTTTAAATGGAATTTAATTATGTCAGCTTATGTCTACTGTTTACTATTACTTTTAATTTTGCTTTGACAAATTGTAGCCAACTGGATATTTACAATATCCATGACCTCAAAGTGAGCCAAATTTTGCCTTCTTTTAATTGTTGAATGTTTTACTGGATTTTAGAAATCAGTGAAAATGCCATCATGTGTTTTTTTTTTTTGTTTGGGTGGTTTTTTTTGTGGTTTGTTTGTTTTAAGCTTCTCATTATGGAAGTTTTTCCCAGATGTGCTACTTTAAAAAATTCTAGCAAAGAAGAAAAAAAAAAACTTCGGTTACGTTACTGCTCATTCATGTGGAAAGACTAGCACTCATGAGATTAGTTCTAACAACTTTCTCCATAAAAAGTCAAAACTTTTCCAGTGTACTTTATTTGTGATAATGATTACTCATCTGACTCCAGAAAACCAAAATGGCGTTTAAAGTCAGAGTCTCTTCATTACTTTTCTGCCTTTATCTACTTGGGGGCTATACAGATGAAGGTTGTAAATCACAGTCTTGAATTTCATTTGTGTCTAAATAGCTCTTTTGAGTTTTTGGTCTTGGAAGAGTTTTTCTCTTTTTTCTTTTTGCTTTTTTTTTTTCCTCTTATGGCAGTGATATTTGCTCTCAAGTACACTCTCTGCTACAATACTATTCTCACAAGGGCATAGAATAGATCAACAATTAGAAACAAGAATTAGAATTGCAGTTTTCTTTTAAAAAACAATCTACCTCACTAGTATTTTCCTCATCTATTATCATAACATCTGTGAAGAAAACACTTTCCTTCTTTCCTGCTCTTTGCTTCTGTAACGTAAGTTTTCATTTTCTGGTATTTTTATATTTTGAATGTAGAGAAAGAGAGATTCCTTGAGCCAATTAAAAGTCTTCTTTAATATATGTTGTTATATTGCATGTCTTCCCTGAAGAGTTTTCTAGATTTCTTGTTTTAAGTGTAAGTAGGGGAAGACCTCTGAACAGGACTGGTTTCATACAAAGCTTCCTTTTGAAAGATAGATTTGATAATATGAAGGACAGATTTTTTTTTTTTCTTGCTTCTTTTTTCCCAGATAACAAAACTAGTTCAGATGGATACATCAGTTACAAGGTCCCTTAACACCCATAGGGTTCAGTTGTTTTGGGTTTTTTTTTTGTTTTGTTTTTTTTTTTTTAGCAATGAATAAACATCATGGTATCTGCAGTTCCTGATGTCATAGAAACAATTATACAATATGCATACAGAATATGAATTCTTGCAAACCATTTTACTAAAAGGTTTTTCACTTTTACTGTGAAAGGATGAAAAATAAAGACATCTGGAGGCATATCACCTGCTGAATATAGCTGGTGATGATATTTATTGCAGTAAGAGCAGAACTAGGTCTTTAATATTCACTACTGAAATATTTAGATAATGATCATCTCAATGAAATGCTTAATATCAGAGATTTGCAGTTACTTTTTATGACTTCTTTGTAAATCTTTTATAGTCAGATGATAATTTCATAAACTCGTGCACAATAGAATATCCTATTTTCAAACAAGTGTTTTAAGAAACCAAATTCACTGTTCTTTTCTGGTTCCTAAGTTGATCAGAAATGACACACTGAATACATTCTAACTAAGAAAAAATTTTGAAAGAATACTATATTTTGTGTAGTCTATCAGTCCCTAAAGAACAATTAAGATACTTTATCCAACATAAATAGCCTCTATAACACTTTCCGGCCTGCTTAAATTCCAAAGAACAAAATCCTCATGCTCCCCTGATTACTTTTGGAATATCAAGAACTCTTAATCGAAATGTCTATATGCCCCAAAGAAAGGAATTAAAGTACCTGGAATCTGCTATGTGATGTAGCCACATCAACATGGATCGGCTAAATAGTTTAAATAGTCATCCCAGCCATGGGCCCTTGCTTCTCCAAGTGTTCTTTCACAGGTGTGAGTCTTTTCTTTTACCTAAGTGTTTACACTTGTTCTCTGCTTTTGACAAAAGCTCATCTGTGCTCATTAAATGGCAGGGACACAAAGGGAGCTACCCATGCATATTACTGCTGAATTGCTTTAAGGTGAAATTTTAGTAATTCTAGGTATTAGTAGGTCTCTGTGGAACAGCACTATTTCTTAGGAGTCATAGATTCCAGAAAGACAGATATTGACTTAAATGCAAATTTATTCCTGTGAAAAGACATACAACACTCTTTAAAACTGTGTACTGGGAGAAAAGGGGTTTTTTTTAGTCAAGAAAACAGCTCACTAAGAAACAAGCTAGCATTCATTTCATGAAGCTTCAAATAATTGTCCTTTTATTTTGTAGCTTTCCTTGTCTTTGTTTTGCATTTCACCCAAAGCAAAATTAATAAATAAAAAGTTTTTTGATTATTGCATCAATTATGTATGTGTATATACAGATATATAATTATTGGAATTCTGCAGGAAACATGGATGAGAGAAACATAGTTAACATTTTGAAGTCATTTGTGAGTACTGAAGAGTATGTTTCTTCTCTCCTTGGGTGTCACGAAGCATCACCTTCACTATAAAGAGTATAGTTGTTATCTGAATTGCTAGCAATAAAGCAGACTTGTTCAGGATATTTTATGATTATTTTCAGACATTATCCCACTCACATTCTCTTGCTTAAATCAGTTATTTTGGTTTTAACCTCTACCTATGTATTAACATACCTGATTTTGCATATGCATATAGAATACTTAAAACATTATATAGGAAAGGCATTGTTCTTATTTGACTAGTTTTGAAAGTATAAACTTGCAAATGAACCAGTGGAAAAATCCCTTCTCTTTCTTTGTATCTCTTTTGTTAGATTTTTCAGAGGTCTTTCATGTCTGCTTTTGAAAGAAAAGCTGCCAGTAAGCCAGGTAGAGATCCATGGACACTTTCCAAAATTTTACTTCCTCTAATGATGACAGTAAATGAAGGAAACTTGTGTGATGTTTTGAAATGGCAGTCTTGAATATGTAAAAAACTGCCCAAAGTGAGACCAAATGACTTCCTATGAATTATAATCAAACCACTGTGCAAGTATTCTGCCTCCCCTAGTCACACTGCTCTTCCAGCAGCTATGGTCTCATCAGAAGGCTCATTAGGTAGTTCTCATTGCTGAATCATGTGATAAGTGAGGAGGATGAGGGAAGGATCATCTGTTTTTCCAAACTACATTTCCCTGGAAACTACCCCCCTTAAAGATTAATATTTTCTATATATTTCTGCCTCAGCGTGAATCTAAAGAGTTATCTTCTTCCTGACATAATAACCATTAAGTGGATTCATAGTAAAAGGTATAACAGTTGCAATTCAACTGCTTAATTCAGATTGTCAAAGCCTCAAGTTTCTACTTATTCCTGGAAATATGTAGTAGCTGAATTTTCCCTTACATTATTTCATTGCAAGTGCATGTTTCTTTACGTGGCCAGGGGCATACCTGCTTGGCAGTGCTGATCAGTTCAGCACCTACAGGTTTCTTTTAACATATGATTGGCTTTGTAAGGAAACCCCATCTTGTAGTAATAAAAACAACCTACTTATTGGAGTAATCTCTGCACAAAATGTGTCTGACAGGTGTGGCACCCTTTGCTCAAAGCTCAGGATCTCTCCAGTTCCATGTTAGGTCTCTGTGTATCTGGATTGCGGGATGAAGATTAGTATTTTTCGTGGGACAGCTCCATGTGCACTTTGTCAGAGCAAATGAATCATGGGTTTCGGTGAGGAAGAAGAGTGACATGATAGACTCCCTGATTCAATGAATAGTAAGAATAAATCAGTACAACGTCACTATTTTAAAGAGATGAACAAGTAATATCTGAGTTTAAGGATCTTACACAAGGTAATATTTATATATTTAGATATATATTTCTTTATAGAAAGCCATCTGTCTGCTGAATGAAAAGAAAGATACAGAAAATAACACAAAATCTGATAACCTGTAACAGTTTTACTACAATTTTATTTAGCAAAGCAAAAGGGTAGCACAAAATTCAGGTTCAAGACAAATTCAGATACTGTGTTTAATCCCTTATCATTACAATTAAAAAAAAAAAGTAAAAAAATATAAAACTATGGAGTACTTAGCTGTTTCTTAGTTGATTCTGAAGTGTTTCTGACTTAAGAGTGTCACCATTTTTCTTCTGTGCTGAAGCAGTTTTCCATTTTATTGCCATATGACTTTTTTTCTATTTTCTCAAGCCTTTAAATAAGACATTTTATTTGCAAGAAAGTAGAAAAACAAAATGCTCCATTGCAGACTTCCCAAGTAAAATGCAATTAAAAGCAAAAAAAAAAAAAAAAACCCAAAACAAAACGCCAAACAAATCTCAAAAACCATGAGTATTGATGAATTATTTCAGAAGAATAACAAAAAGAAAAAAGAAGGACAAGAGAAAAAAAGAAACCTTAAGACAATCAGCAGGTTGGTCTGAATTATTTATGTGTTCTGGAAAATGAACTTACTGCAGAATTTGTTATCTATAGCACAGAAATATGTTGTATGGTGAATGTAGGAATTTCTAATATTAAAAATAATGTTAAGACATTAGATCTGAAAGTAAAGACAAAATACACAAAAATAATTATCTTAAGAGCTCTGTTGAAAAATTGTTTGAGCAGTATGCCTTTGAGATTATTAATAAAATTTATTTTGAGTGTCTTCTTATAATACAAATTTACATTCATTTCAGGATCATTTAAGTATGGAAATCTTCACCTATGCAGGGCTTTGTTTCCACTCTTTCATACTAAACCTCTGTGCTGCTAGGTCAGCCAAAAATACGTAGTTAATCTTCGTGTGACATCAGGACATAACCTTTTTCTTCAATCAGCACAGCATACTATCCGTTACAGATGTAATATTTATGTACTAATATTTATGTGTAATGCGGGAAGATGAAAAAATGGCACTGAATCCAGCCTGGCCAAAGACATATTGCCCAAAATTAATCAATTAATCAAACCATTCATACCCTGTACTAAGCTGCACTGTCTGTGTACCTGCCTTCTGTCTCCTCTCTCTCCTGACTGGACATCCATGGACTCACCTGGACTTGGCCATGTTCACTCCCCTTGCATTTCTGAGGGTTTTGGATGGACCCTGTGACCACCCCCTGGCTCTGCCTCATGTGCTGAGACCCTATATGACCCTACATAGTTCTGCCCTGTTGGGACACTGCTGAGATCACAACTTTGCAACTGGGAGTTATCACAAATTCAGCTTAGTTAAGTCCACCTTGATTAAACCAAGCAAGATCCTGGTTAAATAAAACATGCTGCTAAATATGTTGCTGTCTTTAACATCCTCAGAGGTACTCTGTAATACCAGCCACAAACTTTTCAGTTTCATAAAGATTAAATTAATATGGAGTCTTGTCATCAGTTTCTTCCAGATTAAGATGAGTATTTGGGGAAAAAAGTCAACACTGAATAATGGTGGCAACACTTAGAATTTTTATGTTTGATCCAGGTCACTTGAAAGGAATAAAAAAAAGAGGTCTGGAAACAAACTCATAAATATTATAATCCAATCCTTTGTTATTGAAAGTAACCAAGTTACTTTCAGGTTTGATTGATTTCAAATAGCTGAGAAATACAAGAGACCATGGGCACAGCACAAGCTAAAAGGACAGAATTTAAAACAAGAAATGTGGCAAAACATTTTTTACTAGCTGTTGCATCCTGGATTGTGTTCAGATTAGGGGTTTTATAATGTTAAGATAGCCAGTTCTGTGTATCCCTTTGTTCACCCCTGTTCCCCCCGCAATGGTTCACTCCAGGCTGCCTGCCATTGGATCTTCCCCACATCACTCCAGTAACCACCCCCTCTTCGTTCCTGAAACTTCTCTGTCAGTTACCCCATCCCTGTTCGTCCCAGAGCCCTGTATCTACCCCTGTCACGTCCCCATTGGTCGCTGTGGTCCATGTCACCACCACGTTGGCTGTCCCCACTGGGGGAGGGGGATTCTACCCCTGTTGGCCCGCCCCTTATAAAATCCCATGTGCCCCCAGTCCTGTTGCCATTTTGTCCACGCGGCGCTAGGGAGCGGTCGCGGTTCTCCATCACAGCTCCACACGGCAATAAAAGCTTTCCAGCCAACCGTGCGGACAGACTGGACATTCCTTCCCTCTTTGCCTTGTCCCCAGCGCTGGCTCCAGAGTGTGGCCAGCCCCACCCTGGTGTGCTGAACACAGCAGCGCCCGGGACAAGTGGTGCCCCGGTACTGCCGAGAAACAGCACCATTAGCTGGGCCCTCCAGAGCTGCCTGGGACCAGGGAAAATGACGCAAAGCTGCAACTAGCATTAGATAATCAAAGAATAGTATAAGGAACATACTGAAATGAAATACAAAGAAGCAGCAGACACTGAAGTGCAGTTTGATTTTTCTCTGGTAAATCAAAACTTTCCTTTTCTACATTATTCTTCTCCTAACTTATCTCAGTGATGAAGGTGAGAACAGAAGTATTCACTACAGTATTGAACATTATAAGCTTGTCTTGACCATTTTCTGAATTTAGGTATCTTGATCTACTTTAATCCAGAAGTCATATAAAATATATATACACTAATTTATTTCACGCAGTTCTAGACTGAAGTTTTCAGCTCAGTAAAATGGTAAAACAGCTCTTCTATCTTGAAATTCCAATTAATAACTTACTTTGTTTTTTTAACTTCAAAAGTATAAGACAGATAATAAATGGGAATTTATCAGAGGAGAGCATTTTAGGAGGAATATATATTTTGTTTTAGTCACATGGAGAAGGTGTTAGAGAGTATCAAGAAAGTGTATAAGAATAATATTATTGGAAATATAATCATGATAAGTAATACATGTAGAAGATTACGAATAAAGTAAAATAAAGTAAAAAGAAATGGTGTAGCTGAGTGTCTGTAAATGTATTACACTTCTCACTGACCTGTCTAGAACTGACTACAGAATGATATTAGTTTCATCAATCACAGGATATAAATATTAGGCCAAAGTTAGTTCTATTCTCCTTAGAAGTAGTTAACAAATTAACTGAATCCACTTACCCTATTTGTAGTAATGCAGCTGTATTTTAGATATAATAAAATATGTGTTTTATCCTGGAGGAGTGTTCTTCTGGCATTCTCCTGAACTTGCTGAGATTCTTATTTGCAAGAGTAAAAAGGCTATCACTTTGAACACAACATCTGAAGCTAGGTTGAATTTTAGTTATAATACTGGCCATCTATTTAACATTTAGTTAATTACTTAAAGTAATTAGTTAATTACTTAAAGTGTTAACACATTAAACCTTGAAATTTTATTTTAAAACCCCCAAATTTCATTACAGAAGTTATGTTTTCTGATTAGTTTTTGTCTTTTCTATCTGATATCCAGTATCTGGCATATTTTCTGATTCAGATTTTCAGCCATGTTCTTTAAAAGCAAGCTGGACACTCCTTTTTAAAATACTTCCTTTTTTTCTCCCCAGAAACTCATTCATTGAACTCCTTTGTTTCTCTGTCCTTCTCAGGAGCAGTGGCTTCCTTCCTTCCTCCCCACACACATAGGAAGAAAGAAATGCACTCTTGAAAAGAGAAAATGGGAATGACTCCTTTTATGCAGCTTTGTTTACCGGCACACAAAGACAAGCACAAATGCCACTTACAAAATCATATTCATGTGTCTTTTTCATTATCAAAAAACATAGAAAGATTGAGATAGCAGTGGTCTATTTGTTTGTGTTTTTTTTTCCTATACATATTAAAAAATCTCAGAGGAAATAATTTTCATATGAAAATATGATGACAACAAACAATTTATATACTATCTTCTTTTTCTTGATCAAAACAAGAAAATAGCAACATCCCCTTTATTTCTGGATGTTTCTTTTCTTTTGTAGAACCTGCTGAATGTAATTGAGGAGTTTGTTTTGGATAGAAAAATTTGTCAGCCCTTTTACTGATAATTTTTTTTGTGCTGTTAGACCAAAAATAAAAGAGGGAAATTCTCAGAATAGTTACATGGCTCCTGGAATTTCATGTGTACTTTGTGAGTTTGTAAAGTTTTGAAGAGTAGAAAGAGGAAACAGCCTATCTACCTACCTTCTCAGTTAAATTTTATTGAATTAAATTAGACATAAGTGAAATAGTACGGCATTGTCCTAGCTTCCAGTTATCACCATAATCACACCATTGCATAAAGACATAGAGATCTAATATATTTCCCAAATAAGCTTATACAGACTTGCTTTTGAAGTGAGACTCCTGCTGCAAAGCAATTTCTTATTTCTTGTGCTTTTCATTCCTCACTGTTGACCTAAATCAATGTATAAGGCTTATATTTCAGTCTTACCTACTGGGGGTTGTACCATTCAGCTTCAACCTGTGGAATGTGAATAACCCATCTATTTTGACCATTTGCTTAATTTTTACCATTACAGGTATTAGAAACAAAAGTGTTATGAAATCCAGTAGACCTTTTAGAGCTGTTTTAGTGACTGAAAAATTCAGAAGCAAAAAAAAAAAAATAGTTATGTATCTACAGGCAACTGTCCTGTTGCCTCCTTCTGTTCTACTCTCCCTGGTCACAGTATGACCTTTAAAGGTCCCTTCCAATACAAATAATTCTATGACTTTATTGTTTCAGGTGCCAATCTTAGGATAAATCCTGTCCTTCAAAGCCTTCCTTGTTTCCATGTAAAAGACTGGAAACCAATAATATATATATTAGATTAGATGAGTTCTGTCTGTGATGTTATAAATCATTAGCTGCCTCTTAATGACTTGAATGCTTTATTAGAGCTTCAGCATTTTGCCTCAATGTGTTATAAAGGACCATATAGTATATACATATATGCACAACTTAAATGGTTGTGACTGGTTTGTTTGCTTTTTTAAATTTAAAACCAAGTTGTGCAGTGTCATCTAATTAATTTCACATGAGATACAATTAAACTAAAACAAATATTCTGTGATGTTTCCTTTTAATTTTCTTCAAATATACATTTTATCTTTCCCCACACAACAAAATATCACTCATTAACCCTTAATTAGCTTCTTTAAAACATTAATGAATATAAGAAAAAAATATTGCACTTTGACTTGATGAATAAGATTTTATTTCACTGGGGAGTGAAACAGGAAAAAAAAATCCATTCTATTCAGAAAGAAAGAAATAATTTGTCTAATGGTTTGGAAACAATTACAAATTCACATAAATAGATGGTCTGACAAATTTCATCAAAATGGTAAATGTGGGGAAAATTGAGTATAATGAAGCCATAGCTTTCAAACCACTATAAAGCATCACTTGTCATAATTTTTTAAATGTTGAAATTTGAGTGTAACTTGTCTTTGTCTTTTCAAGAGATTGTGGAATGCAAGTTATCCAGGCAAGGCATCAATGCACTACATTACCTCAATATATTAACTACAGGGTACATGTCACTGACAATACTGGTAGTTTCAGTACAATATCTTTGTGTTCAAAGGGTAGATAGAAAGACTGCCATAAGGCATGAAACTATTAACAAGATCTTAGTTTCATAAGCCTGTCTTCAATTATAAGCAATCATTATAATATGTTTTCCTTGAATAATTCTTTACATTAGAAAGACTCAAGAATAATATGATAGTTTTATCCAGAAGCCTACAATGAAACAAAGTGGTGCGTATTTGTTCCTGAGCTTCTCACACTATATGATGAATAGCAGCAATTATAGACAAGAACAATATTAGTTTTACAGTTACTGTTATTATCTTAAAGTACCAAGAATAAAATCCCATATTTCCCTAGATAGCCCAATCACCACCAAAATATGTGACAGAGGAACATTTTATAATCTCTGTATTTCACACTGGCTGCACAACTAGAAATTGGCAGAGAGAAGTCATTTATATCTCCTTATTACCAGCTTGCAGAAGGCTTTGAGAATATGGGGCTAGTGATGGATATTTCTATAGCAGATGTTGTTTTATTCTATTTTACCATAGTATATCTACTTCAGATTAGTTCCACTACAGTTTATTAAAGTAGCAGAAAGAGTTCAACACTAGGAGAACATGCCACACAACTTGCTTACCCTTTTGTTTTGTAGAGGAAACATATTTATATACAAATGGAGAATATTTAGGCAGAGTCAGAGTTCCTTCATTTACAAATTTAGATCTTGTGCTGTGTAATTAATTTAAACTGATGTAAAACTTGCTTAAATATGAAACAATTATTTAAATGGAATATTTCTATAGTAAATTAGATTTCTACTAAGTATATTGCACAATATTTTCTCAGAGGGTAAAATGTACCTAAATACAGAAAGTTCAATTGTATTAGGGGATTAAATGAAACTAAAATACCGTAAAGTACTTTTGATAGTTCTTTCAGCGGGATGAACTATACACAAAGCAAACAGGTTTAACTGAATGGACCTTGTACACTTCTGTGTTGTTTTTCAGGGTAGTTGAACTATAATAATGATATTCATTGTACCGAACTTCTAGATTCACAATAACCCACATAGTTATAAACATGTTCTTATGAGCAAAGGTTTTTAGAATATGAATTCAGCCTAAATCACAGTGTGTAGCACATCTGTCAGCATAGAAACAGCCAATAGGAAAAAAAATAATAAGATTTTTTTGGAGAAGGAATGAAATTTAATTTGTTAACATTTTTACATATTTGTCAGCTCAAAATGAACATGGATTTTTTAGACTTTGCACTGTTACAGCACAGAAGACCAATAGCCTGTGAGAGACTGATGTGGTCAATGGCATAAGCATTATCTTGGACCTTTGTCCACTGTAGCAAACTGCAAAGAAGCAGTTGCTCCCCTGCAAGAACCAAGTCCACCCCTTCCCAACTGCCTCACTGGAACTGGGATTGTGACAGGAACTTGAGATAAGAAAAAGGTGGTACTATTGTTATCACAGTTATCACAGGTCTGGAGAGAAGTATGTATCCACAGTTGATACTGGAAGAGAGACTGGAATAGTAATGGCTCAAATGGAGGACAAGCACACCTGATGCTTTAGGCTCCTGCTGGGGTTGAACATGACAAGGAAAGAAGCAAATCATTCAAGGAGGTGGGTACCATCTCTTTAGCCTTACTCAAGTGACTCAGTGGTGATAACTCTCCTTTGAGGAAGTACCAGTACTTTGACACCTGGTAGCCTCAAAGTATCCATCCCTGCTGATAGGCCAGGATGGGGCATAACTGACTCACCTGTCCTGACTTAATAGGCAGCTGCAATGTCTTAGAAGGTGTCAAAGACTCCTGAAATGTCCCATGATCCACAGCATTATATCATTCAGTGCGAAACTCCCGGTCCCATGCTAGCTACCTGAGATTTTTCACTTGAACCTGAACGTATATAACTTGTTGAATTTTTCTGTTTCATAGGCTTCCCACGCTTATGATGGATCAAGACAGTGACCATGCCTTTGATCAACAGAAATCAAAATTGCAAATCCCTTGTCAAGGGATCCAAAGGGTGGTGGCTATCTACTGTTAAGTAAAAATATATATTATTGACTTTGACATATGGTATTGTTTGCACCTTAATTCAGGCAGAGGCATCTCTCTAAGAATTTTAATAATGCGATCTTAAGAAAGTCTCAGGGAGCATATAATCTTTATAAATACCTGATGGGAGGTAGCAAAGAAGATGCACTTGATGTTCCACACTCCACAGTTGTGCCCACTGAGAGGACAAGTGACAATGGGTCCAATTTGTAATACAGGAAAATCCACTTAATTCAAACAAAATCTTTTTTTTTTCTTTCTCTTCTTTCTTGAAGATATCTGAAAACTGTCTAGACATTGTAATTTTCCTGAGTGATCTCTTCTCGCTAACTCTCCTCTGAGCAGGGCAGTTGAATTAGATGATTCCCAGAGATTCCTTCCAACAACAGCTATTAAGTGAAATTCTGTGATTTCTGCATTGAGTTTAGCAGTGGAAATATAGGGGAGCTGAAACCTAAATGGCACGAGGCCCTGTCTGCAGCATCCATTTCTAAGAGGTTCCTCCAAGTCCTTAATTCTACATTAATATATTTGAACAAATTGAAGCATTTGAAACATATACTCACTGCTGCTTAATATAATTCGAACTAATGCCATAAGAATGTTGTCGTTGGAAAGCTCTATAGATTCTCTCAGATTATTCAGCATCCACATGATTTTAGCAGATTGTATCAGAACATTGTAAATCCAGCATATACTGCCTACTTAATCCATGTTGGTTAGTATCAGTTTACACACAGCCTGAAAAATAAATTTGGTAGTAAGATAGAAAGAGTATTTTCACTTTGTTGTTTCTTTTTTCTTTTGTGAAAATGTTTCTGTAACCAAAGTTCTTGCATTTGAAATAAAGAATTGGTTGGTTTCTTTTACAAAAATTGCATTATGTGTAGTAACTATTCTAAAGAAATAGTAGTTTCAGTCAAGTAATTTTCTGATTTTGTTATTAAATTGGTTACAGAGGTGTTATTTGAGCAGACTTCATGTTTTTCAGCACCTTTGGTAAAAATGGTGGCTAGAAACCTAGAGACTGGACATTCTGCAAGATTCTCTTTCTGGCCTGTGAAGTAATAATGAGCTCACAGTTACATTCCCCCTGTGCCTCTCACCTCCCTCCTCACAACACATTTTGGTCAAGGCTTGCTAAAGCATTGATTTTTTTTTTTTAATAAACTTATTGTGCAGTAAAAGAGATTCACAGGCAAATCTTCTTTTCTGTAGAGTGGCAATTAAACAAAACACAAAAGTCTTCAAATATTTTACCTTAACTACAATGGCTTTTGTCTTTTCTGAAGGTGAAAAATATATTGACTTTTTTTTTGTCTTCTCATTCTCTGTTGTCTTTAAATCACATTGTATGTTGCATATAATACACCTCATTTTATTTGGGAAGCTTTAGTCCTGTTATAACTGCTTTCTTGTTGTAATTCCACTTTGAAAACATGCACATTCATATGCCAGCATGTCTTAGCAGCAAATACATGTCTTGTATTTTTACTTGGTATAATTGATTAAATTTGTCAGTTCACCCACAGTTACTACTAAATTGCACTATAAATTGATATTGCAACTTAGATAACTTAGGTCCTATTTTTAAAATTTAGATAACATTAGGTCCTACTTTCGTCTACTTGTTTTCTTGTATGTCTAATATATTATCATTAAAAGATTCAAAGTATGAGTTAAGAAGAATTTAAAATAATGGTGTTAGTGTTTTTCGTAGTTGTGAGGGGTTTTTTAAACTCATATCTTCACACCTGATCCCTAAAGAACACTGTTCAGAATCATTAAGAGCAAATATGTGTTTACAGCTAGTTTAAATCAATTGCTAATTAACTCCACAAGGCAAAAATGGATTTCTGTTTAGCACTGAGTTTGCGGTTTTCCTTTATTCTTGATAGTCACAGGTGTAAGGTTCAAACTACATTAGCATCTGCTCTATAACTGCCTGATCCATACCTCAGAGAAATCAAGATAAATTTAGTGGGAAAATTTGATGGGAAAATCTTCAGAAAAATCCTAAGGTTTATGAAAAATTTAAGCTACTAAATTTCTAGTACTTCTGGAAATCTGCCATTGCATTCAAATCAGGGTCAGCTTTAAGGTTATATCAGATTTCAAAAGGTCCAGTCACATTTTAGTACCTTAGTGACATCTTTGATGCACCTCTTTCCAGGCTTCACAGCCCTCATCGATTTTCCCCCCCATTTTTCTCTGCCTTAAACATCCTTCCTGTAAGTTGTGCCAAATGTCTCTTCTTTTGTTGTATAATACAATCAAGATTCCAGCTGCATTTTCTTTAAAAATTCACCACAGATAATGGAAGAAAGCAATTAGAGTCTGTCTTTGCCTTTTTTTCTTCAGGGTGAACAGACTCAGTTCTCCCAGTACACCATGTATATTCCATAGCATATGTATTACAGCAGCCATAAAAATTGATATTTATCTCACAATATTTTTCTTTAAATTTTCTTAAAAAAATAAGAACACAAAACAATCTATTGCTGATTAACTTACTATTACTCAGCTTAAATGTAGTTAGTATTAGCACAGAGTAATGTTTCCTATTAGAAGTTTGTAGCTGATCACTGTGCACAGACTTGCCATCATTTTTTATGCAACGCCTTCATTACTTCCAGCAGGAGTTTTACAAGCAAATATAATCTATGGTCTAATGAAATGGTCGAGTTTATTTAGGTTATGCATTCCCTAGTTTTTGTTGGTGTTACAAACTGGTTTAAACACAGAAGAGCAAAGAAAACCAAGTCTCTGTGAATAAAATGGTTTGAATACAACAAGGTTGAAATATACCCCAAAACTTGACTAAAACCAAACAAGGTTAGATGTTGGTGCCAATAAAACCTTGATATATTTTATTTAATATTAAAGGAGGCAATAGGAAAGAAAGAGAAAAGAAGGATAGAAAGAAATGGAAAAAGAAATGAACGTGGTGATGGGGGGACAGGAGGAGAGTAAGAGGGGTAAGGTGGAAGCATATCGCCCATCTGAGGCTCCCAATGATGTCTTGTTGTTCCCCTCCATCTGATCTTGGTGGTGAGAATCCCCCACTGCTGCTGCCACACCAAAGAGTCTAGAATTCTGTGGATTAATATACAATTGGGCCAGGTGGGAATGCCCATGTGTCTCCCTTGCAGGGGCCAGTTTGATACTGTCCCTTGGAACACTGAGGGGGTCTGTTGCATTATCTCTGGTGCTCTGGTGCAGGGTCTAGGGACTCCTTTGCAGGGGGCCCTTTGGTGAGCCATGTCACCCTCTCTGCTGTGGATAAGCTTTCCCCTGGGTGCAGAGACCCCTCCAGCCTGGGCTCCTTTGCACTGCAGAGGATGAGCGTTCACTGCCTCAGACCAGAGGCTTTTTTACCACATACCCAAAAAGCCCCTTCCTTCCCCCACTCTTTGGTGTGAGGGTCTGTGCAAGCCTGGCAGCTGATATCCCTGCACCCTTAGCACCCTGAAGGTGCTAAGCTTTGATCCCCCTGTAAATGGATCCTTCTTCCCCCAGCCCAGACCTCAGTCCTTTTATCTCCATCAATGAGTAGTGTAGGGCTTTGGTCAGGGCCCAGTTCAGGGTGTGGTGGTCTCTAGCTTTTGTTACATAGTTTTGCTATAACAGGCAAAATCCTTCATGAAGATGTGCAAGTCATAAATTATAACATTTCTGTCTCTGACAGTTGGATTGTTTGGGGTTTTTTTTATTTTGTTTCGTGTTTTTTGAAATGAATGAATAAGAGTCAAAGCATATATAATAAAATAAATACAGGTTGAAACAGTTTTGGGGTGGCAATTTTTAACAAAAATATAAAGCATCAATCACTGTTTGGATTTATGATGGACAAACTCAAAGAATATTCATAGTATAAAAATAATTGTCAAATACAGATATTGTCTATAAATGCTTATTCTATAAGCCAAATACTTACTATATGTATGTCTAAAGACTTGTACCTTTTGATTCAACATATAAGTCTAAAAAAATCACATTATTTGATTACCTCTATAATTTTAAATGATTTTTTAAAAAATTTTTAGTATATTGTGGTAATCAGTAATTCATATCTGAAATTTTTCTATTGCACAAAAATGGGATTTCAAGATATTTTCTGAAGAAGCACTTTTGTATGCAGGAGGGCATAAAATGAACCTGTAAGGAAGGTGAATTTAAGACTTGCTGAATTGGATTTGTGTGTAGTAAAACCCTAAACACAGTGATTCCAATGTAAATATCAAGTACATAAATCTTTCTTAGAGACTGAAGGAGGCATTAGCAAAACACTAGGGGAAAAAAAGTCAGTCAGGATTTGCTTTAAAAACTGTATTTTAAATGAGTCCATTTCTAGCCTTTTAAAACACTTTTTCTTGTATAGTCTGTAGATGGCAGTCTTGTACCAGCCATGAAATTTTAAGCATTACATCTGTAAATACATAAGCACACAGAAAGAAATATAAAATATTAGTAAGGTGAAAAGGAGACAGAGTTTGTGGGGTTTTTCATTTTATTTTCCACATCATGAGATGGCAATTGTATAAAGATTCTTTAAATCTGATTTAAATATTTTTATGGTTCTACATTTTGTATATTTACAGAAGCAAATTTCACTGTTGCAATGACAATAACATAAATAATTATCTCTAAAATATACCTGGTATCTGGTAGGAAATAAGTACCTCTGCAAGTGATGGATTACTGTCATGCTTCCCTAGTCTGGATGAGTGTAGACAATTTCAGAATTGGCTATCATGCTTATGAATAATGGGGAATTTTCCTTAATATGTATTTCTAAAATTATGCTGGTAAGAAACCTTCCACTTAGAAATATAAAAGCCCTAAACATCAAGAAAATTTTATTTGAATTAGTGTGTAGCACTTGGTTTTAATTTGTGAAAGAGTGACAAATTTGTGCATCCGAAAAAAAGCCACACGCACACACACACTCACATACACAGACACATGGAAAACCCCGACTGCAACAACTAGTCAACAAATCAAAAAAACCCCAAAAGTTTCAAAAGTCTTCTGACAGCAATATCAGGAAAGCAGAATTACAGGAAAGTATTTTCCCATCTTACAGAGTAGAGAACCACGCAACACTTTCACATAAGTTTTGATAAGTAATTATGCCATGACAAATATAATAGAATCACAAATCATAGAATATGCTGAATAGAAAAAAACCACAAAACTTATTGAGTCCAACTCCTGGCCTTTCACAGGACACCCCAAGAATCACACCATATGCCCAAGAGCATTGTCCAAATACTTCTTGAGCTCTATCAGGCTGGTGCTGTGACTACTTCCCTGGGGAGCCCGATCCAGTGGCTAACCACCCTTTGGATGAAGAAGCTTTTCCTAATATCCAACCTGAACCACCCCTAACACAGCTTCAGGCCCTTCCCTTGGGTCCTGTCACAGGTCACACAGAGAAGATCGGTGTCTACCTCTCCTCTTCCCCTTGTGAGGAAGTTGTCACTGTGAGGAGGTATCAACTCAGTTTCCTCATCTCCAGGCTGAATAAAAACCAATGTGCCTCTGCCTAATACAAACATACCTGACACTCCTTAGCTTTCTATTTGAAGAAGGTAAGAAATCCGAATGTACTATGATATTTGAAGTGCTTTGGACCTCCCCACCTTACTCAGTGTGACCATTTGTCTTGATTAAGTTTTGAACTTGAACTAGTGGAAAAGGTACAGCATAGGAAATAGGGAACTGAGGCTGTAATATTATGAATTTATTACTTTTATGTACAGAAGAGGAACTAAATGGTGAATTTTAAAGCACAATTTGACTGAGAGAAATTTTGCACAGCATGCAGCATAAAAAGCAATATTCCTGGATTAGAGCAAAAATAAAACCCAACCAAACCAAACCAAACCCAACCAAAACCTTTAATTTTACCAACTAAAGGTAAAAGAAGGAAGCAATAGGAGGGGAAGCCATGTAACCTTAATCACTGCAACTTGTTACTGAATTTTGAGTTTTGGTATAATCTTTCCATATCTCAAAATATATTAACACTCTCACTTCACTGATCATTACAGAAATTCCCCTTTCTGTACAGCTGATCCCCCAACAATGCTTCCACATTACTAACGGAATCAAAGTAGAATAAAAGCAATATTGATTTATTTAAAAAATCATTTTCACAAGATTAAAACATCCTTAAAACTTGGATTTTAGCCAGTACAACATTTTGCTTGTTCAACACAAGTATAAAGAAACAAAGGTGAAACCTTAAGTTATATGAATCAGAGGAAGATCTAAATTTTCTCTTGCGCTTAAAACATTCATCTTGTATCAAGTGACAGTTCATGTCTCAGATTTCTTTCTGAGATCTTAAAACTCTTTTTTTTTACCACTGTACATTCCATGAGAAAGTACATGCAATTAGAAATGTTACAACTGAGAAGTTAAACAATCTCAATCGTTCATAGTAGGAATGGTGTATTTATTCCCATTAATCCCACAAATACTGAAATCTCCATCTAGTTTTTCTGAAGTGACGGTACAATTTGAATTCTGGGTGTAGCTACTATATTGCAGCAAAAATGAATTTGACCTGAAGACTTTATTTTTCATCAGTGACATAGATTTGCTCACTGCTATTCAAAATGAAAGATAAGCACTAAATCAAATACAATCTGTGTCAGCTTATGAAATGACTGTCTTATAAATTAGATGGTGCTGGGCTAAGCTACCAAAAATATCTGAGTAACTAGAATAAAAAGAAGGGCTGCTAAATCTGCTTATCTGTAATATGAACAACTTGGAGTTCAGCTCATTTCCGTCATTAAGGAAGAAGACGTATTCATTAGAGTCAGTAACACCGTAAACACAGAACTAGATCTGATAAGGGACTCCTAAGCCTGAAGGACAAAGTTTTAAGTCAATTCAATAAGTAAAATCTGGGATGGACAAATTGAGACAATTGAGATTAAAAGAGAGATACAGTGCTTTGTGAAGAGTGTCAGCAATTGATAATTTATCTTTGTTTGTCTGTTTGTTTGATTTGCTTATATGGCAGTGAAATAGCTAATTTGATTCACACCAAATAAGTTTTACTAACAATATTATACCAAATGTTTCAGCAGTTCATTCAAATTTTACTATAGGAGAGTGTAAGAAAGCTATTTTGCCACATCCAGCACCTGGAAGCAATTTCTGTCTAAATAAAATAAGAAAACTTTGTGCTAAGACAAAAGAAATTTAATGTTGTTATTTTTAGTAAATTAAATATGAAGTAGAGAGGATATGCTTTGGTGCTGGGTGAAACTAACCAAACAAACAATCAAAAGATGCCGTAGACAAGAGTTGCACTTGAAAAAGTATTATTGCAATCAGTTTTGGTTTTTCTTGTTGATTTGTTGGATTTCTTTTAAGAAACTATCTTTTCTAATGTCATTAGGACTGTGATACACAAAGCATACCACTGATCAGTAAGAGACAAAGTGGTTATCATTCAGTGATTTGTTTACTGTGCTCCTATTGAATTTTTGCTGGATCTTAACAGAAAATAGCTTTTCATAACTTACACAATTTGTGTGTCTGCAGAACTCTTAATGTGTGCATTTCCTCAGCTTTCAGGGTTTCCATTTATTCTTGTTTAGATAGAGAGTTTTGTAAAGTAAAATCTATCATCATATTTGGTATATTGTATAAGTCCATAATTTTAACAAATATATAGACACAGTTTAAGACGAGAAAACTTCATATAAAACACTGAAAAATAGAAGTACATAATGTAAGGTCATTTCAAAATTAGAAACTTGCTTGTACTGCTTGATCTAGGAAATTTTTAAAATTGAATTAGACAGTTGTTGTATTGTAGTTTTTATATCTCTGTAACAGTTCTGTAATGGCTGCCCCTTCACCCCCCATTTTCTCCCAATGGTTCCACCCTGAGCTTTCCCGCCTTTCCCTCAATGCCAATCTCCCTGAAAATGCTTAGTCATTCCCCTGTCTCCTCCCTGGTGCCCTGTCCATCACTCGGCTCCCTATCCCACTCTCCCAGAATCTTCCACCTTGGGCATCGAGTGAGTGGACGAGGGCCAGGGGTCCCTCCCTTGAACTTCCCCCATTGGTTTCAGTGTCTGTCTGTCCCTCTGCCTTCCACTCCCCCAGATCCCTCCATTGGGTGGTGGGCATCCCTTCCCCCTGGTTACCACCCCGGTATTTGACCTGTTGCTAAAGCCTCAGGGGCACTTTCGTCTGTCGGGACAATGGCATTCAGAGCTCCTCGGAGGTCGGATTAAACCTGAGACTTTTTCCCCAGCCTTGAGTTGACTCCCTTATTACCTCCTCAGATGCCGCCTCTCCTCCATACAAGGCAGACAGTGTAGTGCTCAGTCTTAGCAGCTCCCCGAATCTTCTCGAGAAAGTGTCCCCTGCAGCTGACCGTGCCTCTGCTGGGCAGGTGAAACCAGGGAGGTTCAGAGTAGGCATGGCGGCAGACAGTTATTCATCATGTACCACAACTTTATCTCAAAGTAGTTCCATTATAAGAATAAAAAAAAAAAAAATATTTTTACCAAAATGTTTAGTATGACTTTCTTTTTTCATTATTTCAGTTAAAGTATTATAAAAGTTTCTGACAGATATCATGTTCATAATTCATTTGAGGACTTACATTCTTTACCAGAAAAAGATTTATTTTTTGCAAAAATTACATCTTCTAAAAAGTGATAGAGAAAAATAATTCAATGGAATTAGCCAGGATTTAAGAGAAACTGTTGTAATTTCTTATTTCTACCACAAAAAAATGGTAAAATGTTAATCTCAGTGGCAGTTATTAGATTAGCATTGCTTCTGAGCCCAGCAATACCCCAGCTTCATGCAGGATGTTCTGTTGCCTGCAAAGCCCATTTTCTGGAGGCGAAAAACACTTCCATGGTGAAAGGGCCTGGAGCTGGATGGCCTTGATCTGCATCTGACCTAGACAAATCAAGGCCTAGGATTTGGGGAAACACTGCTGCATATTCTCACTTCTCAAATGAGAAGCATCGTTACTGACTTCATTTTCTATAAATAAAATAAATAACACTAGCTAGTACTTTATCAAAAGATTGTAAGGACAAACATACTGATGTTTCATGTAATTTTCTATTGGAAATACCAGCTATGTAAGTTGTAACAGGTAGATGTGAGTTCACTGTATGGAGCTTAATATCTCCAAGTTAGCACTGTGACTAATAAAACTTGTAGTAAAGACCTGACTTGTGGTAGTGGGATTTTGAAGTTTATTTGTTTAAGAAATTGTTTAAACTGTTGTAATGGTTTGTTCCTATTTACGTCTGTTCAGTTTTCCTAATAGTCTCTCCCCAAAGTTGTTTACCACCTGTTTTCCCGCCTTTCCCCATTCTTATCCCTCCCATATTTCCAGATCCTTCCATGTCCATCCTCCAAATCCTGCCCCTGCAGCTTGTCTGTCATTATTTGCTACACCCATTTATCTAGAAGCTTCATTGTCAATTATTATATTTCCCTTCCCTCATTGGTATATTAAGTATGAAATCTTCCCTTCTTCTTCCCTATTGGTTTTATGTTTACATATATCCACCCCATACTCCTTCTATCTAGCCCTTGATTTGTTGTTAGGTTGTCTCCTCTCTGGGGACAGCCCCCCCTTAAAATTTGCCGTTTTTCTCTGCTTCGCACCTTTTTGCCTCTGCCCCCCCTTCAGGTTGCTACACTGTCACCTGTACTGCTCCCTGCGCAGGGAAAAATAAAGGCTGCTCGGAGACACAAGCAAGGGTCCTTCCTTCTTTCCTTCACCTCAATCCTTCAACATGGGTCCACTCATATCGGCCGCTTCTGTCAGTAAGGGACCACAGCCCATGGCTGAACCGCCACCCTCTGCCTGCCGGTGGCTGAGGAGGGGAGCGGCCACTTGTGGTACACACCGAGGGGAAAGGGGGTTGGGGCTTGCTGGCAACCAGTGTCACCCCCTTCTCCTGTGACCGAGGCATGGCGTCACTGACTGAAGCACAGAGACAAGCTTACCCACAAAAGACTGTTTGTTGAACCTTAAAAAATATTCCTTTAAGAAATGTGTCTCATACATGATCCCTACTAGGTTCATTGGACATCAAAATAACTACTAGTATAAATAGTATTATGAGTTATAGTTAAAATACCTGCAATTAGTAAGTATATTATTTATTTCTGCTCCTAGGCATGTATATATAAATCCTGACAAAGCTGAGCTGCTCAGCACTAAAGCCAAATAATAAATGTAACTCAGCTAACATAGTAAATATGGTCAGACCACATTAACTTAAGCATGAAGAGGCTCACAGTACTCACATCAACTGTGGGAGGTCCAAATTAAAAAATGACAACTCCAAAAATACCCTAGAGAGAAGAATAAAATGAGTTTTCCATTAATGAATATCAAAACCTTTGTCTTAGGTTACAAAGTAAGATGTACCCAAAAGTATGTATTCTATCACCATCTCCATAAGCTGTTAAAACCAGGTGGGGCACTGTTCCTTATCTCCATGACTCATCCCTGACAGCTGCAGGATATATCTTCTGTTAATGGGCCATTGAGTGTCACTGTATGACTGATAAAATTCCATCATCCCATTGTGAGATGCTCCACCAAGGAACCAAGCATTCCTACCTGGATATAATCTGAGATAATTTGGAACACCACAGTCTGCCTTATCCACTGAATTCCCATAGGAAAAGAGCTCCATAACCACCGCTGGACCTTCAAAGGAAGACTACATCCTATTACAGGATCACTGCTTCAACAGAACCACATCTGTCACTTCAAAGAGGATTGTATCCACCATTTAATCAGACTGCTACCAACACCCTGACCAACAGGTGTCAGGTTGTATTCTCACTGAGTGTTTCTGTATTATAGCATTTAATTTAATTTTCCTATTAAATTGTATTTTTGACTTGGGATGTGCCACTGGTTTGCTTTCAAATTAGTATAACCTTCCTGTTGGAAGCACATTCAGTTTAATATAAAAAAGGGTCACACAAAAAAAATCCCAACAAAAAAATTGAATAATATTTCTGATTCCTATCAAAATATGTGTTGTCTAAATTTTGGCTAAGATGTACATTCAGGTATTACAGAATATAGTTCTGATGGCTAACATTTCATCAGGAAGAGGAAGACTCAGGTTCCCTCTGAATACCTGAGTGAACATAAATAGGACATCTCTTCCACAGCTGGAAACAGAATGCTGAAAGAAGGCCTGAAGGCCTTAATCAAAAAAAAAGTTTACAATTCTGGATTTCAGCCTGAAAGAAGCTCTTAAAATTCGGGTATGCAGGGTCTGTGTCCCCATCCATTTTGTATTACTTCTTTCTTAGACAGCTACCCAGGTGTGAGATCTTCTTCACAGGTTTTGCAACGGTCAATAGTTTATTACTAACAATTCAACATGATAGTCAGGGAAACAGGTGTGAGGGATGAAGTGGAGTGCGGCGTTGTGTTCTTCTCCCCAGTCCCGGGTGGCTCGGGGAGCCCGGCTCGGCTCTGTGTATTGTCCAGGAGTCCGGGGCTGCTGCTTGGTCTGGGTGCTCTGGCACTGAGTGCACCGACATGGGCTGGCCATGCTCTGTAACCGGTGCTGGGAGGAGATGAAGGGGCAAAGGAATGACACACCCTGCCCTGCAGTTGGCTGGAGAAGGTTTATTGCCGCATGGTCGCCGCGGTGGAAAGCAGCGACCACTCCCAGCGCCCGTGTGGACAAGATGGCGACGGGACAAAGGAACGCATAGGATTTTATAGGGGGTGGACAGACACAGGTGGAAGTCCCCTTGCCCAATGGGGACAGGCAACGGGGGAGTGACGTGGACCACGGCAACCAACGGAAACACGACAGGGGTGTGTACAAGGTTCCAGAACGAATAGGAACACGGGGATGGGGTAACTGACCCAGAAGTCTCAGGAATGAACAGGGGGGTGGCCACAAGCCTGGCATAGGAAGGCTCCAATTGTAAGTGACCTGGAGCGAACCATTGCGGGGGATATGGGGGTACATAGAACTGGCTAACTAACAGTTATTAGAACCCCTAACTAAACCAACCTGGGATGCAACAGTGGAGCTTCCCTGTCAGTGCTTGATCTTGCTCTCTGTATTATTTTAGTTAAAGTCTGGGGCCTTGCTTGCCAGGGGGTGCCCCAAGCACTTTCACTCTCTGCACATTTAGTACGAGCACCCCAACTCTTGACTAATCCCCTTCACAAATTGTACATGACTGTTCAGCCTCTCTGACAGAGCATAGAGCATTTCTCCTGGATTTTGTCAGCAGAAGAAGACCTGAGTGGCTTGGCCATATGAACACAGAAGGGCTTGAGTTAGACAGTTACATGACCCATCTTAAAACAAAATCTCCCTCACTGATGAAGACAAAAAATTTGCACCTCTAGTGGGCTATTTGACCCAACAAAATCCTGATTTACCTTGCAAAGGTCTGAGATCACCTTTCACTGACCATTAGAAGAATCCTGAAGAGACCGTGTTGCTAACTGGGGTATTTCATTTAAGTGTCTAAAATGGTTGAGCTCTAGTCCAAAAACTGAGTAGAGCTGGGAGTCAAAAGTATCTCTGTTCCAACACACCTCTATAATGACAATACCTTTCTCAAATAAGATGTGTCTGCTCAGGTGGCAATATTTACATAGCAGTTAAATTGATAGTAAGTATACCTGTGATGAAAATTAAATGTTTTACTATTAATTTACCAAATAAAACTGGGGTTTGTCCATCTAAATTAGGGAAAGGAAAGAGCCAGGAATGTTGAAAAGTGCATCTTTTATTATAAAAATATCTTACCTCATAAATTCTGTTTATCTCAAAGCATTTGCATTTAGTTTATTGAACCCCCAAAATAAAGATCCAATTTTTTCCTGCACTGACTGAAATAATTTATCTTTGGCATTTTTTTTCTGCATTTATTTTCCTCACAACAACTGGGCTTATGACAACTCACTTGTCACACTGCTGAATGATTATAATCAGTTGATAAATGAGGCTTTGTGCTAGTTAGCCTTTGCAAATTCAATTTCTTTAGCTGGAATGGTATAATTAAAGCCAGATTTTAAAATCAGTATTACATGCTAATTACCAATATCAGAAAATAGTAGCCAAAATGCTATCCTTAATAAACTGAATGCTAAACATTCACAGAATGCATAAATAAATTGCTCTGGTTTTCCTCTCATCTCAATTTTTGAGAAAATACCTCTCTGCTATTTAATCACATAATTCCTACATTTGACCAAGTTGCATGTTTTGGTTTTAATTTTTTATTAAAAATGTTGGGGTGCTTCTAGCATATTAAAAGGAGAGATATGCTAAAGGAACAGCCAACAGTGCTGTTTAAAGACAAGAAAATTCTCAGGTTGGTTGCTTCTGCTTTCTCACAGAAGATAAACACTGACACCTAATCTTGATTGCAATCACATTTTAATGACATTCCTTATCCTTCCCAATCTTTCAGTTTATATTTCTCTAAACTTATAGTGAATTTAAAGACAGAGAGAGAAGGAAAGACAGTCAGTTTTGATGCTTGGTAATTGGCAAAAGGAAGAGCCAATTATCACAGATTATTAACACAGACATGCTACATCCGGTAGTGACTGTTTGTCTAGAAGTATCTATCACACAAATAATTAAAATCAATTGTTGGCAGATGTGGATCTTGCCTCTCATGATTGCTTTTTCCTAATGTACAGGATTTGATAAAGTCTTCCAGTTTAATTTCTGGGTTGTTGGGTTTTTTAAACAATATCTAAGATGTTCAAAAGAATGTAGGCACAATACATGGAAAAACTACCTAGGAAAATTAGACAGCTGTCTGTGTTTATCTTGATTTTCCCAATTGTACTGGCTTAAGCTCTGTTAAAAGAATCTGGAAAGTAGAAACAATCTGTATTCTTATTGTGCACTTTCAGCCCTATAGGAAAACCTGCTGGGATTGGCTGCAGATGGCTTCATCTCAGAAGAAGAATGTGCTTCCCAACAGTTCCTTGTTCTGTATGCATGATCAAGCAACAGTCAATGGTTTCTTGTGCCTCATTAGCTGTAGTGACAGGAAGAAGTATGATTCTCCAAAAATACCTGCCCTTCCTCCAAACTAAGGTAACTGCACAGAAGAAACACCAAGAAACTTGAATCTTGTGTTTTAATAGAACAAATAAAGAAACAAGAAGAATTGTAAAAATTATGTTCAAATTCTTGACAAGAATTTCACATTAAGTAAGTAAGCTTAAGCTTTTGGTATGTATATCAAAATCTTTTCTCATTAAATGAAAAGAAGGAATTATTTTGTTTTGGCAGAAGCTTTTTTTTTTTTTCAGCTACAAATGTACAACTCAAGTTTCTAAAAAATTTTGCTACTGCTGAAGATTCTCAAATCTTGGCATATAACTAAGTGTGCATATTGACCAGGATTCCTTAAATACCTATTTTAATGTCTTATGTTTTAAACTTCAGGGACAAAGGCAGGGATTTCTTGGATTTCTATTACAGCAGTGAGACTTGTGGAAGTTAAAAAGGGAATCACTGGGAAAATTTAAAGTTCATAATTTTTTTCCTGAGTTGTTTATGTAGTTGTAATCAAGTCACTCTTTCTCCCTGTAGGTTTGCTACCATTTCAACCATTTTTCTATTTTTGCTATGCCTGCTAAGATTCATATCCTGAAGAATGTATTTAGAACCAGTGAGCTTGTGTGCACCTTGAGAGATCCTCTCTATTGACTATAAAGGAAATCTTTTGATTCAGATGTGACAGCTATGCTAAATTCTGCCCAGGCAGCTTCAGTTCTTGTCCCTAAACTAATATTTCCCAGTTTAAACACTTCTTTCTCCTACATCTCCCAAAATGAAATATGAAAGTATGGTAATAAAATGACCATAAAAGTTACTGCAGTCTAATGCAACACATTTTTTCATATTTGTGAAATATACACCTATTTCTAACCTTGAAAGTTTCTGAGATAAAAGGCTTAAAGTACTGACAAGCTCAGTACTGCTTATCTAAGCTGTGATAGTTCCCCCTGGAAAACATACAACTGGTGACTAATGTATTAAGTTCACTGGGGAATTATCACAACAATTTAGTTCCACTTAATTCTTCTTATAAAAATTACAGGATGTATTTGAAGGCATGGCCAGCAGGTCAAGAAAGGTGATCCTGCCCCTCTACTCTGCTCTTGTGCGACCCCACCTGCAGGTGCTGCATCCTGCTCTGGAGTCTTCAGCAAAGGAAAGATGTGGATATGTTGGAGCAAGTCCAAAGACGTGCCAGAAAGCAGATCGAAGGGCTGAAGCAACTCCTCTCTGGAGACAAGCTGAGAGAGCTGGGGTTGCTTAGCCCCGGAAGCATGCTTGCAACCTTCCAGTACTTAAAGGGAGCTTGTAGAAAAGATGGAGAGTGACTTTTCATATGGACAGACAGTGATAGAACAAACTAAAAGAGATGTATATTAGATGTTAGGAGGAAATTCTTTATGGGAGTGGTGAAGCACTGGAACAGGTTGCCCAGAGAAGTTCTGAATGCCCCATCCCTGGAAGTTCAAGGCCGGGCTGGATGGGGCTCTGGGCAACCTGAACTAATTGGTGGTATCTTTGCTCATGGTGGGATCCAGATGATCTTTAAAGTCCCAACTCAAACCATTCTGTGATCCTATGACTCTATTTATGCTGATTTTTTAAAATGGGAAATGTGTCCCATGCATAAGAGGTGATGATATGGTATTCTGCACAGATTTTGTTGGTATTTACTCAAAACAAACTGTGTAAAACATGCAATTTCTATCAAGTCATTAATTTTATCATTTGAATTCTGTGTTGCATTCTAATAATGTTACTTTTAAGTAATTATTATTCCTATAATCCGATTTACTTTTCTTCATTTTTAGGGTAATGTGTTTTCTCTCACATGCATATTAAAGTACACATTTATACAAAACTATTAATGATGCTGGGAAGGTAGATTAAGCCCTTCTGTCAAATATATGTACCTAACTTAAACCTCACTTTGAAAGTAAACAACAAAATAGATGTACACACATTTTTGAGAACATTGACAAGCTAGAATTTCTCATTCATTGGGGTTGTAGCCAATATTTTGGTCTTTAGAATGTTGATTAGGTGCCCCAATTAAGAGTCTTAATGGAAGCCTAGAAGCCCAATATTAAGAACCAATTAAAAAATTCTTGGCTCTGCATTTAAGAAAAACTTTACATTTTAACTTAGTTTACGTATGTACCAGGGTCTATTTGTTTCATGCACTTGGTCTGTAAATATTCAATCAATGCATATGTTAGATTTTTTTAAATGGAAAATAATATGCATTTTGTATTATGAATACTAGACTTTTTTTTTAAGGGGCTGCTGTCTGCCACACATGCTATATTGGAAACAGTTCTAGCCATTACAGTTATTTTTTGACCTTTTACATATTCCTCCACTGGCAAAACAATTCAATGCTCAATTACAGTGGACTGAACAAAAATCAATAACCTAAATTTTTTAACCTTCTAATTCTTAGAGATATCTTACATTTAATGAAACAGAGTAAGTTTATTTGTAAATTAGTAAAAAGCACAAACAAGTAATGGATTTTTTTTTTTTTTTAGGAAAAGTAAGCAGGAAAGGTGGGTTTGCTGATAGCACTCTATTTAACTACCTAAGCAATGTCTAGCTGTAAAGTTGTGTTTAGCTGCATAAGCCACAAATTATATAGCTTCATCCTTTCTCAATCCAATGAACATATGTGACAGTAACTAATGGGACAGAAATTAATTCAGCTTCCAACTCTCAGAAGCTTTTCTTTTTTTCCCAGGTATTACTTACTTTTTGAGATACAGGTAAATTATTTACTTATGGTATAGTCTAACAAACAATTACAGTTTTGAAGGAAGAATTTTCTTTTTAAATATCTAGCTGGTAAAAAAGTAAAATAATTAATTAAGAAATCGGTACCTATATTATTATGTCACAATAGAAGCAGAAAATATAGTTTTTTGAAAAATAATTTGGGTTTTGTTGAGGAAGGATTCTTTATTAAAATCCTTCCCATATTATACACTGCCCTCCCCAGATGGCTTTCCCTCTCTCTCTCCTTAACTTGTGTCTGCAAAAGGCATCAGTTACTTCAAACAAGAAGTCACACTGGGTGGCTTTGCTTTTCTCTTTCTCTGGCTCTTCTCCAGCAGAAGGACAAGATGTGGATCTGGATAGTCAAGAGTGTAGAACGTTGTAGAAAGGCAGGCTCATTTCTAGTTCTGTTAGAGGCCTGGAGGGTGCTGTTGGGCCAGCAAGCCTGAGAGCTAGTCAAGGAGAAAAAGTGGGTAATAGTGAAAGAGAGGGAATAGCTTCAGGAACATACATCTGCCTATTCAGCCTTTTCTCTGACAGGAGAGGTAGCAGCAAGATCTGGCAGGGCCAAAGTTTTTTTTTGTCTTTCTGACTTGTTTGGCTTCAAACACCATTGCCTTTTTCTGCTACCTTTCCTGAAGGCATTGAGGGTCCTACTGTCAAAATAATGGTAACTTTCTTTACAGACATAGATAAAAGTAGTAGTGTTTCTTCTGTTATAACTTAATGAGATGAGAGCAGCAAGGATTGTAAGCAACAATAAAATTCTTTATGACACCACTGATGTAGCAGGAAGACAAGAGGATTTTTTATTCAGCATGTCTTAAAAGACTCATCTGACCTTTCCCGTTACACAGTGGTAAGGGTAATGGGAATTGTTAAGGGCACTCCTCTCTCTTTGTTCCACAGAGGTTAACTGCTGGTCACCTCCTTCTGCTGTCACCCCTTTACTCCACAGGTGCTGACTACTGTTCTCTCTTAAGTGGTCTGGTAGATCACCATAATTGTTCCCAGAGCAACTGCAAGTGGTGCTTAGTCTGTATATGTTGCTTCTTGTTAGACCTGATGAAAGGATTCTGTATATGTATGTGATTATGCAAGCATATGTGTAAGCATTATCAAAATGCGACATCTAGAAAGTACCAATGGCTGATAGAGATTGGTTTAATCATACTACCTTCTGTTTGCAGTGTTTGCACATTGTCTGTCTACATATCCTTCTTTCTACCCCTTTGATCTCCTATCTGCCATGATAGCATACAATAACCTTCAACATTTATATGCTTTACAGTGTTGTTTGTGACAAATTGTAAAGTGTTCTAAGTTACTTTTTTCCTTTATACCTTTCATAAAGCAGTTGTCTTTGATTCTTCATCTTGTATAGTTTTCCCCTTTGATTTCCTCTAGCCACAGAAACAGCACTGAAAATTCTCTGTTTCAAAGGAAGTTTTATTGTATAATAAATATCCATGTGTGTTGGAGTATGGCATATCAGCACAGTGGATGTTTTTTTCTTGAAAATATTGCTAGAATGGTACAGCAGGACACAAGAGACATAAATGATCAATTAGCTACATAAACAATTGACAGTTATAACAAGTCATTTTGAAAATGCATCTCCTGCTTTTTATATACCTCAAAAGAAGAATAAAATAATGTATGCAAGCTATGTTATGAGATGATTACAGATGAGGTCATACTTCCTTGTAAAATAGAAATAAGACTGGATGAAGCATTGTTCTTTTCCCCCCAATAGAATTGGGAATAACTTCCATGAAAAAAAAAAAAAAAGTTAAATGAGAAACCAAACTGAAGAAATATAGGCATGAAAACTGATCTAGACAAGTACACTCCAGAATGTTCACACCTTGTTCTTTGCCAGAGTAGAAGATTTGAAAGCATGACTACAAAATACTTGCACTGTAAAGATATCCCCAAGCCAGGGCTCAAGAGTACTAACACAGTTGAGTTCTTGCTGTATGCCCAGGCTAATTTGCCAGGCTGAAAGGCAGGCCATGCAGTCTAAGGCCAGTGGGGTGTGGATGCCACCATACAGCTCCTGGGATCAGAAAACTGTATCTACATATTGCTATCCCAGCTATGCTGTACTGTGGTTCCATGTTTAAATGAGAAAGAATAAGGAAAATAAAAACAAAATAACCCAATAAAACAAAAGAGTAAACAGAGGCAGCAGGCAAGCTCAGCATTGAACTAGTGATCATTTGCATTAACTACTCTTGATGTCATGGCATTAGCTACTGTGTATCGCCACTTTAAGGAAATATCCAGACATAATTTAGAAGAGACCTGTGTCTGCAGGTAAGGTTGGTATGGATTTGATGGTTGTATGTGAATACTTAGTATGTATTTTCCAACCCTGACAATTCTATAGGGTTGTGCCAGGCCTTAAGCGTTCTTCCAACAAAACAAGCTTTGTGTCATCAGACATCCATTCTTGTCTCAAAGCAAAGTCAAAAATCTCTGTGATTTCATATTATACAAGCACAGAATCATAGAATCACTTTGGTTGCAAAAGATCTCTAAGATGACCAACCACTATCATGACAACCAAACCAGACCCATAAGTGTCGCATCCAGTCATTTCTTAAACACCACCTTAAAGGTGTTTAAGAGTAGTATTAAATACTTGTTAATATAAATATATACTCATTATATAAATACTCATTAAAAAATGAGTATTATTAAGAATGATAACTCCATCACTTCCCTGGACAGTCCATTCTAATGTTTAACAATCCTTTCTGTGAAGAAATTCCTTCTAACTTCCCTTGGTGCAGCTTGTGGCTATGATCTCTCATTCTGTCAGTTATTGCCTGACAGAAAAGGCTGCCCCCTACCTGACTGCAGCCTCCTTTCAGGTAATTGTAGAGAGTGATAAGGTCTCTCAGTCTCCTTTTCTCCAAGCTAAACAACCTAAGCTCCCTCAACTGTTCCTCACAGGACTCACTAGACCCTTTGCCAGCTTTGTGTCCCTTCTCTGAACATGCTCCAGCAGGTCAATGTCTTAATTGTAGTGAGGGGCCCAGAACCGAGCACAGGACTTGAGGTGTGGCCTCAACAGTGCTGAGTACAGAGGGACAATGACTGCCCTGGTCCTGCTGGCCACACTATTTCTGATACAGGCCAGGATGCCATTGACCTTCTTGGCCACCTGGGCACAGCTGGCTCCTCTTCAGCCAACTATCAACCAGCACCCCCAGGTCTTTTTCTGCTGGGCCACCCTCTAGCCATTCTGCTCCATCTTGTAGTGCCGCATGAGAGTGTTGTGATCAACATGTAGGACCCCGGCCTTGTTGAACTTCGTACTGTTGGCCTTGGTCCATTGATCCAGCCTGTCCAGATGATCTCTCTTCAGATTCTTCCTGCCTGTCCAGATGATCCCTCTTCAGATTCTTCCTGCCCTCCTGCAGATCAACAGTCACACCCAACTTAGTGTCATTTGCTAACTTAGAGATTGCACTCAACCCCCTTGTCCAGATCATCAATAAAGATGTTTAACAGTATGGGCCTGATACTGAGCCCTGGGGAACAACACTCGCAACTGCCCACCAACAGGATGTGGCACCATTCTCCATCTCTTTCTGGGCATAGCCATCCAGCCAGTTTTTAACCCAGCAAAGAGTGCACACATCAAAGCAGGGGCTGCTCCATTGTCTCCAGGAAAAGTAGTGAAAGTATCAAAGGCTTTGCTGAAGTCCAGGTAGGCTATATCCACAGTCTTTTCCTCATCCACATGGCATGTCACCTGGTCAAAAAAGGAGGTTAGGCTGGTCAGGCAGGACCTGCCTTTCCTAAACCCATGATGGCTGGGCCTGATTCCTTGGTAGTCCTGTTGTACTCTGTGTTCACTTATGGGCTAGAATCCTCCTTTTGAACAGGTGAACCCCATCTGTCTCCAGCAGACCTGAAGCCACATAATCCACCCCGTGATTGAAAAATCCATAATTCCACCAACAGCATCCGTCTTTAGTCATTGTGACTAATGCCATCTTTAGTCATTGTGTCTTTAAACCACATGTTGATTATATTGGTTCTCTTGTGACCTTTTGACATTCTTCCCTGCTACCAAAGGAATTGAGGAAAACATCACCTGTGCTTCTGATCCCTGACCCAATTTTCCCAGTGCCCTGAAGTCCTTTTTGATTCCCCTAGGACTTGTCTCATCAACCTCCTTGTTGCCAACCTAGACAACCAGCAGCAAGTAATAATCAGAGGGCTGAATTTGTCCAGAGCGCCTCTTACCTGGGCCCCAGGGAAGTCAAAGATATCAGTGTGGGACAGGTCCAGTTGGCATACAGAAACCTCAGTTCCCCTCATAATGGAGTTTCCTACTACAATTATCCTTTATTTCTTAACACCTGTAGTTGTGATCCATCTGGTTGACTGACTTGTTCTGGTCAATGCCCCAGATAAACCTGCATCTCCACTGTCATTTGCTTGACCCTCAATTTCCAAAGCATTATACTTACATTGTAAGGGCACTTGGGGAAGGTGTGGAAGGCCAGAAAAGTATAGAGTGTTTCATATCATGATACAAGCCAAATAAGTTGCAGTGGTGGAAGGCTTCTCTTTAACCTTTAATATATGGATTCAATGAGTTTAAAAGCAATTACTGCAGACAAACTAGATCTCACACTCTAGAAAAGTAGCTTTTATCTGGAATGTACATTATCCTTTCTGTAACAGCAAAAGTTTAACAGTGTTTTAATATATGTTTAAATGAACAGTTTAGATTTAGTTTGAGACCTCAATATTGCTGTCAGGGAAAGAGAGTAGTATCCTAATAGGAGATTTTTTTTTTTTTTTTATTCTGATAGGATCTCATAAATTTGTATTGTTATTCATAAACTGTTCAAGAAAATGTATCTCCTAGAAACTTTATAGAAAATACTTTTGAATTATAAAAACAACAGTAGAAAATAGGTATTATAGGATCTCCTGTCCACTGATCCACAGAGAATGGGTTCTTAAAGTCCTCAACTGCAAAGTCATGGATTTTCACTTCAATGTTTTAACACAGAAGGTCTCCAGTTTGATCATTATGTGTCATCCTAGCCTAAGGCTGTCGTGAAGACACATTTGTAAAAGTGTATGAAGCAATGCAGAGAAAAATGCAGTTTGAAGAAAAAACAAGTAAATTGTTTCAGAGGAAAAGACAACTGTAATAAGTAATGAAGAATTAATATTAATTTACAACTGTGTGGAAATTATGCCGCAGGCAATGACCCTCCAGATGCACTGTTTATTTTTAGAGCTGTTTTTCTTCCTGAACTCTGTCAAGATATTAAAAAACAATATTTATTTATTTTGCTTTTTATACAAGAGATATTTCTAGTGATTTCAGGGAAAATTATTGGTATTGTTTTATTCCTTGACTTAAGTTTATGGACAGTGTTTTTTTTACCTCTTCTTCTCAAGGATTTTGTAATTGCTGAAGCACTGAGAGTCCTCAGAGTACTAGATAGTTATTTTTTTTCTTTGAAAAGATATGCACACATAAGCAGAACAGTTTCAGCAAAGAGTATCATTTATATTTTATGTTTTGTGGTTCTTCATGCATCTGATTCTGAAGTAATTCTGTCCTGCTTGGCTCTTCTGCTTCTCTTTGGCAATTTCCTGTTTTGACATATAACTACATCAGTGTATTAATTTGCAGAATATCTCTCCTATTTGGAGGTGCATAGTCATCATTTGCTTCTTGCAGCCATGATGATGGCTGAGATTTTATTGCACCATCTGTTGGAAACTTAGATCTTCCTTGAAGACTGGAGGAAAAATATACTATCATCAGAGCTGAAATATTTTCCTGGTCAAATGAGTATTATTAAGATGTGTGAGGCAGAACCTGAGAGATCATCCAGAATCCATTTTTGAGCACTAGAAGCTAATTACACTTATCCTTCAAGTGAGCCTCAAGATTCCTAGAGAGAGTGCATTTGATTGTTTTTCACTGGATAACTCTCTGTAAGAAATCCTTAAACTTGATATTAAAGTAATGCTTCATAATATCCATTGTATTGGATCATGAATAAGAGGAAAATTCTGGTGGTCCTAGGAGGTGGGATTTTATTAAGATAATTATATGGATGACACTGCAGCTGTAGTGAGAATTGCAGCTTTGGGCATAGTGACTAGCTGCTGCTGCTTCTTCTATACTTTTGCCTGTTGCTACCTGTTCCCCATTTTTTGAGTGCCATTCAATTTGGCTTGGTAGAAGAGGAGACCAGCTTAGTTAAATGAAGTCTGTTGCTCCAATTTCAGGACCTGTTTTTCATACATTATAATTTTGTGAAATCTAAAAACATTTGGAACAAAATTTTGCAACTGATTTCTCAGATTTTTTACTTACAGAAAAAAGCAGTTTTATTTTCACTTAAAACCGTATTAGAAGAATTTTTGGCATTCACTTGATTTTCCATGCCTTTCAATATGAAATATGATAAAAAGGTGGAATAACATTTACATTGAGCTTATTTCTGTATTTTCTTCTGCAGTAAATAAACCTTGTACTGACTGCAAGATCCATTCTGTACTCTATGTGAAGCACAAAGTCTCTGAAAAAAATGAGTTATAAACAAGTGTTGAATGTCTATGTATGCAAAAGAGTTGCACAATAAAGTTACAGAAACAACTTCCAATCTGTCATTACTTATCATCTCAATAACTGGTTTTGTGCCATCTTTGTTGTGGTGTCATGGTTTCTGGGGAAGCCTGCACATACTTTTAATATGCACTTGATAGCTACAAAGATTTATATGATATCTATAATGGGAAATTGGTATAATTTTCATTTCTTTTGAAACCTGGCTAACACTTACCCAGACCCTGGAGAAGGAATTCATATCACCTACTTTCAAATTTTCACAATGTAAACATTTCTATCTAACAAGTCACTATATGGTCCTTTTGTAGTTGTTGCTCAGTAGAGACAAAGAGTCACTTATGGATATGTTTTATCTACTTTAGATGCCTATTTTGACATGAAAATAATTTTATTTAGGAAGCGCATACTTTTTCTTTATTAACTTGAAATGAAGTTTAGGATGACCAACTCAGGCATATAGGTCTGCAGTTTGCACAGTTACACTTGATACAAAGTCTGCTAAAGGAAATCACTAAAGGAAACTTCTGCACTGTCCTTGCACTTAAGAATCTCATTGCACAAACCTGCCTTGGAACAAGTTCTTTCTTGCTTGCTTCTGTGATTTAATCCAGAATGATGCAGTTATTTATGCATCCAATTCTATTATTAGCTTCAATGTTTCTCCCTTTTTTATGTTTGCTGCTGATTGTGAAAGGAGGTAGTAAGCATTCATTTACTAATTGTCTGTTATTAATAGCCAATCCTATTAGTGAAGGAAAATAAGCAACTCACTTCCTCAGTTTTTTTCATTTTCATTTCCTCCTCATTAATGCATTGCTCTTGTCACTCAAGTAAGACCTCCAGATAAGAGTTAAAACCAGAGAACTCCAAGACTGTTTTTCTTGTTTTGTAGAAATCTCTTCACATTGCCATATGCACTCCTAGATGTAAAAGGTTTGGCAAGGATGAGATTTTTTTTTTTTCTTTCCCTGAGGTTTACTATAAGAAAGCAAAATTTTGAGTAAACAGCAGCCACAAATTCTGTTCTCATTTGAAACAGAGAGAGCTTACCACTTCTGAATTGTTTAGGGTCTGTTATATTTCAAACTTAGCTGCACTCCCTTCTGTATACAGTAGCTAACATAGTAAATTGTTTTAGAATCTGTATCTTTAAGGTCTTGAAATCTGTTCTGGCATCTGAATCTCATTACAGTTAAGGAGACAATGCAGTACTTTGGAACAGTAGTTCAGTTTCTTTGAAATCCCAAGATATTCTTATTTTAAATCTGGACTGGATAGGGGAAGATATATCTGAAAAACACAAAAATTACTTCAGCCTTCCATTTGAAAAGTCTGTATTAGCCCAGAGAACTATAATTGGGTCACTGATAACCAGTCATAGAGTAATTCTCATGCAGATAGAGTTTCAGTCTGGGAGGGATTTTTGCACCTGAGAAGGCACTGGCAACCACAGTCTTCTTGGAAATGCCATCTGGGGCTTAATTGCAATCACATAACAAGCTTTTTCATAGCTGTCACATTTTGCTGCACCCTCTTGGAAGTAGGTAGCAAAAATGCTTTTTCTCACATTTTACACAATGCTGCTGCAACAGATGCCATTTCTGCCTTGAGACAAGATAATCTGTGCAAACAGAAGAGAATTTCTAAGAAGAGGAAGTTAGAAAGTTCAGAGGCAGGGAGGGAAAGACAATTTTGCAGGTTCGGATATGTTTCTGTAGAAAGGAAATATATATAGTGAAGTGCTGGATGGGATCAGCTGGGTTTGCTTGCTAGATGGTCACTAAAGCTTGGTTCAGAAAATGGGTTGCCAACGATTATTTTCACTAGAGACTTCTTGCCTCTGGGAAATATTTCAGTTTGAACACAAAAACTTTTGCAATGAAGGACATTTTTTTTGCAGTGTTTAAATCCATTCCACATTTTAGTGGATTTTCAGTGGCAAGCTAATAAATTTTCAAGTGATAACACAAAGGAAAGCTATAATGGATATTATTTTGTTTCCTTTTTTTTTTGTTTTTTTTTTGTTTTGTTTTTTTTTTTTTTTGTTTTTGTTTTTGTTTTTGTTAAATGACAGACATATACCTAGATATTGAGGAGATTTTAGTATATATTCCAGCAAGGGATGGACTCCTCTGAGAGGAAAGGGACTAATCAGGTTAAAAGGGTTGATTTAATGCTACATTATAGATCAATTAAGTGAAGTCATGAGATTCAGAGATTATATTCATAAAGATTTTTTTTTCAGACTTTTAGATCCCACACACTCCCTTTGCATCTGCAACAACATAATTGGAATGGAGACTTATTTAACATTCTTTTAATGGAGCTGATTATTATTTCAGCATAAGAGTTGTTCATCACAGTAGGGAGGTCTAACATAGCATGAACTGAGACCAGTAAGGTTCCATGATTAGGATACTCATTTTAGGCCTTCTAGAATATTTTAATGCAATATTTATCAGAACCTACAGTGAAGGCAAAATTATTCACCTGAGGAATTTATTAATATTTTTTTTAATATTGTCTAAGTAATATAATAAAGAAAGGAATAATTTATTTATCTTTTTATTTCAATGGAGGATGTCTAGAAGATTTTTTATTACTTTATGAGAAATGTCAAGTATGCATATAAATCTGCTACACAGGAAACCTATTAAAGACACATTCCTAATATATAGGGTCATACCACAGGTGGTGAAACAAGAAGAAATAGTAAAAATGCAATTCCCCCTATTTCTTCTTAAGCCCGTTGTCTTTCACAGAAAAAAAATGGATTCTGATTTTGAATGCACATTAGATCTTTCCTGTTTCTTGATCTGAGTTTCATTGTGTGGGACTGACACAAATCTTCTTTGATCCTCATTCAGCTGGAAATACATACTGAATACCTGCAAAATGATGCTCCTTTCTCTATTTAAAGCCTTAGAAGGGACTCCAACAACTTCACTGTTCTTGAGGCAGTGGGGCTGATTGCCTGACTGTAAGTTACAATGTTTCATACTGTTATGGAGAACTTAAGGGGATTAATTTGTTTAGATGCCAACAGATTTTATCTCTATCATTGGAACTTTGTGGAAAACAGAAGGGAGTCAGAATACATTTGAATTAAGTCCTGAGATAAACTGTCCTGTGCTTCAATTTCTGATATGAGTAGAAAGCCTATAAATAAAATACATGAAGTGAATGTAATCTAATAATAACAATGCATAGCAATCAAAGGTATGCCATAATATAAGCAGTGAGATTCTCCTGGAAATGCATTGAGAAATGCATTCGAGTTATCTGCACAGCTTTCATTAACCTCCATTAAAAAAGCGGCAATAACTGTACAAATATAAACATCACCATGAGGTACAGATGCCCTTTTCTAATTCTATGAACTTATTTCAACCTGCTATATTGATTGAAAAAATATTTGTACAGCAGCACAGTAGCAATTTGTCACTATACCTTCTGAGAAAAAAAAATCATGGTGGTGCAATTTACCAATAAAAGAATATCCTATTTTTTTGTGACCAGTGGTACATTTTTTCCTATTATTACTGCAACTTGCTTGTAAAATTTTGTATCTATTGTCATCGCTTTCTACAAAATGCGTTTCAGCTAACTGCATGAAATTATATTTCTCCAGTGAGTGCTTTCAGAAACCTTTAATTCATTGAGATGTTTAATTCCTTTCCCTTTCCCTTTCCCTTTCCCTTTCCCTTTCCCATGAAATATGTTACATTATGGGTGGAGATTGTTGCTTTTATTGAATTTTTAAAGTCTTCCTTGGTAAATAATGCATAAAATTGCTTTTCAAGCTTCTTTTTAATATTTTTTCTTAATCTCTAACACAAAAATACTTGACCTATGACCTGGGTGCTACATGTGACTCCTAGGACAATCCATTTCAATCTGGTTTTGGTATTGCATGCTTGTCTCCAAGTTCACATTTTTGGGTCCCATGTTCAGTGTTATAGCTGGTAGGTGTTTGGGCACAGAGTGACAGAGGATGGGACATCCACAATGCTAGTCATATTCTTCCTCATGAGCTTCCTTAATATTCACTTTTCTGCTTCAGGAATTTTATCCAACACACAAAAGAAGCTAAGAAAAATAGAATGTGTATAAAAGTTGGATGTATACTATAGATGCAAAATATCTTGTAGTTTTGTAGAGTGGGAGAGCAGAACTCAGACTCCTGCTCAAGGAAATAGATATCAGGTGGTGGGGGGACATGATACACCACAGACCCTATTTTAACTTCTTTCTGTTTTTTGCTTTCATTTTTTTGCAGATCTCATAGCATTTAGCTATTTTCTAATGCTGTGTCATCATTTTTCACTTGCAGTCTGCTTATTTCATTATTTGCTGTAAAAGGAAAGACTGAGAAAAGAAAACAAATGTTCAAAAACAAAATGGAAAAGGATAGGCAGATTACTTATTGTCTTACATCACATGACTGTAAGTGATTCTGTCTGGTCTCAGCTATTTCTGAATGTGTGTAATATGTATATCTTCCTTTCTAGACATATTCCAATCTATGTTTTTCAGTTGCTTCACTTCTGCTTTCTGAATGCTCCTAGTCCATACCATTTTGACTACCTTTCCTGCAATAATTCTGCAATTAGAATGTTTTCTTTAAATTCTACTGGCCCCACTATGGTAAGTTTTTAATCATGCCATTATTGTCTGTTCTTTTCACAGTCTCCTCTTTATTCCTTGCATTTTTTACTTCAGTCTATTGTAATCCATCAGTACTGCTGTCTTTCCCCGTACTATTTCATTACTTTGAGACATTTTTCCTTCTCTCTCACAAGCTAAGTGTATAAAACATAGTTTGTCTTATCTATCTCTTATAAAAAAAATACTTGCAGTCTTTCACTGGAAAAGGATTCCCCATGTCAGGGCATTTTCTTTTCTAATATTTTTTTTTTCCTCACTGAAGAAAGCTTCACTACATGCATCCAAGGACTACATAAGGGAAAATTTATGTGAGCAAGGTCAGTCAGTCAATGCTTTGTGATATTCTTGGAATTCATATTTTTCTGTTGGTTTTACAATGTCTCTTGCACCTCATTCAAGTTTTATATTAATACACTGAAGAAAACATGCCTGGTACTCATGTATTAACAAATCTCATTAGGTGTCCTTACAACAATTTATAACAGGGATAGGGTGGGAAAGGAAAAAGGAAAGGAAAGGGGAAGAGGAAAGGAAAATGAATTTTCCAGCAGTGAAGACACCAAAAAAATCCAATACAATCTCCAGCAGTTGTGGAAGGAAGAGAGTTATTATTATCCCTCTTTTACTAATGATATGTGTTGTGAAAAAGTGACTTGATTTGCAAGAGGTCACACAGCAGTCTGGTTGACATGCAACCTTGTCTTTCTGACTGCTGTTAACACCAAAGAAATTACTTTGATAATGAAAGCTCATTTCTAGTGTGTGTAAAATTTGTTAATAATAAATTGTAAAATCATTGCTCAGTCAACCATTGCCAGAAATCCCTGCTAGTAAGTTTGCAAGTTAGTATTTAGCACCATTGTCAGATACATTAGTTTTTCACTTTGTAGTAAAAAGAGATGGCATACCACTGTTCTTTTCACATTCAGTCTTCAACAGATGACAGATAATAAAATGAAGGAAAAATATATAGAATTTATTATGAATATTTTAAATAAAAACTGTAAGACCAATGTGTTTAACCTGATTTAAAGTCAAAGGACTGAAAATTAATTCTGAAAGTCAAACACTTCGAACCTTTCCTCTGATGTTCTATGTCAGTCTTTATTAGTTTTTTAAGTCCAGTAAGCATTCCACTACATTTACATAGGAGAATGTTGTTAAAAACTGCTGTTTCTTTCCTGTTTATTTCTCATATGATTGTTCCTAAATACTGAACTAATAGTTCTGAACTAAGATCTAAGTAGAAGAAGACTAATAACCTACCTGACTGTGAAGGAATATCAATAAACCAGCATTTACCCAATAAGTGATTTGTTGTAATTTATTTTCTTAACTATTCAATTTCTTTTAAGTGATGTGTAGGCATTCAAAAACACTATATATGAATTCCTGAGGATTGTTTGTGGGAGGATTCTAGTTTTCAAACATAAAAGCAAATACAAATATCTGCATCACTTAATAGTTCCCAATGTAAAAATTAGATTAATGAATTTCCTAATCAGTGTCAGGCCATTTGATATCAAAAGAAAAAATTGGAAGGATAGAGCCCTAAAAATAGCCTTGCATGTTGAACTAATTTTATAAACCCAAATGCTTGGATTACTGAATTTTAAAAAGGTTTTGCAAGTCATATATTATGCTGCTTAAAATCTTTTCAAGATTAAGAGATTAAGTAATAAAATTTCTTTAGATATCCTGCCTTCCATGTGCGTATTTTTCTTTTGAAATTCTATTTACATTTGAATTTGAAAACAAATGCCTGAAATACATCTTATCTCTTTGCCATACTCCACGACTCTTCTTGGATTTCAAACAGATTCAAAAGATAGGTGGCAAAATATTACATAGCTACATAACCTTTCAGTAAAGCTCTTGTAATGTAAATTTGACCTTGGATTTATCTGGAATCCACATAATGAAAGCTAGAGGTTCTGTGCAAGAGAATAATGAAAAATAAAGAAAGTTAATATAATCCAGATATAGTTCATAATGTAATTGTATCAAGGCAAATGTCTTGCCATGGTGTGAGTTTAAAACCTCAAGTCAAGTGAAGGTCATTTAATAGTTCTAGACATCTCCTAAAAATATTGCAACTTCTATGGACGATTAAGTGAAATATACATAATTCTGTGGTTTCTTCTTCTACTCAAAGATATTTTTAGTTCTAGTTAAATGCTACTTGAAATACTCCCTACTATATTTTTTATTAAATTTATATGACATTTAGTTTCTTAAAAAACTGTAAGACTATGAAAAATGTGCTTAAACTTGTTCTGGAAGCAGCTATGTAGAATCAATTTTTATTATGTTTATGCATTCCCTTTTGTATCATTGTACTTTGCAAAAAAAAGATAAAATATCTTATTCATGCTCTTTTCATATATTCCTGTACTCTCTGTACATATGTTTTTTTACATATGTGAGCAGTTTTCTGAAAGTTTAAATGTTTTGGTTTTGATAAGAATTAGTCAGTCCTCATATATGTGCTATCCATATTAATATAACCTATAGCCATTTATTAAAAATTGCTTTGAAGTGTTTTGTAAAATAAATTGGGTGACTAACATATATTCATTATTATTTATTAATGTTATTATTTTTCAGTGCAAAAGATACCATTCAAGGAAAGACAAAGTTTTATGAAACTGGCTCAGATGGAATTTGCATAGGTCACATTCCGTTTTAAGATAAATCCTACTTATTTCATTGCTTCATGTCCACTCGGCAGCCGCTCGAGTGACCCGGCCAGGTGACACAGTGACGGCGGAAGGCACTCCCTTCGGTTCCCTGCGGGTTTTCCAGGAGTCCCTGCGGAGATGCGACCAGACAGCTATCCCACCAAATGATGAGGCTGACTCTCTTTGGGGGTGAATGTCAAGGATTTTATTAGCAGCTCCCAGGAGCTCTAACAAACCTCAACAAGGGCCAACCAATGAGAGCCCCGAGAGGCACTCTGCAGCAGTTTATAAAGGGGGGAGTGGAAAGGAATTACAACCAATGAGGTAAAACTGGGGAGTGGCTCTCAAGGTGATGGATAGGGGTAACAACATATCAGGGGAGGTTAGGGGAGGGGTCCCTGGTCCTAATCCAATCACTCAACACCCCTGATGGAAGCTTCTAGATGGTGGAAACAGGCTGCTGAGTGATGGACAGGGCACCAGGGAGGGGACACAGGAATGACTCAGCATTTATGCTGAGTCAAGGGGCAGGCCTAGGGAGGAGTGACAGGGGTTAAACCATAAGGGTATGGGGGAGTAACAGGAACAAACCATTCACAGAACATGGGTACTAACAAGAGCATAAACGAACATAATAAAACACAGTACAACATTTCATGAATACACACAAATACATGGGGAAGCTCCCAGTATGCATTAACTGCAGAGGACTTTGAAATATGAGGAAATTGCTTGAAATAAAAAGTGTGATTTACAAAGAGATGTCACTTATACTGTATCCTTGAAGAAATGCAGCTATAGTCTCTGCTATTCCTCAATGTGACTACATGACAGAAAGAAAGTTTAATACTGAAATAAGGCAGCTTCAGAGCAGGTAATTTAGGATATGCTGGTATATCAGATATACTAGAATCTGAGTCAAGTAATAAAAAGAAACAAAAGAGGACATACTGATTGATGGAACTCAAGAATTTCAGTCCATAAAGTTATATCTGATAATTGTAACTTCATTAGCAAAATAACACAAACAATGTCAGTTTTATTAGAAAGTTTGATGACAAAAAGAATAGATATATTTTAATTCAATAGTTTTGGGATTAAAAAAAAAAAAAAAGGGGGGGGGGAAACAAAATCAACCAAAACCACTTAATAGCTTGTTGTTTTCAGATTTTTGAAAATAAATTAACAATGACCAGGTTGGATGGGGCTTTGAGTCACCTGGTCTGAAGAAAGGTATCTCTGCCCTTTGCAGGGGAGTTGAAACCAGATGATCTTTAAGATCCCTTCTGAGCCAAATCACTGAGTCATTCTGTGAAATAATTTAAGTTAATTTAATTTAACTTAATTTCTCAAAATTCTTTGAAGCCCAGAAAGCAAACTGTATCCTGGGCTGCATCAAAAGCAACAGGATCAGTAGATCAAGGGAGGTGATTGTCCCCTTCTACTCTGCCCTTATATGAGATCCCTGGAAAACTATATCCAGGTTTGGGCCTCCCACAAAAGAAGGACATGGACATGCCAGAGGAGGTCCAGAGGAGGGCCACGTAGATGGTCAGAGGGCTGGAGCAACCTCACACAGAAGGCTGAATTAGTGCTCAGTTCCAATTAGGGTGTATTGGCAGTTTCACTAGCTGTTGCTGAATCACCCAAGGATTGAAACAACAAATGTGAATCACACATAGCAGCATTCATGTTTTAATTATTGAAACAGCCTTTTCCAGAATAAGTGTTTTCCTTTTTCATGTAACATACATTATGATGCAGTGGGAATGTTCATAATCTGGAATGGATGCTCTTTGAGATGTGCATACAGATGCTGTACCAATTGTCACCTGAGAAAATCTGTTATTAGGTTTCATATAAGACTTTTTGTAACGGACTGGCTTTTGATATTGATTCTCTTGTGTATTTTTTTTGATGGAAGGGAGGATAAGACTGTGTTTAAACATGACAGCTGTCCCAAAAGACACAAGAAACTGTAAATGACTAAACCCTTGAAAATGGTGTGTGACCTGTTAGGAAAGTACAGACATTTGTCTTGTGAAACGTTTCAGCATTTTTAGAGTAAAACAAGGTTAGCACGTATATGAGACTTTATATAAATTTGGAAAAATATAAATCCATATGTTTTCTAAGAAGAGACACTTTATTACAGCAAAGAAAAATGTGTTGATCTACACTGTAGTGATTAAACCATTTGTCAAATACTGTTACTGTTTGTGATAACATTTACAGGTCACACAAAAAAGTTTTCCTCTCCCAACAGAATCAGTTATGTGAAATGGAATTTATCCCCTTGAATTCAGAAGACTGATTGAAATTATTAAATTTGTCAAATTATATTAAACTTTTTCAAATTCCTTCACTTTGTTCCACCTGCCAAAAATACAATATTATTGCCACCCCTTCCCCCCCACCAAAAAAAACCAACAGAATAATCATAGACTTATGGAATATCCTGAGTTGGAAGGGACCCATAAGGATCATCACCTTGCCCTGCACAGCACCATCCCTGAGAGCATTGTTCAAATGCTTCTAGTCTCTGGCAGGCTGGTGCTGGGACCACTTCCCTGGGGAGCCTGTTCCAGTGACCAGCCGTCCTCTGAGTTAAAAACCTTGTCCTGATGTCCATCCTTAAACTCCTCAAACACACAATTTCAGGCCATTCCCTTGAGTACTATCTCTGGTCACAAGAGATAGTGCTGCCTCCTCTTCTTCCCTTCAGGAAAGACACTAAACAAGGTATCTGTTCAGTAGAGCTGATTGTATTGTATTTTTCAGGGCAACATGAATGTTGCTCATACTCTTTCACTTCCTCTTTGCTTTCTGAGTCAGAAGATAAGCAGGTATGTTAGAAGTAGGGACCACTTACCTAAAGTGGGGACCACTTACCTAAACCACTAAATTAGCTGCATCACACCCACCTTGAACCTCTATAGCTACTTTCAGCAGAAAGAATTAGAAAGTCAGGGTGATGAATCCTGGTGCTTAACTTCCTGGCACTGCAGTATCAAGTGTCACAAAATCTGAAATTCATTGCTGGATTTAAACTGTGACCTTTAGAACGTCAAATGTTCTTACAGTCGCTGCTGCTGAGTGCATGAGTGTAAGCTCTCTGATGAAAATGTGGTTGCCTGTAGTTCGGGGTAAAACTTGACCTCTAGTTTTACAGTGACAAGCTTGATGCTCAGTTCCAAAATTCTCCTGTGAGACTGATTTTATTGATTATCTTGTTTGCTTTAGCAACAGGCAAATTGACTGCTTCAGAAAAATCAAAAATAGGGTTTTTTTCTGATATACTAGAGTAGGAAAATAGCAGATATTTTATAAGAATAAGAAGTGTGATTTATATTGAAGCAAACCAAAACAAAGTGTTCTACTAATGTGCAAAATACATGCCTGATGAAAGTAATTAAGAGATTTGAAATAATATTACAGAATACAAAATACTGAAGCATTATAACCTATTGTGATGCATGCTCCCCTATTTATTACTATTCATAAAAAAAAACCCAAAAGTAAATATGTTCCTTTTATGTTACACGTGTGCTCCATGCTACCTTAGACGTGCTACCTTAGATTAATGGTTGAATCTGTAACAGGTTATAACTACGGAAAATTACCTAGCACGTTTGCTAATTGTGAGGAGTATAAACATGAACATTTGTCATTTTAGGCAACAGACAGTGCATGACTGTTCAGAACCTGTAAGGCACTAAGGCTTTGAAGACTAAGAACAATCAGTAAACAATTTCAGTGGGATACCTCTTACCTATCTGTAGACATTTCAGCATGGATGTGCTTGTCTACTGGATATGCACTTTTTTTTTTTTCCCCCAGTCAGGAGTAAGTTTTAATCCTGTTTTGGGATTTCTTGTTGTTTTATAGGGGGGGAGATTGTTTGTTGGCTTGTTTTTTTTTTGGTTTTTTTTTTTTTTTTCCCCCAGTTCAATTCAACCAGTGTATTTTAGATGTCTGCTTTAAAACAACACTTTTTGTGCTTTAGCAGTGCCTATTTTCCCTGATAGCTGTTAAAGTAACCTGGGGTACACCTCAGATGTCAAAATCAGCATATAATCAGTGAGTTCCTAACAAAATTTTAGGTAAACAGATACATAGACTTATTTGAGGAAATTTGTTTCCCTTTCCTTCCTCTCTTTTACCCTATGAAAGACCACAAGTTCTAGACAGTTAAGTATAGTGTGTGTACAGACCAATTCTTTATCCTATTTACAAAGTCTGATTAATAATAGTCAAACCATACCGACATTGTGATCATTCTGTGCATTCACAGTGAAATCAGTGCATCTCAGACATTCTAGAATTCTGCCTTTTCACAGATGAATTGTCCATGCACAACAGATCTCCCTGAAGTATCAGGCTTCTACAGCTTTTGTACCACACAATATGGTCGGTTTGGATTTCATGAAGGAGATCTGTGGAATTTGCTACCTTGTGGACAAAAGACAATGTCTTTTCTTTACCTTTTGGTATTAATGTTTTTTTATATCCTTTACTCCAGATCTTAAGACACCCACAAGAATACACTTTTCTTCCAAGTTTTTTCAGTATGAGTCAGAGTTTAATGATGACAAAGATAAGAACCAGTCTGCAAAGAAAAAAAAATGTTACAGCAAGCAAAATTTATGCTTTAATCAGCATCTCCTTCATCTGCTGTGATTCACACATTTTGTTTCTGCAAAGTGCAAAGCAGTTTTACAGTAAAATACAATTACTGTTTTTCACTAGCTGAAAAACAAGTGTAGATGCATTGCTGAAAAGTGTTCCTCCCTTTCCCCAGCTATTTCATTACACCAGACAAACAAACAAAAAAAAAAAAAATAAAAGGTGAGAAAGAAATGCTTATAAACTTCCCTTATTTCCTTCAGATAATAATAATTCTGTGTAGGTCTATCTCTGCTTCATGGCTGATTCCCTGTGACTTGCAATGCTCTCCTATCGTAAAACACGTTCAAGGAAGTTAACAGGAAAAGAGGCCTTCTGTTTGACATATGAATTAAAGCAAAAACAGAAGACTGAGACAATCAGGTTTTCCACATATTCAGATAGTTGAAAAATTAATATGATATCAAATGAAACAATATGTGTTTATTCACATAAAGTTGTTTTTTTTTTTTCCAGGATCTGCATAAAAGCAGCATTTCCAGCACGAGTGAGTTAGAAGTTTTCTTCCTTTCTGTTTTCTACTGCTCGCATACAGATAAAATGCTTTCTGTGACAAGTAATATCCTGTTAGCATTAATACACTCTATCTGACTTGGTTTAGTAGATCTGAGCCCATTGCAGACAAAGGTAAATTGAGCATGTAAGGAATGAAGGAATATAATTTCAGTGAGAAATGATGCCCTTTCTTTTAACAACCTGAAAACTGCTTTGAAAAAATTTAGCTAAAAATCATGTTTATTTCAGATTGATTGAGGAAGATTGACAGTATGATGGATTAGTATGTAGAAGATAATTAGGATTTCTGCAAAGCTATTTTAAGTGCTAAAGTCTTGGTTTATTAATCCAGAATTGTAGGTAGGTTCACTCTTGCCTTTAGAGTGTTGCAGTTAAGGGAGGGAGGGAGGAGTCAATAAAGCTTTATAGGTATAAATCCATAAAGATGACAAGATAGTAAAATAATGATAGTATCTAGTGGCTACAGTTAATGACACTAATAATAACCCTTATATCTCTTAAAGTGAAAAAAGCTATGTGTGGCATGAAGCTTATATTTGTAATTGTCAGTTAAGTAGGTCAAGACACGTATTGAGCCAAATCTTTCTCATTTTCCTTCCAAATGGATAATTATACATCCAGGAGAAATATATAGGAACTAGGGTTAAGATTTAAAGAGAATTTTAAAATCAGATTGTGAATGATTTTTTTAATCTAACTGTCGAATAATGGCCTTTCCTATGACAACAATTGCCATGAGGATTCCTTGTTAATATGAAAGATATTATCAAGTGGTAGGTAATTAAGAGAGTCTATCTTTTACTAAAATGGACTAAAGCTGGGTTATTATCCAACTGGAATATAACTCCTTCAAAGGTAATTCAGAGTATGTTATCTATAATGGGACAGGTCAAACTATTATTCTCAAATACTGGATTTCAGTTTTTATGTATATTTCATCCTTAGGAACATGGGAAGCACCCTACTGTGCACTGATCTCTCACAGAGCTGGTTGAGGTATTCAGCAATACTGGTGCATCCAAAGAAGGCAATAGTCCAAGATACGTACAAGAAATTGTATTGGTTGCAGGGGAGGGTTGAGAGTATTAATATATAAGAAGTAAAGGGAAAAAGTGGTTTAAGTTCTCTTCAAACAGTTGCTTTAACCTGAGGCTTTAAACCCTGGGGCAGGATGCCACTGGCAAAAAAAGATTAACACTGGCAAAATTTAAATCAGCTCAAAGAAATTTTGATAAGCTCCTAAAATTGCACCTGTCTCACTTTTATTTTATCTCAATGGTAGCACCTCAAACAAATAATCAATGCAAGTACCTTTTAGCTTTTCCAAGCAACAGCATTTACATGAAGGTCACAAATACAATTTTAAACTATCTTAACTACAGGTATTACCAAAGTACAGAAATATTAAGAAAGTTCTCTCTGTTTACTTCTGTGTTATATAGACCCACAGGGACACAGAAAAAAAATAATTTAAACAGTTTTCTGTCTAATTTACTTTTAATCTGAACCAGGAAAAGGAAAGGAATACTATTATTTTCCTTTTCTGTACACAGGTGGTATATTTTGTGATACAGTGATTTGGAAAGGATGGAAAAAACACTTCAAAACTTAGCTTAGTGATGTAGGATTTTCTCAGTAGGTGGGATGTGGGAGACATAAAAAAAGCACTTCCTCACAGGCATAGAATGTCTTGGGATACAAAGTGTTACTGAGATTCAGTACAGCCTTCTGTCCATAGGAAAATTCAGGAAAGACATTGCAATGCTAATTGTCCTTTACAGCGATTTGGTTTTGGTGGTCTCAAAGGTACCTTTGAGCTAATCAACCCCTTCACACTTCTGCTGCATCTGCTGGTTCATTCATGCCTGTTAGAGGTGCAGCACTGAATTTCACATTTATGCTTACAAGGTCAACAGAGTTGTTATCATGCAGCCAGTTCATTAGACACTTGTAAAATCTATTTCAGAATGCAATCCAAGGTAAATTCACTAAATACAAAAGACTGGAGGGAGAGAGGCAGACATATAGGCACAGGAAAGATGGCATTATAAAAAATTATGCACTGTCATGCTGGGAGGCAAAGCTGCTTGCAAGTGCATCTGGTCATCAGCTACGGGTGATAGCCTCTAAAAATGGAGAGGCCAAATTAAGAATAAGAGTACATTTACATAAATTCATTACTAGCCAAGTAATATATTGCAAATATTTTAAAATTGAATGAAGTTTGCTGAAGCCAGAAGAAGCAGCTTATGATTTTCAGTATTTTTATTTGTATTTATTTGACAACCCTGAAATATTTTCTTGTATCACAAAACCCATTTAAGTAGAGTTGTGAAACATTTTCAGACTCTTTTCTTCTTTTTAAAATCTTTCTCAAAATATCTGTTCTTAATAATTTCAAAATTATTAATTTTAGGAAGTATGCAAAGTTAATTTTTGGGGTAACTTGAAATAAATTACTCACAATGAAATTTAGCTTAATATTAATAAACTGTGGGGGGAAAAAGTCTTTTGAAAGGATCGCATTGCTTTTACTCGATTCTGAACATTTTCCTGAATAGATTGCATTAAGTCAAATGTCTCCTTTCTGAACAAAACCTTTCAGTTGAGTTGGCTTACTGAGAAGACTAAATTACTTTCACTCATTAAATACTTGATCTTAGAATTTTTCTAAAGGACTAGTAATTTTACATTCTCTAAGAAGAGTATTTATAGCAGAGTACTGTTTTAGGAATATTTTTTTTGCTACTTACAGACTCAAATAGCTTACTAGCATTATCTTATAAAAAGCTCACAATTCCCTTGTGAGAGGTAAGCATTAGATTCTAATTTTACAGATGTAGATAGTGAGCACAAAAACCTTTGCTTTTGCCCAGAGACACTGATGCAGTTAAAGAATAAGAACAATATTCAGGAGTTTCTGGTCTCTGACCATGAGTTTTTCTTTCTACTAATAACACGCTGACCCAGATGGGGAAAAAAAAAAAAAAGTACTTTTTAAAAAATAAAATTGGTGACTTTCTTTCACTTTAGTAATGGTAAGAGTTAGTTAATCTCATAGGAAGTTTATAGGAAACTCATCACTTATAAGACTAATGTACTTATTTCCTCATGGTTTGTAATATCACTGAATTGTGAATCTTCTTTGTCTTCAATAGGGAGGGAAATATTAAATTTTACTAGCACAAGACACTGAAATAGGTTAAATACTCTGAATTTTACAATACCAGTAATCCACTCAGTCTGTCATATCACTTATTGTTCTCTGTAACATTTATACCTCACCCCTATGCCTGAAATTCTGTATGAAAGAGAGTCAGGAAAAAAGAAAATACAAGAAACAGGGAGTAACTGTAGCCTATATATCCTTCTAGGGTTTGCTACTAGCTCCACTTGAATATAAGAGAATGTGACAGATCAGGAGAAAAGCAGTCCTGGCTTCATTCACACACTTGCTGGAACCCCAAGAATATTAGGAAGCTGGAAAGATATCCTTTTAACAGGTTTTAAAATTCCATTTCACAGGTTGAATATCTTTGAGCAGCTTAAAAAACTTCTTAAAACCCTTATTTCAATCATTTGTATATGTTAATAATATACAGATCAAAGCCAAAATATTTTTATCTTGTTGCTGTCTGGCAAAACAGACCTGCACAATTTTGGCCATTTTAACTTCAATCTAGGAAAAAAAAAAAAGCCTAATCTAAGGTCACAAAACAAAAAATTTAAAGAAAGTGTGTCTCCAGATCAGGAGTTATCTTATACCTGCAGATGGCATTGTTGATCTTCCACAATTTTTCAAATTCCTGAGTAACTCAAAATGAAAATGCTCATCCACACACTCAGAGGCAGCTGGGCAGAGGTACCAATACATAGATTAAAATAAAGATCTACAAAAACAGTGATAATGGCAAGGAAAAAAAATGCACTAAAAATATGATTGGCATGTTAGTTAATTAAAATTAACAAGAAGGAAGAGCTTAAGGTCACATTAGGGATTACTTTCTGTGACAACTTTTCCAGAGTATTTCACTGTGGGAGGAGGTTAACACCCAATTCATTCATAGTCAAATAACTGTATTTAATCTATTGATGACTCGAGGTAATGAAGGACAGGGTGACACAGCAAACTGATGAATGGATAAATTAGATAAGTGCATGAAACTCAAATTTAAAGGCATATAGGTCTTGTATGACACTGTATACCTGCTTTGTGATACACCAGCTAACAGATTCCTCTCACCCACTAGTAGTCTGACAAGGTCAAACATTGATTACTCTGCTTTTACAAGTTTATGCTGAGGGAGATGTTAGCTTGCAGGAAGTTTAAAACCTGGAATATTGGACATTTAACAGTAATCTTAAAAACCCTGACTGGATCCATCTGTTCACTATTTTACAGCTTGGCTTACTATTTTACACTATACTGGGCAGTTCTTAACTGCTAACAAATCAAGGCTGTGGTATCTACATCATCATAAATGACTGCCTATCAGGAGACAAGATGTGCTGTAAAACATCTCTCATCCTCAAAGCATCTCTTCAAAAACATCAAAGTTAACAAATTGCCTTATTTTTCTTTCTTTTTTTATTTTATTTTATTTTTTTTTAAGATACTGTCCCCCAATTTAAGTATTAGTATTTTTTCTTGTAGCAGATGATAAAAGAGAATTTTTTTCCCCTATCTGATAGGAGGAAGAAGTTTCTGGCTTGGATTTACTTTGAGAATTGCTGGTATTATATGTTTCAGGATTTCTTATTTTTCCATATTTTACCCTGGAGCAACTCTCCCTAGTCTCTAATAGACAGGCAATTTCGTGCCTCAAAAAAGCATTTTTGCAGTGTATGTTTCAGTAATTAGTATCCTACCCACACTGGTATTGAGAAGGAGTTCTTTAAACAATACTGCTAATGACACATAAGACTAAACCCAAAAATAAATAGAATTTTATTAGACAGTTCGCTACATGAATATCATTTAGAAAATTAAGAAAGAATAATAGTTGACTTTGAAGAGCTAATTTTGCAGAGTGATTTGAAGAGTAAATTTTGAAGGGTTATTTGCCACTGAAAGTCTTTGAAAGCCCTTTAATTCTTACAACTGCTGGCATATACTACAGAACTTGCAACATTTTACTTTTTAGGTAAATAGAAAATGGCCACTCTACTGAGATAGAACTTTATCTAAATTAACTTTTCATTTGAAGATAACTTTTCTCATGATCTAGTCATTTTTATAGATATGTAGAGGCTGAAGACATAGACTAGTACTATTCAAACTCCCTGCATTAGATACATTCCTGAATATACAAATGGATTGCATAAAGGTGCCTTGAATTTTCAGAGAACTGTGGAGATACTTGCATCTCTCATTGTCTTTAGCTTATTTCCTTTCTCCTTAGCAAGAATTCTTCATGAGAAGAGAGGCAGAGCTGTTGTGCTGGAAATGTCACTGGTAGGGTATTTTTGTTGGGAAGGCTCTCAAAGAACCTTATTGATAGACTCCACTGTAAAACTATAATGAAGAAACTCATGAGATTGTTCAGTCTCTGCTAGTTGCCAAGTGATGATATTAATTTGCAGATTTATGCAGAGTCACTAGTGAAAGGGTGATTATATACAATCTGTCTTTTTAACTGGTCTTTATTCGTACATGGTTACAGTACTAAAATAAATTAGACTAATGAAGAGAATCATGTTTCAGGTACATTTTGAGAGGCTTTAGGCATTTAAATTAACACCTTTGTTGATTCTTAGGTGAATTCTTAGAGCATGTGTTTTAATTGCAGGGTGAAAACCAAAGAATACTGGTTTGGTAATCCCCACTGCACAAATTCTAGAAGATGTCATTGAGAGAAAATGTTAGACGTCCACCTTGAGACACAATCTCTCTTAAAAGAATTTGTAAAGGTTTTAGTTTTTGGGTGTTTTTATATTTTTTTTTTTGTCTTTTTTTTTTTTTTTTTGTCATTACAGCTAAAACAACATCATATATGCTGTGCTTTGGACATGAAATAAACCTAAGTTCTATATTGCTCAGCCATATGGGGAAGAAGCAGAGCTCTAATTTGAGAAGCAGATATTGTAATTTAAGAACATATGATGTCATGATGTCATTACTAAGGAAAGTAAGCCAAAAACTGCATAGCACAGAAATTGCTGCTGTATCATGCATTGCTAGATTGTTACTCTAAACATAAGGTCTGAAAATAAATAGAAATTCTAAATGTTTCTTCAGTGTTGGCTTAGGTTTCTAATCAGCCATTTTTGCAATAAAATAGTATCAACATACACAGCACTTTTCAATTAACTGTATGGGTACATTTTACTGATTGTGCAACTCTGCAACTGTGCCACTCTGTAATGCCAAGTACTGATTCCACTGTAACACTCATTTAAGACACATCTAAATAGGAAATTTCTGCTGTTCCACTTTATGCTGATCCCTTTAGTATTAACAGAACATTACTTTGTCCTAAAAACCTGATAGACTGTCTTGCAAATAAGCAGCAGAACAGAACAGAACATGCAATGAGGAAATAGAAATCCAGGTTCAGAGCTAAACATAAGTAAGCTTCAGCAGTGTAATTTTGAATGCCCTATTATTCACAATTTAAATTTCTGTGTAAATCTTTCCAAGTGTCTCAGGTTTTCTCCAGTGCTTGTCCACACAGTCTCAAAATCCCCTGCTGCAGCGGCTACCTGAAACGACCTCAAGCAGATGAGATGAGCCAGCTAGCATTGCCCACGTGAGGCCGGGTGGCTGCCCCGTGAGTGGGGACTCCAGGGGAATGGCACCTGCCAGCCTGGTAGTGCTGAGTGCTGCGGCGTGGGTAACGCAGCTTTGGTAGCTTCACACGCTGAAAGGAGATGAAGGGACAAGAGAAGCACACTTGTTTGAGAGCCCAAAGAGCTTTTATTCCCCCATGCATGGTGGGAACCTCTCAGAGTGGATACAGTGACAAAATGCCGGAGAACAAAGAACTGCAGCAGATTAAGTAGGGGGTGGGCAGACAGGGGTGGAAACCTGTCCTGCCCAATGGGGACAAACGATAGAGAAATGACATTGATTATGACAACCAATGGTAACATAACAGAGGTGGGTAGAGAGTCCTGGGACAAATAGAAAGGCTAAGGTGGGGTGATTGATACAGAACTTTCTTGAAGAAGCTGGGGGTGGTTACAAGATTGACACCCCGACAAGGACCAACCCTGATTGATGTGACTAAATAAGGAGAAAACAGGGAGAGGTGGGGAGATTGACAGGTAACTGTGGATCTGAGTGGCAGGAACTTTCCGTGGTAAACAACTTGGAACAAACCACTGTGAGGGGAAAATAGGGGAGTACAAGGAACAAATCTATCTAACATTAATAAAACATCTGACTAAATAAAACCAACCCACAACACCCTTTTTCTCAGGGATGTAAACTGTTTATGGCTGATTTCAAATACTTTCTTGAATGGATTATGTGTTTTGGAGAAATCAGGTACAGAACTTGTTTTTCTGATGTCTTCACATTTGTGACATATGACACTTAATAACCTGACTGTGGTTCAGCCTGTGACATAGCATAAAAACACAATGCTACAATTTTAAATATGTTCTTTGTTGGTTACAAGCTGGACAAAGTATTGAATTCCAAACAGAGTTGACAGTAATATTTCTTTGTAGTTACTGCAGTACTTTATAAATTCTTTATTTGGATTTTTAAAGAAATTTAGTTATGTTTCTGTAGAATTGGTATCTCTTGCTTCCAAGGCAGCAGAAAACAGCAGTGTCAATATTTGCTAAGATTTCTTTTTAATACCCTGAATTTTATTGAACTGCTGAAATTCAGATTATGAATTTTGAAACTAAAATAATCTGCTGGCCAGTGCATGTGAAACAGTTACAGCCTTTTCAATGATTTTTTTGCAATACTCCTTATTGTAAGCAAAATATAGCCAGAAAAATTAAAACCAAAATAAATCAGCCAACCAACTAAACAAATCCACACAAAACCTGTGCCCAAAACAAATGGAAAAAAATTAGCTGAAAAAAATCCTCTTATACTTGTGGAGAACCTTACTCATATTCTAAACTTCACAGCTGGCTAATATATTTTTTTTGTTTAATTATGACACATGACATACGTATAAGTTAATGGCAAAAAGAATGTTCAGGACTGAAAAAACTATTGCTCTGTAGTGAAAGAAAGATTCTTGCATTCAGAACATTCTGAAGTTACATATTTGGCAATTGCAGTCCTCCTTTGCCCTACTTCCTGGTGTTCAGAAAATGATCTTGTAAAGCTTAATCTTCCCTTTTTACTTCCTTTGCTTCCTACTGTTTCTTAAGTATTTTCCAGAGTTTTGGGTTTAAATCTATCTTTAATAAGTAGTATAGAGTATTCTTTTTACCTAGTGGTTATGATCTCATGGAAGTTAAGTCAGGATAATTCAAAGATATGATATACGAATTTAAATATCAGTACATCACAGATTTAATTTTCATATGAAAAAAACCAACTGCTGTTTGCAAAACCCTTTTTAAGCTCTACTTCCCATAAAGTAGTATTTTATCTATTCGAAATATCTCCATCTCATCCAAACTCCTTAACACTGTCCTACTTATCTAATGAAAGTACCTCTAATGAAAAGCATAATGTTTTTGAAAATATTTATCCCATGTCTGCTCATGCCTGATAGGAATATTCACTGATATTTTCTCCTAAAATGAGCTTGGCCCACATTAATTGTCAAAACTTCACATTTACAAACTGTCTATGACATTCTTTTCTATTTTCTCTCTTTTCAAGGTTAGTCACTTGTTTCCCTTGCATGCTATTTCCTCAGTGTTGGCACCATATCCCAATGCTTATTTAATTTGCCATAAATTCACAGACGTTAAGGAAAGAAAAGACCTATCAGGTTATTTTGTCTGCCTCTGTGTCCATTTGGGACCGATCCTTATTGTTCTTTCAAAATGTTTTGATCAGTTTAAGATCAGTTAAAATGTTCCATGTGCTGGGATTTCTGGCATTTATTACCTCTGGGACAGTTTTTTGTTGGTTTTTGGTTTTTTTTCTGCAGTCTGATAGATTTTCTTTCAGGAAGTTTTATTAAATGTTCTTGGTTTTAAATTGGCATATTTCCTTTCACTGAAATGTGGTCTTATTTTTCTCTCTAGCTTTAGTAGAGCAAGTTAAATCAAGTCAAAGTCTCTGAGTCACCTCATTTCCATTTAAACACTCTGTTTCCTTTGAACACTTAATAGTCTGAATTACAAAGCCTAGATCCATGGGTTTCATTTTTTATTTTGTAATAGAATACTCTCCTGTACTTTCTTGTATTGTCAGTTTCCCCAGTTATATTCTTTTCAAAGGTACTGTCCTTTATTTTCATTGATTTTACAACCACTTTATCTCATATACCCTCTGCAACTATTTGAGTTACTCAGATTCACAACTCCCAACTGGACTTTGAGAGTATGCACTTTTGCAGTCAGTCTTAAAAGGAAAAAATAGAGTTCAAAATTCCAGAAGGTGTTAATAGGACTTTCCAAAGGTCTTGTTGCGCTGAGCACTGTTCAAAGGTTCTAAGTAGTTAGTAGAGAAAGCTAAAAATCTGTGTAAATTTTAACAGCAGAATACAAATTATATTTCTCTTTTGAAAATTAGTCCTTAGTTAAATCCCTAAAGATGTTTCAGCTGTGTAGTCAAACTGAAAAACTTCCTTCCTCTGCTTAGTCTGTGGTCCTTTAACTGGGTATAATTTAAAAGGGACAATACAGTTATTCCTCAAGAAAAATTGATTGATCTCTATAAACATAAGGACTAGGGCGAAAGAAACTTCATACAGTTTGAAAAGGGAACATGCAGGAAATTTTGCATCGTGCTTCAGAATATGAATCAATAGGCTGAGTACTACTATTGGTGTTGGTGTTCAGGGGAGGTTTTTGTGGATGCCAGACTAAATATGAGCCAGCATTGTGCTCTCATGGCCTATAACACAAACCACAGACTGCATTGCTTTGGTAGGGCTTTAGATTGCACAGCAGAACTGTGGGTATTGTCCTTCAGTCACTGACAGTGAAGCTGCAATGGGAATAGTAGTAGGACACCAGCTGAAGAGAAACAGAAGCTGGAAGGAATCACGTGGAAGAATAGCAAGATATTTAAGAACCTACAATACACATCTGATGGAGACACGATAAGAGGGCTGGCCTTGTTTAGTCTGACTGAGAGGTGAGAGGCTACAGGGTGGTCTAACAGTTGCTTACACTTGCCTTAAAAGTTGTTACAGTAATGATGTTTCCCAATAGTATCAGGCAAGACACAGTAACCACCAATTATTGCTTGGGAGTTACAAAGTGGACATTAGGAAAAATCTCACCACAAGAGGGTAATGAAATAGAAATTGTCCTGACAGATGGGTGAATCTGCCCCTAGTGTTTTTCAAGGCTCATCTAAACAAAGTTGTAGCTCACCTAGTCAGTTAATTGCAATAGGTCTCTTTCAGTTAAAAGAGGATGTCCTCATATCATTTTTCATCCAATATTTTTGTGATTCTGAGAAATTCTGATTTCTGCAATTCTGAGAAACCTAGAAATCAGAGTGCAGACAGAAACAAGCTCATGTTTCCTGAACTTTTTGTTGGGAAGTATTTTTGGTGTATTGTCAGCACGCTTCTGTCCTGACTTATGTCTATCTACCTCCTACCCTAAAGTAATGCCCTGAAGTCTCTGTATTATTTATTAAGTGAAGTGATGGTCTGTCTTGGGCATCAATGGATTTGAATTTATTTGTGCTTGTTTTGTGCACAGGGTTTGACTTAAAACAACTCAGCAAAACATTGCTGCCATTGTGGACCTTAACCTTGAATATAACCTTCTTGTTCCTGTTTGTATCTTTAGCTTTCCACATAATTTTACAAGAAAATGTCATAATTGTGGATCATAGCAAATATTGTTGGTCAAAAGCAAACTGATTTCAGAGACTACCTGGCTCACCAAAACATTTTAAAGAGGAACTCTTTGCTCCCTCAGACTTATAATCCATTTCTACTATAGCCATCAAAGGTAATATTCCTATTAACTTCAATAGTTTGGGATTAAGCTCTTGTAAAGATTCATTAAAAAGTAATAATAACTGATGAAGAATGGGTCAACAAAATTTTTCCCTTTAAATTGCTTATCCTCTGTTTCTTTTCTAGCATTAAATGATATCAAATTTCCTAAACAGAACCCCAAATGCCAGTGCTATCTTCAAGAAGAGAAATTCGTGTTTTTTAAATCAGGGAGGAATGTAACAAAAGTATAGATGCTTTTCTTATTTGAGGTAGGTATGAACTTGCATTGAGCACTACAAAACCAATGGCAAGATGGTCTCACTGATCAGCAGAGAAGTCATATGCTTAATTAATTAAGCCTGACACATATTTAGAACTCAGAGTCTGGAGAAGGTTCTGTAATGAATTTCAGAGAGCTGAAGCATATGGAAGCCGTAAACATCTGTTTGTTCTAGAGCAGAATAAAAAGGTTTGCATTTGATAAAGGATATTTCTCTAGCGAGTTTGCAGATTTTTAATATCATTTGTAGAGATTACTAGATTAGCTAAACTCCTAATTTCACTGTTTAGTGGAAATTTCATGTTCCTGCTTCATGTTTGGAAATGTAAGTTACAAATCTGGGTATCATACTATACAATGAAAAGGTGGATTTACCAGGTAGCAGAAATACAGCATATTCTGTAGTCTCAAAATGTTATATAGGTGTTGGGTAATTAATATGCAGACGAAAGTTGTAAGGTAATAGCAAAACATAAATCTATCAAGGCAGAGACTCTAAGTGACTTTCCACAAACTGCAGAGAAAGTAATTTTAAGAGACAAGACTAAAAATTTTAAAAATTTGGCTTTCTGCCCTGTAGTCAGTGCACAGCCTACATAAGATTTGAAATTCAACTTGTATTTTATAAAGAAATTATATCTTCAAGGTTATCATAGCAACTGTTTGAAATTACATTGTTTTGAAATATAATACAAAATAAGATACCTATCACATATTTATTTTGAGGAAGGTTTTAATAACTATAACAGAGGTTTTAATGTCTTAAGACATCTGGTAAGAAAACACAGAATACAGGCAAAATTTTAGATTATTTCTTTCCTTTCACTTGTTTCCATCAAGCTCTAAAATAACCCCTTCCTTCTAAGGAACTTTTTCTTTTGGGTAGCACTGAGAGCCCTCAAGAATTAGAAGAGAATCTTTGAATTCTTTAAATTTATTAGACATTTAATATGTAAAAATATGTCCTGTTTAGACACTATTGACATCAAATTTTCTCTTTATGCTTGCTGTGGAAAAGAATTGGATGAGAAATTACACAAAACTGCTCCAGCATGATTCCTTTCCATGGGCCAGTCACAACAAGCCTGTACACAGTGTGGGCCAACTCTGTCTAGGTGGCCCTATTTGAGAACACTTGGAACAGCTGACCTCCAGGGGTTCCTTTCAACTTCAGTCATTCTGTGATTCTGTAGAAGTATCATTTTTTTATTCAAAACTTAAATAACACCAAAATACCTTTGGCTTTTAGGGGAAGGTTGGGGTGGGATTTGTCAGGCAGTGAACTCTGATAATTCAGAAAAGACCACTATCATCTGTATTTTAAGACTAATTGCAATGCAGCGGTGAAGATGATTTTGTTTGCAAAAAAAATTATTTTATATATGTATAAAGGAATAAAGATTTGGATTGCTTGGTTGGTTTGTTTTTCCCCAGGTGGAGTAGATGTTTAGAGTACACCATTTATATAGGTGTAATAGGATGAGGTCTTCTAAGGAAAAAGATATGTGGTGAAGTTCAAAAGAGAACATAGGACTAATTCCATTCTGGAATGAGTAATGCTCAGATCACAGATTCTTGTGAAAAAAAAAAAGCCAGTCACTAATTTTGTGCTCTGAGTGTCCTAATGTCCTGGGAGAAGAGGTGTATGAAACAGAAATCAATACACATCTTTTGCTATAAACCTCTAGTTAAAAAGAGGAACATCAGAAAGTACCATTCATCTTTTCTTAAACACATATGGTAGTAGATTTCCATTGCCATAGAATCAAAATTTAATTGTGAAAACTATTAATCAGGTGTAGCATCCCATGAACTCTCCTGCCTCAGTCAATTCCCAGGTCCTCAGCCCTGGCAACAGCAGTAACTATTGACCATAGAGTCAATCCTCCTGGGGGAAAAACAGACTCCCAAATGGACCTCTGTGTCACAACTTCCCCTGGCTTCTCCTTTCCCTGTCCCCTCACTGGATTGGTATCCCTGGTGGCCACTCCCCTTTCCCTGGAGACCAAACCCCTCTGCCCCACCCTTAGGTCTGCCCTCACCCCTTCCCCTTCTTAAGCTGTCTCCTCCATGTGGTCAGCCTTTTTTACCTTGCTGGCTTCCCTTCAGCCTCATGTGATATCCTCCACTGGAGTAAAACCCTGCAAAAAGCTCTATTGCTGAGCCACCTGTGGTGAGTGTTGAGTGAGGGTCTGACTGTGTTGCCTGAAGGTTAACTCAACCTGCTTTTCTACAGGAGAGTTTGGTTCGGGACAAGAAATAGGCAGCAGCACCCACCACTCCAACACCCGCATTTTTAATCAGGTTGTCAAAATTCACCTTTCTAAAGGGAATCCATAAATATGATTTCAATATTTACAAGTTTTGCCTTTCTTTATGACTTTCATTCCTGTTTATCTGGTGTAATTTAAAGAACCAAATATAATTTGTTTGTCTATGGTTACAGATTAAAGTTTATATTCCAAAATTTGAAATTATAGTCTTTCCTTAAGAACAATTTGTCATTTTGGAAGTTCCATTACATATTAGTTTATGTTGCATATTTCATGGGTTTTACATAAACAAAATATTTTCCTATCACTTTTCTTTTTTTGTCACTGTATCGGCCTCAATGAAAAATCAAGGACAGTACTTAAAACTGCAATTAGCACTTTAATGATTTTGATTTTTTTCAAATCACTTTCCAATTTTGTCAGATAAATTTCTTTCTATACTCCTTTTCATGAAGCTACCTGCACCAAAAGTCTGCCAGCTCTTCATATGATAAAGTTTCCTGTCATTTTGATTCTTATTTTATGAGCTTTTGAGACACTATTCCCAGCAAAAGTTACATGTTGCCTACATGTCATTTGTAGTTAAATTCTCAGTGTGAAAAGTACCTTCCACTAGCTTTTAAATCAAAATTACCACCAGTGTCAAATTCCTGGCAATCACAGCAATTCAATTATTTCCTGATAGCAGAATGATATATTCTCTTGAATATGTTTTCATTAAATACCTAAAAGCCATAAATCCCAGCAATTTGTCATTCTTCTGTGTAATAATCTATAGTGTGTCAGAAAGCTTTTAGTCTTTTGTTATAATAATAACTATATTTATTTGTCAGTACTTCGTAGCAATGATCTATATACAATGCCTTCCAATACAAAGATTGAAACTTGGTACAGTGTAATTGTAGCTGTCTTGTATTATTTAGGCACATTCATAATTTATTATCAATTTCTATTCTAAACATCTATGTATAATAATGTGCCTCAAAGACTCCGTTGGTGAACTTCCCAGACTGGCGAGACCAGCAGCAAGTGTTGGCTTGACAGCAAAAGCCTAAGAATTCTGCTTGCATGCATGGTGCCTTCTCTTGCTAGCCCTGAACCTAAAAACAAACCATAGACACTCCCCTGTTTGGTCCTTTCACACATGTGCTTTGCAGATGTGTCATTATCCTATCTGCCATCTGCTTTTCTATTATGGAAAATGAGATATATTGACAAAATCCTGATTGTAGCCCATACTGCACATTTGAGAATATATAAAAAATGCTATTTTATTTGTGTATTAATTTTTGGTACCCCTAGGAATTTGGCCTGTCACTATTTTTTTTTTTTTTGTTGATTGGTTTTGATGACAGTTGTAAAAGGACAAATAATGCTCTTATCTAATACGCAATTTCTTCTCCAGAAGGTTCTCTTATTACATGTCTTTTTGAATTTATACATGAACATTTCATTTAGCAGTGAATTATTCTCTATATTTTCTCTAGACTTTTCATCTTTGTAGCTGGGCAGGAAAATAATGCTTTTTAAATTTCTTAGATTAATATTCAATAGCAACCTACTTATTTTTTATTATTAATTTATTTATTTCTAAAACACTCACACTTGTATTTGACAGTGAATAATCTTAATTTATTCATTTGTTCTACTACTCCCACACTGTTGTAATTCCACTCCCATGGAGTGTCAGCAGAAATCTATTTATCAGCTGCATCTTGTTCAACATACCATTGCAGGGTTCCTAAACAGCAACAACAAAAATCACATTCCATTACATTCTATCAAACATTCATTGGCTCCCAAATTGCGACAAAAATTGGTTTTGTGGCACTGTCTGTGGCTTTCTGTTCTCTCACTTATACTAACATATGTTTTTTCTTCACTTTTAATCAACCTCAGCATATTCTGAACAAGCAAAATCCAAATTCCTGGTGACCCCCTACATTCTATTAATGAAAGCCTCATTTCTATGTAGTTTTTTTCTATAGCTTGGCTGTAAAGAAGTAGTATATATATAAATATAAATATATGATGTTATTTGCTTATGAAGGTAGATGATGCAGGAAAGAGGGGAAGAAAAGCTTCAAATGCAGAGAAAAACCTTGAGTATGAAATTGAAAGACAGAAAATATAACAAAGATACCCTTTTTAAGACATTGCATATGAGTCCTAAACACATTAATATGATCTGTGCTACCATTATTTCTGTCCCCAAAAAATCCTCAGTAAAGAAAGTTTCAAGTAACAAACAGAAGGATGATTTCAAGAAGATCAAAAAGTTATAATCAGCATATTTAATCAATGCTTCTGAGTATATTTGCAATAGAGGACACTAACTGTTTGGCACAGACAGTGAGAATACTTTAGCCTAGATGACTGCAGAGTCTGTGTGCCAAAAGGATTAAGTTACTTGGGGAGATTCTGAAGAAGAAAATCTCCTGGATCAGGCAGAATTCATGCCAAGTTATTTACAGGAGAAAAGAACTAATGTCATTCACAATGGAGGGAGATCAAAAATTAAGATCTCTAAAGACTAAGAAGGTGAAATAAAGAAGCAAAAGCAATACTATCGCTTGCAGCCACTGATGGCTTGCAAATACAAGTCTGATGAGTGAAAACCAGGACTGCAACTGTGCAATGTGTGAAAGGAATTTTATAAAGGAAAAAAAAAAAAAACTTTGAGGTTGGAGTTATGTTGATTTCCAAGTAATGCATTTACCAAAAATTAAAAAAAAAAAAAAAGTAATTGCTTATTTTATCCTACCTGCTTATTACTATAAGTGAGATGACTTGTCTTCTTGTGGAAACAATATTAGTGCATACACAGTGCCACTAAAATTCTCAGCATGAGACCTCCCATTCACCAAACCCAGCAGTACCTGAAGACCAGACCTTAACACCATTTTGATATGATGGACATCTCAAGCATTATATTATAAAGGATCAAGATCTATTGTTTTTAGGCTATCAGTAGTGTTTCACAATAAGCAACATATAAGGTATTACTTTTAAATTTCAAGCCATTCAATGGATTTATTCCTTAAGGAAATCAGCTGCTGCTACTATGCATCACCATTTTATTTCAAATTCATAAATCTGTATTGATTTTCTGTGGCATATAATATTTGGGTAATAGTTCAAACAAAACCCATCTGGCATATTCACTTGGGGATGCTGAATTTAGTGAATCAGACTGAAAAGTTACAATATGCTGTGTCAGAAACAACATGTCAGCTATTCAAAAGGTAATAATTAAGGGCACAAAAGGAAAAAGAAATAAAATAATAAATTAAATAGAAAAAGATGAAGCAACGAAACAAAGTAAGAGTTTATTGCACAAACACATGTACACAATAAAGGTCTAGGTTTGAGGAAGAAGAGCGTTTAATAATTAATAAATATGTGAGCTGGCACTTGATTTACACAGTCAAAGAAGACATTTATTACATACAGAAAGCAGGGAGATATTGCTTGGATTTCCTAACCTGTATTCTAAGTAGCAAAGTGAGTGCTGCAGATATGTGATATTCATAAAGTTCCTGCAGTGGAAGGAATATTACCACATTTGCTTATAATTTAATGTATAGTTCAATGCTAAAAGCAGCAAAATAAAAATACATCTAGAGTAGTTAAAGAACCTTCTATTAGAACTCAGAAAAATACATTTGTCACCCTCTGGCTTCATTTTAGGCATGAGTGAATACATAATTTTCAATTCCTAGGCAGTTTTTGGGAACATGAAGTACAGCAAAATTCATCTGTTAGTAAATAATGAGTAAGGAAATCTAAAGTACTTCTAATTTTTCCCTCTTTTAAAGCAAGTGGCATGCACCAAGTTAATCACATAGTAAGGCTGCTGTCACAACAAAAGTTGGTAAATTATGGTTTTGTAAAGGTGTAGTTAGAGGTATGAAACAATGGCAAACATTTGATCAGTCTCTTAAGCTAGGCTGGAACATGTATATAACAGCTGCTGGTGTTTTGTAGTGTGGAGCACACCTCCAGATAACAGCATCTTATGACAATACAGAGAGAAATTAAGTACTATATATGAAATAACTTATAGTTTTCTTTGTATTAGATAAGACCTACTTTGTCAGAAACATGGTTCTAATACATCCATACATAACAAGTTTGGGGTTTTTTGGTTGAAATTTTTGTTTGTTTAGTAGATTTTTCTTTTTTTTTTTTTTTTTTTTTCTAAATAGACAATGAAATATAGCAGAAACTTAAAGATGACGGGAGCTTTTTGAGAGCAATTATTTAAGTTGTCTTAAATACTGCATAGGAGATAGGCTATATGCCTGAGCTATATGGCAGTTGAATACAATGGTAATTTATATTACTGATTAAAGATAGAGAGATTTAAATTTGGGAAAATTGAACCATACTTTTGCAGCTGACAAGAATACATATCTTACCATGACTTCGCTGAAGTTAGTAATTCAATGGTTAGATAAGATGTTCAAACTAAGAAAAGAATACAAGTACTTTCCAACCACAACTTCTAATCTTAACACTATAAGAGCTTGATGTATTGGTGAATTATGATCTCTATTGGCACAATTTTCCTGTGCTTTTATCCTAGCTTTCAATTTATAATAATTTTTTAGATTACCCATATGGTAAAAGATAAATTTTTCAACTTGGTAGCCCAATTAAATTAATTTCTGTTCTTTTTAACAGACATCCTCATATTTTTATTCAAATATTTTATACAAAAAGAGTAAATCCAATACTACTGCGTTGCAACATTTAAATCAGAAAATCATATTTAATAGTATCAATTTTAGCATCATAGTTGGAGATTTCCATCTGTCCTCTGTTTCATGGGGTTATCAGGAGCTTTTAAGGAAATATGAAAACAACATGGAAACATTAAAGCACTTTCATTCTGAATTAATTTTGCAATTAAAGAGCCATACTGTCTATGATTTCCAAAAATTCAGTTTGGTTCATTATAAATGAATAACAAATAACTGAACAGCAAGGTAACAGCGAATAAAAGAGAGAGCTTTATTACTGCTTGTAACAAACATAAGATTTAACCGAGTAGAAACTGGGTTTCTCGCACTGAAAGTTAGTGTGAGATTTTTTGGTGTCCTGATTTTTTGTTATAAAACAGTTACACAAAATTTAAACCAGAGCCTCAACCTTTGAGGATGCACACTTAGGAAGAAAATTCTGTCGGTTCAAAGATCTACTTATTTTCATGGCTGGAATGTTTCAATTGAAACAAAACTTATATGGGAAAGTACAGAATTTTTTTTTTCAATTTAAATTAACAGCTGGAATTCTGAGTACACACATAGAGAAATATATATCACTTATTAAAACCAGTGTGCTAATTGTCAATTATTGCATTTTAAATATGCATCTTAGGTTCAGAACATTAGTTCAGAACTGAATGTTACTCAAGGACTTGTTTCCCCCATATAATTTAGTTATATGTTTGAAGTGCATAATTTCTGAGCAAGCTGTTATATCCACATTGACTAGCAGTGAAATAGCATTCAGAGGCAAAGATAATTCACAATTCTGCAGCATTGGTATGCTTGCAGGTTTTTAGTACATCTTTATGATGCTTCATTGGACAGACACCAAATACACTCTAAAAAAGTAGCTTCTTGAAAATAGGGTTCTAAATAATATTTGTATTCTTAAGCTAAATCTAAATGCATTGTTTGAACACATAATTAATTTACAGTCATATTTAGAACTCATCTCTTTTACTTTTACACTTTACATTTCCTTTATTTTGGAACACATTTTCATGTACAGAATTGGCATCAGAGTTACAGTGTTAAAAATGAAGCATCAAAAGTGCAGTCTAATGTGCTTGCAAATGAGCTTTCCCTCTGCTGAAGCCCAGACAAATTCAGGTGATGGTATGTGTTTATCATATCCTCAAGACTGGGTCAGGATTTAACCTAGATATGGATCCAACTAGAGGGGCTGAGAAACTCTTCTGGACTCACCGTTGCCAGTTTGTCAGAGGGCTGCTGAACCAAGAGAGCAATGTTAGCTCTGTAGCCTAAAATTTTGAGTAATCAGAACCCTAATTTCTGTTAATGTGTCCCTGTCTCGTCACAGCTCTGACTTAGGTACCTGAATTTTTAATTGGAAAAGTTGTAACTTTGGCTTTTGCTGTATTAATGATTTTGCTATTAGTTGCTTTATTATTCTTTCTATCTGCCTCAGTCTGTCTGTCTTTCTATCTATTATCTACCCATCTACCTACCTAACTACCTACCTACTTGCTTATTATTAGTAGCACTTGGTTTGAAGTGTTAATGGCACCATGCCCGTAAGGCTCCTATTTTTAAATAATTTTTATTTTTTTAAATGTAGAAGGAAGCTATAACACATTAAAAAAAAAGATAAAAAATATTAAAATTAAAACAATATATATATATTAAAAGACAGATAATTTTATGTGCCAAGGTTAGACCTTGAGAAGGGCTACTATTTTCTGAAATCCATGACCTTGATGAACTGAAAGGACTTTTTTTTAGGCTTTCCTTTTCTGGAGTGCATGCAAAATTGCCTCAATAGATCATGGTCAATGAAATCTGAGGTTGAAATAGGGGATTCATAACATTAGCAAAGGGAAATAGATATGTCATGTGGTAGGCATAATATTAGAACCGTTACATAAAGAATTTGAGGCTAGACTAATGTATTTCTCTACTCTTCCATTAATACAGACAAGGATTTGGTATTTTGAAAAAATTTCTCTTGTTTACCTCACTTAAAATTTTCTTTAAGAGAAGAGCAATGGGAAACTACCAAATCGAGCTACTAAATGTGTTTGAAAATATATTTTTGTATCAGAGATATATTATTAAATTCCATTTCTGTTGAAGCGAGTGAGTAATGAATGTGTCATGGCAATAGGATAAGGTGCAAAATTCTACAGCTTCATATAGTTATTTTAGGTTTGAAATCTAAGTCAGATTTTTGTAGATAATTATTTTTTAAAGAGTTTTCTTTCTTCCTCTTTGCCTCACTCTTTTAGAATATTCAGGATATTGTGACAGAAAAAGAGATTTTAACTTTTCTCTGCAGGCTGAGCTAATTAAATAGAACAGAATACAGATTTCAACCATAAGAAATCTTACTGACTGTGTCACTTTTGTCAATCTTTCAATAAAGCCAGAAGGGATTGATCCCAAAGATGTTTTAATCACTGTGCATGACATTAGAAATATTTTTTCAATTCTACATTATCAAATTGATTGCTTAAACATGAAAATCTATGTAGCCTGTATTAACCAGTATGAGTTGGTTTGTTAATGCAAAAGATGACTGATAGACTGTCACATAAGCAGTTTCAAATTAGAGACTGATTTGCACTGTTGCAATATTCAAAAGATTATGAAATACAGTCACAGTATGCAACAAAGAAAATGGTGCATCTAAATATCCTAAGGATTTTATTATATGACAATGTTAAATGTTTTCATCAACAATATTTTCAGATCTACGGACTATTTATATACAACTTTCTTGTGATATTCTTTATAAGCTTTGTGATGTCAACATTGTATCTGGAACAAAGCAATGATTACATGTTCATTTTGTTTCTTATGAATGCGGCCCATTTGAATATGGCAGGTGCTCCTAGACACAGATCTTGTGAAGATTTTAGTCCTTTAAAATCTAGATCCTATATCTGAAGAACTGAAGACAGAGTTATAATTTTGCATCAGGTAAAGTTATCTTTCAAGTGTGCAAGCCGGAGTACTGAGGATTCTTTTTTTTTTTTTTTTCCTTTCCCAAGTGTTTATCAAGTGCTGCTCCATGTGTTTGGAAGCTATAGTAGCAAGGAGGTTGGAATTATATTCACACTGCTGAATCAATACAATTAATAGTCCTTACATTATCCCGCAGGTCACTTACTATAGAGGACAAAGTTGTAAATCTAGTGAAGATCCTTTAGATGCCAAGTCAAAGGTTAAAACAGGCAATAGAGAGTAAACAGCTAAACTGTTCCCATGGGAGCTTTCTATGCACAGTATGCTGGTGGGATATGAGTTTCCACAGCAACCACAGGCTCAGTATCAGAGCATAATCCTCCTAAATTATGCAATATACTTATGATTCCATAAGCCTAGCTAGTGTATTTGTATGGCCTCCTCACCTATTGCAGTAGTGAATATATTTTTCAGCTCTCCTCGCTTCACTTTAAAACTAGATTCCTAAGGAACTTCATAAATCATAAGAGCTGAAATTTTGTAAGTGACTGGCATGTACACATCAGATAAACCAATACACTCATGATCTTAGCAATTTCAGGAATTAATCTTTACACAGGAATTAACAGATTGTCACTAATTTTTACAAGGTGTTGCTTTACAAATGATAGTGAGAAGAACTGGGAAAAGTTTCATTTTCTTTCCTTTGTTCTTTTTTTGGTTTTTTTTTTTTTAATGAATAAGAAATTTTATGTATAGTACTATAAAGATGGATTGTTCTGCTAATATATCCCTACCTATTTCTCCCTCAGTTTATGGGAGGGTAGCCATATATAAGCATCTTGAAAAGACAGATATATGGAAATGCCATTACTTATTAAAAGTGTGAAGATCTTTCAAAAAATTGTTGCTTCAAGCAGTATATAGTCCAAGAGCCTTATATAAATTATAATTTTATAGTACATCAGTAATAAGGCTAATGACTTATTATTGTAGTACACTATCACCTAAAGTCCTATTGTCAAAGCTGCTTTGACAAAGCTGAGGAGTTGAACTTTTAACCAGAGAGATTTCATTTTAAATAAATTAAAAAAGAAAGGGGAATAAAGAGGTGTGATTATTCTTGGAGCAGATCTAAGTGAAGGAAATGAAAAGAAAATGGTTATGGTCTATCTTGCTCCAGTTAGCAAAACAAGTATATGCTGAACTTAAACAAAATTGATTTCTTATTAAAATGCATTTCTTAAGATATGGCCTTGAGTCTGAAGCTTACTTCAGTTGCACAACTCAGCTTGATGCTCCTTGTATAACATAAATTCTCACGTCAGGTTGGTGTAGTAGGTTGGGTTGGTTTAGTTAGGGATTTTATTAATGGTAGTTAGGTTGTTCCCTGTATTCCCCTATTTTCCCTCACAGTGGTTTGCTCCAAGTTGTTTACCACAGGAGCTCTTGTCACTCAGATCTGTCAATCTTCTCACCTTATACAGTGTTCTCCTTACATGGTTCTGTCAGTCAGGGGTGCTCACTCCTTGTTGGGGTGTCAGTCTTGTAACCACTCCCTGCTTCTTCATGAAGGTTTTGCATCAATCACCCTACCTTTGCACTTCTATTTGTCCCAGAACATTGTACTCACCTCTGTCATGTTACCATAGGTTGTTATAATCCATGTCACTCCCCTGTTGTCTGCCCCTATTGGGCGAGGCAGGTTTCCACCCCTGTCCGCCCACTCCCTACTTAATCTGTTGCAAGTGCTTTGTCCAGCAACATTTGCACTGCATGCAGTCCAGAGAGCATCCTACCACGCATGGGGGAATAAAAGTTCTTTGGACCAGCAAACAAGTGTCCTTCTCTCGTCCCTTCGCTTCCTCTCAGCATGAAGCTACCAAAGCTGTGTTACCCACACCGGGATGCTCCGTACCATCAGGAAGGCTGACGCCATAACCCTGGAGCGCCCGCTCACGTGGCGGCTACGGCCTTACAAAGGCAGTGCTAGCTGGCTGAGGCGTCCTGGACCTAGATCCTGCGGGGAAACCCGCCAGTAGCTGGTCTACAGGAGCCCCAGATGACTAGGAGTATGAATCCACCAACAGATGGGAGGACACCCAGAGCGCTGCAGTTCTCGAGGGTTTATTGTAGGTGAAATCAGGGCAGGAGAAGGCAGGGAAAGCGCAGGGAGATCACCTCTCGAGAGGGAAGCCAACTCTGAGGGCCTGAGCTCTGAGATCTGAGTCCCAGGAGCTCTCTCTCTAAAGGAGGGGTCGGGGATTATAACCAGGGAAGGGAAGGTGGAGTCAGGGTACATACGAACCAATGAGATAAGGGCCCATGGGAGGAGTAAGGAGGGGACAATCCAATGGGAGACAGGGGAAGGAGTGGTTACAGGGAAAGGACCAATAATAGAACATAGAACAGGGAACTTTCTAGAACCAGGGATGGCATAACTTTGACAGACATTAACTGGGGAGGCTACATCCACTGATGGACATATGAGAAGGCGGGAACTCTGTTACCATGCTCTTCTTTTACTCTACAGCAGTTTCCCATGGCATTCCTGACAGATCGCCTCCGAGACCTCCTCCTACAGCCAGCGCTTTTCGACTGCTTGAGGTCGTAGCAGGTAACCGCCACAGGTGTACATTATATGGTCTGAACCATACAAATCTCAATAGTCTATAGGAGATTGGCATTGAAAGCCTTACTGAGATCTGTAGATCTTGTACCAGAGCTTTCCTTCACAGCTTCAGTTTTGAGAGAAATAAGCCCCATTTGGCTGAAAAGCTACAAAGATGACTAGCAAAAAAATAATTAAAATTACATGTTAAATAGAAACAAGGATTCATACATCAAAATCTTTCTCTTAAGCATATTTTCTTAGAAATCTAACTAGTGGGCAATGGGGATATTTCTTTGCAAAGTTATACAACAATTCATATGGGCAAATTAAATGGATATACATATTACAAAAAGCAGATGCTTTGTTTTTGACCTGTTTAATTTTTTTTCAAAAATACCAGTTTTCTACATTTCAACAAATATAGATCATACTCCATGTATGATTTTCCTCCAAATCCTAAAAGTTGATTGGAGATCATTAGAAGCCAACAACTGTAATCAGGGTACCAGAACATTATCTGACAAAAAAATCACAACAAAACAGAACAAAAATAATAATGATAATAAAAATAAAATAAAATTAAATACTTTTTGCATGATTATTGGAAAAATCCAAAGAAATAGAAATAGAGTTTTTTGGTGTACTCAGTTTTTCTGACAATATACGAAAAATAAAAGTAAATTATGATGAACAAGAAAACCCAAACTATCAAAGCCAAAATTATGTTCTATGCTTCAAGATGTGATTTAAAAGGCATATGTCAATAAAATAAATCAGATAAAAAACTTGGAGGTAAGAACCAAGGAGATTCAGTTTATGATTTCTTCCAGAACTAAGGAACTTTTTAGTTTGGGACGTTTAAATGATACCTAATTTAGGTTGCAGCTTATGTGACTTCTGAAAACCAAAGCACTGAATTTTGGTGTGTTAAATTAAGTTTGTGAAAAACCCACACAAATGATGCAACAAAAAAGAGTTATCTGTTAATTCTTTGTCTTTTATGAAACCCAAGCTATATTCTGTGTTTTAGAAAGATAACTATATTACCTAGTATTGAAAGCATTAATTTATTAAACACTGCGCAAGAACTGCATTGTCTCATTTGCAGATGATACTGAAAAGAGTCCATCATTAATTGCACCCATCACTATAATCCAATATATGTTTTAGGCTTTAAAGCCACTTTTCAAAATGTCAGGCTTGCAAGCACATTTATGCATATTTATTAATTCAAAGAAGTTCTACACATTTCCCAAAATATTGAAATATTTGTTTATTTTTTGGGGTTGGTGAAAGTTCTGTTATCCTTGGTTTTTAGGAAGGAATGAAGGAAGGAAGGAATATGACAGAAAAAAAGAAAGGAAAGAAGAAAGAAAACTTTCTTGCTTTGTACAAATCCTAAAGTGAGCTGGAATAAACTTGTATCAGTCACAAATGATAGTAATACATTTACTGTTCATGGTAAGAACATGGTTCAGACTTCCAATCTTCCAAGCAATGTGCTAAATCCATATTGTATTATTGGACTATTTAGCTCTCACTTGAATCTCTGATGCAGCTGACTATGATATACCAACATTGTGAAAAATTTGCAACCAAAATTCACGTAAAAAGAATTTTTTCTTGCATGAAAATTTGTATCCATTTTATTGGACATGCTATAGAAATAAGTTTCAGGAGTTAAAAGATAAAAATAGATCTTATTGTACCTAAATAAAACTTCTGTCACAGACTTCCTCTGAGACTTGTAAGACGCCCTCTAATGCCCTTTGCCCTTGTTCCATCCTCTCCTGTTCTGTATTCTCTGACTTTTCTATCATTCTTTCTTCATTTTTTCAATAAAAAGTGTAATTTCCTTAGGGCAAAGGTTACTTTTTTCTTCTCTGTTCATATTCAGTTCTTTTGACTTATGTGGGTTGACCGGATACAAAAATTCTTAGGGTAAAAAGCAGAAAAAAAAAAGATAAAACCAATAATAATAATAATAATAATAATAATAATAATAATAATAATAAATAAACCAGTTAGTCCAGATCTAGATTTGTTGAATTGTTGAAGCTATTCCAGATGTTCTGCAGCATTCATCTAATATATTTCAACAAAATATTTAACTTCTGAAGTAAATTTTGTTAATTTTGAGACAAAGGTTTCAGATGAGATTAAAATATTAAAAAAGATGTAACTCATATACACAAGCTGGGTACTTTTTAATATAGAAATGTTTTAATTAGGTTGTATGGAGATTTTTGTATACAGTATCTATAATGTATGTGTATATATATTATTATCTTTGATGTATTTTTTTTCATAGAGTGATAATGAAAAATAAAGGTAAGTTTTCCTATTAGGAAGCCCATAAGTCCTCTGTCTTTAAGATGCTGTATTTACAAAACTGACTTGCACACTTTGCCTGGAAAAATCTGGTTAATAATAATGTTTGTCCATGATTAGTCACATTTTCCTTAGTTCTTTTTTGCAGAGGAATTTGAGGTGGCTTTTCATCTGTCTTTTATTAAAGATCTAAGAATCTATTCAAAACAGTGCTGTAAACATTCAGGTAAGAAAATGCATTTTTTTCTTCATTCTATTTTGTCAAGCGTGAATGAAACTTAAAAGCTGATTGTCTTATTCCTAAAGACACAAAGAACTGCAGATTTCTGGAAGTGCATAGACCAGTTCTGAAAAAAAAAATTAAACCATATGCCTGCGTGATGCTCATTTCCCGATATGGTATTTAAACAACATTTTCTTTTGTGATCAAATTTAAGTAAGAGATAATCTTTGTGTTCATATCAAGGGGGTGATCAGCTGGTGATGCCCACCCACTTCTGTACAGTTCTGTATGCACTACAAAGTCTGAGCCAGGCAGTGTGCAGTGCATATAATCTGTGAAACAAGTGAAGCCAAGTGAAGCCAAGTGAAACAAAACTTCTATTTTTCGAAGTCTTTTGGAACCGATAAAGATTTAATCAGCTCACATTGATTTTATGGCAATGTGTCCTGCTTCTTAATCACTAAGTCTGGTAGATTTTCACTTTTTATCAATCAAGACAAAGACAAGTGACATTAAAAAATAAAGAGAAAACTTGTTTTCATTCTTCATTACATGGATTTTTTTGTTTAGAAAATACTGCAAAAAATATTACTTTGGAGTTAGAAGAGAAGAAAAATCAGTTAAACTTATGATATCCATTAACAATCAAATTAAAACTAGCATCACTATAAGGTACCATACAGAATCCAAAATGTATTGAAAAGTTCTAACAATTACTGAACTTTTAACTTCTGCCTAGAATTTCCTTTCTTTCTCTGGGAACAGTAGCTACTGAACAGGCAAATAAAACTTGCTAGGATTTATCTCATAAGATTTATGTATTCACTTTTAACAAATCAGCAGGAATATAGGCACAGTTATTGCCGAAAGGATTTTAGACTACAGTCTCCTGTGACAGAATTGAATTGCAAACTTTAATTATCTGCTCTAAAGTGCTATATTTTCAACAAAAATAACTGTAGAGAGTAAATCAGTAAGTTTTCTTAGTCAAAGTTATTTTTCTCTAACTTCTGGCTATTGGGACTACTGACACATTTTTCTATGTCTGACAAAACCGAAATTCAGTTAGTAAGGCACAGCTGTTTTCATATTTGGCTTCTAGGTGCTCCAAATTATTAAACTCTAGATAATAGTTGCTCTCTCAGATGGTCTTGGAATCTCAAATGAAAACTATTCTGCTGATGTCCAGGAGAATTGACATTTATATTCTATTTTTACATGTTCCTCTGTAAAATTATATTTTGCTCCTTGATTTCCTCACCCAGTTCCTTTCACACTGATTAATTTTGAAGGTCAGCCTTGGAATAGGCATTTCAAACTCTGCAGATGAGATAGATAAAATCTTGAGAGGGCTTCTTTACCCATTTCAGAATAATTTATGCTGTTCAGAGTACAGGATGTCCAAAGGTCTTTTGTGTGGAATAACTCTTAGCTGGGAAAATCTTGAGGAACAGTAAAGACATCTGAACTCAATCCTACTTCATGCTCCATAGCATCTAATGCAGCTGAAATACAGTGTTTTCCAGAAATCTTCATTTTCCTGTTGGCATGGAGTGTTCTATATTCCACTGACACATACCAGATAATTTTCAAAGATCAGCAAAGAATTGTCTCTTTCCCTCTCAGTTTTCTGGATCTCGGTATATTTTGTGGAGAGCTTGCAGGGTTATAGGAGGCTGAGCAGACAGGATGGGGCAGGGCAGGGAAAGTGATGCTGCTCACTCCTGTGCACCACTGAATGGCACCAAGAAGGTGAAAACATGCATATGCATGAACATGCAGATGACATGTGCTGCATGCTTTAAACAAATTCAGACAAACAAATGGAAACCAGCTGTTGCTACATCATCCTGGAAGCATTTATTTGGAGACCAGCCTCCCTCTACCCATGCACTAAATTCTGAGTGCCTCCCAGTGGTGTTTGCATTTTTGGCCTTTTAATGAATTTTATAATAGAAACCTGCTCAGTACTTGTTGCTTGCAACATGTATTCTGTTTCATTTGTTCATGTAACATACGTTGAATGGGATTTCCTTTCAGTGAAGACATTGTTTAGGTAGACTATGAATAGCAAAACTGTCCATATAGCAGCAGCTGTTCTAGTCAAGGAACAAATATATCTTAATACAATTTCACTAAACACCAAAAAAAAATCAGGAGCGATATAGTGGGCATTTTACATGAAATTGGTAAAAGTCTCATGAAGGACATAAAAAAGGATTGTTCTTTTATTTTTTTTTATTTTGGAAATGAATGTCACATGTGACTGTGTTAATTCAATTGTTATTACTTAGAATTTTACAGTAAAAAGGATGGAGCCCCCAGCTTTCCTAATCCTGTGCTGATATATAAGCTTGCTTACCAAGAGATTTTTTTTTAAACAGTGAACATATAAAGAAAAGAAATTGTAAAGAGAGTTACTGTAACTAGATACAAAAAGGTGTTTGTGTCTGTATGTGGCTGTAATAAAAACAGAGGGATTCTATCCTCTCAACCCAAGTGACCAAATTTTGACAGTGTCAAGCAGCCTGATGCCTATGTTGAGGAGCATCCTCCCTCTAGATATGTAGAGGCTTGATGATATCTGTATCCATATCTCTCTGTAGAATACTGAAACTATATTTAATTCAACAAATGAAAGATTCAATCTGAAACTGAGAACAGCCCTCTGGATGAAGGGCAAAATTTATCTGCATCTTCAAGGTGGAAGATCTAGCCAGTACAACAAAACAGGAAAACAACAAAATTTTCTCAATCTTTTCTACCAGAATGGTAATTAAGTAGTCTCTTGACCTGGGAATAAGGGTTGTCACATAGACTTTAGATGAAAACATTTCCATTTCCATGTTTAAACAATGCCTACATATTTTTATTAGGAAATCACAGTCAGAAAAAACAGTTTAACCACCACACTTCAGAATGTCTCTTCCACAAATCAAGCATATATAATTGTTCTATGCAAATTAGTAAAACTACAATTATTGTAATTATGTCTCACACAGCTGGCATTAAGTATGGGTGGAAACTCTCTACAAGCTTTCCCGCAACTGTTGTGTGTACTGAATGACAGAAGATTCCACTGAAGATTTCAGCAGAACCACATGCCAAGGAGTCCAATTGTGTGATCAAAAGTACGACATATATGTCCTGAGGAAATCAAGTTAAATCCATTCTGTAGCATTGAATCACCAGAGAAATTACTGAATCACCAGAAAAATCCAAGGAAATTGCTAGATGTTAACAGAAAATAAATATTATTTCTAAGGTTTAATGAAGCATTAGTGAGTGAAAAAGTTAGGAGAAGATATTTTTTAAAAAGTGCATAACTTGCTGTTTCTGAGGGCTTATCAGGTGGGGTAGATGTGGAATAACATTCCAGTGAAAAAATAAAGTGTCAAGAAAAATAGCCCTACAAGAGGGCTCCCTCTCTCTCCCCTTCTCCCCCTTGCTTCCTTTTCCCTACACATTTAAAATGACAAAATAAAGCCTGCATTGTTGAACTGGCATTTGGTTTCGTTTGCACCTTGGTTCGGGCAGAGGACTTTAACATCAAATTACAATGCTTGCCTTGCATTCCTTGTCATCATCCCTCATTACTTAAAATAAATTAGTTGTGGCACATTTATGGTTGATTGCTGCCTGATTTTCGATTCCTAACAATTGTGCTGCACCCTTTGAAATTGTTTCTGTCTTGAAATTGAGATATCTGATATCCCTTTTGCTGTGTCAGCCTTGTATATACACAGATATGAAGGGTAATTAATATTTCACCCTTGCCTCCTACTCTAGCTTTCCTTTATGGCTGATCACCTTATTTAGCTGTTACATACATGGTTACCTTTTGGTTCAATTACATTCTTTTATAAAACTGCCTTTATTGTTTCAAGTTAAATTTGATAAAATAGAAAAATTAGTTTTATTTTTTAATTTGTATTTAAAATATTTTTTTAAAAAATGATGGTTAAATACAAGATGAAAAATGAAATATTATATTAGGATTTCTCATATTTGTATGGTTATTAATTGCCTTCCCATTTTCAGATACTTTCAAAAAAGCTCTTAGCCTTTCTGAAATTTAAATTTTAGTTGTCTAGTTTCATCTTCATTGTATTACTTTTTTTTTTTTTTTGGCTCTTTTATCTTAAAATGAGAACAATTTATTGTGTTCATTACATGCCACTGATGAAGGCAAGTAATTATTGCATGCATAGTGATACATATATTATATAGCTGCATGCATTTTAATGACATTTATAGGTAAGATAATAATTTATATTAAATCAGTATCTTGAAAATTCTATTTAGAATAGGGACTCATTGTAATGAATCATTTTCTGCCATCAAGTGTGGGAAGGTACTAATATATGGAAATATCTTTTGATATGCCCAAGAATATCAATGCCACAGCATGAATGTGGGTGTACTTGATTTATTTAATTTATTTTGTTATGTTTACATATTTAGTAACTTGCCATTCCAGAACTGGTATGGAGAAATTCTGTGGGGAAAAAAAGAGTTAGTTCAATTTATACTAAATTTATCTTCTTCTTAGTTACTTCCAGAAGCAACCATCAGAATATAGGCAGGATAAGAAAAAACAAATGTTCTCTCAGTTTTTATTGGAAGCCTTCTCCCAGCACAGTGGGTTCATGTCCAAGAATGTGCATGTTTAACAGATTGCTTCAGACTCTAAGTCATTAATCACTTCCTAGGAAACAAATATGCTACATAGAATTTAACAGTTTAATACTATAACTGAATTACATTCAATTTCTTTAACATAGGATGACAGAACCATCAACACTGTGTTCCAGTTACTGTTATTCCTATTGATTCCTTGACCAGATTCTTTAGGGGATGCTTAATTTCTTAAGGCAACATCCATTACAATCAGTGAAAAGGTGTGCTTTCAATGCAGTCAGAACTAAGCAAGGCCTGAATTTGAGGATCTGATCCTAAAATTATCCAAAAAGAACATACTATTTTCTAATCATCTTGTGTTTCTGCATATGATACTATCTAACATGCATATTGGTAGATAAGGAGGATGATAAACAGACCATTCTTTATTTTCTAATTTTGGTAATTTTTGTGGGGCTTATGACACATTTGCTTACACTTTATTTTTCCATCACCAGCATATAAAATAAAAAATCACGCTTGGCTGCTGACACATTGTCAAGGAAAACTTCCATGAACTTCTCTGAAAAGTCATGTCAACCTGGACTATTTAGAAAAATCTCTAGTTATCTCTACAGTCCACAGTTTTTAAAAATAAATGAGACCAAGCTGGCAGGGAGTAATAATTGCTAACAATTTAATTTTTTTTTAACATGCTGTAGTTAAAAAAAAAAAAAAAAGTGAACTACTCTGGGAGTTGCAAGAAGAAAGTAACCCCAAAATCAAGGGTCCTTTTCGTGACATCACTTCTTGAGCTTATGCAGTTGTACACCTAATCTTTAATACACCACAGTGGAATGTAGCTATGAAAAGTCTCACTTTTGGTTCTGCCTCAGCGAGGTCAGAGCTGAAACTTTTGTTTCTTTTTGCAGCTTATGCATGGACATCTGTGGTGTTTTCTCCAACTTTCACGACTGAGAACATATTGAGACATATGCTGTGAATGTTATTAGCCTTTCCTTACAGTAAGGCACTTATTTTATAAGCCTTCTTTTGAGAAGTTAGTCACACTAAAAAATCAGCCTTTAAGGATAATAACAGTAGCTTTATTATTAGACAAAATACACTTTTCATTAACAGGGGAAAAAAAAAAAACAGCAGGCTTTATTATTGTGTTGGCCCAATCATTGAAAGCAACACATGCATCTCAGTTATCAGAAGTTTCTTTTCTTTAAATATTTGAGAACTCTGAAATTCTGAAATTTCTGATGAAATAATCTTTCTGGTCACTAAACATCCGTTACAAGTAAAGGGATCCATCCATCAGAGGATCCCACATCTCTATTGGTTGTCCACTTCTCACTGACTGAAGCTGTTGTCAAATAGCTGAAGAAAGATTGTGCATCTCTTGTAAATCATGAGAAACATTTAGCAACACTTCAATGAAAGCAAGACACAAAATTTAAGCTTGCTTTTTTTTCTTTTTTGACATTACTAGTTTCTTATTGTACTGGGCTGAATTGGTTAACATGGAGTGTGAAGGTAAGATGTGACAGAAAGCTTTTCTTTGCTTGTCTATTTCCCCATTCTATCCAGAACTTACTTGTCCTTTGCTTTGGCAACTTAGGTCTCAAGCACTAATAGGAAGGCAGAGACAGACATAGGAATTGCACACTGCAGTCTGCTAACTGACAGAGGAAGAGCCAGAAAGACATTCAACATTAAGAAAAAAAAATAAAAAAAATCTCTAGTGTGAGGAGCTTGGGCACCGGGGTCAGCTGCAACCATAAATTTAGCTTCTGCAGAGGCTTGCTAAAAACTACAAAGACAAAAACATTCAGGGGATGAATTCATTCTATTTCAAGCTTTGACAGATGGTTGATTCTCTAGGTATACCACATTTATGACCACCAGCTGAAGTATTGTCACTCACCTTGAAACAGCCATCCAAGCTTGTTCCACTAAAGGCCTTGATGATGCCCTTTTATGCTCTTTTCCAGCTTCTATTACTTCTTTTTTTTTCTTTTCTCACATACACAGGTGGGTATTGAATGAATTATTTGAGAGTATTGTTGAGAAAGAATTTCGGAAGATTGGGAAGTAAGAAAAAGAACTTGCCCCCAGGATGTATCCTGTCTAACCTTCTATTTTAACTTGATATTAGGTTCAATGTCACATCAAATAACAATTCAAAACTGCTACTAACAAAGTTCACTTCTAACATTTTTCTTTGGACTGCTGTTGCAGTGTTGCATAAGGTGCTGAGAGTGCATCATATAGCCATATTTTCTATTCCTTCTGAAAACCAAAAAGTAACATGAATTTCTATACTTTTTTCTTTTTTCTTTGCAGTGGTTAAACAGATAAAGAAAATGAGTGTAGAACTCTCCTTCTGCCCAATATATTACATAATTTCTGCTGCAATTTTGGTTGTTAATATTTTCAAAGACATGAGAGATTACTGTAATTAGAACACACCATGGTTTATTTACTTTTCTTTTTTCTTACTAGTCTCACATTTTTATTTCTGTCTTGGAATAATAGAACATGTGTAATATCCATTTTAGTTCCTCCATATTTTACTGCTGGTTTAATGTTTTGCTTTTTTCTTTTATTTTTCCAATAGCTTCTAAACTTTTGGAAAGAGTTGCAGTGATAGAACCAGTTTTATTTTCATCACATGGCTACATTTAGAAAAGTTATTAGCCCACATGTCTACATTACAGAATGGTGGAAGGAAAGATGGGAGGCAGGCAGGTATGCATATGGAAAAGATGAGGAAAAGAGCAAAATAAAAAAAAATTATACTGTAAAAAGAATACTCTAGCCAATCACAAGGTTTTTGGAAATATTTTTTAAATAATGGGAAGTGAAAAGGAGAAAATCACCAGTGAAAATGAAAATTAACAAACAAAAAGTATCTCTCCTTTTCCTTCCAAGAAAAAGGCTTATTCCAGCATTATCTAGTTACTTTTAACAACCCTTGGTTTGGCAACTGGTCACAAGCATTCTTCCTACAAGGTATGCACTTGAGACTGCAGAGCTTATAAAACAGAACAGAACTGGTTGAAATTAGGAGTTTCAGAGTGGCAATGCTTTAAAAAATATTGTTTTAAATTCCTCTTTTAATACAATTGCATTATAGGACAACATGAAAAAGTGATTTCTTAATGGGTCATTAATATCTTTGCCTGACAAAGATTATCCATCAGCAGTTTTGAAGATGTCTGAATGCAATTAATGATACATTACTATGACTTCTCCCACTACTTTTCTAATACCTGCAAGATATTTACATTCATGAGATAGATACCATTTCCGGTCAGACTTTGAAAGAAACTTGTCTCAGACATGTAAAGCATGCAGACAAAGACTCATCAGTCACCTCCCATTAGCAAATACCTATAGAACTCTTCTGATTTATTTTTCCAGGCTCATCTCTCAACACATCTAAGGAACCTCACTCCAATTTAATTTCAACTAGCAGGTGCTAGTCTGAAAGATACAGGAAAGCTATTTGTAACTCTGCCAACATGAACAATGAACATGAGGTTTTTTTTCCTCTTTCTACATAAAGACATGCCTAATCTTTCTGACCTTCCTAAAGGGACCATCAACCCCACTTTAACATTGTGGCCCCTCTGAATAAAACAACTTTTCACATTTTCAAAATGCAATGAGATTTCTTTTACTAATTACAGTTCATGCTGCATAACCAGAAAGTGTTGACTGATAAGACAGCTAATGGTATCTAGTGGAACACAGAGGTTCAGCAGACACTCCTGATGCCTCTCCCCTTATGAATGTTTTAAACATTAACTTGCTTTCTCAGGGAAGTTTCAACATTGTCAACAAATTAAGTTCCCTGTGTTGTATCCCAGCAGACAGGACAGTTCTTGGGAAAATAAACCAAGAGAGGTCAAGGGGAAAAAAAACCAAAGTTACAGTATATTGAGTGTTCTGCCTCCTACTGGCCTGATCATTTTTCCAGTAAACCAGATAAAGTGGCCTGGTAAAGCACCTGGTTCTTGTTGCCAAGCTCTCCCTGTTGCATCCCGGGTTTGGGTTTAGATTAGGGGTTCTTATCTATGTTAGCTAGCCGAGTCCTGTGTACCCTCGTGTTCTCCCCCACACACAGTTGTTATCCCCAGGCTGCCCTACCATTGGAGTGTTCCCCCATCACTCTTGTGACCTCTTGTGACCACTTCCCCATCCAGTCCTGAGGAGTTCTGTGTCTGTCACCCCAATCCCGTGGTCCCACTCACCCCAAAGCCCTGTATCCACCCTTGCTGTATTCCTATTGGTCACGGTAGTACACATCATCACCACAGCGTCTGTATTCGTTGGGCGGGGGGGTGTCTGCCCTCCCTGTCACATCCCCTATATCATCCCTCTCCCCCCTGGTGCCGGCACCATTTCCCCCACGTGGGCAAGGGAAGTGTGCATCGCAACCCCCCACTGCAGCTCTCCGTGACAATAAAGCCTTCCTGCTTTCCTTCATGGGTGATTTGGACAAATTCCTTCCCTCTTTGCCTCGGACCCTTGCGCGGGTGACAGAACCTGGCAAACCCCAACTGGTGTGCAGCATCAGCGGCACATGGGAATTAGCGTTCCGGAGGGAGGCGGCGCCGAAAGGCGCCGGAGCTGCCCAGAGCTGGGAAAAACAGTGCGACGCCGCTCTTCCCAGACTCCTCAAATGCAGCAGCTCTTTGAGCTGCTCCCAGCTGCTGAAATGGCAGTCTTCACTGCAATAACCATTCAAAGCAGTTGTGGGATTTCTGCTGGGGACTTTTAGTCAGCCCAAACAAGTTCTAGATGGTAGGATTTCAAATGTCATGTCTATTCACCCAGGAGTTCATGTAGCAACTTCTGCTGCAGGCATGTGTCCTAAGGGCTGTTATGCCATGAAACTGCCAGCACAATTGGAACCTGAAATCTTAATGTGAGACCACCTGAACATTCCATAATCTTGGAAGCCTTTTCCTGAGAGCTGGTAGCTCCGGGCATTTGCACACCATAGAATTAAAACCAAAACAAACCTAAAACATTCAATAACCCTAGACAAAAGAAACCAGAGAGAGGAAGGAAGAGGGAAGGGTAGAAGGAAGGAAGGAAGGAAGGAAGTTGCGGAAGGAAGGAAGGAAGTTGCAGAAGGAAGTTGCGGAAGGAAGTTGCGGAAGTTGCGGAAGGAAGTTGCGGAAGGAAGGAAGTTGCGGAAGGAAGGAAGGAAGGAAGGAAGGAAGTTGCGGAAGGAAGGAAGTTGCGGAAGTTGCGGAAGGAAGTTGCGGAAGGAAGTTGCGGAAGGAAGTTGCGGAAGGAAGGAAGTTGCGGAAGGAAGTTGCGGAAGGAAGGAAGTTGCGGAAGTTGCGGAAGTTGCGGAAGTTGCGGAAGTTGCGGAAGTTGCGGAAGGAAGGAAGGAAGGAAGGAAGGAAGGAAGGAAGGAAGGAAGTTGTGGAAGGAAGTTGCGGAAGGAAGGAAGGAAGTTGCGGAAGGAAGGAAGTTGCGGAAGGAAGTTGCGGAAGGAAGTTGCGGAAGGAAGTTGCGGAAGGAAGTTGCGGAAGGAAGGAAGGAAGGAAGGAAGGAAGGAAGGAAGGAAGGAAGGAAGGAAGGAAGGAAGGAAGGAAGGAAGGAAGGAAGGAAGGAAGGAAGGAAGGAAGGAAGGAAGGAAGGAAGGAAGGAAGGAAGGAAGGAAGGAAGTTGCGGAAGGAAGGAAGGAAGTTGCGGAAGGAAGTTGCGGAAGGAAGTTGCGGAAGGAAGTTGCGGAAGGAAGGAAGTTGCGGAAGGAAGTTGCGGAAGGAAGTTGCGGAAGGAAGGAAGGAAGGAAGGAAGTTGCGGAAGGAAGTTGCGGAAGGAAGTTGCGGAAGGAAGTTGCGGAAGGAAGTTGCGGAAGGAAGTTGCGGAAGGAAGGAAGGAAGGAAGGAAGGAAGGAAGGAAGGAAGGAAGGAAGGAAGGAAGGAAGGAAGGAAGGAAGGAAGTTGCGGAAGGAAGTAAGTTGCGGAAGGAAGTTGCGGAAGGAAGTTGCGGAAGGAAGTTGCGGAAGTTGCGGAAGTTGCGGAAGTTGCGGAAGTTGCGGAAGTTGCGGAAGTTGCGGAAGGAAGGAAGGAAGGAAGTAAGTTGCGGAAGGAAGGAAGTTGCGGAAGGAAGTTGCGGAAGGAAGTTGCGGAAGGAAGTTGCGGAAGGAAGGAAGTTGCGGAAGGAAGGAAGGAAGGAAGGAAGTTGCGGAAGGAAGTTGCGGAAGGAAGTTGCGGAAGGAAGTTGCGGAAGGAAGTTGCGGAAGGAAGTTGCGGAAGGAAGGAAGGAAGGAAGGAAGGAAGGAAGGAAGGAAGGAAGGAAGGAAGGAAGGAAGGAAGGAAGGAAGGAAGTTGCGGAAGGAAGTAAGTTGCGGAAGGAAGTTGCGGAAGGAAGTTGCGGAAGGAAGTTGCGGAAGTTGCGGAAGTTGCGGAAGTTGCGGAAGTTGCGGAAGTTGCGGAAGTTGCGGAAGGAAGGAAGGAAGGAAGTAAGTTGCGGAAGGAAGGAAGTTGCGGAAGGAAGTTGCGGAAGGAAGTTGCGGAAGGAAGTTGCGGAAGGAAGGAAGTTGCGGAAGGAAGGAAGGAAGGAAGGAAGGAAGGAAGGAAGGAAGGAAGGAAGGAAGGAAGGAAGGAAGGAAGGAAGGAAGGAAGTTGCGGAAGGAAGTTGCGGAAATTGCGGAAGTTGCGGAAGTTGCGGAAGTTGCGGAAGTTGCGGAAGTTGCGGAAGGAAGGAAGGAAGGAAGGAAGGAAGGAAGGAAGGAAGGAAGGAAGGAAGGAAGGAAGGCGGTTAGTTCTGTAGTGCTTGGAACACAGTTTTTAAGAACATATTTCAATTGGCTCGTTGTCCCATGATGAGGTTAGAAGAAATCATGGAAAACCAATGAACGATTTCACAGTTCACAGAAGAATAATTTTACTGGAAAAATTTATGCAACAGCAGTATTACTTCCTGTAGCAGTGACATATATCATCCTGTTTTTCTTCTGGAAATATGAAGATAAATGAAAAAGAAAGTAGTTGATGACGTTTGTTACACTGATGCTTTTATCTATGAAGAATTTGCAACAGCTTTGCCAGAGATCTAGGAGTTGAGACTGCCCTTCTTTTTCAGGGAGCCCTTCTTTTTTAATGGGTTATTGCCCATTAAAATACCTCATATGCTGTATGAACTTTAACACTTGCTTCTCCTTCAGTCTTTTTGCAGGTGGCTGACTATTCACTGATAGGTCAGAATCTCTTGGTCAAATCCTCTTTTAGTGTCTCTCCAGAACCAAACTTCTGGATGGGATTGATCTCTTTGCAGTGTATGGGTGGCAATCATTTCCCAATTCCCTTATCTTTGACAAAAACAAATGCTACTACTGTATTTTAAATTAGCTGTATGGGTATAAGACAAAGATGCCATATTTTACCATCCTAACAGATGGTAAAATAACTGGTAACTAACTGGTATCTGACATACTAGTCCATTCTTTGAGCAGACATGACCCTGTACAATTTTGATGATGCTGTCAGTACCACAAGACAGGATCATTTGGATATCTTCATGTATCACAATCCTTGGACTGCAGCAAAGGTAGGACTGCAGTTCAGTGAGCTTTAAGGGCAGCAGTGAAGGCAGAAAGATGGCTGCTAGCTTCATTCACCCTTGAAAGAACTCACAGTCCTTTTCCCTTTTAACCTGTCAAATGAGAAGGGAAAAGTCCAATCCTTATAGGTGATACCTGTGAGTATGTGGTAAATCATGTTGGAAAGGTAGAGGGAACAAAGAATTCATTTTGTCATCTGGCAAAGTCATGTGCTAACCCAGAAATGTGCCAAAACTGGCTTTGATCTTCTTCTACTGTGTTGATGTACACATTGCAAAGTTGTTTGTCACTGTTGTCTAACTTAATTAACCTGGTATACAGTGCTTTCTGCTGCCTTTCCCTGTGTTTTGTGGGCTTTTTTTTTTTTTTTTTTTCAATTCTCTTTGATCTATGTAAGCAAGTGGAATCCCTGAAGCAGTTGAAGAATACAAATGTATACACATACTTCTTCCTGCAATACCATGAGGTCTGTTCCCAGTGGCCTTTTATCTCTTCCTGCTTTTTCCTCAACATAGGAATTCCGCTCTTACAGCCACTATACATGTGTTTCAGTAAGTAAAACTTGTGGCTGTGCTGTCTGGCAGGTGAATAGTGGTTGTATTTGCAGAACACCACTTCTATCCTGAGTGTAGAATGAGGTGTAGGCATGATTGCTGTGCAATTCCCTGAAAATTAGGAAATTTTGCCTCTGTTTCTACAGAGTACTCATCTAACAAAAACATGAACAGCTTGTGGGTACTTGAGTCTCAGTAACTATATTAGCTGTTAGAGTTTGAATGCTGCAGTAAGAGAGGTTGCCAAATATCAAAAATGGGGTAAGAGCATGGCAATGTAAAAGTAAATGTTTAGATGAAAAGTTTCAGTACACTTAACTAGGAATTTAACCCAAGGTGAAAATCCAAGGTATCTTGGAAATATGAATTCTCCACCCCAGGTTCTAGGCATCAGAATGCCATCTAAAGTATTTCAAATTCCACTCTTACTATTTAGAGGTTGATAATCACTGTATTTATACTATCTGACTCACTCCACACCTAAGACTTTCCACTTGTAAATGCTAAGTATGCATATCATAATGTTTTTGTTGTTCATTGAGTGGTTATTTATACTTATCAAAACACGCTATTTGCAAGTGGTAGTTAAAATTCACACAATGCCCCTTCTATTTACAGAAAGAAAATGTGGTTACATCTCAACATACTCTGTTAATGGAATCAGAAAGCAAGTTCTATTTGCTCATAGGCTTTATGTTTACACCAAATACTCAAATGATTAAACCATCCTTTTTAAGTGCAAATCTATTCTCTTTGTCCCCTTGTAAAGACAGTGATATTAATATAATGGAAGGTGAGAGGATAGCTTGTGTTTGTTTACTACTAATTCAGCAGTATAGCTTCTGGAAAATTTTGCCATTTATTGCTGCTCAGGAATTTATAACCTGGAGAATCTGGTGATAATGGGCTTTAAGCTTTACAAACTCCCTAAACCACTGGATTAAAGAATCTGCTGTATTCCATGTAGTCCCTGAAGCACACTTTAATGGTTCTGCTGAAAGGGTATCAATCATACAGGAACCGTTCCACAAAGTTACACTGAGGCACTCCAATATGGCTAAATGTTTTCATTTTCTGTAGTGCAATACACTTGTAGAACTCTATCTAGGAAGCCTAGCAATTAGCATCTTGGCAGCAAAAATCATGCAGTCCAGTTTGCTTTGGTTTTAATTTCTGTAACTTTGAACTCCTACGTTTCATGGAGCTCTCCTTCTTTTTCAGACATTTTTTTCAGCATTTTTTTTCCCCTGTTTTTCTATTCATAGGTGGGAATTGAAAAGCAGGTGTTATTTTCTTTTCATTTATAGGTGTGATATTTTGTTTGGTCTTTTTTTCCAGACATGATCATTCATGCTGGTTATTCCTGCATGCTGGAATTTTTTCTGCTTTTGGTTACCCATCAGAAAATTTGTATGTTTTCACAGAAAGTACTATATAGGAAGGTATTCTCTTTAAGGAACTTCCCTGACAGGGAAAGTTAGTATTTTTTATATATCATTACCAGTAATAAAACAAATTGCAAAAGGATGAAGTCTAGAAAAATTTAATCAGTCAGTCGAGTCCAATATCAAGCAAAAAAGGAATGCTGTTTATGTCTTCAGCCCTTCCAGAAGCTTTTTCTGCAATTATATTCATAGGCTACACAATTCAAAATTGCCTAATTAATGACTGTCAACTGATATCACAATCATGACAGTGAGACTATAGTCAACTATAATATGTGAGGGAAAGAAATCAACTGTAAATATTTGAAGTGATGAATTTTGGAAAAAAATTTGGAAGATACCTAATTTTTCTTCTCAAAAGCTTTGCACAATGTATTTAAATAATAAGAGCAGATATAATTGTTTACTTAGAAAGTAATTGAGATATTAATTTGCAATCACTAACAAGGTGTTTTCAGGCAGGTTAGCCTTCTAGTTTGTTTCACAGTCTTAAGGAGGTTTATCATTTAAATTCCAAATTCTGCAGATTTTTAGTACATGCAACTGTCTGCTACAGGTTCTCTCTTCTCTGATTCACATTTCAAAGTATAAATGCAAAAATAATAAGAATTACAGCCAATGTAATTCTATAAATTGGCATGTCAGATAAACTCTTATCCATAAAGCTATTACACCAAACCTTCTGTTGTTTCTGAGGCCATGAAGTAAATGAAAAAGAGACAAATTCTCTTATGCTGTATAAAACCAGGAAAAAATTATATATGTTGGCAACAATGATTGAGGTTAAGGTTTCTGGAAAACATTTGAATTATACAAGTTGCAGTAAAAAGATTATATCATTAAGATAAAGCCACTGTGCTCTGCAACAACATACTAATGTTTTAGTGTGGCTTTAGCTGCTTCAAGTTGTTTGGTCCTTTTCTATTCAGATATACTGTCTTGAAGACATTAGAAAGTTTTGCTAAAGAATTTTGCAGCAGGATTTTAAAACAACTCAGTAGCACAGGGTTGACATTCATACTGCAACTCCTCCATCTACAAGCTTTTTGGAGGTTGAGTGCATTTTTGCTTGGTTTCTTTTGGTTAGGTTGGGTTTTTTCTTCTAGTGAAGATTTGTCTATCTTATTTCTCTGCTACAGTAAACTCAGGCTTTAGAGTATAAATCTGAGATAGCTGTAGCATTGTTAAAAATTGACATAATTTCAATAACTATTTTTATTATTATTATATACTATTAGTTCAATACAGATTTTCTGATTATTTGAAATCTGCATCTTTCTTCACTTAAATAACAAAATAAAATATTGATTTATCATTATATCAAGATTCTTAAATAATTTTGTAGGAATTTATTTGTGCGTATTTGAAATTATTGCTTTCTTGTTTAATATTTTGAAAGTGCACCATGGTTAATTTATTTTTCTAAGATATAAAGGGCCTTCATCATCTTAGCTCTCTCAGCTCTAACATTTCTGTTCCTCTCTCTTTTTGATTTGTTTACTTCCTGAGGCTTCAACACTATCATGTAAGGAAACGGAAAAATGAGGCAGATATTTGTCAGTTCTTTCTATTTTGAGATCAAGGAAAAATTCTATAATCCAGTGCTCTTAGAAGACATTTTGGAATAAAACCGAAATTTATTAATTTTTTTTTCTAAATGTATTTCATTAACATTTCCTTCATATTAAAAAAAAAAAAATTACTTATTTGTTGACATTATAAGACGCTATTTATAATTGCTTACTTGTACAATTCCCAGTGGTTAAAATATAACCTTGAGAACAATGAACATGAACTTAATTTATTTCAATTGAAGCTTAGAACTGTGCATTCCAAGTGCTGGGTAAATGTCATGATCATTTTTAGATAAGATGCTCACTTTCATCCCTGCCTACCTGTGTGCCTAACATGGTGTCTTTCCTTATGAAAGCTGCAAGAACTTGGGAGTTACAGGGTACAGGCACAAGTCTCAGTTATTTTTAGATTCTCTGTTAGAACAAGGCTTGAGTTCAGTGGACACTCTCTGTTCCCTGATTTGCATGGAAAGGAAACAAGTAAATGTGTTGGAGATTGCCATGTGCATGCTGTGCTCCAACATATATTTCTTGTGGACAGAGAGAGGACCAGGAGCTGAGAGTACACTGCAGTCACTGCCATTCACTAAGTGCAATGTAAGAATCCAAACCCAGACATAGTAGAATTCTTCTAAAAGCAAATTTGTAAAGTTATACACAGGTAAGTAGGAATAGTCCACCATCAGATAGAAACCCCATATTAACACTTAAAAATAAGTTTCTGCATTTAGTTAACACTGTAAAAAAAAAAAAAACAAAAAATATACAAACAAAAGAAATTAAGATTATGTGGTTTTTACTCATGTTATGGACAGTAATTTTATTTGTATTCACTTCCCTTATCTGACAGATGGGAGTCAGAGGTAAACTATTTTATATCTGACTGAAAAGCAGGTATATTGGGAAGGCCCAAGTTTGTGTTTATTCAATTCATAACTATATTAATAATTTCATCATAATTAGCAATCTAATTGCCTGTATTGAGTGTAAATGTGAAAACACTTGTGCATGTGAATTCGACTTCAGTTAACACCCCAAGAAAAATTGCTTCCTTATTTACATATGTTGTGACATTTCTATCTGATCTTCAGCTGCTTTTGCCTTGTTGTGTATAAATGTTTCCATTTCAATTGACTTTTTTAAATTTGGAAAGTTTTCCGTGGTATAAAGTAGGAAATATATTAAAGAAGGTAATGCATTTCTTAATCTCCAAAACATTCCTTCAAACAAGCAAACAAAATACCCCAAACAACCCCTCCTCATATTATCAACAACAGGAACAGACATCTTATATAACATGGCTGTGGTATTAAACATAGCTTGCTACTCGATTACCAGCAATTACTGCAAGAGATTGCATTAACCTGGCAGGATACTAAGCTGATTAACCTCACTCCATGTTGAAAAAGAACCATGCCTTCTGCAATCCTTGTTTTTAATTAACCATTGATGCTACCTCTTACCATAGTCATTAACAGTCATTAGTGAAAGTACTTCCTAAGGACTTCTTGGAAATCTAAATACAATATTTTTGTTGGTTTTATTTCCTAATACAGGATTACATAGGTCTATTCAGTCATTTCAAGAGGACCAGAAATGTGGTTTGTGCTTTGTTTTGTCCCTATTCTCATTCTGCTTTTTGCCTATGTATTTTTTTATTGCTTCAGTTAGCTTTATAAATATTGAATCAGGACTCATTGGTTTGTAATTCCCTGAATCATGCCAAATATCTTGGTAATAAAATAGCTACATTGTTTGAACCCACTCTACCCCTTCTCTACTGTCATAACTCTGTGACTGATTGCACATCTTTTTTAGTTATTAAGCCATTTCAAGTTCCCCAAAAGAACTCTCAGTTGAGAACCATCTGCTTCTTTGAATGTTTGTTCCTTAATGTATCAGTTTGAGCTCCATCTGACTTCTCATTATCTGACAACAACTCATCTTCATTACCTGAAGAGAGCAGTTCCAAATCACATATCTTCTCAACTTCCACATGCTGGAAGTTGACACAAATCAATAATTTCACATCCTTGCAAGATGCTTCTTTATTTCTCCTTTTTTTTTTTTTTTTTTTTGGTAATCCATGGGTTTCAGAGATGTATTTTTTTTCCCTAAAATGATACAGTCAAATTATTCTAATTTGGGGTTTATAATAATATTCATTTTCCCTTTGAATTCTTTTCATTCCTTTATATTCCAATCTTTAAAGATTTTTTTTTTTTTGTAATATTAATTTCAAGTCAATATGCATGACAAAACACTCAGGAGAGTGAACTCTAATCAGAAGAGAAATATCTACTCTCTGATGGCTATATTTTACTTTCTACAAAAATCCCACTGAGGAGCTTTGGCAGAGTATCTCTCCAATGCAATTACAAATCTTTATGTGGTACATATAATATGGTGACAGATCTCTATTAATAAAGAGAAAAAAGGAATAATTTTACTTCTTTGTCCTTTGGGCTCAAGGAACAACACCATAAACAACAAAATTGAACTAGCAAACTGTAAAGGTTGTTTTTTAACATCCATAACTACATTGTGGAAAAATCAAACTTGCCACATATGTGTTATTTCTCACTTAAAACAAATACTCTTCTTGTTAATACATATCTAACAAAATTTACACTTTTGGCTAAAGCCTCTGATCCATTATATATTTTCATTGTATGAGTCACAAATAACATAATGTTGACCTCTTAGCTGAAGAAAAAATATTCCATATAGTGAATTCCATTAATTTGAGTCTCCAGGTCCTTTAGCATGCTGAACTCTCTTACCAGGTGTTCTGAGCATAAATATAACATGAATATATGCTAGAAATTTCTTGGGTTTAAATTGTTGACAGTTGGCAGAAATAACAGGATGTTGAACATAATAGTCTGAAAGGAAAAAATCTTTTTAAATGTGGAGTTCTTTTTAAGTAGATTTCTGCCTTCAAAGACTTTATTTAATGGTTTGAACTATTCATTGATTGATGGTATTTGTGTGTTTATATGTTTATTCCAGACTTTCCACTCTATATTTTTTCTTCTGAGTTATTCCAACTACCTGTTTGTAATTGCTAGGTTTTTTCTGCCACTTTCATGTTCAAGATTTATTTGCCAAATTGTCTGTATCAGGAACATGAGGACATATCCCTAATTGTATGGAACGCGTTTTGTGTGTTGTAAAACACATGCATTGTGACTTTTTTTCCATTAACTAATGATGCATTTTTAAAAATGAGAACATGGGCAATGTTTGGTTTGGGTTGGTTGGTTGGTTTCATTTGTTGCCCTCCCATTCCTTTTCCCCCCAAGGTCAGCTGTTTAGTTGTTAATCCTGAGTGATAAATCATTCAGAAGTTTTCTAGTCACTAGGGAGAGTCTTTCAGGCTGGCTGTTGCCTCTAAGAAGGACATTTTTGGATAAAAATGAATGAAAGTCAGTGCAAGCCATTTATCCAATAAAATCAACCAACTTTTATAAACAATCTTCCTTGTGTTATTACTATGAAACATTTAGGGTACAGCAGCTGAAGCTAAATACAGAGGTATTGCACAGCTATTTGAAATATAAATGAGTATCATAGGGCTTTCAAGATGTAAAGGCAGTTAGCAGATGTCTAAGTCACTGAGGAAAGCTGTGAGAGCAGAGTGGAAACTATGTCAGCAAAGCCTTGCAGAAGTTACCTCATCACTTTATAGTGATTCAGGTAAGTATTTTCCATATATTAAAAATATTTTTTAACTCTGATGTACAATGAACTATTGGATACTATGAGTGCTTGCTTATCCAAATTAAATTTTGATCACACCTGATCTAAGGCAGTCCTGATAAGTGTGAAGAAAGTGGTATCAGTTGACCTTCATAGGTCTGTTCCAAATTCAATTACTTTATGGCTTCATAATATGGCTTTACCTTTTTCCAAGCCTTTTCAATTTCAGTGTAAAATCTGAAAATACTAATAATATATAATATTATTAGCTTTTCTTGAGTTTTTCATTACTAATGGCTAGTATTTCTCACTAAGTTTGTGGGGTTTTTTTTTGTTATCAGCTCAAAAAGCAAAGCAAAATGAGTATTTTGTGTCTCTTCACAAAAAAATTACAGAAACATTGAACTATGTTTCGTGTACATGCATTTTTTATTTTAAAGGAGACTATACACAAAGTCTATTGTTGTGTGTTCAGAACCTTGACTGTAGATGTCCTAAATCATGCAGGATGTATAATGGAACAGAAGATTACCCAGGTCTGAGAAATCCATGCAGAGCTGAGGGAAATGACAAAATCCTAACATGAGAGATGCATTTTTTAGGAGCCAGGAAAGTATTTTCTAAAATATTTCAAATCTCCGCAGACATCTACTTTCAGGTGACTGTATCATATCCATGCTACATAACAAATACTTGTGACAGAGCTTTTACCCATTGTTGAAGAAAAGAGGCTGAAAACCTCTGGCTAAGAAAACCAGCAAGTAACTTGCCTAGTAGGTACTAAAGCTGTTTCCGACAAAGGATATTTATTTCTGAAGGCAATCAACTAAAGGGTGCATGAGAATTCAACAGAATAGTAAAACAAGTAAAATAGCTGCAGGTCTGTACACAAGACAAGGCTACTTTATGCAGTATTTTTAAAAGCAAATAAATAAGGCAGATATGCTAAGATACGCAATTTCCAAGTGTCCTCATGAAAACATTACTCAGGAAAGACATGATTGGCAAGTGCTTCAAGTCCATGCATGAACACATGATTAATCCCATTTCAGTAATCACCTTAAATCAGGTAGACCTTATGTGATCAAATTCATTAATTTTGCAAGTGTGATATTCCCTTTCAGCTACATTTCTGGTCAATTTGATGTGTAGAAAAGGCCTGGATAACTCTCTCCTTCTCACTTGCAGGTAACAGATTCACTCTGTAAAAGCTGTAAAGCTGATGTAATATATTCAATGGAGAATTAACACTCTTGGGAGGGGGATAATTATTATACTATGTTTCCTGCAACAGCCTATATATGTAGGAAAATAGAACATACCAGTTCTGTGTTGCTTTGCATCTTCTCGACTCCAATACAAAGAGATAATTTTTCTCCTTTCTTTCATCCTTCATTGTGCCATATGTGACAGTTCTCCAATTTCTGCAGTACCCTCACACTGCAGGAATTGGAAAAGAAGTAGTGGTACTCAGTCTGAGTAGCTTATACTGCTTCAATTGCTCTGGTGTATTGTGAGCCTCATTTTGCAGCACATAAGCAAACTTCTTATTGCCTTTGCTTATTTCAAATGACCTGACCCAGAATCAAAATGCTATCTGAACATTAGGCTTTTCAAGCTTATGTAGTGCTGAAATCACATGTGGTTGTTCTAACAGTATTGCTCCAGTGAGCTTCAGTATACTTACTGTTCAGTATTTTCTCCCTTTCTAAGCAAAAGTAATTAAGTACTGTCTCAGGGTCAGCAAAGATAACATACTTTCAGGAAAAAAAATAAAAGATTACATAATATCATATTTTCTCACTATTATATTATATGCTGCAGTCAAAGCCATGCAAGACTGACTGCTAAACAAGCTTGAACAGTAGTAAAGAGCATGCATTTTACTTTATGTGAAAGTAATTTTCCAGTTATAGTCATATATTTCTTTTCTCATTTCTCTATTGTCTTAGAAAACTTTTCAAAGAAAGTGTCATATGTAAAATTCAGAAGGATGTAGAAATTTTTTTGTGACTGATTATTAAACAGCAATAAGACAGGAGGACATAGCTTAAGCTGCCCTGAGGGAGGTTTAGGTTGGGCATTAGGAAGAATTTCTCCACAGAAAGGGTGATTAGATATTGGAATGGGCTGCCCAGGGAGATATTGGAGTTATCATCTGTGGAGGTGTTCAAGGAAAGATTGGATGTGGTACTCAGTTGGCCATGTGCCTTGGTCTAGCTGACATCGTGGTGTTAGGCCATAGGTTGAACTTGATGCTCAGAGATCTTTTCCAGCCTAAATGGTTCTGTCATAATTAAAAAGAAATATTGCACAGGGTAAGGACTTCACAAGTTATAATTCAGGGAAGTAGTTTTAATAAATATAAAAAATGTATACTACTTTTGCTACTGTAAAATTACAGATGCAGAGTCAACACTATAAAACAATATATACTGCACAACTTTTTTTTTTCCCTTCTTTTTTTCTTTGCAGAATATCAGGCTTATATGATATCCATGTGGCTTCCCTATTCCCTCATAGCTAAAATACACTTCATGTCTCTAGCTCCCTTTCCACACAAATATCTTCCTTCTTCTTTCTTTTCTTTCTTCTTCCTTTCCTATTGCACTCAAATGTAACTCTTGTCTGCATGAGGGCAACGGAGAGAAGCAGTAATGACATGTACCCAGAAGCAATCAAGTATACAGCTTACTAACTGAGTCATGCCAACATGTCAAATCTACTTTATCTCTTTCTAACACAAAAGGCTCTTCAATTAATTTTCTTGTTACAGAGATTCAGAATTGGATATTGCTATTCCTTGATGTGAATTAGGAGGCAGTCAAATCTCATCTGCACATTTGAGTGATACTTAGCTAAACCATCTCATTACTGTGGGCTTTTAGACCATGCTTTTTTCTTTCAAAATTTTGCTTCAAAGCAATGGCTTCATTCAGAAGGGGCCATAGGTAGTATATCTGTCTGGGGCTAATTCAGAGAAAGGGACTTGATCAAATCCTAAAAATTCAGTTTCAGTTGCTGCCTAACCTGCAAATACTTAAATATCTAAATTCATGAGTTCTGTTTCCCTTGCAATTATAGTGGGTTTTCCCCCCCCCTCTTAATCTTCCATATTTCTGCTCTAGGACAAAGCTTATTATCAGCTGACCAGTTTCCAAAACCCATCAGGACTTAGAAATTCACTGTTTTTATCCTAAATCAGTCTCCAATGTAAGTTTTCAATGTCTAACTCACAGAAAGGACAAAGACAAGACTCAATAGCCTAGTAAGTAGATGTTGAGAACAGGTATAAAAAAAACCCCAAAACAACAGATTAAAATTCATGTGCTCTAGCTATATGCATTCAGTACTTACTAGAATCTAGTCACTGGGAGATAATCTCCTTTCATAACCAGTAGAGTTCTCTTCATTTTTAGAAAGCAGTTAATCTGATTCAGTTTAGATGATACATTTAAATTAATGTAAATTGCTCCTTTGAGATAAATATGAGGCTCTCTAACAACCCTACAAATAGCAGTCCACAGAAAGATCCTTTTGAGCCCTCAGTTCCCAGAAGATAAGGGATTACTGAATATGTCTCAAACTGATAACCAGATGGCTGAGAAGCCAGCCAAGGGCTGTCAGTAACAGCAGACAAGAATTGTTGGTAATAGTAAAGGATTGTTGGTACTAACGTGCTGTGAGAAATAAGTTTTGGCTGGAGAAGGAGGGGGGGCAGGTGGAGATAGAGCAGCATTTTCCATGAGAAAGTAAAACAACACAGTACAGCCCAAGCCCAAGGAATGATTAATGGAAGTAGACATAGACTATACAGTGGGATTGGGACCACCAAAGACCCCCAAAGCCCTCTGACCCCTTTCCAGAAAGCCCTAAAAGAACAGACTATACATGAGAACCAATTAGCATACAAAGCAGGAAACCTGTCTTTGGGGTGGAGAAATATGTCCATAAAAAGCTACCCTTCATGGCCCAGGCAGTGGCCCTGGACCCTGAACATCTCACCAGCTGGATCAAATTAACTAGATTGCAGCTTATCAGCTAAATCGATGCTGAAACCAGAACTAGTATCCCATCAGCTGGGTCAGCTCTGAGACCACGATTGGAATCCCATCAGCTGTATTGATGCTGTAACAAGGGCTAGGGATTTATTTTTTACTGTCTCTTTTTCTCCTTCTTTTCCTCTTTTTTTTTTTTCTCTTTGCCTTTCTTTAATTCATTTCTCCCTATTTAATTAGCCTCTTTACTTTTTCTTTTCCCTTTCACCGTATCCTTTTGTCCAACACCCACTGCCATGTGCCCATATAGTAGATCAGAGACTAACAGACCAATTTCCATGCCATGTGTGTAATTTACTAATTAAACACTCTGAGTGTTTGTGTACCCTCTGACCTTCATAGCTCCTTTTGACTAATAAGCATTTTTGAATCTTAAGTGTTTCCTTCCTTTTAGGGGTGGGTCATCACGCTATGGTGTGTGATGTTTCTAAAGAGAGGTGTAGAAGTCAAGCCTGTATTTGGAAATCCAAGTGCATAACAAGGACTAATGTATTTCACCTCTAGGTTTTCTTTCTTCTCTGCCTTATTTGGAACAACTAAGGACATCTAACCCATGATGCAGATAATCTATTTATCATTAGTCTCTAAGGTACTATGAGCTAAAAGTCTTAACAATTAACTTGTGTAACATTTCTCTAAATAAAGAAATACATACTGGGTAAAGTTGGAGTGGTCTTGCTGGGGAAAGTACGAGTGGTCCTACAGTCTGTTAGTTTAGATAACAACTGGTTGAACATCTGGACTAATTTACTTGTTTTGCTACTCTGCATATATTCCAGTGGAACAGCTTCAAGAAAAGCCATAGCTTAAAAAATATTTGGTTAGCACATCTGTTCCAAACATGGCAATGGAAATATACGCTCCTATGTCTGCTATTCCACAAGACTAGAGGTTGCTCTAATCAATAGTTTAAGCCTCAGCCCTATGTTTTCAGGGGTCTAAGAAAGAAGTCTGACCCAAGAAAACAGAGAGATGAATCCCCAGTGCTGCCCACAATTAGATGCTTACTGCTGTAATGAGGTAGAGAATAAGTCCTTTCCTTCTCTTTGGCGGTTTGTTTCTTCCAACTATCCATTGTTTAATTTCATAATTTCTGTGAAATAGACAGGAAAGTTTTCTAGAATATGAGTTGGTATTGTACAGAAGTATTAAGTACCCTACTAGAGAACTGTGTTAAGTCCTGAAGAGACATGGAACTTGTTTGTGTTTTTTTCACCAGCCCCAGTTAGCAGTGTACATAGAAAATGTTAGGAGCTTAATTTCTCCTTCTATAGATAGGCATTGATCCTTGGTAGTTTACTGCTTGAGCAGAGTGCAACTCGGGCAATAGATTTCATAAAGTGAATATATGCCCAAAAATTAGGCTCTGCCATGTATAAAATTATTCATGGAATTAACCTAAGCAATTTGAAACTGCTTTGGTTAATTCTTCCTCTGAGGAGAAACACCTTGCAGCTTCATGAGGTATGAGGCGAAGCAGGAAGATTAATTTATTTTTTCAAAAAAGTCCAAAGTGGAATTGAGAAAAGGGTGGGAGGTCTTTCAACCATATTTTATTTATGGCTTTCATAAAATAAACCTTTTTATATCAAAGGGTCATGCCTTAAAGCACAAGTAAACATTTCATTAGCGGGGCTTATGCAATGGCTGTTAAGATCTGCATCATGAAGAAGAGAAGGAAACAAAAGGTTCAAACTGAGGCTAAAGAAAAAACTAGTTTTCTCTAAAACTTCACAAAGAAACTATTTTAAGTTACATTTTTGAAACTTGATTAGATAAAATTCTTTTAGGCAAATACACCAATAAAGTCTGAACAGTTTATTTTATGACTGCTCAAATAAAACATGCTGATATACCAGCCTGTCCTTGCAAGTTTCAAGGTTACCTACAACAGATTAGAGCTGTCAAGCCTCATGATGCTTATTATGTTTTGTTGCTCTTAAGGTTTCCTATGAAACTGTTAGCCTTTTCCTTTGACATTTCTTGTTCTGCATGGCTGAATGTACTTATAAGCCACATATTGCTTTGAAGGTAGTCTAAGTAGTATTCAGTTTAAGTTAATTGCTAACAAATTACACTTATTCAATTGCCTTTGTTTGCAGCAAAATAATATTGTTATCCTTGGTGGTTTCAATAGTTTTCTTTGAAGTAGCTCATGTATGAGCATATTAATTATTTTCTTCTTAGTAGGAACATTGAGAAATGGTGTCCTGGATGCTAATAATGGAGTTAAATAATTATTTTTTACACATTAAAAATAATGAAAAATAAATGGAATAAAAGTGGTTTAAATATTTTTTTTTTAATTGAACAGGAAAAAAATATTTCAAGGTACACTTTGCCTGACCATTCTGTAAGAAGTTATCTATAGAGAAATTAATAAATTTATACAAATTATTTTGCAAAAAAAAAAAAAAAGTAAAGTAAGCAATAAGGAAAAGAAATGGGGTGAAAACAGCTAAGCCTGAACAAAACAATATGACGATTAATACATACTACAGATTTATAAATTTATATCCGCTATTATTTTTAAGCACATATTTACAGTTGTCCCATTTTTACTATTTGCTTGGCTAAATATTTTGATTACTTTTCCCCTTTATAGCTAATGAAATCTTTAAAGCCAGTAGACTTGTGTAACTGTATTAATTTTTTTAAAAAATAAAAAGTTACATAAGAATTTTCCATAGAATACTAAAACTGTAACAGTTAAGTTGAATAACTATGTAAATTACATCTACAGAATTTATGCTCTTAAGACAAGACTATCACAGTGCAGTTACTCAACTGCTAAACTGAACTGCAAACTGAATTTCTGAAGTTGATAGTTGGATAGCAATTTACTTGAATTAGGCATCAGACCCCTCCTTGGCTAATTTTCCTGATATGAAAGCATGTGATTTGTCTTGCAGTATAATGAAAATATGGAGATATTTCTGTTAAGCATGTACATTACTTTGTCTCAATGGCAACAGTGCACAAAATGGGTTGTTAATATAGTAAAAGAAGAACAGTGTATTTGTTGCTTTCATAAAGCTTTATAGTATATGCAATACTTTTGTATAACTTTTATAACCCTCCACATCTCTGCAAGAGGCCAGTTGGCTGATGTTAAAAGAATGCATAAATTTGCTACATTGCTTCCCCTAGAGTGTATGGCAAGAGTTCAATATTTGCTGCTGACTCTATTTAGTAGACAATAATTCAGAATGGAAAATTACACAATACATACAGGTTGACACAGTTTAACATAATTGACAGTTTGCTGAGGGACATCCTGGCTGGATCAGCTGGCACGGGGAATAGCTGTCTATCTGAAGGTGAGACTGAGGGCACCTATGAAACCACGATATGCAAAGGTACAGCAGCTTTGCACAGAGATTGCTTTTCTCTTGACCTCATTGCAATAAATACAGAGCGTCCTCTATTCACTCTCTGGGCACTTAAGTAGCATAAAAATCCAAACCACAAAATGTAAATGCTCCTTTTATTGGGATATAAAACTATCTTGTGGGATATTAAAGCACTCATAACACATTTGTAATGTTTCTGAAATGCTAGAGTATTATTTAGAATTTGACAGCTGGGTAGTGCAGCAACAACAAGAACTGAAAAACACATAGCACCTCTTGTTCTATGTTTATCTTAATAATGTATGTACACTGTTCATATATGAGCCTTACTGCAGTAATATTTTTGTGCCTTTTGACAGTGCATAAAAACAGTGAAAAGAAATGTAAAAATCTGAGAAACATAGCAAGTGCTATCATTTTCAAATATGTTGCTGTATTTTATCTAAGGAAAGAATGTAGAGAAGAACCTTGGGCCAAGGTTTAACAGCAGTTTACAAAGAAACCAGCTGTTATAACAAATATGTCAGGAATTATTTAGACTATGTTTTTACAGAAATTCTTAGCCTGAGATGTTTGATAACTCCATAAATAGTAGATCTGGGTGGATGAAAAGCTAAGTTGTTGCTGCTGTTTTAATTCTTTTAACAGTATTCTCAATTTCAGAATTGCAGCGGCTACCTGCCACAACCTCAAGCAGTCGAGATGAGCCAGCTAGCATTGCCCATGTGAGGCCAGGTGGCCGCCACGTGAGTGGCCACTCCAGGGTAATGGCATCTGCCAACCTGGTAGTGCTGAGTGCTGCAGCATGGGTAACACAGCTTTGGTAGCTTCACACACTGAGAGGAGAAGGAGACGAAGGGACGAGAGAAGCACACTTGTTTGAGAGCCCAAAGAGCTTTTATTCCCCCAGGCAAGGCAGGAACAAAATATTATTTGAGCAAATGCAGTGACAAAATCCCGGAGAACAAAGAACTGCAGCAGATTAAGTAGGGGGTGGGCGGACAGGGGTGTAAACCTGGCTCGCCCAATGGGGACAAACGATAGAGAAATTACATAGATTATAACAACCAATGGTAACATAACAGAGGTGGGTACAGCATTCTGGGATGAATAGAAAGGCTAAGGTAGGGTGATTGATACAGAACTTTCTTGAAGAAGCTGGGGGTGGCTTCAAGATTGACACTCAACAGGGAGCTAACAAACCTTGACTGATGGGAATAAATAAGGAGAAAACAGGGAGAGGTGAGGAGATTGACAGGTAACTGTGGACCCGAGTGGCGGGAACTTTCGGGGTAAACAACTTGGAACAGACCACTGTGAGGGAAAAATAGGGGAGTACAAGGAACAAACCTAATTAACATTAATAAAACATCTGACTAAATAAAACCAACTCACAACACAGAATGTTCAGTATGGAATTCCAAATGTTTATTAATAAAAAGTATTCACTTGATAGTTCCAGTTATGAGCTGAATCAAGCCTCTTATTTCATAATCCCTTTTTTTTGAAAGAAAGAAATATCTCTTAAGGTCTGTCTGCTCTGAATAGAACAGTAGTTCAAGATGGCTAAAAGATATTGTTGAAAAAGTCTTACTGTCGCTTACTTTGAAATCCAGAGTTATCTGAAATGTTTGCACATAACTTTTCTAAATACAGCCAAGTTAAAAAAAAAGAAAAGTAGGTTGATAAAGACAAAGGGAGTGAAAACAAATTCAGGGGAACTTAGGTTCCTTACTAATTAAATACTTCAGTAGTTTGAAAGGAGTGTTGTCCTGAATTATGATTTAGGATGAATTTTTTTTTTTATCACCAGTCTATATATCATATAGTGTCAGGGATCAGATCCATAATTAAAATTCTTAAACAGGAAAAAAAACCCCACAGTGTTTAAATGAAAGATGGAAATTTTTAAAAAGACAAAAAAAAAAAAAATTAAAATTTTAAAAATTAGGTGTTCAGTCTCCTGAAGCAAATAGTACAACTTCCAGACTGGAAGAACTTCACTGGCTTCACTATACTGAACAGTTTAAGCAGAACTTAAAGCTTTGATGCAATTACCAGGATGACTCAGTGTAACTGGCACATAAAAAAAAAAGAAAATCCTTGTATTTTCACTATACCGTTGTATTTAGTTCAGTTCTCCTAAGTGTTTTCCAAATGCATTTTCATAAAGTAGCAAGAAATGTTTTCTTACCACATTAATAGAAATTTATTTCATATGTCAAAATCTACTTTCTCATAGAAAAACGATTTCCGTATGCACAAAACAGGATATGTGTAATCACCACCACCAGACAAAAATTCAAAACTGAAAAAAAATGAATAAAAATATTTATATGTACATGTCATTGTTATGTTTCTAGTGCAGAACAGAGAAATAGTACATGCTTTAAATATATGAAAATGTGTTATGTAGAAAGTTTTACTTGAACCAAATAAAATGCAGTATTTCAGAGGTTTAAATTTGCAGTACATAGGGTAAGCAAATCATTTAGGAAGTGCTCTTAGGAAATGAGTTTTGTATGTGTACAGAGAGAAAATTAACATGATCTTATTTCCAAATTCTTTCAGTAACTGAAAAAAAAAACCCAAAGAATTGCAATTGAGGATTGCATATCATCCAAAAGACTCTTCTAAATTATTTTTCAAAATTTTGGTTCTGTGAAAAGAATTCAGTCAAGTAAAATAAATATTTAATATGCCCTGTACTACTTAGTTTCATGGAGTCTTAGTGACTTGTTTTGGAATGTGTGACTTTAAATTTAATCAGGCCACAAGAAAAACATGTTTACGTGAGGCATTCCTTCTTAGTTATCAGCCATCTGACTAGGAACTATCTTGGAGCAAGGCCCTTGTGAACTGTTAGGACAAAATCAATAGCTGAGGAATACATTTTCTGTATTGCAAGATTACTCAAAGATGTCTTGAGAGATCCAGAGACTAATTCATTCACCCTCTGCTGTGGGAATATAATCAGCTACTCATAATTGCCAGTCTTATGAAATTTTCCTCTCATACTGAATTCCTGGCTCAGCTGTAGTATTTATTCAACAGAAAGATAAGTAGTAAGTTAATCAGCTCTCTCCAGAAATCTCTAAAGCAATTACATAATTGTTTGACATATTTGGTATCTCATGCAAACAGAGGTGCTCAGTTCTAGACAAGCAAGGCAAACTTTGATATTTCTGCAGGTTATAGGTGCTTTCTCTACACATCAACATATTTCCAGTAGAAGAGGATAATAAGGAAGAATTAGAAAAATCCAGAGCAATCAAAAGCAGCTGAGTAATTGCAGAGGCATCTGCTAAAGAAGAATTTTCTGTTAGATTGCCTAATTTTCCATTTATTTACCTCTCCCTTTCAATATTAATAGTATAATATCAGTCATAGAGATTCTGCAAAGCAAATGCATTTTCAACCTACATTGTTCCCATTTCTCATAGAATTGCATCTGGAGATCTTAAAAAAAGAGCACTACTTGGTGGAAATATCCTTTACTTGGAAAAATAGCTGAACAACACCCCTTTCCAAATATTAAAGCATGAGGAAAAGAGATGTTGATAAAGAATAAGACCGGGGCAGCAAAAGAACAAAAATTATTTTTACCTGTAATATGAAGTTAATTGGAAACTTGACATTGAGGTGCAAATCAGAGTAGAGCGTTCCAAGAACCAAGGTTCTTCAGAAGAAAGTAAGGACCTATAATGGGAAAAGAATTTCACAGAAATTCTTCAAATGTCATTTAAGCCTGCATGATTGACTGCTTTTTGTGTCTTCAAAATCTTTTATCAGATTACTAAAATAAGCAAGTAAAACTCTGAATATACTCATAAGGAATCAGAACAGTTAAATTATTTTATAAGATCAATTAATCTCTTTCCAAAAAGTAGTTTCGCTTTATAAATTTCCTGAGCACTAAAGAGGAAGCCTCTACATAATTTCTTTAGTCTTTCAGCTTTTCCTCACTGGTCTCCATCCAGTCATCAGATTTTAAGATTAAAAAGTCCTTTCTTTTTCTTGTCTTGAACAAAAGGTTAGGAATTTGTTTACTCAGCTGCAATCTTCCTTTCTTTTTCTTGTCTTGAACAAAAGGTTAGGAATTTGTTTACTCAGCTGCAATCTTTTCTAAACAATCCGTTGCATTTTTTTTTAGGAAAGAAGTGCTAAATAAAAGAAATAATAAGCATTATTATTGGGTTGAGTGAATCTGTGACATAGACATGTTGCATTTATGTATTGCAAGCTCTTTCCAACAGGACCAGTATGCTAACTATTCCTGAGTACATGCAGCAAAATATTCCCCAATTTTGACAAGTCTGTTTATGAAATCCTATCCAATAACTTTAAATATATGCTTGAGGACATGTCAATGTGGCCTCCAAATAATGTCAGGAGCAAAGTCACAAACCTTGACCATGTCTACACAGCAAAACTTATTGTTTTATTATCTTTGAGTAGAGTTTTCTATTTATTTTTTCCTTTTTTAAGTAATTTTAATTTTGATTCTCGATTGATTGATTACAGAATTGATTTGATTACAGAATTTTCCATGTGGACACCAACTTCTGAACTATTAGAAGATCAATATGATATTGATACACTTTTTCAATATAGATATGTGTGTATGTATGTGTGTGTGTCTCCAAAACATCACAGAAGGTGGTTTACATTTATCAATTACATTTCTCAATGAAGAAAACTTACTGAAAAACGTAAGTACTTCTATTGTAGTCAGTATTTATAATTATTTTCTTTGTAGCAGCTTTATGTATATTTGAGAGAAAGTGTGAATGAATTATTTAATTCCAACAAATATGAAAAAGATAGTAGTGTAGGAGTACTAACATTACAAAGTTAAATTTGAAAAAACATAGAGAGTACATGAATGGCTGCTTATCTATCTAATAACCTCCCAACTCTTGTCCTAATATATACATTATGATGCATATTTTCTTCGCATGCACCTTTTTCTCCCCTAGGAACCCTGTTCCATAAGTATTCAGGGTAGTCAGTGCTCACTGAGTATGTACAAGTGATTCTTTAAATCCTCCTCTACAGCTTCTGTCTATAGAGACAGTTTCTGTCTATAGAGTCTGTGTTTATAGAAAGCTATCTCAAAAGATTCTCAATTGTTTTACTACCAAATGTTTAAACTCTTCTCTGAATACAGCTTTTTCATTTGGTTGCTGTTATTTTCTGCACTGCTCTTTGTACAAGTGTGCTGGTATAGAGTTACTTTTCTTCACAGTGGCTGGTGGGTGGAGTTAGGATTTGTACTGAACACGTGTTGATAGAAAATAGGTGGGGTTTTGTTATTGCTGAGCAGGGCTTACACAGAGCCAAGGCCTTTTCTGCTGTTTGTACTGCCACGCTGGAGAGGGTTTGGGGGTGCCTGGGAATTTGGGAGGAGACATGGCTAATCCCAACTGACCAAAGTGACATCAAGCCATATGAAGGGGAGAAAGAAGGAAAAAGGGGTGGATGCTCAGAATGATGGTGTTTGTCTTTACAAGTCACCACTGCATGTAACGGGACCCTGCTTTCCTAGAGATGGCTGAACACTTGCCTGCCCATAGGAAGTAGTGAATGTATTCCATACGTTTCTTTGCTTGCATGCACAGCTTCTTCTTTCCTTATTAAACTGTCTTGAACTCAACTCACAAGTGCTCTTACTTTTCCAGTTCTCTCCCCAGTCCTGCTGGTGGGGGAGTGAATTAATGGCTGTGGGGGCTCGCTTGCTGGCTGGGTTCAAACCAAGACAAGAGGGTAGCTCCATTCTCCGTTAAGAATCAGTTCTCTGGCAAAAGTCAGGGAAGATAGGGACTGGTTAATTTTGTGTTGTAAGAAAAAACATAGCAGGAGGTTTTCTTCTCATTCTTGAGTAGCAATTAAGACTGCAAAACAAAACTGGCAGTACCTAAAATGGCAATTACTTCTAAGACGCTTTTGAGGAAGTTCATCAAGATTCTTTCAGCTTTTCTCAACTGCTTTATCTTGCCTCTTGATTCTCTTCTGAGCTGGGCTATGTTAGAACTAGAATCTGGGAAAAAGCAATTGAAAAAAAAAAACACATTTGAGAGTAGGAAACCTGTTAGGAATCATAAAACCTACTCCTGCAGGAGGATAGCTCCTCCAGGACCAAGAACAGATTTTTGTTAGAGGAGTTTCCCATCTTGACTTTAGTCAATTGATTTGGAAGTTCTCATGCATTCTGTTAGGACCAGGAAACTAGTTTTTATTTCACAATCAAGCACCTTAATTATAGTTTCCGTATTCAACATGATGTGCATACGTGTGTGTGGCAGCAGCTCTCTGGCCACAGAGAAGACCACAACTTTCCCAGGCATTGTCCTGGGAAAGGTTTTGAGAAGATCAGAGAAAAGAATGATAAGCAATTCTTATCTTCACTTGCTGCACCCGTTGTTGTGAACATGTGGAATGTGTTATGGAGATTTGTTTACCAAAGGGTGGCTTCTTAATTAGCCAGTGGTGATGGTGTTTGGACTGGAGGACCAGTTAGGTCCACCTGTATTGTAACAGTCTATAAAAGCAATGGGTTTCTTAATAAGTATAGTATAATAAAGTGATTGATCAGCCTCCTCTCCTGTGAATCATGGAGTCAATGCTAATTATTACATGGCTGGGGGCCTGCAACAACATATGTGTATGCAAGCACACATATAAACACAGGTATATGTGCATCCATGATGTACCATGATTGGTTTCATTAAATGAAAAAAAAAAAAATTAACAATCCTAAACATCTGTAGAGGTTAATCTGTTTCAGTGTACAGTTATATAAAATCAAAATGTGTAGAGATGTATAAAATAAAGCCATATTAAAAATGTCTAGTTCTTTCTTTAAGAATATCAAGATACTTGACGTGCAATTATAAGCTATAGTGAATTGCTTTCCAGAATCCAAAGGGCGATGAATTGTTTAAATACGTGGCAACACTGCCACAGGGATGTGGCTAAAATTCTATTCTTCCCATAACTCTGGATAAAGCAATGCTGGAGCTGGTGAGAATGTGCCTCTGCTACCACATACATCAGAACTTGAGGGCCTCTGGCTGAAAGAAATAGTCAGCATCATATTGTGACATTGTACTCTTTTTATATTTACAACTTTGAGAGGAAGCTTTTGATTTTATTTTCCAAAATTGCCTGTGGCAGTAAGCTTGGAAAACATAGTTGTATCCAACAGCCAAATAGCTGCAGACTGCAAGAGATTTCAAAGTCAGTTATGTAAACCATATCCCTGAGCATTCCTTGCTTTTAAATAATAGTCTCCTAGCTGAATATTTTACCTTATTTTTTGTAATTATATTCCGGTGGCCACATTATTCCCATTTTAATTTATTTTATGTGTCCAGACTCATGATAATAAGTCAAAGACTCAGCTAACAACCCTTAGGAAAAACATGGTAGTTTGATGTACATAAACACATTGAGCTATCCATTCTAGGCAGTGTGGCTGGATGGCAGCAATATCTTCTTGAGCTCAGGTACCTCTCAAGGTTGCTCTTTCAGTCAGAGAGAACTTCCACTAATGGCAGATCTTTGGATGAGCCAAATTTGAGCTCTTCTTGAATCGCTGCTGCATTGCACACCAAGTAAGTGTGTCCTTGAGCAAAAACCTTGAGTTTCTGTAACTGACGATTAAAAACCCTTATCCAAAGCAGAGATGTCCCTTGTCTACATTTCTTCCATTATATATAAGCCATTGTCCATGCCTGAGACTAAGATAGGACCAGCCACACCTAAACTCTATCAGGAGTTTAGAAATTGACAGAGTCCACTCTGAATCTCACAACTCAATAGGAGTGCGCCCTTTACACTTTCTTGTCTACAGTCTCTACATCAATCATTCTAGCTCAATTGTAATCCAATTTTCCTGTGTATGTTTCTTCCATAAGAGAAAAAACAAATACATACTGCTTTATTCCAGCAGTAATAAAGTGAACCTTTGCCAAACTGCACTTTGACTTCATATTAAAATGGCTTTTGCTAATACCTTGGATGGTGATCCTTTAAACAATCTAAATCATTCATTCCTGACAAACTGGCATAGTCAGCAGGATCCTAAATCAGGATTAATGGCAAGAACTAGGGGAGCAGAGGTATCACAGGTATGTAAATCTGAATTTCAATGGATTGTATTTGCACATGATGCATCTTCTTTTAAATCTCTGAGTCAGAACCCATTACCTACCCCACTACACTCCTGCAGTCCACCATAAACTCTTCCATGTCTCCCCAACAAGACTATAAAATTGCCTTTCATTCACCAACATTTTGGTTTAGTGGAAATATTTTAATTGATTGTCTTTCTGTAGAACTTAGAGTCAGTATGCTCTCACCTTCAAAAATAATCCGTTTGACAAATACAGACTCACTCAAACACAAATTACCACTTTAAAAAGTTAAAAAGAAATTGTCCTTAGAAAAGCTAAAGTAATAGATAATATCTTTATTTTATTTTAATGAAGAACTTCAGTTGCATAGATCCTGAAAAAGATGAAGCACTGAATGAAACAGGAGTACAGCATCAAACTTCAACTGAAGTATGTGAAGTTTATTAGGATATTATAGTTGTACAAGAGCCTGGAAAAATAAATCTTTTAATACTTACTGAAGTGGCCCGGGGACACAGCCATGTAATAGACGAAGTTTATGGATTATTTACTAAATAGAAGGTGAAAATAAATCAGAAGTCCAGCACCTGTGCACTTTGGGCCTTTTATTACGGAGCAATGCACGTGCTATACCAAAAATGACAGCTTAAACTTTACAGTGGTGGTTTTTTTTGTTGCTAGATTGAAGATTTTTTTCACTTCTGTTCTGTTAATCCTAGGTTATTACTCTTGAAAACTAATATGACTGGAATATTTTCCAACTATATGTATAGGTTGAACTCAAAGTGGAAAAGGTATGAGGCAGACAGTACTATAATAGTACTGTAGTACTCTTACTATAGTATTATAGTAATATTACATAGTACTATAATAACACAACTGATGTTGATATTAATATTGCTTCAAGATTTACCAAAGTATCTGAGTATGAAGAATAAAAGAAGGATTTAGTATATATTTATCAGCTAACTATCTAAGGGGTTTTACTTTCTGCCATAATGTATTTTTCAATTTTAAAATTCTCTTCTGATGCAAAGCATTCCATATTTACATAAAAGTTGGATGAATAATTGATATTATATAATCTGATAATTAATTTACTGTTTTGTGAGGTTTATCCATTAATCAGCTTTGTGTCATTACTGACATTGCAATACAACGAGAAAACCAGAAGTACAAAAAAGTAATTACAGTTAAAGGAAAAGCAGTTATTGAAAATAACCTTGAATTTTAACCAAACTCTGATGTAGAAAAAGAAATATGAAATCTTAGACCAAAATTACTCAATATTTATCTTTTTACTTCAAATTTTCTTTTCAAATAAGTACAAACTCATGTGAACCCAAAAGTTTAAGGTCATTTAAGCACCTCAGTGCATCAGACAATTCAGTATTTGAATATAGCATCTTGTCCATTACATCATCACCACTCAGCTTTCAAAAGTACACATGGATTTAACATATATGTGGATGTTTACATCTTCTAAATATGTTCACCTCATGAGACAAAAGTGGTTCTTTTGCCAGGGAAAGGGGGACAGGGGGTGACTGTTAGGAAATTTTATCTATGTAATTTTTTATGCAAATATCAAGAAAATAGCATTTCAACTAAAAAAATCCTCTTTATGAATTTTGAAGTGCAGGAAAACAGGGAACGTTGAATAAACATTTTTTGCACCCTAGTTATAGTAATTATTCACAATGCCCTCTGAAGTTCTGTTTACTTTATTCCTATGCTGTGCATTTAAAATAATCTACTATGTAATATTATGTGGCTTATTTAATTGAACTTTGGAAAATTTTCCATCAAATTGGCAAATTTATACTGTGAAACACCTCCTGACCTAACCTGTCAGGAGTCTGCTCTGTGCGGGAAGCTGAAGGTACACTTGATGTCACTGCCTGTGTCATTGAAGCTATTGAAAAGCACCGGTCCCAAGACAGAGCCCTGGGCAGCACCACTCATTGCCAGCCCCAACAGCTTGTCCATCCAGCTAATTTTTTATCCACTGAATAGTTCACCCTTCAAAGCCTGCTTTCCAGTTTGGGGATAAGGATGACCTGTGGGACAGTCAAAAGCAATACAAATCTAGGTAGGTTACATCAGTTAGACTTCCCTTGTTGACCATGCAGCATCCTTTGGAGTCAATTTCCAGAATCCCATGAAGTCATTTTTACCATTTACATAGAAGAATACAAGCACAGCTAGCTTAAAAGGAAATGCAATATATTGAACTTAATAGATCTTCAGTTTGTTGCAGTTTGCAACTTGCAGGGAGTATAAGAAAAGAACATAAACTTGTAATCTCTGAATTGTTTCCTGTGGTTTAGATGACTGTGCAGGGAGTTTTCTGAGAGAAAATGATTTAAAATCTTTGTAGACAACCAGTATCTCTAGTACCTTTTAGTTGCCTTTGAGATAGAAAGAGAAAAGTTAACAGAATAAAATGTAATATGCAAATAAACAAAAGAGGTTTATCCATCAACTCCAAAACTCAAAAACAATGGTTTTATAGATATCTTTTTCTTTTTTGTAACTTGAATACAAACACCTGTTACAAAAGAGGTGGTTGGAGAGTTAGAATATTGAAACTCTTGCTGTTGTTGAGCATGTTCTGATTCACTACTTGTGAAAGTGGGATTTCTACACTTTGTCTACCATATATTAAGTTGCTGAGGAGTGACCATCCTCTGAAAGATCTTTCTGAGATAAGACAGAGATCTCAATTGAATTTGGCAGAAAACCATTCTGCAGGTAGACAGACATCCATAGCAGAGAGTTATCACCAAGGTTTTCCAAGATCTTAAAAGAAAAATATGTTTATAGATTGGGGGAAAAAAGAAGGAGCTTAGGTCTTGGTGAAAGAGTATACCCAGGATGAATGGTACTTGAACATGGTTTATATTTTGCTGCAAGAGACCAGTTGGTTCCTTAGATGAAATTAAGTTCAGCAATGACTTTCTTAATCAATGTATATCTGAACTAAAGAGAATATAATAGATGTAGTTTCATTTGTCTTCTGACTGAAATCTTAAGGCCAGTCCTAAAAACTTCACAGAATTGGATAGAAAGCAGTATAGAATATTACGTTTCTTCTACTGTTATGAAACATTGCATGAAAACAATGTCAGGCTATGCTAAGAAGGGAAAGATGTCTTCAGCTTGGAAATTATTTCCTTTTTTTCAGAGTAAATTCTAATCTTTAAATATTTAATGTAGGCTTAGCATTTAATTATGTAAAACTATCACAGATTATGTTGCTTTCCTTTGTGTTTCAGGAAAAGCACATAATCTTTAGTTTATATTGTTTGCAATCAATCTCACAATACCTATTTTTTTTCTTAAATTGACAACTGATTTTCTGTTTTTCTATCAAGTATCATCAGATATCTTCTACTAGTAATATCTCCTTTCTGAAGTTAATGGAATGCATACGAGAATTTACCTTCTTATTATAGTATCATTTTCCACAATGCTCATTAATATATTGGAAAGTAGTTTAATTACAATTGTACCTTTGATACAGCTTGACAAAATTACTCTGGTATTCATATCGCTAACATAGCTCCTTTTTGAGTCTCAGTTTCATTATCCCCTTCTACTTTTTTTTCACAGTTTTTTTCTTTGTAGTTTGGGTTTTTTTAGAAAACACTACATTGCAGGGGACAAAGGAGAGCCCCACAGTCTATCTATTGTCACTACAGAAGATAATCAAGTTGGTCTATGAGTTCATGATGACATACTTTTGATGGCTAATGACTAGATTTCTAAAGAAGAAAAAAGTTTAGTTTGAGATGGTTTCCTGAGTTCCTGATTGGACCTTTTTCCCTTATGTTACTTTGAAGTAACCACCATTTCTTTTTACTAATTAATAGGTCACAAATTCATAGATTTTGGAATTAAAATCAATAATTGTAAATGTCTAATCTACTAATTTTGCAATACAAATCATATCTTGATTTTCAATCTCTATTGAAGTAAGGGTCATTGTTGGGATTTTAAGCACTTGCAGTCTTGTGCATAGAATGAAATTCTATTTAATAGCTTACCTGGTTGGAAACTTGATTAGCTGTTTTAAAACTAGGTAACTAGAAGGCATCTGGGATATCTAGGAGTAGAAAGATATATGATGTTGACAAACAAAAAGTAATTTCCTTTTGGGTTTTGTTAGTTGAGAATAAGGCCTCAGGATAAGTTAATCTGCTGAATCAGAGCAATGTTCAGAAAAACACCAATCTGATTTGATTTTCAATACTGTAAAGAGCATGTATTTCCTGCAGTGGTTAAACTGATTATTTCACAATGAAATTCATAAATACTATTGTTGTGAAATAAAATTACTCCATGATATGAAAGTGTGTTGTGCTGAAAGTCAATAATGTGAACAACTTCACTGTTGAATGGAAGTTTAAAAAAAACCTCATGAAGGATCATCTTGTAAAGAGCTGTGTGACGTAAATGAGTTTTTTTTGTAAATTAGTGGATCCTTGGGAAGAAGCAAAGCCTATGCACAGAAATTCTGCTTAATTATTTTATTGAATGGATGGTTTTGCTGGTTTTTTTTTCTTTTTCTCTAGAATATGGGGACATTTCAAGGGGTCTTTGGTAGTGTACATGATTTCCAAGATACTTTAAAAAATTATCCATTCACTTTGTAATTGCAGCATACAGCTCATTTTAACCTAACTTACACTATGATATCTTTATAAAAAGTAAATTGCTTGCCATTATTTCCACATAGGAATTAATAATAGAATCTACAGTCACCAGTTCCAGCAAAGGTGTGGATAACATTTGAGTATGTTACTCAAATATCTTAATATTACTGAAAGAATTAGGATGGAATGAAACTGAAATATCAAATTAATTATATCTGCAGTGCCTCACATTGCCATAGAAGCTAAGGGTTACAGAAAAAAAAACTGTGTTCTGTAAGCCTTTTCCATCAAAAGTTAAAATTCCAAAAGTTACTTCAAGAATGCTTCTTAAGAGAGAATTTCTTTTTCCCAAATAGATGGATATGGTCTCTTAATTTTCCAAAACACTGGTTACCAGCTCTAAGTAAGCTGGTGAAAATTTCAAATATAATGACAACTCTAAAATCATAATATGCCAGCTAAGTAGCCGGATCATTAGTTCCAAATGTCTTCCAGTCATGTTTCCTGACCTAATATTGTCAAAAGAGAAGCTAAAGGAATGTCTTGATATGGTCAGAATGCCTTTCTAATCAGAGTGCAGTGCAAAATCTCAGGGCAAGGTCTTGACATTTTTCTTCTGGTGTATAATATCAAACACCTAGGAATACCTTTGCAAGTGAGAGTACTACAGGTTTTATTTGTTGGTGTTTTTGGTTTTTTTAATTACATATTGCATCATCAATATTACACACATATAAAAAGAGTCATCTAGGTTGAAAGGTGCTTCCTGAGATGATCTAGTCCATCCCCCTGCTCAAGCAGTAACATCTAGAACAAGCTGATGAACATTCTGCCCTTGGCAAAAATTCCTTGGTCTTTGTTCACTGAAGTGTTACTTGCTTTTATGTAGAAGTAAATAACAACAAGAAAGACAAGAGAGTTTTTCAAAATGCAAATCCTGATTTAACTATGCAGAATTTAATCTATGTTTTGGTTGGAAAATATTATTTGTACAGACAATTTTAATTTGTGCAAACCTCCAAAGAGGAACTTCCTTTCTGGGAATATAGCTATCCTTGTGTGAACAACTGTATTTATTCTGGAAATGTCCACCCTGCTGTCCTAGTTAAACAGATGTGTGGCATTTAGGAGGTAGGCAGAAAACAAGAGAGTGTTTTAAATTCATTGACTTTCTTGGATATGAAGAGCTACACAATCATTTAACAGAAATGGAAGAACAGAAACAAGAACTAAAAGGAATCCTTAAAGAACAGAGCAATTCTTATGCCAAGATCTATTTTCTGTCATTTAAAACATGTTCAAGTACATGATGTGTGGAAAGCCAATGTCTGGGTAAATATTTCAGGTGGTTCTAAGCAGTACTCCAAATACCTATGTCTAAAGTACTGCAAAAGAAGAATTTTAATTTAAAGGAGCTCACAGTAAACTTCACAGCTAGGACAATACAAATTATTTGGTATTTTTTCTTCTGGTGTGTTTTCTTTTGCACTGCTCTTCACTTTGTTTTGTCTCTTTAACATCATGAGGAACATCTTTGTTGTTTATTTTACTTTTTATCAAGCTGTGTGTGTATCAGCGTGAAATATTTCACAGCTCTCCTTCACCATACAGCAGTACATGGAATCAGCTGGTCTTTGGGATTTAAACTACTGGGTATGTTCAGTATATCTTCCAGATAAAGGAATTGATCAACACTCATAACTTAATATGTCAATTTAAGCATGTTGAAAGTCCAACTTATGTCAAAAAGTCCATTTTGCTAGCTTTGACTTGGTTGATCAAAAACAAGTAAGAGTTAAATAGTTCAACAACAAAAAAGATCTTGCAGAAAATCTTGTGAAATTGTAGGAATGCAATAATTTTAAAAAAAATCAATATACATGTGGTGACCAAAAAACATCCTTACTAGTGTCTGGGAAGAATGCTAAAATCACTGTAGCATAGATAACATTAGCTTTTAGGGACTACACTCTTTTCTCTCAATTTCATCTTTGCAAAATATTATTGAGTTAATTTCACCTTTTTTTTTATCACTAGAGGAATCTATTATATTCTGTAAATTATAAAACTGTCTGGGGTACTGCTAATTCAGATATTTATAACTTCTATTGTGGTGTTTCACAATTAGTAATAGTTAAGTCTTACAGCAGCCTTTTATCATTCTGATAAGGTGCTGAAGACTTCAGATGGCATAAAATAAATACAGGAAGTCTGAAGATAAACAGGTTGATAACTTCTGCCTAGGAAAAATACATACACCAACATGTTCTGGTGTTATTTAAAACAACAAACAAACAAAAAGCCACAAACCAAACAAACAAGAACCACAAAAAAACCCCAACCCTGACTTTCTTTTTCTGGATTAATTATGTTTTTATTTCTGAAATTTTCATCATGTCTTGTAATATGATTAACTTTTCCAGTCTTCACAAAGTTATGTATGATGGAGTGCTACTGGAAAACATTTTATCAAAACTTCTATGCGAGTCAACGAAATACTTTGAAAAATTATCTCGCTCACCGGTGTTGCATTTAGTTGGTTTGAGTATTTTTTTGGTATTGTTGTCTAGACAGAATATGAAGTCTAGACAGAATATGAATCAATTACTGTTTTAATTTGTCAATGTTCATGGGAACAGAGGTCATGTCAACCAAGATGCATTGAGGCATCCGCACAAGGAACCTATTATAAAACAAACGAATTTAGCGTCATAATTTCATAATCTCCACTTCTCCCTTGGCTCTCCTCTCCTTGTAACCACCTCTCGCTGGACCTCACCTCTCCACTGCTGCTCTGCCTCTGAAGCTCAACAAGGATGGCTGTGACCTTTAACTCCCCAAAACAGGATTTACCATGACCCTAAGTCTTCCATGCAATATCCCTTTCCCAGGCAGCTGTACTTGAGCTGCTTCTGTGTGGCCTGAGACAGCCCACTGATGGTCCACATATACTACTTGAATTCACAGCAGATCCCTCATGAGACTAGATCTTTCTAAGCTGCAAGTACACACTGCATTGGGAAGAAAGGCCCAAACATGGTTCTACACAGTGTAAATGCATTTGCATGCACTAGCTTGAAATTTGTCTGTTTCCAGTACTGTTACATTCTGATTGGGTTTTTTTTTAAATTCTTGGTGCCAGTCCATCTTCTCAAGAGGAAAAGATCTTGATGTCTGCAGAAATAAATTTATATTTCATAAGTTACCAGGGTGTGCTTTTCAGAGAAGAAAAAAAAAGGAAAAAAAAGAAAAACATACAAAACACTGCTAACACAAAGTTACTTTATTGAAGCAAGTAGCTGAAGATGAATCTCCCTGTGATTATACAAAACACAGTATGAATTAACACCTTATTGATTAACTGAAAAAAAGAAAGCTGGTAAAAACATTACAAGGTTCCCTGCAATAATTTAAAAAGTAATTCAATGTAATCCTCAGATTTCCATTCCTTCCCTTTGGGGACTGTCAGAGTTTTCTAGTTGCCCCTCATGTTGACTACAAATTTTCTGCCCTACAAAATTCAGTCAGCAGTCTGTCAAAGTTCCTGAAGCACCATGTGTGCAAATGTGTCAACTTTTCTCCCCTTATAATTCCATATACTTAACTAGTCATCTTCATTTTACCTTATGATCAATAAATACAAATAAATGCTTCTGAGGAGCAATTAGTGTACCCATTTGCAGGCAGCTGCTTTAGGATTAAAAGAATCACTGCCTAAATGTATCCATATTTATCCCTCAACAGTAAAGGGTAAGTAACTATAATGATAGCCTGCAGTGCCTAACTCAGATGTCTGTGTGAATTCTAAGCATCTGGAATTAAGAGGTGGATCCCATTTAAATTCCTAAAGAGTTTGCTGAACTAAAACCAGATCTATGAAATTAAAAACTCCAACATCTAATGTGGCTGATTTCATTCAGTTTCCAAGTGAAGTTGCCTCATATCTGGTTAGTAACCACAGTAGATCTGCCATTTTTGAACCAGTGGCTTGTCATAGAATCATAGGATTGTTTGGGTTGGAAAGGACCTTTAAAAAATCTGATATAAACCCCTGGCATGAGCAGGAACATCTTCAACTAGAAATTTGCATTTCTTTAGCAATAATGCTAATCTAAGTAGTCTTTCTGCCTCTGTGGAGTGGCTGTCTGTAGATGCTAGCACAGTCAAAGAAATTATTAAAAAAAAAAGCAGGATATCAATTCTGGCTTAAATAGATGTTCAAAGTGTCTGTGAGACAAAATAGTGCTCAGATACAACTAGAAACCTGAAGTAATAGGATAAGTTAGAGATGTAGTCTTTGTAACTGATGTTTCACATGAACTTAGATACAAATTTCAGGAATGTAGTCAGGCATGTCTATGAATTCTAAACCAGAATCTAAAACTATTGTCTCTTCTTTTGTAGTCCCATGGCTATTTTTTAATTTAATTTTTCCTTACTATAAAATTAATAGTCTACAAGAATTCAAATGAAATTCATCCAAGAAAAGATGAGTTCTCTCCAATGATTATAAAGAAGTTTTTGAAGTATAGAAATCTGCATTGTTTTCATCTATATACCTTTTTGTCATACTACCAAAGTTCAAATGTACACAAAAACCTGGGTATAGGACATCGTAATCTATCCAGTTACCTCAAAAGAAACCTTGACCATAACAGACTTTTTTTTATTAATGTATGAAATTTTGTAACTTTTTTGCTTGGGAATATTAACTGTGGGCCTTTCCAGATGATGCACAGATGAAAATGCAGAAAAGAATTAAACAAATTTTATCCTCAAATCCATCACTTAATGAAACACATTTGTATTTAACTGTAAAATCACTCTTGACTACGTGGGATTAATAGCTGGGAGAATGTATGTTTATTCTTCCCTCTTTAGAAAACTGCATGACAGATATGGAAAGTCTATACTTAGGAAAACTGTATGACAATTAAAAGAAATGGAGACATGCATTAACTTTAAACACCACTTGTATTTCAAGTCTATATATATTAAAAATGGAGGTATGATTTGTCCCATCTGATATATGTCTTTGTAAATGCAACAGCTGTACCATTTGAAAAAAAACATTCTTCATTTCGTCAGTATTTTCCAGAACTATATATATACAGCATAACCCTGGAAATTCCCTATATGGATGAAAATCACAGTAGTGTACAGGATACAAATCTTAAATATTATGTAGCTTTTGGTAGCCTTCATTCAGTCTTTGTCAATGGTCGCATGTGGCCATGATCAGAAATTAAAATATAGCATTGATGTTTTACAATACAATGAGACAGATTATGAACTGTGGTGGCCTTCAATCCATTGGGATTTTAGAAACACCTACTAATTTTGTATCATATTTTCACTTCAGTTCCTTCATTCATTGCCTAATCTCAAAATTAGTGATAGAGGGAGAGTGTAGGCAGGGGACTGGGAAAAACAAGAACTGCAATTCTGTGACTAGCTCAGTTGTTTAGAGCATGGTGCAAATAACACCAAGATTGCAGGTTTAACCCTTGTATGGGCCATTCAGTTAAGAGCTGGACTTGATCCTTGAGGATCCTTTCCAACTCAGAACACTCTGCAAAATTTGCCTGCTTAATTACATGTCCTTTCTTAAAGTGTTGGTCAAGAAGTACTGGGTTGTTGAACTAATGATCTAGTAATAGGTTTTTTCTTTCTCTCTCTCTCTCTCTCTCACTGTTTACTCCTTGGTGGCTCATTGTGGTGTGGTGTACTATACTTTGTGAAGATATGAGAAGAAGGATGACTCTTTGAGAGTGCTTTTACTTTATACTGCAATTAATTAGAAAATACATTAAATCCTTATTTCCTCTGACATTTCTCTCTCTTCACAACCTAAGCATAATGATTTCTAACAGTATCAAGATTTATTTTAATTAGATGAAAAATTATTTTGTTAGATAGAAAAATTATTTTCCATCACTACCACAAACAAATAAAGAGCTCACCTTCACTTCCAACACCTTCCAAACCCATCACACCCCACTGTCACTTCAATACCTCTCTAATTTATCCTTTAAATAGAAACATAGAGTGATACTCAAGTCTATATTGATTGTACATTAATTTACATTATTTTCTCTATTTTGCTGTGAAAAATCCCAAATCACAACTGTGAAGGTTGCTCATAGTGAGAGCCAGACACCTGTTCAACCTTTATCTCCTCCCAAGCACCACCTAAGAGTTTTTCTGCTTTCTGACAACAGTTTTTCTATATTCCCTCCTTCCTAGCCTTTTCCAATGCTGTAGACCTTCAAAATCCCCATCCAGAAGATGTCAGAAGCTGATAGGTTTTGACTGAGATCATCCCGAAACTTATCCAATACAGACTTTGCTTTTTCACTCCTCAGTGTAAGAAAGAAGAGTACAAGGGTATGTAGAAGACAGACCTGGCATAACTCTTATATGAAGACTATCCAATTCTTAGGGACCCTATGATTGCATGTAGTTTACCAATCCCAAACAAGATATGAAACGATGATTATTCAACAGTCAAGAATGAAAAGAAAATGAAAAGGTTTCTTCCTCCTTTCTTTTGACTGCAATGTTCTGTTTTGTTTTATTTTACAATATTACCTTTTTTAAAAAGTTTTTTTAGCTTCTGGAGTATACCTATTATGCAACAAAAATACCACCTTATTTTCCCTTAAAAATTACTATTGCAGGAGACTGGAGGAGTGGCTGACTGGCTCAAATCAACCAGGAAATGGTGGGGAACAGGGCAAGTTCTGTATAGCTGGGATGGTGCGGGCTTTTCCCCTGCACTCTGGCACCTTCTTGTATTGCGCTGTGAAACACATGAGCTTTTGAAAAGGCAGTGCCAGCCCCCACTGCAATGAGGGTAGTCGACTGCATGGGCCAGCTGGGAATGTTCTGTCTCTGTGTAAAATGCAGGCACAAGACTTTAGTTCTGAAATTAGAATAAACTTGTATGCAGTAGATTAGAACAGAGCATGGCCACATGACATGCTCCACTACCCTCAATTTAAAAGCCCCAGAAATCATGCTGAATCTCAGGGTGGTGATTATCTTCCTCTCTTTCTCTTTCTCTCTTTCTCTTTCTTTTTCTCTTCCTCATCCTCTTCCTTTTCCTTTTTCTTCTTCACGTCTTCTTCTCCTCAAATTATATTGTAAGTCAGACCAAGAAAAAATCCAGTCATTGCCTTGTCAAATGCCTTTTTGTGCCTGGAGACAAGTTAAAGTTAGCTAAGGCAAACTTTGCAAAGTGATTTATTCCCTTGAGTTCTAAACTTTGCATGGAAGTTGGTTTTGAACCTCTAGAGAATTTTGTAATTTCTCCTGCTCACTGCCCAGAATAAATCCAAGTACCATTCCCAAAGGCCACTGGGTATACTGGGGCATTGCAACTCCAGGAAAATCCTCTGTAGTTATATTCATATTGGTCCAAACACAACATTTTTTCCCCTTTATTTTAAATGCTATGTTAGCAAATAAACAGAAATTACTTACACTTTAGTATACTAACAAACAAATACACTACAATGTACTAGTAATCAAAAAGAAAAAAAAAAACATACACACTTATCTATACTACTCAATTGCTGCACACATTCTGATAGGTTTTGGTGTGGCCAACAAATTCCCAAGCAACACACACAGGTTTAGTTTGGATATCCTTGCACTCATGCTCAGATGTTACTGTCTTTGGGCTGACATGAGGTAATCTTCAGCAAACTTAACCAGTCATTGAATATAGTTTACTACTTAAATGTCTGGTTATGTTTCTATTTTATAGAAATAAATTTGAAACAGCAATTTCATTTTTACAAAAACACCTATGAAGGCAAATTAAATAGTCTAAAGAAATTAGGTCAACCTAGCAGTAAAAAAACCTCAATATATATAATCAGTCTTAGGGTGGAGATAATACAGGTAAAGCAAAAAGTTTAAAATGAAGTGTGGTACATACTACCACCCAGTAAGTAGGCAAATTTCTCTCTGAAAGACTATGATGTAACAGAACCATGAGTAATGATTCTGTTTCTTGAATTGCAAGTTATTTTCTTAATACTGAAGAAGGGAGTACTTTCATTATCTAAATAACAAAACAAACACTTATTAAAGGATAGGGAATTGTGAGGTTGAAATTTGTATAACTGCTGAGCCTTTATCTCCATGAATACAGCATGTTTGTCTGCATTGCCAGTGACTGCAAATCACACATTTCTATAACTTCATTTTAGATTGGATTGGAGGAAACACATTAACTAACAGATAATGAAAATGTCACATCAAATTCTTCATGTGCTCATGTTCATTTCTCTATAATGCTATTAATTTGTAGTGAGATATATTACAGGAAATTAATTATCAGTTTATTTCTAGCATCGAAATTAGGATTACTCTAGTGTTATGTCTGCAAAAGTTTTATTTTAAATTATAATTTTTGTGTAATCTTAAGAATACTAATGAATGTATAGCAAGGCTCTAGTAGTAATATGGCCAACTTGATAATGCATAATTAAATTGGGAAAATATATCATTCCACAGGAAACATAGTCATCCATGCACTTCTGTTAATTGATGAAGCATTCCCAAAGGAAATTCCCCAGATATGAAAAATAAATAATTCTGAGTTAGTGCAATCAGGGGGATGCATCCTCCTCACTATCTTTCTAACAGAGGTACGTAATTGCATTTATTGCAACAGACAAGAAAGTGTTAAACAAAATAAGAGGTATATAGCTAATATCTTTAAATTGTTATTATTCCACAGAAAAAAAAAAAACCACAAACTTTTGCAGATTTTGAAAGAGCAACACTAGATTTAGATTTCTTGTTTTGGTAAGAAAAGACATACTATTTTTATTACACTTTTAGAGTATGCACTTTAAAAACAGTGGAACATTAATTTGGATTATTTTTTTAATTAATTTCTATTTTACTGCTTACCATTCAATGACTAACTGACTTCACTGCTGCAAAAAAATCAAAAAACATTGCAGCTGAAAAAAAGTTAAATAAATAATTCACAAATTAAGGAAAGCATTGATTAAATATAAAGCATAGTATAAACTCAGGTCTGGGAATGTGGTACCTCTAGTCTAGAACTAGATACCAAACATTTCTGATAAAGGGGGATTTCTGATACAAGAAATTGCTTGCATCAGAAATAGCAGGGCCAACAGGACTAAGGCAGTGATCATTCCCCTGTACTTGGCATTGTTGAAACTGAACCTTAAGTCCTGTGTTCAGTTTTGGGCCCCTCATTGCATGAAAAACTTTGAAACACTGAAACATATCTAGACAAGAGCAATGAAGCTGGTAAAGGGTCTGGAACACAAGTCATATAAGGAGTGGTGGGGGAGCTGGGGATGTTCAGCCTGAAGAAGAGAAGGCTCAGGAGAAACCTTATTCCTCCCTAAAAGGAAGTTGTAGCGAGAAGATGGTTGGTGTCTTCACCAAAGTAACAAATAATAAGACAAGAGAAAATGGCCTCAAGCTTGCCAGGGGAGGTTTAGACTAGATATCATGAAAACTTTCTTCACCGAAAAGGATGTCAAGCATTAGAACAGGCTGTCCATGGAAGTAATGGAGACCCCAAGCCAAGAGATACTTGAAAGACTTGTAGATGTGATGCTTAGAGACATGGTGATGGACTTGGCAGCATTTTCCCGCTGAAATTGACCTTAAGGGTATTTTCCAACTGAAATAATGCTATTCTCTGATTTATGCAGAGTGGATGCAAGAACAGAACCACATCAATTAGTGATGTATAGTCTAAAATTTGTTTAATATGCAGAATATGTATAGTTGGTGGATAGTGATTCCAAAACCCAATTTCTGTTCTATAAGACATGCACTTCACACGTACCAATCAGGCTCATAGTCTCTCCAAATCCAGTTCAGACCAGCATCGTGGATCCAGGTAAGCAGGATTCTCATTGACTGGTTTTTGGGTTAGCCCTGGCTGGATGCCAGGCACCCACCAAATCCTCTCCATCCCTCCTCTCTGCAGCTAGACAGGGAGAGAAAATATAAGAAAGAGTTCATGAGTTGAGACAAGGACAGAGAGAGATCACTCACCAAATACCATCATGGGAAAAACAGATTCAAATTGGAGATATTAATTGAATTTATTGCTTAAAAATCTGGGCTGGATAATGAGAAGTAAAACAGGACCTTAAAAATACTTCCCCCCCCCCGCCCCCCCCGCCCCCGCCTTCCCAGTTCTGCCTCCTTGTACCCCAGCAGCACAGGGAGACAGTGAATGGTGGTTATGGTCAGTTCATCACACACTGCTCCTGCTGCTGCTCAGGGAGAGGAGTCCTCCCCCTGCTCCAGCATGGGGTGCCTCCCACAGAAGACAGCTCTCCATGATCTTCTCCAGTGTGAGTCCATCTTATGGACAACAGTTCTCCATAAACTGCTGCAACAGGGGTCATTCTTGCACAGGGATGCAGTCCTTCAGGAGCAGCCTGCTCCAGCATGGGTCCCCCTCAGGATCACAAGTCCTACCAGGAAACCTTCCCCAGTGTGGGCTTCTCTCTCCATAGGTCCACAGGCTTCTCACAGGAGTTTGCTCCAGCACAGGCTTCCCATGGGTTCACAGCCTCCTCTCAGGCATCCACCTGCTCCAGTATGGGTCACCTCCATGCATGGATCTCTGCATCCCTATGGTCCTTCATTACTCCAGATTACTTTCTTAGTCACAAAGAGTTAAAAATACTGTCTTTAAGCTATATATGCTAATGTTCTATTAAATGAATTTTCTAGACCTGAACTGTCTTTTAAAATTATTAACACCACCCAGTTTGGCTTTTGCCATTTCTTATGAATTCTTCTGGGGAAAGTGTAGAGATAAGATACAGTAAAGCATGATTTAATTTTATTCTGATCAATGCAGAAACAAAATGATGTTGACATAATTTTGAAAGCGAGTGTCATAAGCTTAACCACTCAGAAATATTCAATAACAAAACAAAAAAATCAAACTAAATCAAACCAAGCAAATAACTAAATAACACCCAAAAAACTTTTGTTGAATCCTAATATTGACTTAAGAGAATATTCTGGTAGAAATATCCTCCCTATTGCAAGATAAAACTACTCCTCATACTCAATCTTGCTTGTTCAGAAACTTTAGGCTGTGATAAGGTTCTTTAAAAGTTGCATTTATGATACAGAGTATAAGAGAAAAAAATTCTTTAACCCCACTTGGTATAGCATCTTGGTGGTATTCCCAGATCTGAGTTGTTGTTTCTACTTATGTGGTTAGTCACTTTTTAATTCACAATACCATTAATAAGTATATCATCAGGAACGTATCGTGTGTATACAGGTGTGCACTTAGTCTTCTGAAGAAAGTTTTCCAACAGTATGAACTGTAGTCTGACATTTGATACAGTTAAGCAAATTACACTGTGTGATATTTTATCCTCAGGAATGACTTTGCTTGCAGGAAGGGTTATATTAGCTTTTTGAAATCTGGATATCTATCCTATTGACTTGCTGGAAATAGAAATGACAATAAAATACCGTAAAAGGGCAAAATGCATAAGGAGGGAACAATGAACCAAATGCACATGTTGAAACATCTCATTTTTATGTCTCACACCTTTTAAAATTATTGTATAAGATATTTCTAAGAGTTCTTACTGATAGTTAAGCATCACAGAATGGAAGTGTACATAAGAATACAAAATAAATATCATCAGAGATGGGCATTTAATTCTTATTTATATCACTTTTATGTACACAAACAGGAATTACTAATACTTGTCCTTTTGTATGTGGCCTGAAATATAATGATATTACAATGGTGCTTCCTCCAAAATTAATTTTAGTTGTAAGATTAAATTAAAGTAGATTTGCTAGTTCATTCTCTTTTTAAAATCACAGTATTCACAGCAACATTTGTATCCTGTTTTGAAAGTCAAACTGAAACAGAAGCTTTTTAATATGAGTTAAGCACTATTTTTTCTCTCCTTTCCTTCAGTGCAATCAAAATATGAAAAGATAGCTTCATTTTAAGGAGAAAAATAAGCTACAAACTCTGTGGTAAGTAATGACGCTGAAAAAAAAAAAGTAGTTTAGGATCCAAATTCCTTTATTTGAAAATTCTGTGTGATTTAATAAGAATCTACTGGATGTATCTTCAAATTCTTAACACAGCTTGGGCTCACTGTTTCTGGTTATCTGGCTTGCAGTGACTTTTAAATAATGAAGAACTTAACAAATGAAGGTAGAAAAGAGGAAGAAAATAAGAAATGTGGTTATATATTGAATAGAAGAAAATATTTAAAACATTAATGAGTGAAGAAGTGATTTAGCTTTGATATGTACAAATGCCCCCAGAGATCTTCTTGATCTCCTTGATTCAGGTACTGTATTGATATCTTTGTTGTTTGACAGCTGTATTATTGATGCACTAATGACTTTTAGAAGATTGGTCATACTCTTGCTACCCACTACACATAAAGGTAGCCCAAACAACCATTTCTGAAAAGCAATAAACCTAAAATGTGAAATCCTAAAGACAAATTGAATAGTTGTAACCCCACAAGTAATGAGACTGATTTTGTATAGGAGACTCCCAGAAAGCTCAGTAAAGTAAGTTGAATTATTTATGCCTGTTATGTCATAATATTTAAGTGCCTGGCTTTTGAATATATACTTAATGTGCTCCTAATAAGCAAGCTGAAGCAAGGTTTTCATTAGCAAACCTTTGTATGCTTTCATGTTGTACACATGGTATATTATACATGATGAGGTACTGAAGAATTCAGAAAACACTTTAGATATTCTTCTTCTGGGAAAAAGTAGAAGGATGTAATCTACCTGAATTCTCCCAACAGCAGAAACATCAAAGGTATGAAATAAAATTCTGATAGCCATGACCCTGATTTTAGTGGTGTAGATTTTTCAGTCAGAATTTAAAGCACTGGGGTCAGATAGCAAATACCCTACAGGTTTGTTACTGTAGATGAAATTGTAAACATCATTATCTTTTCAAAGGAGTTAAAATTTGACAATCATTAACTTTGCACACTCAGGACTGCATGTTAATCTGACAAGATCAATATGTTGCCTCAAAATTGCAGCGCTTTTACTGCTTATTTTGAGGAAAGTAAATCTCACAAATATATTAACACTTCTAGAGTGTGAAATGAATAAATGTAATTAAAGTTAACAGCAAATATTTTCTACATCTTAGTAATTTAATACTTTTATATTCACAATGCAGTATACATATCTAGAGTTGATGGAAAAGAAAAGTGTAAGTTAAAGAGGTGCAATTAGGTATACCATACAGTAACACAATAAAATTTTCTGACATTTATATTCCGAAGTCCTTGCATGGTGTAGAGTTGTCTTCCAGCAGAATCCTGACACAAGTTTCACAACAGTACAGGTGAGTTTACAAGTTATGCAGAGACATAGAAATTTCCTCAAGGACTTCAGTATGCCTTGTAATCTTTTATTCATGCATGTAAAGCAAGGAAGAAAATAGACATCTGAGTTGTACACATAAGCCATTTGAATATTTACTATTGTTGAAAATTAATCTATTTCTAAAAACCAAATGGATTTTGGTAGGTTATTATTAAAATACCACACATTCTACTAAAATTATATATGTGCATCACATTTATTTTGAATTCTTTACCAAAATTTCAGTGCTGAAAAGGTAATTTCTTAACTGAAACCAGGGACTTTTTCAGAAAATTCAAAACAATATTGCAGTAAATTAGTACAGAAATAGAGAGAATTTTTTCTAATTTAAACAAAGTAGAAAACAATGCTAAACAATACAAAATCATTTTGTTATTCCTGGCAGTTTTTCTGATCATTTATCTTTGTATTTCCATTCTTAAATAGCTTGATGCTCGACTCATTAGATCTGAATTAGTCCTCTCCTGCTTTTTTCTTCACTCATGACTATTTATACCAAGATCAATAAATTCCATTTACTGAGATTATCAGTATCAGAGTATCAAGGTTATAAAAGACATATTTCGAAATTGCAAGTCATATTTCTTTTCATCCAATCTTATTCACATATAAGAGCTAATTCCTGATCTGCTATTGACCTTGAGACAGATATGATTAATGCTTGTACAAACAGTTCTCCTACACAAATAGTAAAAATTAGACAAAGATGTATATTATTCATTATATTTTTTTCAGTTAAAAACGTGAGCAAAATTGCAGATGAAGATAACTTATTCTTAATGTTTTCCAGCCACTTTACTGTCACAGTAAAATCAAAAGCTGTTAGTATAAACAAAGTCCATGATTATGAGGGTACAGCAACAATTAATTAGATGAAGAAATATATACTACTTAGAAACATTCAGAACTGCTTTGATATAATATTTTGATCTCTTAGACTTAGCTGAAGGCCAAAATTCCAGCTGATGTGACTGGTTGATGATATTTATTATCCTCATATCCAAATACTTTAAAGAAAATAAAACAAATGTCACACTAATTCTAGAAAACTTAAAAATTAATTTCCTTTCTTTGACACTGCAGTATTCTGTATAGTTAAATAATCATAGGAATATCTATGATTAATAGGAAGGGGAAATCTGGAAATCTGTACCATAGAATTGTAGAACAGTTTGAGTTGGAAGGGTCTTGTAAAGGATATCTAGTCCAACTGCTGCTTCAGTGAGCAAGGACATCTTTAGCTAGGTCAGATTGCTCAGAGTCCTCACTGTCTAACCTTGAATGTTTCCAGGGATGGAGGAAGAATGGCTGGAAAATGGCCCTGCAGAAAAGGACCTGGGATTGATGGCAGACACAGCTGAACATGACTCAGTGTGTGCCCAGATGGCCAAAGGGGCCAAATGGCATCCTGGCCTGTATCAGCAATAGCATAGCCAGCAGGACCAAGGCAGGGATTGTCCCAGTGGCACTGGTGAGGCCACACCTTGAATCCTGTGTCCAATCTGAGCCCCTCACTGCAAGAAAGATATTGAGGTACTGAAGTGTGTCCAGAGAAGGGCAATCAAACCAATGAAGGGGTGTTGTGGGTTGGTTTTATTTAGTCAGATGTTTTATTAATGTTAGTTAGGTTTGTTCCTTGTACTCCCCCATTTTTCCCCTCACAGTGGTCTGTTCCAAGTTGTTTACCCTGAGTTCCCGCCACTCGCATCCACAGTTACCTGTAAATCTCCTCACCTCTCCCTGTTTTCTCCTTATTTGGTCCCATTGGTCAAGGTTTGTTAACTCCCTGTTGGGTGTCAATCCTGTAACCACCCCCAGCTTCTTCAAGAAAGTTCTGTATCAATCACCCTACCTTAGCCTTTCTATTTGTCCGCAGACTCTGTACCCACATCTTTTATGTTACCATTGGTTGTTACAGTCGATGTAATTTCTCTATCGTTTGTCCCCATTGGGCGAAGCAGGTTTCCACCCCTGTCCGCTCACCCCCTATTTAACCTACTGTCATCCTTTATTTTGTCGGCATTTTGTCACTGAAACCACCCCGAGAGCATTTTTGTTCCTGCCTTGCCTGGGGGAATGAAGACTCTTTGGGCTTGCAAACAAGTGTCCTCTCGTCTCTTCATCTCTTCTCAGCGTGTGAAGCTACCAAAGCTGTGTAACCCATGCCACAGCACTCAGCACCACCAGGGTGGAAGACGCCATTTCCCTGGAGTGCCCGCACTCCACGTGGCGGCCACCTGGCCTCACATGGGCAGTGCTAGCTGGCTCATCTCGACTGCTTGAGATGTGGCAGGTAGCTGCCGCAAAGGAGCTGAAGCAAACATCCCATGAGGAGTGGCTGAGGGAGCTGGGGTTGTTTAACCTTGAGAAAAGTACGCTCAAGGGAGACATCATTGCTCTCTACAACTATCTGGAAAGGAGATGGTAGGTGAGGTGTAGGTCTGCTTCTTCTCCCAGGCAAGCAGCAACAGGACAAGAGGAAATGGCCTTGAATTGTGCCAGAGGAGGTTCAGGTTGTATATCAGAAAGAATTTCTTCACAGGAAGGGTTTTCAAGCATTGGAACAGGCTGCCCAATGAAGTAGTGGAATCAGCATCCCTGGAAGTGTTCAAGAAACATATGGATGTGGCACTTAGTGCTATATTTTAGTTAACAAGGTGACCTTCAGTCATGTATTGACCTTAATGATCTTGGAGGTCTTTTCCCTGGGAAACTTGTTCTAGTGTTTCACCACCCTCATCACAAAATATTTTTTATATCTAATGTAAACTTGCTCTCCTGTAGTTTAAAACCATTACCCCTTGTCCCATCACTACAGGTTGTACTAAAATCTTTCTCCCCATCTTTCTTACAAACTCACTTTAAGTAGGAAAGGCTTCAGTAAGATGCCCTCAGAGTCTTCTCTTCTCCAGGTTGAACAAATGCAACTCTCTAAGCCTTTCCTCAGAGAATTGTTCCAGCCATCTAACTCTTTTCATAGTCCTGGTCTGGACCTACTCCCACAAGTCAATGTCCTTCCTGTGCTGAGGACTCGAGGGCAGGATGCAGTACTCCAAATGGGGTCTCTCCAGAGCAGAGCAGAGGATGGTTGGTTCACTAGTTTGGAGGCTTAAAAAAAAAAAAAATACATACAGTAAAACAGTGATGAACTTTCATGCTTCACAATCTGACATCACAGGGAATGTTTATTAAAGATGAATAACATCACCTATGCCTTAAGGAAAAAAAAAAAAACAAACAAACAAGTAGTATCTTTGTAGGGAACAGATTGCTTTTATGGGATGTAGCATAATTAGGTATAAATCAAAAACATGTAAAACATGTGACTAAGCATCTCAAAATCTATAAGAAGCCTTTCAGATGTAGTGGGGTTCATTTTGATCCAGATTGTATAATTTATCTTTAGCCTAAGTTAATTTTCTGTCTACAGTTTCTGAAGAAAAGTCAGAACCTGGAAATAAAGTTCATCCTGATTATGTCTGACATCTTACTTAGGAAGAGACAAATCACTATTGACAACAAGCTTAAATTAGATACTATCTGTTGGATGACTAATGTTAAATTAGATTCATCTCTCCTTTAGTCTGTGATGGTTCAATGAGGAAGAGGCAAGAGTAAAACACTGATTTACTGCTTCTAATTAAACAATACATTTCTATATTTCTATATTCATACTCTATATATGAGTCAGAATAGATCTTCCATTTGCCTAAGAACAATAAGATTAAAAAAAAAGAAGAAGAAAAAAGAAAAGAACAAAAACCCCCTGCTCTAAGTCACCTACTGAAATAGCAGATGAATATGTTCTCAGGATCAAAATTAGAGTGTCTATGTTCCTTTTCCTTCTGGTTCTGATGACGAATTCATTAATCCCTTACTGAATTCCACCCTTTTCCTTAAAACATTTATCAGATGAAGCTATTTAATCTATTGTTCATTAGTTTCAAACTAACTTAAATCCCATTATCATCCTTTGGGCATCAATTTCTTCTAAGAGTTCAGACGAGAGTTTTATAACACAGCAATGGCTAAATGCTTCCAATTTACTTTTATGTCTTAATGCATTTCAAAAACTTCTAGTGTTAACATTACAAAGAGAAAGTTGAACATGGAAAGACAGAAAGGGAAAAAATGAAATTTATCAAATAACAGGCAGGATCTTTTATGTTGAATAGTTCAAGTATATTTACAAAAGTGACTTTGCCTGTGTCCATTTCTTCCCTACTGCCAGGCTGGAAATTTGGCTCCAGATGTGTCATGGTCATTTTTCAGCACAGAAAGTCTAACAGAGGAAAGACAATAAAAAGGGGAAAGAAAAAGAGAGATCAAGAAAATTCAAGAAAACTAGATTTTTTTGTATCTTGGGCAAGTTTTAAGCATGCTTTTGTAATAGGTGATAGGTAGAGGTCCATTAAATGGACATGCCCTTTTAATAATTGAAGCTCAATGAACAAAATGCACATCTCACTTTTATTCTAAAGTGATATTTTCAGAGAAGTAATAAATAATTTCTGCTCATTCATAAAGGGCATATCATGGCAACAAAAGCCTTCAAAGTTTCACAGATAATGCACATATATTTTACATATTTTGCTTTCTAGAGTTTCATGTAAATTGGCAACTTTTCTTTGGTATAGTGGAGGTTCTTAAACATAGAATAACAAATTCTAGAATACTTTCATGCAGCTCTTACTTTCAAGTAAATATAGGGAAACACAGTGAAGAGTGATGTTTTGGGGGTTTTATCTAGACTTTGCACCAGCATAACAGGGAATCCAAATTTGTTTGTTGGTACTCCCAATACTTCCAAGCTATCTAAAAGTATCTATTATCAGCTGAGTTAATTATGACATCCATAATTAACAGAAATGAATGTGACCTAAATGAGATCCGTGTTTTTCTGCAGCACTGACTGTAAAGAATGTGAGATACCTTAAGGAATCTTACCTAGCATTAGGCAACTATGTTTAGACAAACAAATTAAATGTTCATTTTCAATGTCACATATTTTCATACAGGGAGATGGGCATCTCAGTGGCTCTAATTAAAACAATTATTTTCCTTTGTGATCAAATAAAAGGTCTTTCAAGGGTAGTTAAACTCACAATTTTGGCATCCAGTCTAGGAATGAAGCAAATGAAAGAAAAAATTGCATTTCATGTGTTCATGTAAAACACTGAGAGCCAAGGTGAAAGGCTTGATAATGGAAATTGCCAGCTGTTAACAGAGATTTGTAAGCCTTGAAAATAGTATTCAGTTTCTGACTAAACTTACCTGTCACAAAATGTACTAGAAAAGACAAGCACAACAGAAAAGTAAACAAAAATCACTTATTTATGGCATGGTATTTATATTTCTCAATCCCAGTATGCTTGCTAGTTAAATGACTGGGACTACAGATCCACCTCAGCTTGGCTGGTCATCAGAAAATTTCTCTAAAAAATGTTAATGTCGTAGGTATTCAGCGGTACATGTTTGAACATACTTTATGCTAGATTCTGTTAAAAATGCAATTAAATTCTACTTCATTCTCAAAATACAATTCATTAGAAATGAAGATTAAGGTTTCAGAGTAAGATTTCATATGCAGAAAAATCTGTTTCATTTCATTATAAGGCCTCTCCTAGCTATGTAAAGTGCATAAAATTCAGCTTTTGCTTTTCTGTCACAAAGAAATTTACTAATATCTAAAACTTTTTACAAGCAAAAAAAACCATGCAAAACCAAATAAACATTGAAGGAAAATGCTGATAAAGGAGCATGACTCAATTTTTAATTAAGAAAATCTAATAACAGTATCTCAGTGATGTGAATGTAGTTTGAGAATGTTTTGCATCAGTTTTACTAAGGATATTTTTCAAAAAAAGCTATTTTATTTCATTAATGCTGTACTAGTATAGGTCATATTCATTAGGTATGTAAATATCTGAAAAAATAGATAAAACTACAATAAAGTATCATGGACATTGGTATGAGAGATCACAAGTGGTTTATCAATTTTGGAGTAGATAGTCCTTCCTGTAGTATTAAGGTCTCTGGTGGAAATAAGTACATGTACATATACTTTTTTTTTTTTTATTGCTATACTCTCAAAGTAAATACATACTGTCTCAGTTGTTATGAATATGCAGAATATATAATCAAATTTCATTTAAAATCCTGTATGTTATATTTTAATCTTCCTTCTTCAGAGAGATAATATAGCAAACTGTATTTATAGCCCTGGTTCCAAAAACACTTTTAAACGGTGAATTTCTCAATATATCTCTGAACTGATAATTCCATTTATTTCTTATTATGCATTTTATTATAGATATTCTATTTTAAAAGATTTTAAACATTAAGATAAATCTTTACTAAGTTCAAACCAAACACTTTTTTTTTTATTCTGTAAATAAATATTTTGTTACTACAAGTGATTTTAGTTTTTGGACAAAAAGTCAGAAAATGCAAGCAATGTAATATTTTAGAATGTAATCTTTTGAAATATAAACTTTATTAATTTAATTTGTACGTGGTATAATATTTCCTCAGTCATGTTTTGTGCTGTAGATATATCTGCTTAGAAAGTAAACCCTACATAATTTCACAAAACTAATATTATAACAAATATTATATAACAACAATTATTATATAATAACAAAACTAATATTATAACAAACATCTAAGAAACTCAGTTCAGCAAAACAAGCAAAGGCCACTATACGTAAAATGAAATTAGTAAGACTGAGAAAAGTAAGAAAGAACATTGAAAGAGGAAACCAGAAAGTGATATTGGAGCTCACTGACTTCAGTTTTGGGTAAAATTCTTCTCATTTAGGTGTTAATATGTTCTACACAGGCATCTGCATCTAGGCTCTCTACCTCATTGCGCTGGTTTTGCATGATTTGGTTTTTGGTAGCAGGGGTGGCTTCTGTGAGAAGCTGCTGGAAGCTTCCACCACGTCCAGCAGAGCCAATCCCCGATGGCTCTGAAGATGGATGCGCCACTGGCCAAGAATGGGCCAATTCAAGATTGTGGTAACGCTTCCGTAATAACATATTTAAGAAGAAAATCAAAACAAGAGTTGTTGAACAGTTTTAATTCCAGCTAGAGAAGAGGAGGAGGTGAGAAAATGTGAGGGGAACATGGAGAACCCAATGTCAGTGGAGAAGGAGGGTAGGAGGTGCTCCAGGCATCAGAGCCAAGATTCCTCTGCAGGCTGTGGTGAGGACCATGGTGAAGCAGCTGTGTCCCTGCAGCCCATGGGATCCACAGGGTGTTGTGGTGTGTTTTTAGGTTCATAAAAGTTAGATTTAGGTAGCTAATTTATGTTAGTTTAGAATGGTATGTTCCTTGTATCCCCCCATTTCTTTCCCTCATGATTGGTTCGATCCAAGTTGTTTACCCCAAAAGTTCCTGCCACTTGGCTCCCCAGTTAACTGTCAGTCTCCGTACTTCTCCCTGCTCATTCCTTATTTGGTTCTGCTACTCAAAGTTGTCAACACCCCTCTAGTTGTCAATCCTGTAAAAACCCCCAGTTTCTTCCAGAAGTTTCTGTGTCAGTCACCCCAGTTTTGCTTGTCCATTTGTTCCCTGGTTTTGTACCCACCCCTGTCACACTGTCATTGGTTGTTATGATTTATGTAATCCCCTTGTACTTTACTCTGTAGGTTGAGACAGGTTTACACCCCTGTCTGCCCCCCCCCCATTTAAGTTGCTGCAACCCTTGATTTTATTGACATTCTTCCCTGCTCCCCCAAGAACACCTTTGCTCCTGCCCCGTTTGGGGGAATAAAGACTCTTTGGGCATGCAAACGACTGTCCGTTCCTTATCTCTTCGTCTCCTCCCAGCGTGTCTCAACTACCAAAGCTGTGTCACCCATGCCGCAGCACTTAGCACTACCAGGGTGGCCAGAGCCATTCACCTGGAGTGCCCACTTTCATAGTGGTCACCCGGCCTTATATGAGCAGTGCTAGCCAGTGCACTTTATCCGCACGTGGCCGTGGCAGGTAGCCGCTGCAACAGGGGATGCAGAGATCCACCTGCATCGTGGTGGATGTGCCCATGGGGGCAGGTGGGGACATCCACCGTGAGGGAGGTGCCCATTCCAGAGAGGATGAATGCCTGGAAGAGGCTGTGATCTTGTGGGGACCTGGTGGAGAGAGGGCCCCTGCTTCCAGGCTGGAGCAGCCTGTCCTTGGAGGAGTGCACCCAATTGGAAGAGTGACCCACGTCACAGCAGTTTTGGGAGGACTGTCTGCTCATGGGAGGGACTGACATTGCAGCAGCTTTGGGAAGACTCTGCTTGTGAGAGTGGACCCATACTGGGGAGGGCAGGACAGAGAAGAAAGGAAGAAAGGAAAGGAAGGAAGGGAGGGAAGGGAGGGAGGAAGGGAAGGGAGGGAGGGAGGGAGGGAGGGAGGGAGGGAGGAAGGGAGGGAGGGAGGGAGGAAGGAAGTTGCGGAAGGAAGTTGCGGAAGGAAGGAAGGAAGTTGCGGAAGGAAGGAAGGAAGTTGCGGAAGGAAATTGTGGAAGGAAGGAAGTTGTGGAAGGAAGGAAGTTGCGGAAGGAAGTTGCGGAAGGAAGGAAGTTGCGGAAGGAAGGAAGTTGCGGAAGGAAGTTGCGGAAGGAAGTTGCGGAAGGAAGTTGCGGAAGTTGCGGAAGTTGCGGAAGTTGCGGAAGTTGCGGAAGTTGCGGAAGGAAGGAAGGAAGGAAGGAAGGAAGGAAGGAAGGAAGGAAGGAAGTTGCGGAAGGAAGGAAGTTGCGGAAGGAAGTTGCGGAAGGAAGTTGCGGAAGGAAGTTGCAGAAGGAAGGAAGGAAGGAAGGAAGTTGCGGAAGGAAGGAAGGAAGTTGCGGAAGGAAGGAAGTTGCGGAAGTTGCGGAAGGAAGGAAGTTGCGGAAGGAAGGAAGTTGCGGAAGGAAGTTGCGGAAGGAAGTTGAAGGAAGGAAGGAAGGAAGGAAGTTGCGGAAGGAAGGAAGTTGCGGAAGGAAGGAAGGAAGGAAGGAAGTTGCGGAAGTTGCGGAAGGAAGTTGCGGAAGGAAGTTGCGGAAGTTGCGGAAGGAAGTTGCGGAAGGAAGTTGCGGAAGGAAGTTGCGGAAGGAAGTTGCGGAAGTTGCGGAAGTTGCGGAAGTTGCGGAAGTTGCGGAAGTTGCGGAAGGAAGGAAGGAAGGAAGGAAGGAAGGAAGGAAGGAAGGAAACATCTCTGCATCGTGTCAGTAAAAATGTATTAAGACATGAGTTTAATGAATATTGAATTAATTTGAAGTCAAGAAGGTAAGAAAACAAGAAAACCTTTGCCAATAGGAAAGGAATCTGAGAATTAGGAAAGTAACATAGCTATGAAAAGAAATTAAAGACAACTCTAAGAAAACAGTACAATAGGAAGTAATTAATTTAAATGCAATTTGAGAAATATAACATGCTACCTATTCTATATTTCTCTATTAAGAAATACAGAATAGCTACTTAAAGATACAAATGACAATAATTATAAATCCCTAAGTGTTAGGATAGTTTATTTTGATATTTTTACATCAATAAAACTTCACTGGTGTGAAAATAATTGAAACCAATGAATGGTGATAAACAACAAAGCTGAAACGTTGCTTTAAGCCCACATTCACAGGGAAAAGAAAGCCTTTCAGACAGATGAGTACTAATCTGAGTGAATCATTGCCATCTATTTATCGCTTACAAAGATCAAGGTTTGTTTTAGAAATCTGCACAGTATTTGAACTGGAGAGCTACAGGTGACCAATGGCACTTTAATTAGTTCAGGCTCTGGATCAATCAGTTATTTGCTGGTGCCTGACAGTTCTCATGCTTTTGACATTATTGATCTTTGTCCATTCATTCATCTTCTTTCCTTCTAAGTTGTTTGGATTCCTTAATTCTTTGTATTTTCTCTGTCATCTTTCTAATCACATGCATGCAAGTCATTGCAATACATCTTCATCTGTTTAATTTGTTCTTTTCCATGACATTCAGTAAATTCTCGTATTAAAATTTTATTTTAACGATTATTTATGTGCGACATTGAGTTATTTTTGTTGATCAGAGATAAAATCTTTGTTCGAACATTCACCATGACTGCAACATTTCTGAAGGGAAGCAAAAATGCTTTTCTAACAGATGGTGCTGGAGAACACTATTAAATGCTGCCCTAGTTTAGGAAAAATATCACTTTCTGAGGGATTGCTAGATATTCGGTTTGAAATACAGCTCAAAAATAAAATTTCTTCAGTAAATCCTGATTCTTCTTTGCTATTTTTGAATTTTAATTGAGTGATCAGAAACTATCCACCTGTCCTACACATTAGTATTTGGCCACCTCTTGCTTCTCATTAGAGAGCGTTCAGTACACATGGGCACTGTTATGATGGAAGTTGTATGCGAATATAATAAAACTGTGGAAACAATTAGTTGAATATTATTTGGAAGAAGACCAGCTAATACGTATTGCTGAAGTCAGAATACCTATTATCTGTGCTCAAAAATAAGTAAAAAATCTAATGCCTATTAAAAACTTCATAAACTAGTTAAAAACCCCAACTGCAATCCTTGAATAGTGTACATAATCTTTACAATGTACATAATGATCTGAGATGACAATGGCACTTTATTTTTATGAAGGAGGAAAATTGTCAGTATTGATGATGGAAGAAGAGTATCATCTATGACAGCAGGTCCCTTTCTGTTCCTGATGTAAAAGAGCATTGCCTTAATGTTGCTTTAAGGTTGTTTTGATATCACACTTTTTTTCCATGCTGCTTATACTTTTCCTGTCTGTTCTTTTCTGCTATAAATAATTACATGCTCAACCTATAAAAATAATAATCCAAAGATGGGAAAACTTTCGTTTGTGTCAGAATCAGACAGTACTATTAATAATGAGCTTCATTAGGCTACACTCAAGCTTTCCTTAGCTACAAAGTACTACAATATGTCACTGAAAAAGCAAAGAAAATAATTATGACCTTATCAGTTCCTTCCAGCATGACTTTCATCTCTGCTTTTATTTTTAGAAGAGATGGGAAAGGATTAATGACATTTTTAACAAATATTAAAAGAAAATTTAAAAGGGTTGAACAAACCATTCTATAGTTGGGATGGTGGATAAAGACAGACAAAAGATAGAAATACAGATATCTACTTCCAGTATTAATTTGAAAGGTTTTTCAGGCAACAACATCTGTCTTTTCACTTGTTTATCATCATTGACCTTGTTTGTGTGTATATAGATATATACACACACAAACACACACATATTTGAAATATTATTATAAATACTAATGATTACCCTGATAAGCTTGAAAGCAGGGGGAAAGGCAAATCAGATTCTTTTGACTCTTTTTACAACTACTTTGTCAATCTCAATAACAGTGTTAAGTTTCTAATATTCCAGTGAAAAACTTAAATATTTATTGTCAGTTCTTTATGTAAGCCACATTTGCTACTTGCCTTATTTAAAACACAGAGAAAGAAAGAGAAAAAAAATCAACACATTCACAATACACATCTGTTGCTTTATTATAAAAATTTAGTGGGCTAGATTTCATGCACAAAACAGTAGGCACCATGTTGTAATAAAGTTTAAACTTTGTTTGCATAGGTACTGAACTGTTTTTCTTTCAAAGGTAGCAAATTTAGTTTGCTAAATTATCAATTGCACTGGAGAGAATAAAATTTCACATATCTTGAATAACAGCATAATTCGCAAAATAAACTACATGTCTTCTGAGAGTATACATTGTCCTAGTGGAGGCAATATATGCTATCTTTTCTCTGAAGTCAAAAAGATTGACTGTATTCTAACCAACCTCCATTTTAAAGAATAGAAATATCTTTAAAGCTGAACAGTTTCTTAACCAAAGGGAATATTTTCTCAACACAGAATAAACCTGGATCCTTTTTTGCTTTTAATAATAGCAGCATGTCCTCAAAATGTCTTTTTGGAAAAACCTGTTAGTGCAGCAAGAATAATTTACCAGTCTATTTTTATAAAGACATGACAAAGTGTTATGGCACCTGACCACTGTGAATAAAAACACAGTTAGACATTAAATTAATGAGACTGGCATTAGATCTGCTTCCTACTCACCATTTTCAAAATTTACTTTGTAGTCTCCTTTAAGATTTTGAAGGATTGTATCTATTAAAGCAGCATGCCACAAATATTCTGAAAGGAAAAAGAGTTCTGATGCTATTGGGTAATATGAATAATCTAATTGGTTCAAATGCTTTTGCTGCAAACTCACAAAAAATTTTCTCCTTTTAATTATCTTCATCTTCTTATAAGAACTTTGGATCTTCAATTATGTCTATTTTAACAAGTGGAACACTAATTTACTGTAAACCTGCTTGAAGCATTACAAATAAAACAACCCTAAGATGTGGAAAATAATGAATCAAACTGAATTTTCTTTTTCAGAGATGCCATATTATTCACTTTTGTCATGCAGAAGAGAACTCCACTCTGATATCCTGATATAAGACTAATTTATATTTAGCAATGTGGGTGAATTGCTGCACAAAAAACCACAAAAAATGTTCATAGCCCAATCACATCTCCTAAGGTATTCCCATCTTTATAATTATGAGTTTATTTCTATGTCCATCATTTAGTAAGGAATTCTTCAAGTATTGTATAAATGAATAAAAATAAACATAAAAATATTCTGCATCATTATGCCAACAACATCCTGTTGAAATTTAGCATTATGAGATGCTAATGGTCAACAAATGAGATAGAATGGTCTACAAATAGAAGACAATTGATCTATTTTAAATCTAACTCTATCTATCTGTATAGGAGGATTAGAAGAAAAATCCAAGAGGGACAAGCAGTACTGTAACTCTCCAGAGTTAACAACATTAAAAACACCTAGCTTTAGTTTTGGACAATGTTAAAGAAACTAATGGTTAAGGTTTAAGAAACTGGTATCTTTGAGGGTTGGGGTGTTTGTGTTTTTCTCCCATGATCATCCGGTCATAAGTTTATATAAAATATATCCAATCCATCTCAAACCAAAACATTTTTTTAAAATTAATATAAGGATGGCTAGACATTGAAAAAAGTATCTCAAGACAAAGAGATAAGTAATGGATTTTGCAGTTTTCATGTTTTTACAGACTTCATTTAATGAATGTACATTAACAAAATAGCTTCTTAAAAGACCCATAGTGAAAGGAATTCCTCTCTCTTACTATGTTTCTTATTGATACAGTAAGTCAATACTGTTATTATCATATAGCACACACCCATTAAGTCTTCATGCTTTCATATAGTCAATTAAAAAAGCCCTCATGAATAGAACGATTGTAGACTTTGGTTATCCTATGTTTGCATTTTTTAAGAACTTGATTCTACCATTTCCAACAGTGGGGTTGTATAAAAAGCAGTAGAAAGACACAGATAACTATGCTTGAATATTAAGAAAAGTGTGACAGCTATTCCTGGGATTTTTTTTTGTCTCCATCAATAAGAAACTTCATGCATAATAAAGTGGTATTACTGATGCTCATACACAAACTGGCAAACAAATGTTTATATATTCTGAGGAATATATGAAAAAAATTCTCAGTTTATCTCAGAAAGAGAGTCAGAATCTTTTCCTTCAGCACTGCCTTTTCTTTAGTATTTCTAGCACTCTTGTGTCCATTCTGTGTAGTTCCATTTGCTTTCTCACTCAGCCTGTCCATCCTTCATTTGCTACACCTTTCACTCTTTAACCACTGACCTGTTGTTAAAGGAACTGCCTGTGTAGTGGGAACTTGGAAAGGAGAATTTACAGCTGCTAAAATTACCTAGAGTATTCTTTTCCTGAGGGATAGGTCTCCATCTATGAAAAATATCCAGATTTTTAAGGTTTTCATTACTTTTTATGTTATGGTTTTATAACTAACTTTAAGATTATTGAAACACAGAATGATTTCATTACAGCCTTCCACCATTGGTAGAGACTCCTTCAACTAGACCTGGTT